>NC_134405.1:42510810-43234764 GCF_038048845.1 Mixophyes fleayi
GTATTACATAACAATGAAACGTGGTACTGAGATCCTGCTTATAACATCTTTAAGGTGATAGTTTATCCACTTTCCACTTTTCCACTTGCCTGCGGCCTATACGGGGTGTTGAAGTCGTATAATTGGATGAACGAAAGTATATTGGTTTAATATTGGTTTGCCGTGCGTATTGCGAAGCGTACGCCACGTGTTACATGGCGTGGTGCATTCGCACGGTAAAATACGCATGCACACACTCGCATTACAACAGTTAGTTATTTATATAATTTCATATTGGTTCTGTTACACTGTAATTCAGGAGCAGATAGTATTCGGTTTATTATTAGTCTATATATATATATATATATATATATATATATATATATATATAGTGATTATATGTACATTGTAGTGTTATTAAAGGTTTAAGTAATAGGAAAGGTGTCATGCCTGATATCATATTGAAGCCCTAATCATCAGCAGCTGTCCGGTGCAGTCGGCGAAGAGATCGCACATTGCATACCTTAGTTATTGATATTAGAGAGTAAACCTTTGTATGATACTGGCCATGAAAAGGAGCAGACCCCCTGGAGAGAAGACCCCCACCTTTGGATTCCTTAGATTGAATCAACCTATTACCTGTCTGGCCTGGACCCACCCAACGTCTGGACCTATAGAAACAATCTACGTCATCTCTATTGTTCACAATGAAACACTGACTGTATATATATTAGCTGCATCTCACTGGGGCCTCAGTCAACTCTGACACAGTATTCTAAACAGAATATTGTCCATCGGGTCCCGTGGGTGCGCAGCGTGCGCAAGCGATTGCATTTGGTATGTATTTATCTTTTGGTATTGGCTGTGCTGTACTGTACTTTATCATAATATAATAATGTATTGAAATTGTTGACTATTTACATCTGCTAAAATAAATCACTTTGTGCTTTGGACACACATTCAATTGATTGGGCAATGCTTATTTTAAAACGATACATTTACTTTAATAGGGGTATGAAAGGCTTGCTGTATCCCCATATCCTTCATTATATTTTGCATTACTTCCCCCGTAAAATGCGATCCTCAGTCTGATTCTATTGTTTCAGGTATTACATACCTGCAAATTACCTCACTTATCAGTTTTTTGGCAGTGTTTTTAGCTGTTGCCTTAGCCACTGCCCAGGCCTCTGGCCAATTTGAGAATAGATCTGTACACACAAGGACATATCCATATGTTCCTACCCTAGGTAGCTGTATATAGTCAATCTGCAATCTCTGAAATGGGTACAAGGGCTTTGGTGTGTTCTTCTGTGGTGTTTTCACTACCTGACCTGGATTGTATTTTCCGCATATCACACAGGCTGCTGCATATGCCGTAGCAGCTGCATTGAATCCTGGTGCTACCCAATGTCGTAAGACAATATTGGTCATAGCTTCTTTAGAATTGTGGACCAGCCCATGTGCCAATTGAGTCATCATAGGGTATAGGCTTCTGGGCAGACAATACTTATTATCTATTCTCCAGAGCCCTCCCTGACATGTAGCACCTTCCTTTTCCCAGGCTTTTTTGTCTATTGAGGAGACTTGTTCCTGGAACTTTTGCAGTATGTCAAGAGTTATAGGCTGTACAGGGTTTTCACCCTGTGTCACATGGCAGACCTGCACCCTCGGCATAAGGGCTGCCTGTTTAGCAGCAGCATCTGCCTTGGCATTTCCCATAGCCCCCCTAGTCTTTTCTTTAGTGTGTGCCTGGACTTTCAATATAGCTACCTTCCTGGGTAGCTGCAGAGCTCGAAACAGAGCCCTTATCTGTTCTGCATGCTTGATAGGTTTTCCTGCTGACCCCACAAAATCCCTGCTCTTCCATATTGGCCCAAAATCATGGGCCACGCCATATGCGTACCTGGAGTCTGTGTATATGTTAGCTATTTGGTTTTCTGCCATTATACATGCCTCAGTGAGTGCATGCAACTCCGCCTCCTGTGCTGAGCAGAAAGGTGGGAGTGGTTGTTGCATCAAAGTCTCTTCCAGGGTGGTCACAGCATACCCTGTGTCTGGTGACCCTTCATAATAATACCTGGAACCGTGAACAAATAAGTTCCAATCTGCATTAGGTATGGGGACATCTGTCACATTTTCTAATTCCTTCATTTCTAGCTTCATTAGTTCAGCACAGTCATGTGACTCAGAAAAGGGAATTTTTTTGTGTGTATTTTGTCTGGTACTGATACATTTCTCCCTTTCTGATTCATCAAGGGTGGGTAGGTCCCCACCCACCTCTCTCCCCTCTGTTGAACCTGCTTCAACTGGAAACAGTGTAGCAGGATTCGAAACTGTGCATCTTTTAACTGTTACATGTGCATGACTTAATAATGACACCTCATACTTAGTGAGCCTTGCTGTGGACAGATGCTTTGTTCTTGCTTGGTTTAGTATTTCTGTAACTGCATGTGGGACCTGTATAGTTAAGGGGTGGTCTAGTACTATATCTGCCACCTTGTCTTTTAGCAAGGCTGCGGCTGCCACCGCCCTTATGCAGGACGGGTCTCCTCTTATGATACTGTCTAGATGTAATGAATAGTAAGCCAGCAGTCTCTGTTTATGTGAGTGTACCTGTGAAAGGACCCCTTGTGCATGTCCCTTAGATTCATTGCAGAACAAGGTAAATGGCTTATCATATTGTGGTAATCCTAACGCTGGTGCCTGCACAATGGCTTGTTTTAATGTTTCAAACGATGTTAGTTGTGATTCAGTTAAATATATCCTGGACCCTTTTACCTCACTAAGAGCATCATATGGGGGGTTGCAATCCATTCCCTGCAGTACCCTACCAAACCTAGGAATGCCCTTAATTCCTTGGTGTTCTGTGGTGGCTTTACCTGCTGGATTGCAGTTATCCTGTCCTGTGTGAGGTGTCTGCTACCTTGTGAGATGCAATGTCCTAAAAATATTACCTTACTCTGCGCTGCTTGTATTTTTGTAGGCGATACCTTGCAATTTTGCTGCCCTAAGAAGTTAATTAATGATATAGTCTCTTCCTGACACCCTTCAATCGTTTGGCAACACAGTAGCAAGTCATCTACATATTGGAGCAGTTGTGTGGATGAATATTTTGGTCTCCATCCCTGTAATATGAGGTTCATTGCTTCTGAAAATGCTGAGGGTGAGGTGGCTCCCCCTGTGGAAATCGAGTCCAACAGTATTGTTTTCCCTGATGTGTAAATGCTAAAAAAAGCTGGCTGTCCTCTGTAAGAGGGACAGAGAAAAATGCATTTGCAAGATCTATAACAGTAAAATACTCTGCTTCTGCAGGGATCTGATTGAGGAAGGTATGTGGGTTGGGTACAATAGGTGCATCAATCACCATCCTTTTGTTAATTTCTCTAAGATCGTGAACCATTCTATATTCCTGTGGTTTTCCAGGTTCTAACTTCTTTTTTACTGGGAAAAGGGGTGTATTCCAGGGAGACCTGCATTCCCTGAGAACTTTAGCCTGTTGGTATGTCACTACCTGTTTGGTTATAGCTGTATCTTGTTGTTGAGACAGGGGGTATTGCTTCATCTTAATGGGGACAGTATTTGGTTTCATTTTTAAATGTACAGGCTGTACTGCCAGTAATCCCACATCTGTCTTTCCCCTTGACCATACTTCCTGTGGCACTTTTTCACTGAGCCACAGGGGTATTGAGTTTGTATTTTCTGGGGGAATGATTTGAACCAAATATATGGCAGCGTGCAGCTGACAACTCTGATTTTCTGACAGGGAAGTAATCTGAACCCTCCCATCCTTGTACGTTATTTTGGCCTGTATTGCTGACAGTATATCAGCCCCTAATAGATTGACTGGACAGGTAGTTGAAGTTAGAAATTGCACAGGTACCGTTAAAGTCTTATCCTGTAATTTAACAAATACTGGTTCGCTTTGTTTAAGCTGAACTCCATCCCCTGATAAACCTGTGCCAGTGATTTTTACTTTACTCATATATTTTTTTGGTATCTCTGAGGCCCTCAATACTGTGCGGCTTGCTCCAGTGTCCACTATGCAATCAATAATTTCCCCTTGGGGTAATTCCAACTGAATTTTTCCTGTGGGCCCTGGGGTATTAATAGTGGGTTGCTGGGGGCCTGACACTGGGTAGCCTATTTCCTATGGGTGTAGGTTGGGTGTGGAGGTAATAAATGCTGAGGCTTCTGGGTTTTTGTGAGTATTTTTCTGCTTCCAGACTTTATATTTCTGACAATCCCTTTTCATATGACCTGGTTGGTTACAAAAGAAACATAATCCCTTTCTTTTTGCCTCTTCCCCAGTGACTCTTTTTTTCTGGTTAAAGCCCTTTGGTCTGGGAGTCTCCTGGACCACATGGACAGTAACATGAGAGGACTTTTCTTGGCTCTTTCTCTTTTTCTCTTCTCTCTGATCCTCTATAGCCCTTAATACTTCTAACAGGGAAGCTACTGTCATTGTACTAGCCTCTGGCCTTTTGGCCATTAACTCACTCCTTAGGGATTCTTCGAGTCCCTGTAGGAAAGCGGTACGCAGTAGCCACTGATGGGTAAGGTTATCTTCCTGGAATCCCCTATCCAGATGTCCCTGATGAACTTGATCATAATAATCTTTCACTGACTGGTCCCTCCTCTGTCTACCTTCTGGGACAGCTGGCATTCTCTGCTGTTGCGCCTCACACCAGCATCTCAATCTGATTAGGAATAGATTACCAGACTCTTCTGTTCTCTGTTCTATTCCTATTGGGGCTGCCACTATTCCATCCCCAACAGGTATTGCAAGTATGTCATTTACACTACCCATTCCAACTATCATTTTACAAACTTCCTCTAAGTGGCGGCCCAAATTGTCACCAGTCTTTCTATATATCTATGTAAAGCTAGGGGATTCTTCCTGTAATCTGGGGCTTTCCTGACTATATCAGTTAATTCCGCCGGTGCCCAAGGTCTATATTGTTCCTGTCTTCGAGTTACTCTTAATCTAGGTGCATCGGGGTGGTTTAATTGACCAAAATCTGGATTTGGTTTGTGCACTGTCTGTATAGTAATTGGGTAGCTGGAGACAGTACTATGAAGATATGGGGGTGGCCCTACTTCCACTGGATACATTGTAGTCTTCCCACAATTACATTTGGTACCCTTGGAATCAACCTGACCACAATTGCAGATATTAACCTTACTCCTAGTCCAATGTGATGAGGGTGACCACAGGGGAGGTTTTCTATTTAAGTTTCCTAGGAGGGAGTCACATGGTTCTCCTTCAACTGATACCTTATTATCCCAGTTTGGGCAGGTACTCCCTGCCCCTGGGATACAAAAACCACAAGCTGGACACTTTTTATCCCCTTTCACACCCCATGCTCTAAGACTGGGGTATTTTACTGGTGTTACAAATGAATTATTGTGGGGCAATTGTCCTGACATCATTTCTAATGTGTGATTATGTGGGTCTGATGGTGCACTTGGGGGTGGCTGAGTAGGAGGCGGGTTCACAGTTGTATGTCCCTGGAGGTCTTCTAACATTTCCTCTTTTACATATGTTCTTGCTCTATTTGTCTACATGCCCTTACCCATGCTGACACTTGGTGCTCTTTCTTATTCTTAGTAATCCATATACTGTGTTCTTTCTGAAAAGTTTCCCATCTTTTAGGATCTAATGACCCTATATCTGGCATTCCTGCCTTCCTGAAGACTATATGGATTCCTTTAACAGCCACAGTACCTTCTCTTTCCTTAACTAGATCCACAGGAGTGTATGATGTCTGTACCATCATACCTTTACTGCCCTGGGCCTCCATTACTGCAGTTATGGGAATACCGGCCCCTAGTGTGCCTGAGAAGTGACTGTTAATCTAACTTTATACACCTTTACAATCAAATCCTGTTATGGATTGTTTGATCAACTTGGGTACATACTTTACTGATATTATATTAATTAATGGACATGTAAGTGGCCCTATCCTTCTAATGTTCTATGTTAAAAAAAAACAAAAAACATATTTTCCACCATCCCAAACCTATTTGGGTTTTCAGATAGTCTGGACAACCGTGTCTTCTAAATGTTGCTGTATTAAAAATTCCCTCCTTATGTTTACCATATGTTACTGAACAATCAGTGTCAGTTCCTATCACCGCTATCAATTTACTAGTTTGTATTGTCAATGCCTTTTGAATTATAACAACACATTTACAGTCTGGACAACTAAGATTATTTTCTGACATTTATACTCCCCACAGCATGTCTCTGATTCCCTCAGCTCCCTTTGATGTTTTTTTGAAACAATATATTAATACTAGTACAATTATTACTATTAAAATAATTCCACTAATACATTCAGCTATTTCTTCTGAAGGTGTCATCTAATCCCTTTTTTTTTTTTAAGAAATTAGACAGTAAACAGTAGACAGTAGACAGTCCTATCCTCCGACCTCAGGCGCCTCTTAGCAGAGGTACCGACAAGGAAATGCGGAAGACCCTTACCAGAATCAGTGAGCAACCTTTCTGCACTTTTACCGTGTTACTTGGTTGTTACTTCTTTCAACCTCTAAGAGAGCTGAGGACCCTTGTAGACTGACAGCTGGCCCAGTGGTCGCACGTTACACAAAACAAGGTCAAGCCTCAGTGGCATGTGCAAGGTACAGTCTTTGATCAGATCAGTCTTTTTAAGGTTATGTTGTCCCCTTATACATCTCTTATCAGTACAATATAGTGACCGTATAAGGAGAAAATAATGCACTGTAACTTAATACATCTGAAAGGGAATTGTAGTACCAAAAGCAGATGTATTTCTCCCTTAGCTGATTATGTTACATACATTCAAGAAAAGGGAGATTCCACCAATGATGCACACTATTACGAAGATTACACTTACTCTATTATTGCAAGCACTATTATTAAATCAGTAACAATTTTATGTGATAAGTGTTTAAGTAAAATACACTATATTTTTATTATGTTTATTTCTATGGGAATATCTGGTTCATCCATCTAAGAAGATGGAAGAATAAAACACTCAAAAAAATACCCACATATAAGTATATTTTTTCATTTGAACACTTTCAATATTTATAGTTATCACGATTTGATTGTTATTAGGGATCACAAAAGCGCTTAGACTTTCCTTCATCTTATTTAATTGATTGTATGTTTGAAAACAAGTGCATGGTTTTATTTGAGCTGCATTTGCTTGTGGAGTGCTGGTGATGTCTACTTCCCATTTTCAGATATACAGCTGAAATATTATTGGTTCAAACATAATGAGCCTGATTAATCAAGGAACTATTGCGTTCCGTATTTTACTTTAACTTGCTCAGCGCATGCTCAGAAATGGACTATACACCAGTGAACGTAAGCGCATGCAACTCATCCTTGCACGCAGATGACACTCCAACAGCCTAGGATTTGAAGGACGGAATGGGGAAGTGAAGGGGCGTATGCACGTAGGCAATGTACAGAAAAGGTGTGTCGAGGTTCAGCGCATGCACCCTTGTCCAATTCAAAATTGACCATCTCTCAGGAATGTGATTTATAGCAGTATAACTTGGACCAGCTACAGGGCAGATGTAAGTGCCGACTGATACAATTGACAGTCCCATATGCATGCCAGAAAATGTGTTTGCAATTAAGAGCAACTGTAAAAGTTATTTTTATGTACAGTAGGCATTAATAACATCATGATACATGTGTTCATGTTAATGTTCATTTTCAACATCATCGTCATCAACATTTATTTATATACCGCCAGCAAATTCCGTAGCGCTTTATAATTGGGAAAAAACATTAATAAAACAATACTGGATAATACATGCAGACAGAGAGGTAAGAGAACCCTGCTCGCAAGCTTACAATCTATGGGACAATGGGGGTTTGAAACACAAGGACATGTGCTACATCATATTGCACACTGGACCAGCTAGAATGCAATGGTAAAAGTATTGAGTGGCCTGTGTGTGTAGCAATGTTGGTCATATGGTTGTTGTCTTGTGTTAGCTGTGTAGAGGGTGGTAATAGGGTAACCTAGGAAGATTAAGATGATGGTTGAGGAATATCATAAGCTTGTCTGAAGAGGTGGGTTTTCAGAGAACAGGAGGTAGCAAGCGATTTCATTGAGCTTGTGATTTCACTGCTTTTTTGATTTCAAGTGCTGTTTTTGTTTAAAGTGTGGAGTTGGTTCCATTAAGGATTGTTGTGCTGTGCTGAGAGAGTGATATAGTTTGGGGAATTATTCTGTGTGTTTATTGAACGGGATTCGTTTTTCTGTGTGTTTATTAAGTGGTTTTTTTTTTTTTCCTTCTCTCTGTTAGAGCTAGTGGGTGTGGTTTAATTGCATAGTTGATACAGCTGGTTAGTGCAAGCTCTATTTAACAGGAGGTAGCAAGCGATTTCATTGAGCTTGTGATTTCACTGCTTTTTTGATTTTTTGTGCTGTTTTTGTTTAAAGTGTGGAGTTGGTTACATTAAGGAGTTGAATCCAGGAAGGGGTTTAAACTGGTAAGTGGCTAGGAAAGGCTAGTACTAAAGTTCACTGTAGGCTATAAGAAGTTAGGTTAGCCATAATAAGATGAGTAGTAGCAGGCTTGATGATCTCACTCAATGCATATCTTGTCATATGTATGCACACTTGGAGCAAGTGTTCCAAGGTTTATACCTCTGTGAGAAATGTGAGCAATTGGTCTCTTTGGAAGCCCAGGTAACTGATCTAAAGCAGACCATTGCAACATTGAGAGACATTGCCAACCTGGAGCAGAGTTTACAGCTCACCGTTGATGCGTTAGCTGAGCAGGGTGGAGCAGAGACAGAGGAGAATGCACAGGTAGGCAGCTGGGTAACAGTTACTAGGGGTAGCAGAGGGAGGAAGAGGCAGGCCAGTTCTGAGCTAGGCAATCCCAGCAGATTTGCCAGATTGGATGAAGATACTGTGGAAGGCAGTTCAGAATTGGTAGAGTTGGATGACACTGCTTCCTCTAGCAACCAGGGGAATGGTCTCTCCAGCACAGAGGGGACCAAAGTTACTCAGGGACCCAGGCAGATTGTGGTGGTAGGGGATTCAATTATTAGGAAGGTAGATAGGGCAATCTGTTACCGGGACCGTGCATGCCGAACAGTGTGTTGTCTCCCGGGTGCTCGGGCTCGGCATATTGCGGATCGGGTGGACAGATTGTTGGGAGGGGCTGGGAATGACCCAGCGGTTTTGGTGCATGTTGGCACCAATGACCGAGTTAGAGGAAGAAGGGGTGTCCTAAAGAATGATTTCAGGGACATAGGTCGCAAACTTAAGGCAAGGACATCCAAGGTAGTATTTTCGGAAATACTACCTGTGCCACGCGCTAGTCCAGGGAGGCAGCGGGAGATTAGGGAGGTTAATGCGTGGCTAAAAGATTGGTGTAGGAAGGAGGGTTTTGGATTCTTAGAGCACTGGGCTGATTTCTCGGTCAGTTGCCATCTTTATTGTCGTGATGGATTGCACCTGAATGAGGAGGGGGCTGCAGTGCTAGGGGAAAGGATGGTTAGAAGGTTGGAGGAGATTTTAAACTAGGCTCCGGGGGGGAGGGGCAAGCAAGTATTTATGGGATAGACATTGAGAGTAGTAAGGAGGAATTTAACAAGAGTAAAGGGGGTGGAGAGGGGGGAAAGGGAAGCATAGCCGATAAGGAGCGGCCCTTTTTAAAGCAAAAAGAAATACCTAAGGGAGGCAATAGACTTAAGTGTATGCTTGCAAATGCAAGAAGCCTGACAGGTAAAATGGGGGAGTTAGAACTAGTAGCAATGAATGAGCAGTATGATATTATAGGTATTACTGAGACCTGGTGGGATGATACACATGACTGGGCAGTCAACTTGGAAGGCTATTCTCTCTTCAGGAGGGATAGGGTAAATAAAAGGGGAGGAGGAGTATGTCTTTATATTAAGCCAGAATTAAAACCAAGTATTCAGGAAGTTATATACGAGAATATTGGTGATAATATAGAGGCATTGTGGGTGGAAATATCCAGCGGAGGAAAAAGTTAAGAGAAGTTTCTGATAGGGATATGCTATAAACCGCCAGATATTAGTACGATTGAGGAAGCCCAACTTCTACAGCAAATTGAAAAGGCTACACAACTAGGTCAAATTTTAATTATGGGGGATTTTAATTATCCGGACATTGATTGGAGTACTGAGACCTGCGGTACAGCTAGGGGAAATAGGTTTCTGAGCACGCTAAAAGACCATTACATGTCCCAATTAGTTGAGGAACCAACTAGGAACCGGACTATACTGGACCTAGTAATAACAAACAATGTAGACGTAATATCAAATATTCAAGTAAAGGAGCACTTGGGAAACAGTGATCATAATATGGTCTCATTTGAAATTAGTTTCCAGAAACAACAGTATAAGGGATCAACTAGGACTTTAAACTTTAAAAAGGCAAATTTTAATATGCTAAAGGAGTCTATAAAGAGCATAGACTGGGACAAAGCCTTTGAAGGAAAAAATACGGAAGAAATGTGGGCTGTCTTTAAAATGTTGTTGGAAACATACACGTATAAGTTCATTCCTATGGGAAATAAATGTAAAAGAATTAAGTCTAAACCAATGTGGCTAAATAAAAAGGTAAGGGAAGAAATGCAAAGGAAGAAGCGTGCATTTAAATTGTTTAAGTCTGAAGGGTCAGAGGAGTCCTTCCATAGGTACAAGGAATGTAATAAAACATGCAAAAAGGAAATTAGATTGGCTAAATTAGAAAATGAAAGGCACGTTGCAAAAGAAAGTAAGACAAACCCCAAAAAGTTTTTTAAGTATATAAATGGCAAAAGGATTAAAAAAGATAATATAGGACCACTAAGAAGTGAGATGGGTGAATTGATAAATGATACTAAGGAAAAAGCAGAGATATTAAACACGTTCTTTTCTTCAGTATTTACCAGAGAGGAACAAATGGCAGGAGTAATACATAAAAATGGAAATGAAACCATGCCATTAATTAATACTTGGTTGTCAGAGGAAGAAGTCCAAAGGCGACTGAAGAATATTAAGATAAATAAAGCTCCAGGTTCAGATGGCATACACCCAAGGGTCCTTATGGAATTAAACTCGGAAATAGCTAGACCGCTATTCTTAATTTTCAGAGATTCAATCTCATCAGGCTCAGTACCAAGGGATTGGCGAATAGCAGATGTGGTGCCGTTGTTTAAAAAGGGGACGAGATCACAACCAGAGAATTATAGACCTGTATGCCTGACATCAATAGTGGGGAAACAACTGGAAGGTATTTTAAGGGACAGTATTTAGGATTACTTGGTACGCAATAAAATTATTAGTGGGAATCAACATGGATTTGTGAGGGATAGGTCATGTCAAACTAATCTAATTAGTTTCTACGAGGAAGTTAGTGGGAACTTAGACCAGGGCAGGACAGTAGATGTGGTCTACTTAGATTTTGCAAAGGCCTTTGATACAGTGCCACACAAGAGGTTGGTTTACAAAATAAGGGAACTGGGTCTAGAAATCAAAATTTGTACTTGGATCGAATACTGGTTAGAGAATAGGGAACAGAGAGTTGTGATAAATGGAACATTTTCTAATTGGTCAAAGGTCTTAAGTGGAGTTCCTCAAGGTTCCGTGCTGGGACCACTCCTTTTTAATATATTTATTAATGACCTTGGTGATGGTTTAGAGAGTAAAGTTTCTATTTTTGCAGATGACACTAAACTCTGTAAGGTAATAAAATCAGAGCAAGATGTAGCTTCTCTACAGAGGGACTTAAATAAACTGGAGGATTGGGCGGCTAAATGGAATATGATGTTTAACACAGATAAATGTAAGGTTATGCATTCAGGGATCAAAAATAAGAACGCAATCTATAAATTAAATGGAATTAATTTGGGAGAATCTATAATGGAAAAGGATTTGGGAGTGCTCGTAGACAGTAGACTTAGCAATAGTGCTCAATGTCAAGCAGCAGTTGCAAGGGCAAACAAAGTATTGGCATGCATAAAAAGGGGCATAGATGCAAGGGAAGACAGTGTAATTTTGCCACTGTATAAATCGTTGGTAAGACCTCATCTTGAATATGCAGTACAGTTCTGGGCACCACTCTATAAAAAAGATAATTTGGAACTAGAAAGGGTTCAGAGAAGGGCGACAAAATTGACAAAGGGTATGGAGTCATTAAGTTATGAGGAAAGGTTAGCCAGTTTAGGCATGTTTACTTTAGAAAAGAGGCGCCTAAGGGGAGATATGATTACTATGTACAAATACATTAGGGGTCAATACAGAGAGCTTTCATGGGAACTTTTTAACCCCAAGGACCATACACAGGACACGTGGTCATCCCCTAAGGTTAGAGGAGAGGAAATTTCACAACCAGCAAAGGAAGGGGTTCTTTACAGTAAGGACAGTCAAGATATGGAATTCATTGCCAGGGAAGGTTGTGATGGCAGATTCAATAGATATGTTTAAGAAAGGGTTAGACAAATTTTTAGCGGAAAGGTGTATCCAGGGATACGACCGTTAATTTAAAATAAAGGATAGTAGTGGATATAGGGTAAAAATTGGATTGCAATATTGAGTCTGGGGGGATTTTCAAAATTGAAACAGATGGGCGGTTGCCTACTCTGAATTAATTTCAAATATAAGTGCAGGATCGCAGGAGATCCAAAATAGGTTGAACTTGATGGACTGGTGTCTTTTTTCAACCTCATCAACTATGTTACTATGTTACTATGTTACTATGCTTGAAGGTTTGAAGACTAGAGGAAAGTCTTACTGTGCGATGGAGCGACTTCCACAAAGTGGGTGCAGCCCGAAACAAGTCCTGTAACCGAGAATGGGAGGTTGTGATGAGAGTGGAAGAGAGACACAGATCTTGTGCAGAACAGAGGTGCCGAGTTGGGAGATATTTTGAGACAAGTGAGGAAATGTATGTCGGTGCAATTTTGTTGACGGCCTTGTATGTTAGTAGAAGAATTTTACATTGGATTCGTTGAAATACAGGCAACCAATGTAGAGACTGACAGAGTAGCTCAGCAGAGGAAGAACAATTTGCAAGGAAAATCAATCTAGCCGCTGCATGTAAAATAGATTATAGAGGTTCAAGTCTGACTTTGGGAAGACCAGTAACGAGGGAATTGCAATAGTCGATGCGGGAGATGATGAGTGCATGTTTTTGCGGTGTCTTGTGTGAGATATGTGCGTATTCTGGAAATATTCTTTGGATGTATGGAACATAAATTTTAATGTATCTTTTGTTAATGATGTGTTAACAGGTGTTAATGCATTTAATTTTTTATTCCATGTGTACCGATGGGATTTTATATTGCACATAGACAGGGGCGTATCCTGAATTGTGTTGTGTCTGTCTGCATACATCAAGTAATTTATATGCAGAGGGTACTTATATCCATATTGAAATGGAAATGTTTCTTCAGATCCGCTAGTACTTAAATTGGTGTATGCTGTGCAATGTCCAACTGGTTTTAAAAAGAAAACGCGAATTGTATTTAATTTGCGTTTCTTAATGAAACAGGCCCAATATTTGAATTTGTGCACACGTTTCTTTGAAATTCTAACTGTAATTTTTTATTGTTTAATAAAGTAGTCCTTAATCAGATTTGGACTTTATATTGTTTTTTGTTTTTTTTAAAAAACCCAATATAATATATGGTGCATCTGTTAATGTGCGTATTGTCGCTAACCAATAACGATTGTCGAACCTCGATTTGTGTTTCCAACGCACAAAGATTTATTCGCAATAAGTGGAAAAATATGCTCAAGCGAAGTAATAGTAAATACAGCCGTTACTTATCGCAGGCGCTCTGGATCCAGTGCAGTCATTCAATCCTGAAGTCTGGGGACAAGATGTCTGCACTCTGGATCACAAGCTGCTGCTTATATACACAATCAAATACAGTAATACAATGAAGATGGTATGGCTTGCATCTATTGGTCCGGGTCTCAGGAATGTCCAAGGGGTTGTCAATCATTGGCTGGTTCATCCTAAGGAATCCAAAGGAGGGGGTCATCTCTGCAGGGGGTATGCTCTGCTCTTCCCGCCAGGATTCCTTAGTCTTAAGTAGTTCATAATTCCCTATCATTCATAACTTGCGTATGCACTCTGCGATTCCCTCGCAGAGTGAACCAAACAGTAGGATATGTAACAAGGTTCATTATGATACCACTCATGATGTTATTCCTTTAACCCGTTCCGTGTATTTCACTAATATGCATGTAACTCTGATATAACATATAAATACTACTATATTTCGACATAACTGACTATGTGTTGCAACTACCATTAATGTGTACTATTTTATAAGTATGCGTGTTTGTGCGAATGTATGGTAAAAGACCAATTACTGTTGCTGCCACGTGTAGTGGATGCGTACGCCCTTTCACGCCGTAGCGTGCCCTTGTACGTCGATGCGTACCGTACGCATCTTTTCAAACAAAGACAACCAAGTTTGCTAGACCTTAATTGAAATGACTTTATCCAATTTACTGACTTCGACACATCTCTTACACATTTTACTTGTTTTCTTATCTTCATTAAAGAATAATCACTATAACATCTATAATTTATTATAATAACATTAAAATAGGTAATGTATCATTCCCTCATAGTATTATATATGAATGCCTTGTCAAAAAAGTTTCTCAATATCAATTATATACATTTTAAAATAGCTACATAATATATGTCAAACATATTATACATAACTTATTCAATGCTTGCTGTGCCATGTCCCTATCGATTGTATAAAGAAGTCTGCTGATCAAGTAAGGTGCTACATTTCATGGTTTTCCATCTTTCCCTCATATTTTTTAGCTCCATTGTAATGTAGGTGCCTTTCCTGAAATCAACATGCCAACGATCTCTTAGCCCAAAAATCTGCCCACACAGACCTCAGCTTCTCCTTTTTATAACGGTGAACTGTTACGAACTGTTTAAATTTGCATCGGTTGTAAGTAATCATGTCGCCATTAAATTTGTTAGGAGTCGAACTAGTGGGTGGGATCTTGAGCTCATATAGACAAATTCCCAAAAAAACATCTTCCATGGGGATCATCCGAATAACCTGAGACACATCATAGATTTTTTTTTGCCATGTCCACTGAAAAGACATATCCAGCACCCATGCAGTAGGGTGGGTAGGTGTCGTTGGGATAGATTTCCTTAGGTACATACCACTTGGTTTCAGCACTCCTATAAGGTTTAGCATTCTCTACTATGTATCCTGTAAAATAATCTGTACGGACTGGTAACTCTGGGTGAAGAAGCTGGTGGACCAGATAATCTGGTGGAAATGGATATGGGTATGGTGGTGCCAGAGGGTGTTGGAAAGCTGGATAGGTCAAGTTATTTACAGGTGTCTTTTTTACCTTGACGTTTAGGAGGTTTTCAGTAATATTTCTATAGGATAAGTATCCAGAAATAAAAATAAAAATCAGCATAAGTAAAATATATTTCAAGATCTGGGACTTCATATTATCTTCTATGAATCTCCCCAAGATTCCTGCAAAAAAAGAGGAATTTATATGTATGAAAATAGGATGTCAAAAACAAATTATAATAATGAAAGGCAACATTTCTTTTGTAAGCTGTCCAACAGATCTCCCTCATATTCCCTGATTCAATAGACTGTTGAAAACATCTAAATAAATATTCCCAACCCTCCTTTACTTTCAACCAGTGATGCTCAACCTTCTTTTAACTGTTGCACTATGTCATTGTATTGTTTTCTACACTGAAGATGTGTAGATCTAAAAAACATAATCCACCAGACTTAACTTTACAAGCAGCTGTCTTAGAAGCAAGCCAAGTATTTAAAACAAGACTATTTTATATAGCCATATCTTAATATTTACATTAGATCAATACAAAAAAGGTAGATTAAGACATGTAAGGTTAGAGTTTCTGTTGTACATTGATTGCTCTTACTGTTTTGAGACCAGTGTGATCTGTAGACTTGTCTACAGCATTAAGGGCCTGATTGATGTTCGGATGTAAGTCCATTTCTGTGCCGTATACTGCGTGGACTAGTCCTGTGCATGCGCCAGACCGGAACTTAGGCCAATAAATGCTACTGCAAGCAATTCCTGTCTGAACGCAAATTACATTTGCTTATGTCAATGTCTTGAAAGGGTGGAAGAAGGGAGGGAAGGGGCAAACTAACGTAGCAAGCAGTATATATATATATATATATATATATATATATATATATATACATATAGTTGCATACATTAGCATAGTGGTTTTGCTTCCAATTGCAATCTTTATTTAACAATATAATTACACACTTTATTATACTGAACTTCAAATAAATTGTGTTTTGTTTTGATTTTTTTGCTTCAAAAGTGTAAAATTAACATGGAAGAAGCTGCTAGTTGTATTTTTTTTCCTAAAATTTGTAATTTCAATTGGACCCATACAATCTATAATGCCTAAGTTACTATTCATTTATTATTATTTTTCTATACTATACATCCTTCCATGTATTCTCTTTCACCTTCTAAACTTGAGTAACAGAATTTTATCAATACATGTTTTGTATGGCGATGAGCGCTGCCCTCCTGTGGGATGCTTGCATTTATCAGACCAAGGGCTAGATTTACTAAACTGCGGGTTTGAAAAAGTGGAGATGTTGCCTATAGCAACCAATCAGATTCTAGCTGTCATTTTGTAGAATGTACTAAATAAATCATAGCTAGAATCTGATTGGTTGCTATAGGCAACATCTCCACTTTTTCAAACCCGCAGTTTAATAAATATACCCCCAAGTCCAATCCAGAGTGCCCCGGCGGGTTGGAGATGGTGAACCCAGTGAAAAACATATAAGTTTGTGGCCACACGTACGAGAGACAAGCAATTGAAAGGATGATTGAAAACAAACTTCAGAAGGGTAAATCCGCCAAGTGTACAAAATTTGTCTGTGATCACTCTTACATGAGTATATAGAATCTTGTTCCAGACAATGCACTAAAAGAGCCATTTAAATTCACAGCAAAAAGCAAGGTCATCGCTAAGTTTCGAATCAGCCCCAATTCCCCAAAAATTATAATATAGTTAGGTACCTTTGACGTAAAGTGCAGATTGCAAACACTTTGTGAAATACTGATGAACAGCAGCAAATTGGAAGGTAATACATATACACGTCTATTTAGACATCCATGCTCACTATACTTCTGCAAGCAACATTGTTCTTTGTTAGTAAAACTGTTGTCTTTATACCGTTAATTTTTTTTTAAATAATCCTCCACCATTCTTTGGATGTTGACAGTTGATAGTAAGATCAGGTGGAGTTACCGCAGAGGTGTCACTAATTCTGGTCAATTATTTTACAGTAGACAAGACCGGGGGGTAAATGTATCAAGCTGAGAGTTTTCCGGCGGGTATGAAAAACCAATCAGATTCTAGCTATCATTTATTTAGTACATTCTACAAAATGACAGCTAGAATCTGATTGGTTGCTATAGGCAACATCTCCACTTTTCAAACATACCGGAAAACTCTCAGCTTGATACATTTACCCACAGATGTCAGATGCTGTGCTGAGTCATCTGCATAATCAATGGGTGTCTTTGATTTTTGCAAAGGACACAACAGTATATAGCACATGTAGGTAACATTGCCACGCAGCAGTGTCAGTAAAGAAAAGTGGTGCAAGATGGAATTGTCCTTGGGCCCTCCCACCCACCCTTATGTTGGATCTTAAAAAGGACATGCATACTTTAACAAACAAGCACTTCAGTGACAAGGAGTGCCACTTTTGTGGCTGATGTGCTTGGTTTGTTTGGGCCCCTACAAAACAAGCTAACATTGGGCTTAAGGCACCTAAGGTAACAGTGCTGTTAATGAACTCTACTGTGGCAAGATGTTGTTGTCATCATGCTCAGCCTCATCCTCACCCTCATCAATGTGTACAACATCCTCACACATTATTAATTCTTCACCGCTGGAATACACCATTACAGAAGTCTCTATATTTTGATGTAATTGGCAGGAAAGGCCTTCCTCGTGGGAAATTGTAGTTCATTTTTAGGAACATCATCTTTTCCACATTTTGAGGAATTAGCCTCCTACGCCGATTGCTGACAAGCAGGGCCATCTTTTCCATTGGGCACGATGGGCAAGTGCCCGGAGGCCCCACGGGCAAGAGGGCCCCATAGGCAAGGCTCTTAATAAGAATAAATAATCCTGCAAAAGAAAAACTACAAGGGTCACTGGCGAGTACATTTAAAAAAAGCAGTGCATCGGGGCATATATATATATATATATATATATATATATATATATATATGTATATATATATATATATATATATATATATATATTTTATAGGGGCCCCGATGCACTGCTTCGCCCGGGGGCCCGTAATGTTGTTAAGATGGCCCTGCTGACAAGGTTACCGGCTGTGCTGAAAACTCTTTCCGAGTACACACTGGAGGGTGGGCAGCTTGGGCAGTGTAGTGCGAGTTTGTACGTGGGTCTTCAAATTCCCTTTTTTTCCTCCTAATATGTAAAGGGACTGTCTGATGTTTCTATTTCTATGCTGTCGTTAAAATAATCCTCCACCATCCTTTGGATGTTGATAGTAGGATCAGGTGGAGTTACAGCAGAGGTGTCCATTTTTTGGTCAATTCTTTTAGACTAGACCAGATGTCAAAATGTTGTGCTGATTCATCTGCACCATCCCTGGGTCTCTTAGGAAACCTAAGATTTTTCCTAGCAGCAGTTGCTGAGAAACTGAAGGAGGAGACACCGTCCTATCACATAACACTTAAGCTGTCATCTTGCACACCAGGAGCTCCTTGCATCTCTTGAGATCTGGGTCAGTTGGAAACAAAGATAAGACATAGCTCTTAAACATTGGATCAAGCACAGTCGCCAAAATGCACTGATCCGATTTCAAGAGTTTGATAGCTCTTGGATCCTTGCAAAGCGAATAAAGTACTTGATCTACAAGTCTGACATACTTAGCGTAATTGCTTTGCTTAATCTACTCCTTTAGTTTCTCAAGCTGCTTTTCCAAAAGTCTAATTAAGGGAATCACTTGACTCAAGCTAACAGTGTCTGAATTGGTTTGTGTGCATATTAATGATGCCGATAAATCCAACACGCATGATAGCTACCAAAAAATATTGCAGAAAAAAATGAATACATTATACACAGTCTTACCTGAACACCGAATAGTGATGGGTAGTTCATGAATGATCAGTTCACAATTAGCTAATCTTCAAAGTGAACTAACTCAATTAGTTCACAGCTCTGGCAAAGATTAGTTGGGTGTAGTACCTATTTACGGTACTGACTACGGGTTCACCAGGAACTAAAACAAGTGGGAGGAGTTAGACAGAGATAAAGTAGAGCAGGTCCAGCAGCCTCACTCACTGTCTCACTCACACTGGCTCTTTTAGTTCCTAACTGTAAAAGGAAAGTAGGAAGCACAACACAGTCCATGAAACAAACATCTGAAATTGCACTGACTAGCTAAAGCCTATTTGTGAGTGAAAGTGTCTGTATGTTCATGCTACTCACCTTTTTGTGATAAAATCACTGTCCTATTAGTCTTAATTCAGGCTTTGGTACTGGGTCCTGTACTCCCCTCTCTCTACACTTCCTATCTGTGCTAAATATGCTTCTGGGTTTGTAGGTGCTAATACAGCAGCACTGCTATTCAGCTCTCTCATGTAATACTCATGAGTCAGTACCTCTAAACTACCAAAGGTGGCACTGCTGTGCTCAAACATTGTGTGAGACTCTGTGGAGCTGATCACTGAGTCATTCTCCTGGCTCAGGAGTTCAATAGTTCATCTAGTTCTTTTGACTCTTCTGGCTCTTTGGTTCTTCTGGCTCTTCTGGCTCTTTTGAATCATTTAGATCATTTAGCTCACAAGTCACAGGATACATTCCCTTCCCTGTCAGCTCAAGACACAGTGCACTGCTGAGTGCTGCATGCTATATACTGTAGTTCTGGTTACTCCACCATATATACAGGGCAAATGTATTAAACCTTCAAGAGAGATAAAGTGGAGACGGTGCCCATAGAAACCAATCAGTTTCTGCCATTTTATAGACTATAAGCTAATCATTCATACCTGCCAACTTTATGTTGGTCACGTCCTGGAGCAGGGTATGGACGGAGGGGACGAGGCTTCATGAATTACGCCACTTTTGTCAAACTGAACTTCTGGAGAGCTGTGTTTTCGGAATGATTGCCTGTCAGCACGTCGGTGCCATCGGAAATCTGGAGCTTGTGGAGTAAGCGTGGATAGTTTTCACTGTTCCTGCATCCTCAGAAGCATATACAGGGTGGAATTCCACTTTACATACACCTTCATTAACCACGTATCCTAGAGTGCCCCACGTTATAACCTCTGTTCTGTCCTTTTTTGTTACCAATGGAATTCCACTTTGTCACCACCTCTTGCATCAGTTGGTTGCAGGGCAAATTAAATAGCTCTTGTAGCTGATGCAATCTCCTACTTGCTGTTGCCGAATGCCAGAAATGTCCAGATATTTTACGGGCCACAGACAGCATCTCCTGCATGTCCCTGTCATTTTTTAAAATGCTCTGCACCACCAAGTTTATTTGTGTGAGCCAAACAGGGAATGTGATGGAAATATTTTTATTGATTGATCTTGCAATACATTATTACAAAAACTCTACAAGGGTGGCACCTTCTTCTCTTAAAATATCAGACCAAAGAAAGGGGGGCTTTATGCTCACAGGAAAGTCCATCAACCTAAATATAAATATACAAAAAGATAAAACACATAAAACAAGAGGGTGCCACCACTAAACCGAAACTAATTTCCAAACGTATTTCAACTTATTAACACAAACACGACCTCAAAGAAACAAGCTGTGGGTGCATGTAAGCCATACTTGAAAATATACTGAGCTTTCAAAATCTAGGGGAGTGAAAGGACAGCGAGAAAAGCTATTTAGAAAAGAAAGCGCCAGACTTTGACCTCCTTAAGGAGGTCTCAGGCCCCGCCACAGCCTGAGCCAGTTGGCATTGGACATCCGACATCTCTCCAGACACTTCAGTTTCCACACCTCGTGGAGAATGTTACCCACCACCTCTTCACAGGGAAAGATTTTATGCCTGATGGACACTTGACACCGTGCATTCCACGTGAAATAGCTGACCAATAGACTGACTAAAAAAAGGGTGCAGAAATCAAAAACCCTCCACATGGCCTTGAATGCCCCATAAACCCATTCAGGGTAACTAAGCCCCGAAAGGCAAGGCATTCCCAGCGACCTGAAAACTCTTTTATAAACATTTACGTTAAAGGGACATTGAAGCATGGAATGGTCCATTGTCTCCTCCACCTCTAGACATTCCTCCCGTGGGCAACACGATCATCAGCATTTCTGTACTTGAGGTTCCCTCTCACGTAAAGTCTCCCATGAAAGGAGAGCCAGGCAATGTCCCAAAGCTTCAACGGGATTCTCCCTGAATTAATCAGGGAAAGCCCCACCAAACTCAGATTGCCTGGGCAGTCCCTCAGTGACAGCGGAACCCAGAAGTGGGAGTGCAGGACTCTCTTCTCCAGCTCCCTTCTAGAAGAGCTCCCGACTTCCCCCGCCCCCAGGCCCCAACTCCTTGTCACCTTCAATCCCAAGGAAACATAGGTCGGGAGATACCCATGTCGGACCCTGAAACTTTTCACAGTGCCCCCCCCCATACCATGCACTGAGGAAGGGATCCACCCATACCCTGAAGCCCCCCACCCACTGAGGAGGGGTCTCAACTAGGAGACTACTCAGGTGTAACTTCAGAAAGGTTGACATAAAAAAGAGCACTGGGTTAATCTTACCCAGGCCACCATCCTTTCTCAGTCGGTAGATCGCAGCCCGCTTGACTAGGTTCAGCCTATTCCCCCAGAGTAACTGGAAGAAAACTGCATAAACCCTAGACCATAAAGACTTTAGCAAGAGGCACACATAACTGATATACAGGAATACCTGGATCAGGAAGGTCTTGACCAGGTCCACCCTTTTCCGGAGAGAGTGTTTCCACCTCTTCCAGCTCTCTACCTTCCGGGAAGCTTCCTCCAGCCTTAACTCCCAATTTTGCTTTGCATAATCACCGAAATGAATCCCCAAAATTTTGATCTTTTCACTAGCCCGGGAAAGACTGTCTGGAAGGTTGAATTCACAACCCTCCTCCCCATCCAGAAAACTTTACTCTTTTCCTAACGAGCCATTTGGCCTCAGAATACCCGCAGACCAGAGTTGTTACCTCCTCAGCTTCTGCAGAACTCAACAAGACAACAGTAACATTGTCAGCGTAGGCCACTACCTTCAAAAGACACTCCGGACCCAACAGCACTCCTCCCAACGAGCTTCCACCAACCCTTCTGACGAAAGG
Source organism: Mixophyes fleayi (assembly GCF_038048845.1). Classification (NCBI taxonomy): domain Eukaryota; kingdom Metazoa; phylum Chordata; class Amphibia; order Anura; family Limnodynastidae; genus Mixophyes; species Mixophyes fleayi. Next base: position 42,533,159 of record NC_134405.1, read on the forward strand.
GATCTATGGCAAACACATACAGGAGGGGGCTCAGGGGACAACCCTGACTTACTCCAGAGCTGGCCTCAAAGAATGGACCCACCCAACCATTCACAAGAGGGAAGCTCTCGACTTGCCTATAAATAGTACGGAGCCAATTCACCACCTGAACCGGAAGACCATACCACAGAAGCAGAGCCCAAAGGTACTCATGATATACCCTATCAAAGGCCTTAGAATGATCTAATGCTAAAAGGTACCCCCCCCCACCTCTCCGCACGGCACCGCTCAAAGGCCTCCTGCACTGCCAGGACAGCACTGAAAGTGCTTCGACCATTCACAGTGCAGTGCTGAGAAGGAGAGAGTAACCAGCCGGAAACCTGCATCACTCTATTAAAAAGTACCTTCGCCAGAATCTTCCTGACAGTATTAAGAAGAACGATGGGGTGGCAGTTCTTAATACACGACTGATCTTTCCCATTGGACAACAAGATAAGGGCAGAGACCCTCATGGAGGGAGGTAATAAACCTCTGCCCAGGCTCTCATTAAAGACCTCCACGAGACGCGAGGCCAGGATGTCCCCAAAGATTTTAAAGAACTCAGATGTAAGGCCATCTGGGCCTGGGGCTTTCTTGATAGATAAACCATATATCGCCATCCTGACCTCGTCCACCATTATTTCATCACCCAAGGACTCAAGCAGGGCGCTAAAATCTCCAAGGCCAGGAGTTTCCCTCAAAAACCGGTCCATCTTCTCTCTGTCAAGTGACTTCTCCGATAAGAGATCGGAGTAGAAAAAACGCACAACACCAAGGATGCCCTCCTTATCCTCCCTAAGGACACCCTTAGCATCGCGCAAACCTCTCATCTCCTTAATATCTACCGAGTTCCTACAGCTCTAGAAGGGGTCGGGCGAATGGTACTTCCCATAGTCCCTCTCCAGAATCAAGGAAGCATACCGGTCATATTGTATCTCTCTCATCTGAACCTTCACCCGAGGGATCTCCCCACTATCCCCCTGGCCAGAAATAAAGAATCCAAGTTTTCTTCTCAGTGCCACTTTCTTTTAACAAGTTATTTCTAGCTACTAGGCCGCGGAAAAAGCTCCGGGTCCTCTTCTTCAGCATCTCCCACCATTCGGACCTACTCCAACCTGCCTCGTTAAGAGTTTCCTTGGATTCAAAGAAGTCCCTAAAGGACTGTCTTATCACCTCCTCATCAAGGAGCTTAGAGTTCAGGCGCCAAAGGCCCCTACCCTTCCGAAGAGTCTCAGAGGCATTCAAGGACATAGAGAGGTAAACGTGATCAGAGAACTGTACTGGCCTGAGCTCCAGAGCCAAGGTTTTTGAGCTCTCTTTAACAAAAAACCTATCTATCTTAGAACCTACAGCTACCTCTAAAGTAGGTGAACCCCGTGTGGTCCGGGAAATGGCGAATATGCGCATCTACCAGACCAGCCTGCCTGTTCATGCTAACTAGAAAAGAGGAGTCATAGCCCAGAGAAGTCCTTGAACCTCCCCTGTCTTTGGTCCTAATGACGGTGTTAAAGTCACCACCAAAGACTATCTGCCGGGTTGAAAAAAGGTATGACTTTATCGCACCGAAAAGGCACTTCCTACCCCACCTTGTTTGGGGACCATAAACATTGATCAACCTCAGATTGACATCCAGGACCATGCACCTACCTACCTCTAGTTCTATGACTTGCTGGATGGTTATCATGCCGGTAAAAAGCACTGCCACCCCACCGTACGGTTCAGCCGCAAGAGACCAGTAGGAGGGCCCGTGCCTCCACTCCCTCTTGGCTTTATGAAGGTCAGTCAACTGACCCAATCTGGTCACCTGCAAAAATAAAAAATCAGCCTCAACCGTGCTGAAAAATTCAAAGGCCAGATAACGAGCTCGTTCGGAAAGCATAGATGCCACATTAATAGTGGCAAATCTAATGGGCTGGGAAGCCATCCCTCAGAGCTTTAGAAGGTAGGAACCAGCTCACTTCTTTTTCACCGGTTTAAAAGAGTCCTCATCGGAGGAACCATATTGCTTACAACTTATAATGGCCGGTAAAACCTCCCCCTCCCGGAGAACCACCACTTCCCTGAAGGGAGAAGCCTCCCCCGACCCAACTATAACCTCCCTAACTTCATCACCCGCCACCTCCCCAAAAGTGACTTCAGCTTTACACGGGACCGAGGGACTACTAAGGGGCAGCATTCCAGAACTAGGTCCCGGGCTAGGAGGGGGATCAGGAGGGAGAGCAAGGGGAGAACCGGAAGGGGGAACATGGGGGGGGGACAGGGGGATGGGCAAGGGTAAGGTTAGGTTCAGGAATCTGGGAAGGGACAGGGTGAGGGAGAGGGATAGGGGCAGGGAAAGGTCCGGGATTTCCCGAGGAATCAGGAACAGGGACAGGAGGGGTGGGGAGAGGAGAAGGATCCGGGAAATGGGGAGGAGCTAGATCCTCCACCGTAGGGGGACCCCCAGAAACTACCTGCTTCTTCAGAAAAGCCCCAGGGATCCTTGATTTGTCTCTAGGTTTGCAATAGTTTGCCGGCTCACTGAGAGATAGACTGCTGGGCTTTCTCCTCTTCCTATCTAGATCCCCACCCTCAGTCCTGACCACCTCGCCCTCATCTACTTCCTTCTCATTTGAAAGAAATTGAAAGTTGTTAGACAGGACAACGTCTTTATCCCTGTTTATTTTCGTTTTCTTTTTGCCCTTCTTCCTCTGCTTTTCCCAGACATTGTCTAAAACGGGCACCACCGGAGACTCTACTGGGTTATTAGACTGTGCAACTACCTTGGGAACAGGAACGGGCACCGGCTTAGGAACTACTGCGGAGGACCTACCCCCTTGCTCTCCTTCCACCCTTATGGCTGCTTGAACCATATCCTTGTCTGGTATTTCTGTGTTGTGGGAAGCATGTGGACACTTGCTAAATGGGTGCCCAATTGTTCCACAAAGATTGCATCTAATTTTTCCACATGAACGGGACTCATGCCCAGTGTCCCCGCAATGCCCACACTGTTGGTGCAGACAGTTGGCGCTGAGGTGGCGGAAGTCCCCACAGCGATGGCACATCCTCGGCTGACCTGGATAGAAACATTGAATCCTGTCTCTACAGAGGAAGGCGGCCAATGGTATGTGTGTCAGGCCAGTCTCCGTGCATCGCAGATCGACCGTGGCAGACCACCCACCACCCCAGATGCCATAGTTCGGGTCCGGTACTTTTACCAGCGGGGACACTAGACCCGCGTACCGTTTTAACCAGAAGGCCAAGTTGGCCACAGGAATCGACTCATTCCTGATTAGGATTGTAACTTTAACCCTTTCTTGCCTTGTTATGGCTATGGCTCTGAAATTTACCCATGGATCTCGCCCCCTACAACCACCCCACCAAATCCAGAACACCTGCAAGCCCTGCTATGAAATGAAGCTAACGTCATACTCAGACGCTCCGATGGGGTGAATGCAAGCAAAGAGATTAGCGGGCACGAACCCAAAGGAGTCTAGAAATGCCTTCAAAAAGTGAGCTCTGTTCGGGGGATTGTCACCAATGAATTTAAGCCGCACAACATTCCTACGCTTTGGGGGTTGACCTCTAGGAGGCGGACACCCCGGAGGCGGGCCCACCAACATCTGGCTTGTACCAGACACAATGCTTGCATAGGAGGATGTACCCAGGACAGATTTTTTAGCAGAGCCCTGTACCCCAGGGTTTAAATGCACCGAACCACCCTGGGCATCACTTATATTACCAGTGGGCCCAGCATTGGACAAAACAGGGCCATCTCTTACCACCTCAGCCTGATTACCCATTATAGACCCACTAAGACCCTTTCCCCATTGATTCCCCATAGCCCCGGAACCAGGCTGCCTATCCCAAACACCAGGAATACCAGCCAACTCCGCATTTCTCCAAGTTACTTTGTCTATTAAGACGACTGCTTTTTTCACTCCTGCGGTTATCTGCAAGGGCCCGTATATGGAGTCAATGATTGTAACCTGGGCCTGACTTAGGGACCTTCCAACATCAACTGAACTACCTGCACACACCACTGATTCAGAACCCATGTTGAGCCCGCCTGAGCCTACATACGGGGAGCATACAGGACCAGGGACTAAGATGCTAGGGGTGGCTGCCTCTGATCCCTGCATAAAAGTAACATTACCAGTCTTTGATGGAAATGGTGCAGTGTTCACATTATACTCGCATATATCCCAAGACAACATATTATTTTCAGCTTGTTTTGGTAAAATGCTTAACACCGGGACTAGCCCAGTCTTTGGTTCAGTTTCATATTTATCACCATTACCTGTTTCCAGAAAAGGGGAGCCAATGGGATCAGATGCCACTGCCTGCCTCAGGAGAACCGCACCGGAACCATCGGCCAAAACCGGAAGTGACCCGGGAGATGGAGACTCCGAGTCCACCATGGGAACCACAGCTTGAACGGCGTCCCCCCCCGCACCTCCTGCAGCCCCCACAGGCTCCCTCACCGGCGGCTCCCCCTCCTGCTGCCTTATGCTGTTATACAGGTGATTATCAGGTACGCTGTTAGACTGGTCTGTGGGAAGGTTTGCCGGCAAGCGCTCAGAGCTGTCAATGTTAGCAGAAACCTCCATTCCCGAACAGGTCGCTTGCTCAATCTCCTGTAGCTTTATCGTAAGTAGCTGCATCGATTCTTCCTTATTGTCGAAGTCGTATAATTGGATGAATGAAAGTATATTGGTTAATATTGTTTTAGTGGTCGATTACACTCAGTATGCCACTCTACACGTGGCATAGGGCGATCGCAAGGTAGAATACGCACGTACACACTTGCATTACAACATTTAGTTATTTATATAATTCATATTCATATTGGTTCCGCTACACAGTAATTTATGAGCAGATAGTATTTAGTTTATTATTAGTTTATATAATATGATTATATGTACACTTCAGTGTTATTTAAGGTTCAGGTTATAGGAAAGGTGTCATGTCTAGTATCATATTAAACCCCTATACATCAGCAGCTGTCCGGTTTATTCGGCGAAGAGATAGCATATTGCATACTCAAGTTATTGTTGTTAGGGAATAAACCTTTAATATGATGCTGGCTGTAAAATGCTAATGGACTGATTGTAATTGGAGTTTTGGCGGGAAGATCAGAGCTCATCCCCTGGAGAGATGACCCCCCACCTTTGGATTCCTTAGATTGAACCAGCCTATGACCTGTTTACCTTGGACCCATCTGAAGTCTGGAACTATAGAAACAAGCCACGTCATCTCTATTGTTCACTCTGTAACACTGAAAGTATATCTAATCATAGCTGCACCCCCACTAGCCTCAGTCTACTCTGATCACAGTATTCAAGGGTGAACTACTGTTCACTGGTGCCCGTGGTTAGCACAGCGCAGCGGTATGTATGTATCTTTTGGTATTGGCTGTACTGTACTGTATCATAATATAATCATGTATTGAACTGTTAAACTTTGCATCTGCTAAAATAAATCACTTTGTGCGTTAGAAACACAATACATTTGCTTGGGCAATGCTTATTTGAAAATGATAGAATTACTTTAATAATTTGGGGGCTCTGAGTTTGGAGGTTACGTTATCGGCAGGTATGCAATGCTTACGGTTTCCGGTTCCTCAACAAAGGGTGGATTGAAGGACGCGTCTCATACGAGAAAGAACGCAATGTGTTCAAGACCTGTGGTTCACTTTGTGTTGCGAAACCGAATGTCCGTTGTTGCATTGTCTGAAAGGTACGCTAATTTGAATCTAGGGACAAGAAAGAAAAATGTTTCTTTTTATTGTCGTTTTGCGTTTTAAAGGGTATTGCATTGCATAGGGTATGTGTACTTCCTGCATTGAGTATGTGTATTTCCGGTATTGTTATGACGTGTTTAAACAATCATGTTCATAGTCTGTTATATATGTATAGTATAAGCATTTGTTAAAAGCTCTGTAAAACTACCATTGTTTGGGAAATCTATTTTCTGTGCAGAAAACAAAAGGTTGTATGTGAATGGTATGCATAAAGATAAGAGAAGAGTTTGCATACTGTTGAAAAGAGATAGATAAGGGAAGAATTTGCATACTGTTGAAGACAGTCAAAGAAGTAATTTACTATTGAAAAGACAGGGATATCGGTCGCTGCCTGATGAGGTAGACTGGACGGCAAGGTTGTGTTTGAAATAAGAACACTATTCTAAGTAGTATGTGGTATTTTATGTAACATACGGTGCAGTTTTATAAGTAATATACGGTATTCTAAGTAGTATATGGTGCGGTGTTATTTTAAGTAGTATGTGGTATTTTATGTAACATACGGTGCAGTTATTTTAAGTAGTATGTGGTATTTTATGTAACATATGGTGCAGTTTTATAAGTAATATACGGTATTTTAAATAGTATATGGTGCGGTGTTGTTTTAAGTAGTGTGCGGCATTTTGAGTAGCATGCGGTGTTATTGTAAGTAGTATGTGGTATTTTATGTAGTATACGGTGTTATAAGTAATATACGGTATTCTAAGCAGTATATGGTGTGGGTTCAAGTAGTATGTGGTATTTTGAATAGCATACAGTGTTATAAGTAATATACGGTATTTTAAGAAGTATATGGTGTGGTTTTATGGTGGTATGTGGTATTTCGAGTAGCATACAGTGTATTGAAGAAGTTGAATAAGTAGTATATAAGGTATACGGTGAAAACAGATTTTGCTGGAGAGTCAAGGGTATCGAGGAGCTGATAGCCCTTTAGTCCGCAGTGATATTTCTGTGTTAGGAGGTGTGTGGGCGTAGCCTGTGAAACCATCCACGGATAAAAATCTCTAGTAGGTTCTGTTTGAAAGGAGAACAGGTAAAAAGTCTTTTTGCGTAGCGTTGAGAAATAGGTTGTTTTCACAATGGATGTGAAGCAAACGCTAGAGATAGTTCGTCTGTGCTGCCTAATGAATGGCCGGTTAGTTCGGCAAGGTATGTTATGCATAATAAATATGGTGCGTATGCAACGGCATATTGCGACAAGTGGGTCAAGATGACCAAGGATTGTGAGAGACCTTTCCCAAACATAGGTAGTTTTGAGTCGGAGGTGTTAAATAATGTTAGAAATAAAGTGCAGTTGATTAAATCAACAAAAATGAGAATTAAACATGATGATTGTTTAAAATTGTGGCAAATGGAAGGCATCACGTGGCAGAGCAGCGAGTGCACAGCGGAAGTAGGCGTTGCAAAAAGCGCGCGCACAGCGGAAGTGAGCGTTGAGAAACGTGGAGAACTGAGCGCACGTGCGCCCTCGCAGCCGAATCCGATTGAGGTGATAAGTACAGCCAATATTGTATGTTAAGAATGTAACCAGTAACTTGTATCCCGTAATTTACGTTAAGGATAAGCTAACAAGGGAAGAAGGTGAACCCACCGTCATTTCGGCCACTGCCCATGCTACTAACATGCAAGAGGCACCACCTGGACAAGGAAAGGGAACGGTTCCACCAACAGGGGCAGCGGCTGAAATCGGTGAGAATAATGTAGAGATTAATAGAAGGGGAGACATCCATTATACTGCAACAGCAATGCCAGCAACTAGTTCAGAATGTAGTGATTTAGTAGGTTTGCATCCTGTCCGCACAATAGCAGTTCCCAATGGGAAGTCGAAAAGAGATGGCGTAGTTCCCATAAGACATGTAAAAATGTATTGTCCATGGACTAGATCTGAACTGCGTGCAATTATATCTGAGTTCCCAGACCCTAGGAAGGAATTTGTTAGAGATTTAGGTTATGCACATGAGCCAACTAATAAAGATTGGCGAGTGGTGTTTAGGGCCTGTCTTCCTCCCGGTACTGATATACAAAAGTTTATTAAGGATTGTATGTTGGAGGAAGAGAAGTCCTTAACAGATGATGATAATCAGGAAAATATTAAACGCATAATCTCTCAGTTGGCCATATACTTTCCTGTGGTAGTGGACTGGAGTAAAATTTTCACTATCAAACAGCAGGATAGTGAAAATGCAGAGGACTTTTTTTCTAGAGCCCTGATAGCGATGGCCAAATACACTGGGTTATCAGACATAAAGGATAATGTACACTACAGGGAGGTTGCTGTTTCAGTTCTAATGGATGGCCTCAGAGAAAATTTGAAAACAAGGGTGCAAACTTCATTACCGAACTGGAGAGGGATCACTGTAGATGCTCTCAGGGAGTCAGCTATAGAACATGATAAGAATATAAATAAATAGAAAGAGACACTAAGTGATAGGTTAATGATGGTGAGTATCCAAGCACTAGAGGGACGACACACACAACCACAGCATAATGACACCTGGTTTAATGAAAAGAAACAACATGAGTTGAGGAAGTGTTTTAGATGCACTAAAACAGGACACTAAGCATAGGACTGTACAATGACAAGTGCGGAAGCAAAGAGACTTGGCCCATCTAAGAGGGAATCATACAGACACCCACAGAGACGGCGCACAGAAGTCTCAGAGGCTTATCAACAGTTGCCTGTGCACCTCATAGCAGCCAATGCCTTGGGGGAAAACTATAGCCAACCCTAGAGGTTAGGTCAGACCTGTAGTCCTACAACCAGGCAAGGTAAAGGTTAATCCGTGGTAAGTATTAATGTGCAGATTTAGAAAGAAACTGATTTAAAAGTATATTTTGTTGTTATTGCTTGTTTGTTTTATGTATCATATGTTTGCATTCCTGATCGCTGGTCGATGGTAAAGAATGAAAATGTTTGGGGGCGTGGCCTGGTGGAGCATGGAGTAGGCTGTGTGCATCGGAGCTCCCCAGCCTAAATATCCGGAGCAGATATCCTGGTGTGGAAAAAAGGCACTAAATTTACCTGGTTCTGTGGCGGAACTTCTCCTGTTTCCTCCAGTCCAAGTTTGGGCTGTGTCGGCGGGTCGCGGAGACTGTGGTTGGCGCTGGTTTCCGGAGCTGTGCTGGAGCAGAATTCACGCGGTGAGGGAGGAAGGGGCTCTCTGTCTCCGGTAGTGTCTGGATCTTCGCTAATCGGGTGTCTATTTGGCTGATGAGGAGACTGCTCAGGGGTGAAGAGAAGGTGGATGATTGCTGCTGCTGGAGTGTGGTGTTCCCGCCGGGGAGTGAGACGCGGCGCCATCTTGGTTATAATGGTTGGTGAAATAAGGCCTGACATACAGTCTAACAGCACTGGAGGGGCAGCTGACATAATATTAACCCCTATCTGCAACGGTGAGAACCCTGTTTCTGGAGCAGTAAGGGGAATATACTCTGAAGGCCCTTTCTACCTGTCATTTCTCTGTGTATGGAAAATACTTTGTGCTGCTGTTATTGTTACCTGGTGGCCCTCTCTCCTTGTCATCTCTCTGAGTGGGTACTTTGGCTGGACTGTGTGCAGCAGTTGGTTCTTCATTGGCCAAATTCTGGTTATAATACCAGTTGCTGCTGGACACTCTGCTGTGGCCCCCTTTTATATCTAAAGCTACATATATAACATCCAGGGGTGTACCTGTCAACACCTCTGAATAGAAGGGGCCAGTATGGGTAAACATTCTGCGAACACCACTGCCGCGGGCAGATTGGAGAAATATGCCCGTTCTAATGCTGCCACGGCCTCGAGAGGAGCTCCTGCGTCTGAACTGCAGGCACCTCAGTCTTCCAAAGATACGGATTCACCTGTTGATTTTACTCTTCAGGAGGTCCTGAAAGCTATCGCTGCTTCTGAAAAGAAGGTAATGGATAAAATTGGAGAGGTGCAGGTTGACCTATCGTTGATGCGGCAGGATTTTCAGAGGATTCGTGAACGTGTGTCAGAGACAGAGGCCCGCATCTCCATACTAGAGGATACTACAGTTCCATTGCCACAGAAAGTTGCTGGCTTGGAAGCTCAGATGGTGTCAGTTAAACAAAAAATGTCAGACATGGAGGGTCGCCTCAGACGCAGCAATGTTCGGCTGGTGGGTCTCCCTGAAAAGGCAGAGAGTGATGCTCCGGAGACATTCTTGGAGAATTGGATGATCCAGACATTCGGCAAAGAGGAGTTCACGGCCCAGTTTGCGGTGGAGAGGGCGCATCGGATTCTGACTCAGAGGCCGCCTCCTGGTGTGCAGCCACGCACATTCATTGCTAAAATGCTACACTATAAAGATCAGGATGCTATTCTGCGCCTGGCTCGGACCAAGGGCCCCTTAATATATCAAAACCAAAGAGTGGCTGTATTTCCTGACTTCTCGGTGGATGTACAAAAGAGCAGAGCTCAGTTTATACAGGTGAAGCGTCGTCTCCGTGAGATGCAGTTGCCGTATGCTATGCTTTTCCCAGCCAGATTGCATGTGGTTGCAGATGGAACTACCCTCTTCTTTGGATCGCCTTCAGAGGCGACTCACTGGTTGGATAGGAGAGCTCCTAGAGGTCCTCATCCGGACTGAAAATGCTTCTGGTGACGTATTGAACTCCTGGACTGAAATGATGCTATTAAAATTCGTATGCCTCTGATAGTTATAATGTTTGAGAGATAAGCTCCGTTGATGTATATCATTTTGATCTATGTCTATACATACTGAAATACTTTGATTAATATAGAAGTTACTGAATGTTTACAAAGGTGTCAATTATAAGGTGATATTTCTGGGGAAAAAAGCTTTGGATCTTATATTTGGTGCTTGTGGATCGGGTGGATGTGGGGTACTGGAGAAGTAGTAGGGTAAAGTAATGGGCTGGGGGGCTTCCCTTGCTTAAAGGGTCGCGATCTCCCTCTCCTTTTTTCAGTGTATGCTGGTGTTTCCATAAATACGTGGAGATAGCTGTGTGCGTTGTTTGAGGGGATAGGGGTAATGGGATCCAGGTATGTCTAAGTTGGGGGTGGATGTACGGGGAAGGGGGTTGTTGGGATAGGGTAGGGAGGGGTAGGTTTGTTAGAGTTTAATGCAGTGTCAGGTGTGATATTTTTTTTCTCTATGCAAATACTTTCAGATGTTGAGATTGACTATTTTGGTATATACTAATGTGGTTCACTGGGTGTCTGCCTGGGCTAGAGGGGGTTAATTTCTACGGGGACATATCTTATATGTATTCCCTGGTGTGATGGCGACTGGGAAGATGAATAGGGGCTCTATTAAAATCCTCACTTGGAATGTTCGTGGCCTAAATGATAAAATTAGACGGTCTTTGGTCATATCCCAATTAAAAAAAATAATAATATGAGGCGGATGTTATATGTCTAACTGAAACTCATCTAGTGGGAGGTAAAGTGTTGGCCCTATGTATACTTGGTTTGGGCTTGAACAAAACATCTGTAGGCTTATTAGACTGCTCACCAATACGTTTCTCATGTTGGTAAAAGTGGTCATAGCTAGGGAGTGGATGGCACCGGAAGGCCCGACTATGAGTAGCTGGATTTACCTTGTTAAAGATACAGTCGGCCATGAAAGTTTCATGTACACCAGTAGAAACCTAGTGGATAAATATAAAGAATATGATACAGGTGGAGAATATCCCCATGTGTTACTGAAGGATCGAGGGAGGTGGAGCTCTCTTAATGCAATGCTCGGGGCAGACATTCAGCCACATCCTCTGATATTAAGGTCAACGATTGTATTTTGTATTGGTACTACTGTGTTATTATCTTATGGTATCTTGAAATTTTGAAATCTGAATACCGATGCATTTTGAATCTACTGTGTATGAATATTTGACATGGCTTGTATCACTGTGGGCTGTAGCTATTGTTTTAGCCTAATGTTTTGGGGTTTGTTTGTTTTTTTTGTGTTAAAAAGGAAAAAAACGCAATAAAATTTTACCTGATTTAAAAAAAAAAAAAAAGAATGAAAATGTTTGGTTTGTTTGTTGTTTAAAGATAACTATCATGTCTTTTCTTCACAGATAAAGGTAGACAAAGGAAATATAGACATAGTGCTTAAGGGGATGGGATAGAGAAAAATAAAAAAAATTTACTCTTGAAAAACAAATTAACAATAGACCATTGTAACACTCTTTGTTTTAGGCTGCAGTAACTCATGATAATTTGTTTGGCTGAGAATCATTAGTCCAAAATGAAGTATGTACATGCTTTGCTCCAAAATATCGTTTTATGTATTTCTGAGAAATATGAGTCACTAAGAGTAAATTTTTAATTTCTCTATCATAAGTTAGGAAAGTCCATTGCAAAGGTATGAAGTTAATGTGATACTGAGTTCTTAATGAACAAATGATGGACGACACTGGATTGCACGGTTGATTTAAGACCCCATAGTCAAGTATGGGGAGGGGTCATAGTTTAGCAAATAGCTAAGGGGATTAGTGGAATAAATACAGCCATTTTCCCATAGAGTCCAATCCAGCTGTCATGTTTGCTGTAAAATCTCCCTTTCTGCATGTATGTTTGTTTTCAAACCCTTGTATTCAAATCTTTGTATTCCTATTATTTATGGCTTTCTTATTTCTCATTTTTTTTACATCTATGCTAGTATCTCTCTCTCTCTCTCTCTCTCTCTCTCTCTCTCTCTCTGCTCTGGTAGAGATAAAAAAAAGACAGACACCGTCTCATCAATGGGGCTAAGACATATTTTTTACATAAGACAAATTCAGGGATACACACACTAGATTGACATGAGTTACAGAAACAGTCAGGGGTTTTGTTTTCATGTGTATAGAGGCTGCTGATTTTAAGCAGAAAGTTTTTGTTGTGGCATGCGATTCATGTTTTATAGATTGCATATCTGTTTTGTTTTTTTTGTTTTTTTGTTTTTGTGGTTCGTGCCTCCTGTACAAAAATGTGCCTTTATATGGATGCACAAAGAGTGGGGAGGACAGGAGGACAGGAGATTGCTAGAGGTTAAGCATACAGATATACATCTCTGTATAGAACATTGGAGTAGGATTTTTGCCACAAGATATGACATAATGGGAAACCCTAGAAAATGAAGAAATGTAGAATTTTCGTGTTTTATATTTTTTTACTGTTAAACTGACATGTACTGGGTACTGTTATATTTGAAGAAAGTGTTATAGAAATAGACCCCTTTGTCTTTCTCACTTAGTCTGTAGATTAAGACTCCCTCCCCTTAGATTGTACGCTCCTCTGAGCAGGGCCATCTCTCCTCCTGTTTCCACCACTTCTAACTCTGCTCTCCAGCTACTTAGCCCTCCTCCTCGAGGGTCCTCCACCCCACGTGCACTCTCGCTCCCTCCTCCCCCCTGGGGGTCTCCCTGTCTTCCGCGCCCTCCTTCTTGGGCCCCCGTCGTTTGCGGATCCTCCCTCCCCCTTCCCCGCCCTCTCTAGCTGTGCATTGAGCGTACTGAGTTGCTGTGTTTTCTGTACTGTGCTGTCTCCCATTGTATTGTGATTTTGTTTGTCTCTGTACGGCGCTGCGGATGTCTTGTGGCGCCTTATAAATAAATATTAATAATAATAATAATAATAGTCAAGTAGCTGAATGTGAGGCACTGAGAATGGCATGTGAGTTGGCAGAGGGAAAATTGATTGATATACATTGGTCTTCAGCATTTTTCTAGTCTAGGGGGCAATGTTGAGTTGACTGAAAAATCTTTTTATAGCAATACCAGCACATGAGTAGGACACTACATAGAGGATTTTATACAGTGACACAGTTACCAACTGAAGTAGCTGCTAGTAAAGTCCACACTTACACACACAACCATACATGGCTGTCACACCAAGGCGAACATAGCTGTCAAATAGACAGCAGGGTTTTATGTGACAGCTAACAAATCTATGTTTTGTTTTGTTTTTCGTTGTATTGTTTTAGTTTAAAATGTGAACACACACACACACACACACACACACACACACACACATGCACGCATACACATATTGGTTAATATATGAAGATTTGGGTTACCTGAAGAATTTCCCCAAGTAAAACAAATCCACGTTATCCAATTACCACCATGCAGGATCCTCAAGTATACACTGGTGTACCAATGAAATATGTCTGGGTAAAGGTGTATTGAAATGTGTCTAATGTATTACTGTGTCATACTCAAAGCTTTTGTTATTCAATGTGATATCCCTAGAGTTATAAATGGTGATAGGGGTATTCATGTTATTGATAATAGAGGTATAATGACATTATTAGAATTGTGGATATTAATGCATGCTGAAGGAGATTGTATATGACATTATTGATAGACATAGGATGATGCTATTGATGAACATGAAGTGTTTAAATGTATTCTGAGCTTAAAGACATGCGTTGGACAGATGAACCTGTTAGACATGAAGAACTGTAGTAGAGTATTCTGGATAACTGATACATGTTCTATTGTATTCTGTACCCTTCCAAATAATGTATTATGTGTTTTATTGCACCCTTGAAGGGCATACAAAATGTTATCTCCAAGCTCCAGAAGTGTACGATCTATAGTAAAAGAAGAAATCGTTTTGAGGATTCAGATTCTCTCTTATGATAACTTGTTTAGAGCTACAAACAGCGTGGTCATACACCAAGGGGGACTTGCATTACATAGCAATGAAACGTGGTACTGAGATCCTGCATATAACATCTTTAAGGTGATAGTTTATTATACTATCAAAGGGTGGAACTGTCAAAGTCGTATAATTGGATGAACGAAAGTATATTGGTTAATATTGTTTTAGTGGTCGCTACACGTGGCATACGGCGATCGCAAGGTAAAATACGCATGTACACACCCGCATTACAACATTTAGTTATTTATATAATTCATATTCATATTGGTTCCGTTACACAGTAATTTATGAGCAGATAGTATTTAGTTTATTATTAGTTTATATAATATGATTATATGTACGCTTCAGTGTTATTTAAGGTTCAGGTAATAGGAAAGGTTTCATGTCTAGTATCATATTAAACCCCAATTCATCAGCAGCTGTCCAGTTCATTCAGCGAAGAGATAGTACATTGCATACTCAAGTTATTGTTGTTAGGGAATAAACCTTTAATATGATGCTGGCTGTAAAATGCTAATGGACTGATTGTAATTGGAGTTTTGGCGGGAAGAACAGAGCTCATCCCCTGGAGAGATGACCCCCACCTTTGGATTCCTTAGATTGAACCAGCCTATGACCTGTTTACCCTGGACCCATCTGAAGTCTGGACCTATAGAAACAAGCCACGTCATCTCTATTGTTAACTCTGTAACACTGAAAATATATATAATCATAGCTGCACCCCCACTAGCCTCAGTCTACTCTGATCACAGTATTCAAGGGTGAACTACTGTCCACTGGTGCCCGTGGTTAGCGCAGCATAGCGCAGCCATATGAATGTATCTTTTGGTATTAGCTGTACTGTACTGTACTGTATCATAATATAATCATGTATTGAACTGTTAAACTTTGCATCTGCTAAAATAAATCACTTTGTGCGTTAGAAACACAATACAATCGCTTGGGCAATGCTTATTTGAAAATGATAGAATTACTTTAATATTATCTAGGAGGATAGCGTTCAACTCCTCAATTTCTAAGCGCATAACAGCCTGTTCTGTACTAAACGCACGGTTACTTTTTTTCTTCAATGCCGCAATTTGTCTTTTCAATTTAGGAATTTCCAAAGAGAGCAGCTCCAGCCGTGCCTTTATGGCAAGTTCCTCCGTCTCCCCTTCATCAGAGTCAGGTAAGCTGACTTCTCCTGGGTCAACATCCGCCTCTCCTATACCAGCCACCGCACCGCTAACCACACAAACTGCTGCCTCCTTTTGGGCCTTCTCACCCATTTTAACAGCCGCCACACTGTCTTCTATGGTCATACTTTCTTTGTTGGCCCCCAGTTGTGTCTCCACAAGGGACTCACCCATATCTGCCTTGTTTGGTATCACCAGCACACATGCCACATTTGCCTCCAGTTGTACCATCACTGAGGCTAAATTTACATCTCCCGGCACGAGTCTAGTCAGGGCTTCTCTGTTGCTCTTCACAGGTGCCCCGGAGCCATCCTCCCTCAGTTGTTTCACCACTGGGGTAGGTAAGTCCTCGTTCAGTCCTTGGCTGAAGCTACCATGTTAAGGTGCACAAGTACTTCTGACCCACTGTCCTCCCGTTGATTTACTGGGGACACGGTGCATAGCAGAACTTTTGTCACAGACTGGCCGCACGGGATCCCTGCATTTGGCTTCATGCAGGGAAGTTCTGCCTGGGAATCTGCTTGTTTCATAAGGCTAGGGCATTCCACACTACCAGGGTAGTAGGCTGACTGGGAGTGGAACCCACTCCAGACCCTGGATCTAAGCTGGGCCTTCTGGAGGCACTAGGCCTGGGAGCCTGGGGGCTCTCCTCCTCGCCTGCCTCAGGATCCTCCATCCTTGCTGGATCAAACAGAAGCTAATTTGGCTTTACAAGAGCTCTCCAACGCACAACCTACTCGTTAGAATTCACCCAGCTGTAATTCTCTCACAATATTGGTGACATTATCAGAAATGACATATCCTGAGGAGAGTCCAAGCAGGATAAGCCATGTTGCAATGACAACATGGCTTATCCTGCTCGATAAAAAGTAACCTTTATTGAGATTGATTAAAATGAAAAGAAATGAACAAAATAATTTAAAGAAAGGGATAAAAAACGTGATGTGTGTTTAAAATGCAAAAAAAGTTTGCAATGTCCCACTTATATCCTCCTAATTGTATAAATACACGCTGAAATAGCGCTATAAGACTGTGTCTATAAGGTATTGAGTTGGTGTATTATATAGCCATCCTAGAGAGAATAAAATACAAAAACCAACTAGTGCCAATTAGAGAAAATCTCAGTTGCTTATGGTACATACATATAATCTGCTAGGAGGAATATACTGCAAAAATATTAGTGTTAAGTTATTGCCCGATTAGGCAGTACCCACTAAGGATCATATTGAATTCAGCATAATCCAAGAAATATTATCCTCTTGATAGATGGAAAAACGGATTTGGTATATCCTTAAGCGACAGCCGTAGAGTCTATATCAAAGTTTCAATGAGCAATAATAATCAGCAACAGGCTGTAAGACCCTATAGCGGAGGCATCAAAAATGGCAAGACTGATCTACAAGAATCGCGGATTTATGTGAAAATGCCCTGCCTGAAATGAAACTGGGTAGCGATTCTTGGTAAGTGCTAGAAACATGGAGGATAAGTGAGACAAAACGCCAACGTGCGTTTCGCTCCGTGGCTTTTCAAGGCGAACTGATCCAAAGAAATGACAGCTGTTAAATACTCTCTCAAAAAGGTGTGGTTAAGACTTAAAGAGCCAATCAGAAAGCGTCCCGTCTTAATGGGTGTGTATATTTCCATTCTGTCCCCCCGTGTTTTTAATTGACATTAAAGTAGACCTATCTCGGCCAATGTTGATAAGATACAGGTTACTCTATTGGTTGGCAATAAAAAGTGCCGCTGTAATGGCTATCTTGTCCTGTTTATTCCCTGTGATGTTTTAAATAAGTTATTGGTTAATATTCATCATTAAATCGAAGAAGCCAGTAAATCAAAATTGACAATAGTACATGCCTTTTGTATTTTATTTTGAGTCCATTGTAATTATTCCTCAATAATAGGTAAGTATATGTTATAGAGATAGTGTAGCGCTATCAATATGGGGAAGTATGAATGAACTATAATAATTCTAAAGATTAGTCCCAATATTAGTCTATCTTAATTGCTGTGAATGATATCATTTGAATGGCTGTATAGAAAAGATGATACAATATATATAATCAATAGTAAGTTAATATATAATTTATTTTGCAGCATAATTCCTATGGGTGGAGGGTAAGCGTCCCTCCCGTATAAGGAATATTCCTTAGGGACTTTTGATAAGATATAATAATCCACATAATAATCACATGTCATTTAAGTGACTGTGGAAAATTATATATAATCAGTATTAAATTGGTATATATTTTATCTACAGATAGTTCCAATAGGCGCAGGGTAAGCATCCCTACCTCATAAATAATTTTCCTTTGGGACTTTAATGAGATATATTAGTCCACATGATGCTCGAACAAAACTATGTTGATTCATAGTGTCCCACCATAATTACCCCTGAAAAAAGGAGTTGATATGGTCATAACTTGATGTAATTAAAGTAACAGTAATAAGACTGCTATATAAAGAAGATGTCAGGAAAAAGACCAATATGTCAGGATGAGAGCATAAATCTGAAATGCTGAAATAGAATATTGGATGTCAGGACCCAAAATAAATCTTTGCATGGATACCTAAATTAACCTGATCTTCAATTCAAATAAATGTGTGACCAACTTAGCCCAGGAGGAGGTAATTGAATTAGGTAAACCCTTTGTGCAGAGACCAGCTGAAGATATGCAGATCACAGACATCCATTGTATTTGATCCTGTATTTCCCTAATGGACTTCCTTTCAATAGGGTTTTAAACACAAACTAACCCCTAGGTGTAAATTGGAGAGCCAGACGCCGAGGTGAGGATCTTGGAGACTCTTGTATAAAACCTCTATGGTCTTTATGCCGGTATATAGAAATGTGCACTTGAAAGGAAATTAATTAATTTTTTATATTTTGGGAAATTCGGATGCCACTCTGTATTGAGGGGCCAAAACCACACAAGGGTCTTGAAAAATAGATACCCACTACACAGGGAACAGCCATAGGCACATGTATTTCAGGATGAGATTGGATATTGTTGTAATTCCATTACGTTTGGTATTTAAATATGCGGGAGAATATGACCGGTTTATTGAGGGGGGTGTTATTTCTCTGAGATATATCTGTGAAGAATTACCAACAGGTCAAAACTTAGGAATAGTTTGACCAAACCTGAGGTAACACCCAGGGGACATTTCCGCCCCCACATTAGCATTCACACTGCCCCTGTGAATGCCGTCCCATTTGAGTTTGCTTAAAAATCTGTGTTCTGAGGGGAAAACCTGTCAGACTTTTTGGGATCAATCTAATTGAAGGACTGTCCATCATTTCTGCCTGCCCCAGGCATACAGATTATTATATGTAAGTTATCTCTTTTATTTTAAACTGTTTTTGCTTGTTATGTTATTATTATTATTATTATTATTATTATTATTATTAATTTTTATTTATAGGGCACCACAAAGTATCCGTAGCGCCGTACAGGGACAAACAATGGCACAGTACAAGGTGAAACAGCACAGTACAAGTAACAATAAGCACTATAACTCTGGGGGCTCAGGCACAGCATGAAAGAGAGGGAGGGAGGGAGGGGAAATGTGAGTATAGGCAGGTAACTATGGCCCAAGAGGGTGGGCACAGATGACAGGTTGAGAGTCACTGAGGGGAGCGTAGAGAAGCGAGAGGAGACAGAGGGCAGAGGGACCGAGAGGAGGTGAGCAGAGTAGCTGGAGAGCGCAGTTAAAAGTGATGGAAACAGGAGGTAGGAGAGCCCTGCTCAAAGGAGCGTACAATCTAAAGGGAGGGGAAGACAGACAGACACATGGATGAGAAGGAGAGACGGGAGAAACGGAGATGGAGTCGAGGAAGGGGGAGAAGGGAAGAAGGGATGAGAAAGAGAGGTAGCCGACCGGTGGGAGTTTAGGCATGAGACTGGAAGGCTTTAAGGAAAAGGTGGGTTTTTAATGTTCGTTTGAAAGAGGACAGATTAGGGGAAATTCTGATGGAGCGGGGGAGCTTGTTCCAATGGAGGGGAGCGGCGCGGGAGAAGTCTTGGATACGTGCGTGAGAGGAGGTTATCAGAGGGGAAGAGAGGCGACGGTCATTGGACGATCGCAGTGGGCGGGAGGGAGTGTGAATAGAGATAAGGTTAGAGATGTAGGGAGCAGTGGAGTTGGCAAGGGCCTTGTAAGTCAGAGTGAGGAGCTTGAAAAGGATTCTGTAGGGGAAGGGGAGCCAGTGAAGGGCTTGGTAGAGTGGGGAGACAGAGGTGGAACGGCGAGAGAGGAAAATAAGCCTAGCAGCGGCGTTAAGTACAGATCTAAGGGGAGCGAGATTAGAGAGGGGGAGGCCGATAAGGAGAAGGTTGCAGTAGTCCAAGCGGGAGATGATCAGAGAGTGGACGAGAGATTTGGTGGCATCTTGGGAGAGGAAGGGCCGAATGCGGGCAATGTTGCGAAGCTGGAAACGGCAGGATTTGGCGAGAGAGTGAATGTGAGAAGCAAAGGAGAGAGAGGAGTCGAGGATAACACCTAGGCAGCGGAGTTGGGGAACAGGGGAGATAGATGAGTTGTCAACATTGATAGAGAGGTCAGAGAGGATGGAGGTACGAGAGGGAGGAAAGACAATGAGTTCAGTTTTAGCAAGATTGAGTTTAAGAAATCTAGAGGACATCCAGGAGGAGATGGCAGAGAGGCATGTGGATACCCTGGAGAGAAGGGAGGGAGAGAGATCAGGAGAGGAAAGGTAGAGTTGAGTGTCATCAGCATAAAGGTGGTACTTGAGACCGAAGGAGCTGATGAGTGCACCCAGAGAAGAGGTGTATAGTGAGAATAGCAAGGGTCCAAGGACAGAGCCCTGAGGGACCCCGACTGGAAGGGAGGAAGATGGAAAGAGAGAATCAGAGGTGGAAACAGAGAAGGAACGGTCGGCAAGGTAAGAGGTGAACCAGGAGAGGACGGTACCGGAGAGGCCAATGGACTGAAGGGTGTGAAGCAGGAGGGGGTGGTCAACGGTGTCAAAGGCCGCTGAGAGGTCGAGGAGAATCAGGAGGGAGTAGTGGCCCAGGGATTTAGCCGAGAGGAGATCGTTCGTAACTTGAGCCAGGGCAGTTTCAGTGGAATGGAGGGGGCGGAAGCCTGATTGGAGAGGGTCAAGGAGGGAGTGTTCAGAGTGGTAGGTGGAGAGACGGTTGCAGATAAGTCTCTCGAGTATTTTGGAGGCAAATGGGAGAAGGGAAATGGGGCGGTAATTAGAGAGTGAGGTGGGGTCAAGGTTGGGTTTCTTGAGAATGGGTGAGACGAGAGCATGTTTAAAGGCGGAGGGGAAGATGCCGGTGGAGAAGGACAGATTAAAGAGGTGAGCGAGGTGGGAGCAGGTGGAGGCGGAAAGGGAGCGAAGAAGGTGAGAAGGGATGGGGTCCTGGGGGCAGGTAGAAGGGGGGGAAGAAGAAATGAGAGAGTGGACTTCCTCACCCGAGGTGGGGCGGAAGGAGAGAAGGAGTTGGTGGCTGGGGGGAGAGGGGGTGAGAGTGGAGGGGGGAGGAAGGGCGAGAGGGGGGTGGCGGAAATGTGGGTGGAGGAGGAGATTTCAAGTCTGATGGCCGCGATTTTAGAGGAGAAAAGGTGGTGAAGTCAGTGGCAGATAAGGAGGAAGGGAGGGGGGGAGGGGGGGAGACAGGAGAGTGTTAAAGGTAGCGAAGAGGTGGCGGGGGTTGGAGGACTGGGAGGAGATGAGGAATTTAAAGAAGGATTGCTTAGCGAGCGAGAGGGCAGAGCTGTAGGAGGAGAGGATAAACTTGAAGTGGAGGAAATCAGCCAGGGAGCGAGATTTTCTCCAGTGGCGTTCGGCAGTACGAGAGCATTTTTGGAGGAAGCAGGTAAGTTTGGAGTGCCAGGGTTGGGGATTGGAGCAGCGAAGGCGGATGGGCTGGGCAGGGGCGACCGCATCAAAGGCGGAGGAGAGGGTTTGGTTATAGAGGGAGGCCGCCTGATTAGGGCAGGACAGGGTGGAAAGGGGAGAGAGGAGAGTTTCGAGAGAAGAGGATAGAATAGCTGGATCAAGGGTGTCGAGATCGCGCCTGGACCGGGTAGATTTGGGTGGGGGGAGGGGTTCAGGAGTAGAGGAGAGAGAGAATGAGAGGAGATGGTGGTCCGAGAGTGGAAAGGGGGAAATAGAGAAGTCGGACAGACTGCAACGGTGGGAGAAGACAAGGTCAAGGGAGTGACCAAGGCAGTGGGTAGAAGAGGAGGTCCATTGTGAGAGACCAAGGGAGGAAGAAAGGGCGAGGAGTTTGACGGAAGCAGGGTCGGTGGGGTTGTCAATAGGGATATTGAAGTCGCCGAGGATAATGGAGGGGATGTCAGAGGCGAGGTGGTGTGGGAGCCAGGCAGCAAAGTTGTCAAGGAAAAGGGAGGAAGGCCCAGGGGGACGGTATATGACAGAGACGCGGAGATGGATGGGGTAGAAGAGACGGATAGAGGGGACTTCAAAAGAGGAGAAGGAGAGGGAGGATTCAGGAGGAATGAGTCTGAAAGTACAGGTGGAGGATAGGAGAATGCCCACTCCACCGCCTGGGCGGTCTCCAGGTCTGGCGGAGTGGGTGAAGGAGAGGCCGCCATAGGAGAGAGCGGCAGGGGAGGCAGTGTCGGAATCAGTGAGCCAGGTTTCGGTAATGGCAAGAAGGTTAAGAGAGTTAGATAAGAAGAGATCATGGATAGAGGGGAGTTTGTTGCGGACGGATCTAGCATTCCAGAGGGCACAGGAGAAAGGGAGGGAGGGGAGAGGGGAGATGGGGATAAGGTTGGCAAGGTTAGCGGTGCGCGGGGGAGTGCGGGGACAGGAGCGTGAAGTTGGGCGAGGTGAGAGTATGGGTATGGCAAGTGAACAGGGAGGCATAGTGAGGTGAGGGAGGGGCGTGGGAGGAGTGGAAGAAGTAGAGGGTACAGAAGAATCGTCTGAAGCAGAGGGGCGGGGCGGGAGAGGAGGACAGGGGGAGTCAGAAGGTAGACAAGAGGAATTGAGATAAGTGAGTTAAATAAAGTAATAGCCAACAATGACAATGGACAGGGGGAGTCAGAGGGACAGGGGGAGTCAGAAGGTAGACAAAAGGAAATGAGATAAGTGAGTTAAATAAAGTAATAGCCAACAATGACAATGACGGTGGGGAGAGGTGTGGCAAAGAGGCAAGGCAAGGCAAGCCGTGTTAAATGAGACAGAGAGGCGTGAACGGGGAACAAAGAGACAAGAAAGGCCAATAGACGGAGAGCAGAGGAATACAAAGGGAGAAATAAAATGCGGTTGGAATAGATTAAGAAATGCAAATAAAAATAATTAAATAATTAATTAAATACAGTAAATAAGAGAAGCAAATAGAAATAATTAAATACAGTAAATAAGTAAATAAGAAATGCAAATAGAGATAAATAAATTCAGTAAATGCAATAAAAATAGAGAGCGAAAGATAAAAATAAATACAGTAAATGCAATAAAAATAGAGAGCGAAAAATAAAAATAAAGAATGGAGAAAATAAATATAAAAATATAATAAATAAAGAAATAAATAAAGAAATACAAGTAGAATAAAAATAAGGCCTACAAAGGAAGCACAATAAATACAGTACAATATGGACTAGGGTGAAAACAGGAGAATGAGAATGTTAAACTTATTATTTGTTTATTCATTATTTTTCTTTATATCTGAATGCCCTTTACCTTTTGTATATTAAATCTAAAATTTAATAAGTTGCGTCCTTGATACTCTAAAGAATCCATAGCCTGTTTAGCAGAAATATTGCTAGTCCATGTTACCCTGTGTGTGATTTGTTGATACATTTGATTAACAAGCTGTGTGTCCTTGTATTTACATTTGTGTAACAGTCTGGAGAGGTGAAGAGTTAACCCTGTGTGTGCTGGTGTGAGTCTTGCTAGTTTGTGGAACTAGAAGTCTGTGTGCCAGTGTGAGATAGAATATTGGGGTCCTATTGCCCGTACCCAATAGGTGGTGGCTGTACCTTGAAGTGTCTGGGGGTAGTGAGAGCACTGTGTTTGGGGGCGATTCCGTAGGTCTATAACCTGTGTGATAGGAGAGAGAGACTGCGGGCTGAAATCGTGTGTGACCTCATACAGCAAACACCCCAAAGTCACGGCTGCTGGGAGAGCGTTCGTGACACAATATAATTATAATTGATTCGATACAGTTTAAATCCTAAGGGATATTTCAATAAGGCTGTAGTCAACATTTATATTAGGAAGGAACAGGTACATTCCTAATTTCACTGATCGTCCATATAAAGGAAGGGGGATAAGAAATTGATACACTATGATCATAAAGTTAAATACATATCACAGGAAGGACGCATAGCTGTTATAATCATTAAGACCATATGGGGCCATAGTCCCCATCTGGAATATCATTTTAGTCTCTCTCTGTAGTAGCTCTTTTTGTAAGTCGCCACCTCTGATTCCCAGACTAATTCTGACCATTGCAAATGCTTGCAACCCCTATAAATTACCATCATGCTTTAAAATAAAGTGTTTTGCAACTGTGGTGAGTATCTTGAGTTTTTCCTGATCCTTTTTACTGTTCCTTATGTTGTTAATATGCTCAAGTAACCTTTTTTTAAAAGGTCTAGTGGTCATTCCAATATATCTCAGAGAACACGGACAAGTAAGACAATAAACGACCCCTGAAGAGTTGCAATTCAAGAATTCCAATATTTTCCACTCCTTGTTGAATTTATCTTTATACTCTTTAGTGGCTACCATGTATTGGCACGCTTTACATGTCCCACATTTGTAGACGCCCTTCAAACAACTGGGATTATATTTTTTGTTTTTATGCAGATGGCAGTGTACCATGTGATCTTTAAGATTCCTTGCTCTACGACAGCTAAATGATAATTCGTCATCTAGATTCATTTTAAGGTCCTGGTCAGTTAGTAAAATATGCCAGTGCTTTTGGAATATCTTTTGTAGTTATCGCCATTCGGCACAAAAAGTACCGATCATCATAATTTTTGGGGTCACCTTACTGAGATCCCTTTTTGAAAAGATTAATGAATCTCTTGTTGTATTGGTGACCGATTTGTTGGCCGATTCATTAGAATCTTGTGACTGTATCCTCTATGTGTTAATCTTGTCATTAATTCAGAGGTTCTCTGAGAACATACTTGCTGGTTAGAGCAGTTGCGCTTAGTCCTCAGGAGTTCACCTTTTGGAATTCCATGTAGGACTCGTGGGAAATGGGAACTTGTACAATGTAGTATGGTGTTTGTGTCCATTTTTATGCGGAAAATGTCGGTTTCCAAGGTGCCCAAAGTTGATTTACAGATAGTAAGATCTAGAAAATTGATGGAAGATTCATCAATTTCGGATGTTAACTTAAGATTTAAATTGTTGGAATTCAATATAGATGTAAAAGTAAAACACAGGGGGGACAGAATGGAAATATACACACCCATTACGACGGGACGCTTTCTGATTGGCTCTTTAAGTCTTAACCACACCTTTTTGAGAGAGTATTTAACAGCTGTCATTTTTTTGGATCAGTTCGCCTTGAAAAAGCCACAGAGCGAAACACGCGTTGGCGTTTTGTCTCACTTATCCTCCACGTTTCTAGCACCTACCAATAATCGCTCCCCAGTTTCATTTCAGGCAGGGCATTTTCACATAACCCCGCGATTCTTGTAGATCAGTCTTGCCATTTTCGATGCCTCCACTATAGGGTCTTACAGCCTGTTGCTGATTATTATTGCTCATTGAAACTTTGACATAGACTCTACAGCTGTCACTTAAGGATATACCAAATCCGTTTTTCCATCTATCAAGAGGATAATATTTCTTGGATTATGCTGAATTCAATATGATCCTTAGTGGGTACTGCCTAATCGGGCAATAACTTAACATTAGTATTTTTGCAGTATATTCCTCCTAGCGGATTATATGTATGTACCATAAGCAACTGAGATTTTCTCTAATTGGCACTAGTTGGTTTTTGTATTTTATTCTATCTAGGATGGCTATATAATACACCAACTCAATACCTTATAGACTGTTAAAGTAATTCTATCTTTTTCAAATAAGCATTGCATAGGCGATTGTATTGTGTTTCTAACGCACAAAGTGATTTATTTTAGCAGATGTAAATAGTCAACAATTCAATACATTATTATAATATGATACAGTACAGCCAATACCAAAAGATAAATACATACATACCGCTGCAATCGCTGCGCTTCCATGGGTCCCAATGGAACAGTATATCTGTTAGATAACTGTGGTCAGAGTAGACTGGCTGGCAGCGCAGCTGTGATCATATATATTCATTCAGTGTTACAGAGAACAATGCAAATGACGTAGCTTGCTTCTATAGGTCCAGACAAAGGGTGTCTCCAGGGCAAACAGGTCATGGGCTGATTCAATCTAAGGAATCCAAAGGTGGGGGTCGTCCCTCTAGGGGGTCTGCTCCTTTCATGGCCAGCATCATACAAAGGTTTATTCCCTAATATCAATAACTAAAGTATGCAATTTGCGATCTCTTCGCCGACTGCACCGGACAGCTGCTGATGAATAGGGTTTCAGTATGATACCAGACATGCCCCCTTTCCCACAACCTGAACCATATATATCACTGAAGTGCACATATAATCTTATTATATAAACTAATAATAAACCAAATGCTATCTGCTCATAAATTACTGTGTAACGGAACCAATATGAATATGAATTATATAAATAACTAAATGTTGTAAAGCGAGTGTGTGCGTGCGTATTTTACCGTGCGATCGCACCACGCGCTGTGTTAGGTGACGTACGGATCTGTGTTACGTGGCGTACGTATCACAATCGCACGGCAAAACAATATTAACCAATATACTTTCGTTCATCCAATTATACGACTTTGACAGTTCCACCCTTTGATAGTATAATAAACTATCACCTTAAAGATGTTATATGCAGGATCTCAGTACCACGTTTCATTGCTGTGTAATACAAGTCCCCTTGGTGTATGACCACGCTGTTTGTAGCTCTAAACAAGTTATCATAATAGAGAGTCTTAATCCTCAAAACAATTTCTTCTTTTACCATAGACCGTATATTTCTGGAGCTTGGAGATAACAATTTGTATGCCCTTCAAGGGTGCAATAAAACACGTAATACTTTATTCGGAAAGGTACAGAGTACAACAGAACATGTATCAGTTATACAGAATACTCTACTACAGTTCTTCAAGTTTAACAGGTTCATCTGTCCAACGCATGTCTTTAAGCTCAGAGTACATTTTAAACACTTCATGTTCATTAATAGCATCATCCTATGTCTATCAATAATGTCATATACAATCTCCTTCAGCTTGCGTTAATATACACACTTCTAATAATGTCATCAGTTCTTTTCATCAACACTTGTGGGCGGGCTATTGTCTGTTCATACTTCCCAGTCTCCCGATACTCAGATTTAACAGTGATCGGCTTGCAAAGCATTGGGAGACTTCAGACTAAGGGACCTAGGTGTCGTACTTTGTCCCCTAGTGACCTCCCACCCATAGTTCGGGTACCTCAAGAATATTTAGTGGGAAGAGAACTAGTCCTACTTAATATAATCACTGAGGTATGTGAGAGAGCACGGCCAGCACTTTGTTTGGTCTAAAACCTTACCCTCCCAAGAATAATAATCATTCTCAAGGATGCCTTCTCAAGTCCGAATATTACTGGACTGGCATCGCTGTATCTCTGTTTTTACTATGGGGTCACCGTACTTACGGACGTAATGCTACTCAGACAAAAGCCCCTCGCACTTTCTACAAGCTCCAAGGTTTCCAAATTTTCCTTTACCCCTGAATTGAATAGAAGAATTGGCTGGACCGAATATGCTACTAAAGTCTCCTCCATCCCCAATACCTCCTTATCATTACCTGAACCAGCCTCTGTCACTTGCTAATAATCAAAAGAATTAACCGTCCTGAGAAGAGAATGAAATGAGAGAACACAAAACAGGAAAAACTACAACTTCATGCTGGACAACAGTCTTAGCCTTTGGCTCAGGTGCTACTAACTGCATTCAAGGCCTTCCAGAACAGACTCATGAGTGCCCTTGGACCCTTCTCTGAGTGTTGACCCCTCTGCAGTGGGTGGAATGGGCACCAGTGTGTCTCTGCTACCCTTGAAGCCGTGATGCTGGTAGCCTACACCTGGTACCTGTCTGTCAAATAACCTGAGCCTAGGAAATTACTGCTCCACAACTTACTCTCCTGATCCAACATCCTGACAGTTAGTGTGACTTTTCAGGAAATAGTGTATTGGACGTTCTTGGTTGCTGTCTCACTATTTACCTTCTCTCAAGGTCTAACCTAGCCTCCCAGTTACAATCTCACGAGGGGTCAAGAACATTTCAAAAACTGACAGGTTAAGAGTCTGCCCAGGAGTGGCCGAAGCTATCAGTCACTTCAATCAAGTTCCAACTCTTATTCTATTTAATTCGTTCTACCTAGTACCACTACTTTATGTTCACACTGGTTAGTGGCTAATTGAAAGTATGTGATTTGTTACCACTACTCATACATTATAAATCTGTTATTAATAACATGAATACCCCTATCATCTATTATAACTCTAGGACTATCACATTGAATAACAAAAGCTTTGAGTATGACACAGTAATACATTAGACACATTTCAATATACCTTTAACCAGACATATTTCATTGGTACACCAGTGTATACTTGAGGATCCTGCATGGTGGTAATTGGATGACGTGTATTTGTTTTACCTGGAGGAAAACCCATCAGCAGGAGGAATATGGGATGGCTCTATTGGTATCATTTTCCTGACATTCTCTTAATCAAGATAGGACGTTGCCGTCCTACTAGCTTGAGACTAAATATCTGGTGCACCCCAATATACTCTTACCAGCTTGCACATACCTTCTGTACCCAGCTGATCCAGACCATTTGCTGCCTCCTCTGGGACTGGGAGATACACTCTGGGAGCTTCTGGTCTACCTTGTCCATCTTTCCAGAGTCCACCAGACTCCTCACCACATCTCTTCACCTTCCAGACAGTTTATTCCTCAG
The DNA here is from genome assembly GCF_038048845.1 of Mixophyes fleayi. NCBI lineage: Eukaryota > Metazoa > Chordata > Amphibia > Anura > Limnodynastidae > Mixophyes > Mixophyes fleayi. The sequence continues at coordinate 42,561,789 of NC_134405.1, forward strand.
GTAACACAAATCTTCATATATTAACCAATATGTGTATGTGTGCATGTTTGTGTGTGTGGTCACATTTTAAAACTAAAACAATACAATGAAAAACAAAACAAAACATAGATTTGTTAGCTGTCACGTAAAACCCTGCTGTCTATTTGACAGCTATGTTCGCCCTGGTGTGACAGCCATGTATGGTTGTGTGTGTAAGTGTGGACTTTACTAGCAGTTACTTCAGTTGGTAACTGTGTCACTGTATAAAGTCCTCTATGTAGTGTCCTACTCATGTGCTGGTATTGTTAGAAAACGATTTCTCAGTCACCTCAACATCGCCCCCTAGACTAGAAAAATGCTGAAGACCAATGTATATCAATCGATTTTCCCTCTGCCAACTCACATGTCATTCTCAGTACCTTCAGCTACTTGACTAAGTTGGAAAGGCAAAGGGGTCTGTTTCTATAACACTTTCTTCAAATATAACAGTATCCAGTACATGTCTGTCTAACAGTGAAAAAATATAAAACATGAAAATTCTACATTTTCTAGGATTTCACATTATGTCGTATCTTGTGGTAAAAAAAATCCTACTCCTATGTTCTATACAGAGATGCATATCTGTATGCCTAACCTCCAGCAATCTCCTATCCACCCTTTGTGCATCCATATAAAGGCACATTTTTGTACAGGAGGCACGAATCATAAAACAAACAACAAAACAGTTATGCAATCTATAAAACATGAATCGTATTTCCACAACAGAACCTTTTTGCTTAAAATCAGCAGTTTCTATACACATGAAAACCAAACCCCTGACTGTTTCTGTGACTCATGTCAATCTAGTGTGTGTATCTCTGAATTTGTCTTATGTAAAAAAAAAAAAAAATATGTCTTAGCCCCATTGATGAGACTGTGTCTGATTTTATCTCTACCAGAGCAGAGAGAGAGCGAGAGAGAGAGAGAGAGAGATAAAGAGAGAGAGAGAGAAAAAGAAAGATAGAGAGAAAAAGAAAGATAGAGGGGTACTAGCATTTGTGTAAAGAATGAGAAATAAGAAAGCAATGAATAATGGGAATACAAAGATTTGAATGCAAACATACATGTAGAAAGGGAGATTTTACAGCAAAAAAATGACAGCTGGATTGGACTTTATGGGGAAATGGCTGAATTCATTCCACTGCTCCCCTTAGCTATTTGCTAACTATGACCCCTCCCCATACTTAACTAGGGGGTCTAAACCGTGCAATCCAGTGTTGTCCGTCATTTGTTCATTAAGAACTCGGTATCACATCGACTACATACCTTTTCAACGGACTTTCCTAACTTATGATAGAGAAATGTAAAAATTAACTGTTGATGACTCATCTGAGATACATAAAATGATATTTTGGAGCAAAGTGTGTACATACTTCATTTTTGGATAATGATTCTTAGCCAAACAAATTATCATGAGTCACTGCAGCCTAAAACAAAGAGTGTTCCAATTGTCTATTGTTAATTTGTCTTTCAAGAGTGGTTTTTTTCTATTTCTCTATCCCACCCCTCTGATCACTAAGTCTATACTCATCTTGTGTCCCCTTTATCTGTGAGAAGAAAAACAAGATAGTTATCTTAAAACAGCAAACAAAACAAACATTTCCATTCTTTACCATCGGCCAGCGATAAGGAAAACAAGCATTTGACAACCTAAAACAAACAAACAAAATCAATAAAGATTACCTTTTAAACTCAGTTTCTTTCTTCTAAAAGTACACATTAATACTTACCACAGATTATTATTTGCCTTGCCTGGTCCTAATTTCCTAGCCTTGGCTCTAATATTTTCTTTACAATCTTTCCTCAAATGTCCCTTCTTAAGACAGTTAAAACACTTCAAAGATTTCTGTTTCTTTCGTCCCTTATAGTGGTTTTTATAATTCTGAGGTTGTGGATGTAGTTTTTCTAACGCCTAGATACTCAACATCATTAACCTATCACTCTGTGCTTTTTCCTTTTTACATATATTTTTATCATGTTCTATAGCATGCTTTCTAATATCATTTACCGTGAGACCTCTCCAATTAGGAAAAGAGGTTTGTATCCAGGTCCTTAGATCCTCCCGGAGGCCGTTCATTAGTACTGTAACAGCTACCTCCCTATGATGTGGATCTTCCCTTATATCTGATATCCCTGTGTACTTAATCAAGGCCGCTATAGCCCTAGAAAAATAATCAGTTGTAATCTCATTACCTTTTTGTTTGATGGTTAATATTTTGTCCCATTCCATTGTCACTGGAAAATATATGGCTAACTTTGTGATTATACGTCCAATATTATCCTGATTGTCATCCTCAGTTAAGGGTTTATCCTTCTCCAACCTACAATCCTTAATGAACTTCTGTATATCAGTATCGAGAAGAAGACAAGCTCTAAACAACACTCACCAATCTTTATTAGTAGGCTCATGTGCATTACCTAAATGTCTAATAAATTTCTGACACTTGGCCAAATCTTTTCTAGAATCAAGGAAATCAGACATAATTGTAAATAGTTCCGCCTTAGTCCCTGGAAAATACATTGCTACCTGTTTCATGGGAACTACACCATCTCTGTCCGCTTTCCCATTGGGAACTGCTGTTGTGCGGACAGGATATAAGCCTACCAAATCACTATGTTCTGAACTAGTTGCTGGAATCGCTGTTGCAGTACAATGAATGTCTCCCCCTTTGATAACCTTTACATTATTCTCACCAATTTCAGCTACTGCCCCTAGTGGTGGAACCATTCCCTTTCCTTGTCCGTGTATGTTACTGGCATGGGCAATGGCTGAAATGACTGTGGGTACATCTTCTTCCTTTAAAACATTACTTAAGACATCATACAACTTACTAGTTACAATTTTTAAATTTTTGGTATTGGCTGTATTATCCGCCACGACCGAATTTGTCGGGGGCGTGTTTGCGCTCAGTTCGCCACGCTTTGCAACGCACACTTCCAGAATGCTTGTTTCCCGTACGCTTACTTCCGCTGAGCACGCGCTTCCTTGCCACGTGTACCCTTCTTGTTGCCACAATTTTAAACAGTCATCATGTTCAATTCTAATTTTTGTTGATTTAATCAACCGCACTTTATCTCTAACATTATTTAACACCTCTGAGTCAAGACTACCTATGTTTGGGAAAGGTTTCACACACTCCCGGGTCAACTTGACCCATTTGACGCAGTATGCCGTTGCATACGCACCGTATTTATTATACATAACATACTTCGCCGAACCAACCGGCCATTCATTAGGCAGCACAACATGAACTATCTCTAGCCTTTGCTTCGTATCCATTGTAAAAACAACCTATTTCTCAACGCTACACAAAAAGACTTTTTACCTGTTCTCCTTTCAAACAGAACTTACTAGAGATTTTTATTCGTGGACGTTTTCAACAGGTACGTCCCCTTATCAATGCCTTTCCTAGTTTGAGTACTTTACCACTGTTAGCAACCGATATCAATCAAGAATATCAGCGGTTGCAGCGTATTTCCTCCCACATCTCCGAAGTCGCAATCACGGCTGCACTAAATCAACCATGCGGTCCGATCGCACCGCTTACGGATATTAACTATCAGTAAGCTTTGCGATTAATATTTGGGAATACAGCGAAAACCTGTTATTTTCGCTTCGAGGATGCCATGCATACTCTGTGGTGTTTCTTTATCACCTGCTCTTTGTTAGAACAGAACACCACTCACACAAAGGTTTCTTTATATCCTGCTCTTTGTTAGAACAGAACCTTTGTTGTCAGGTCACCTTTTTTTACCATGCCCCGTCAGACACACCTGAACTAAAGCGCTATCAATTTTTAAAAGTTCCACGCTTTTCCTCCCAATACTCAATCACGGCCTTACCATGCGGTCGAATCGCACCGCTCAAACTAGTTATCAGTAAACATCGTGATTAGTATTAGGCGCACGTGTAAAAACCTATAGTTGCCTATAGTTACCAGTATACTTTTGCCTTTATGTATAAATATCATTCACATACACACACATAACCTTTGTTTTCTGTACAGAAAATAAATTTCCCAAACAATGGCACTATCCTTTCAGAGATTTTACCAAGTGATTACACTATGCATAGATAACAGACTATGATCATGACTGTTTACACACGTGGCAACAATACCGGAAGTACACATACTCTATGCAGGAAGTACACATACCTTATGCAATGCTATACCCTTTAAAACGCAAAACGATAATAAAAAGAAACATTATTCTTTGTTGTCCCTAGATTCTAGTTAGCGTTCCTTCAGTTTACGCAACTGCGGACATTCGATTTCTCAACACAAAATGGACAACAGGTTTTGAACACATTGCATTCTTTCCTGTATGAGACGCGTCCGTCAATATCCACCCTTTGTTGAGCAACCGAAATCCGCAAGCGTTGCGTACCTTCAGATAACGTAACCTCCTATACTCACGAGCCCCCAAATTGTTAAAGTAATTCTATCGTTTTCAAATAAGCATTGCATAGGTGATTGTATTGTGTTTCTAACGCACAAAGTGATTTATTTTAGCAGATGTAAATAGTCAACAATTCAATACATTATTATAATATGATACAGTACAGCCAATACCAAAAGATAAATACATACATACCGCTGCAATTGCTGCGCTTCCATGGGTCCCAATGGAACAGTATATCTGTTAGATAACTGTGGTCAGAGTAGACTGGCTGGCAGCGCAGTTGTGATCATATATATTCATTCAGTGTTACAGAGAACAATGCAAATGACGTAGCTTGCTTCTATAGGTCCAGACAAAGGGTGTCTCCAGGGCAAACAGGTCATGGGCTGATTCAATCTAAGGAATCCAAAGGTGGGGGTCATCCCTCTAGGGGGTCTGCTCCTTTCATGGCCAGCATCATACAAAGGTTTATTCCCTAATATCAATAACTAAAGTATGCAATTTGCGATCTCTTCGCCGACTGCACCGGACAGCTGCTGATGAATAGGGTTTCAGTATGATACCAGACATGCCCCCATTCCCACAACCTGAACCATATATAACACTAAAATGTACATATAATCTTATTATATAAACTAATAATAAACCAAATGCTATCTGCTCATAAATTACAGTGTAACGGAACCAATATGAATATGAATTATATAAATAACTAAATGTTGTAATGCGAGTGTGTGCGTGCGTATTTTACCGTGCGATCGCACCACGCTCTGTGTTAGGTGACGTACGGATCTGTGTTACGTGGCGTACGCATCGCAATCGCACGGCAAAAGATTATTAACCAATATACTTTCGTTCATCCAATTATACGACTTCGACAAGATGCAGTCTTATAGCGCTATTTCAGCATGTATTTATACAATTAGGAGGATATAAGTGGGACATTGCAAACTTTTTTTGCATTTTAAACACACATCACGATTTTTATCCCTTTCTTTAAATTATTTCGCTCATTTCTTTCCATTTTAATCAATCTCAATAAAGGTTATTTTTTATCGAGCACTCTAGGAGTGCCTCAATTTACACTGTCTTTTTTTTTTTCCCCTCTCCCCTTTCTTTTCCCTTGTATACCATATCTTGCAAAGGATTGTTTAACAGTCAATTGTTGTAAACTACTAGTAGTCTTCTTCTTGGACTGCTTCTGGGTTGAAGATCCACCCCCAGCAGCAGGAGCAGCAGCAGTGGACCTAACGCTCAAGCATTCTTCTGAGGAGTGCTGGATAGGGGAGGAGTCATCTCACCTTAGAAACTTGGATGCAGGACTAACTTCAATCACTTGTGAGGATATTGATGAGGAAGGTGGTGGGGGTGTAGATTGCAGGTGCTGGGATCTAATGAAAGAAGGGAGGTAGCTGATGCTGGACTGCTTGTTGTTATTTTTTAGCATAAGTTTCTGATTTTCACAATAGCTTTCCATGAACTCGCTTCAAATGGTGTAACATGGATGAGGTTCCTAGATGGTTAAGGTGCTTATCTCTACTGACTGTGACTTCACAATGCTACAAATAGCAAGACAACTGTGTCAGGATTTGTGTAAAAATAATTCCACACATAAAAGGGTGGATTTTTTGGTCTTATGCCCAGGCATGAAAATGGCCCTCTTGCTTGTTTCCCGTACGCTTACTTCCGCTGAGCACATGCTTCCTTGCCACGTGTACCCTTCTTGTTGCCACAATTTTAAACAGTCATTATGTTCAATTCTCGTTTTTGTTGATTTAATCAACCGCACTTTATCTCTAACATTATTTAACACCTCTGAGTCAAGACTACCTATGTTTGGGAAAGGTTTCACACACTCCTGGGTCAACTTGACCCATTTGACGCAGTATGCCGTTGCATACGCACTGTATTTATTATACATAACATACTTCGCCGAACCAACCGGCCATTCATTAGGCAGCACAACATGAACTATCTCTAGCCTTTGCTTCGTATCCATTGTAAAAACAACCTATTTCTCAACGCTACACAAAAAGACTTTTTACCTGTTCTCCTTTCAAACAGAACTTACTAGAGATTTTTATTCGTGGACGTTTTCAACAGGTACGTCCCCTTATCAATGCCTTTCCTAGTTTGAGTACTTTACCACTGTTAGCAACCGATATCAATCAAGAATATCAGCGGTTGCAGCGTATTTCCTCCCACATCTCCGAAGTCGCAATCACGGCTGCACTAAATCAACCATGCGGTCCGATCGCACCGCTTACGGATATTAACTATCAGTAAGCTTTGCGATTAATATTTGGGAATACAGCGAAAACCTGTTATTTTCGCTTCGAGGATGCCATGCATACTCTGTGGTGTTTCTTTATCACCTGCTCTTTGTTAGAACAGAACACCACTCACACAAAGGTTTCTTTATATCCTGCTCTTTGTTAGAACAGAACCTTTGTTGTCAGGTCACCTTTTTTTACCATGCCCCGTCAGACACACCTGAACTAAAGCGCTATCAATTTTTAAAAGTTCCACGCTTTTCCTCCCAATACTCAATCACGGCCTTACCATGCGGTCGAATCGCACCGCTCAAACTAGTTATCAGTAAACATCGTGATTAGTATTAGGCGCACGTGTAAAAACCTATAGTTGCCTATAGTTACCAGTATACTTTTGCCTTTATGTATAAATATCATTCACATACACACACATAACCTTTGTTTTCTGTACAGAAAATAAATTTTCCAACCATTGGCACTATCCTTTCAGAGATTTTACCAAGTGATTACACTATGCATAGATAACAGACTATGATCATGACTGTTTACACACGTGGCAACAATACCGGAAGTACACATACTCTATGCAGGAAGTACACATACCTTATGCAATGCTATACCCTTTAAAATGCAAAACGATAATAAAAAGAAACATTATTCTTTGTTGTCCCTAGATTCTAGTTAGCGTTCCTTCAGTTTACGCAACTGCGGACATTCGGTTTCTCAACACAAAATGGACAACAGGTTTTGAACACATTGCATTCTTTCCTGTATGAGACGCGTCCGTCAATATCCACCCTTTGTTGAGCAACCGAAATCCGCAAGCGTTGCGTACCTTCAGATAACATAACCTCCTATACTCACGAGCCCCCAAATTGTTAAAGTAATTCTATCGTTTTCAAATAAGCATTGCATAGGCGATTGTATTGTGTTTCTAACGCACAAAGTGATTTATTTTAGCAGATGTAAATAGTCAACAATTCAATACATTATTATATTATGATACAGTACAGCCAATACCAAAAGATAAATACATACATACCACTGCAATCGCTGCGCTTCCATGGGTCCCAATGGAACAGTATATCTGTTAGATAACTGTGGTCAGAGTAGACTGGCTGGCAGCGCAGCTGTGATCATATATATTCATTCAGTGTTACAGAGAACAATGCAAATGACGTAGCTTGCTTCTATAGGTCCAGACAAAGGGTGTCTCCAGGGCAAACAGGTCATTCGCTGATTCAATCTAAGGAATCCAAAGGTGGGGGTCGTCCCTCTAGGGGGTCTGCTCCTTTCATGGCCAGCATCATACAAAGGTTTATTCCCTAATATCAATAACTAAAGTATGCAATTTGCGATCTCTTCGCCGACTGCACCGGACAGCTGCTGATGAATAGGGTTTCAGTATGATACCAGACATGCTACCTTTCCCACAACCTGAACCATATATAACACTAAAATGTACATATAATCTTATTATATAAACTAATAATAAACCAAATGCTATCTGCTCATAAATTACAGTGTAACGGAACCAATATGAATATGAATTATATAAATAACTAAATGTTGTGATGCTAGTGTGTGCGTGCGTATTTTACGATCGCACCACGCTCTGTGTTAGGTGACGTACGGATCTGTGTTACATGGCGTACGCATCGCAATCGCACGGCAAAACAATATTAACCAATATACTTTCGTTCATCCAATTATACGACTTCGACAAGATGCAGTTTTATAGCGCTATTTCAGCATGTATTTATACAATTAGGAGGATATAAGTGGGACATTGCAAACTTTTTTTGCATTTTAAACACACATCACGATTTTTATCCCTTTCTTTAAATTATTTCGCTCATTTCTTTCCATTTTAATCAATCTCAATAAAGGTTATTTTTTATCGAGCACTCTAGGAGTGCCTCAATTTACACTGTCTTTTTTTTTTTCCCCTCTCCCCTTTCTTTTCCCTTGTATACCATATCCTGCAAAGGATTGTTTAACAGTCAATTGTTGTAAACTACTAGTAGTCTTCTTCTTGGACTGCTTCTGGGTTGAAGATCCACCCCCAGCAGCAGGAGCAGCAGCAGTGGACCTAATGCTCAAGCATTCTTCTGAGGAATGCTGGATAGGGGAGGAGTCATCTCACCTTAGAAACTTGGATGCAGGACTAACTCCAATCACTTGTGAGGATATTGATGAGGAAGGTGGTGGGGGTGTAGATTGCAGGTGCTGGGATCTAGCTGAAAGAAGGGAGGTAGTTGATGCTGGACTGCTTGTTGTTATTTTTTAGCATAAGTTTCTGATTTTCACAATAGCTTTCCATGAACTCGCTTTAAATGGTGTAACATGGATGAGGTTCCTAGATGGTTAAGGTGCTTATCTCTACTGACTGTGGCTTCACAATGCTACAAATGGCAAGACAACTGTGTCAGGATTTGTGTAAAAATAATTCCACACATAAGAGGTGGATTTTTTGGTCTTATGCCCAGGCATGAAAATGGCCCTCTTCTTATCACTGACAAGAACTGCTGCAGTCTTTGTTTGAAAGTGTATAAATATAATATTGTGACCTGTGAGGTGGTCAAAATTGACTGCAAAAGACTTGAAATTAGTGTCATTGCAGTTAATAATAATGTAGGGGGGATAAAAGGGAAAATTATGTGATTTTAGCAAAAAAATAGGGATTTTAGAAAAAATAGGAATCCAAAAACAAAACCAAAACCAAAACACGTAAGGGCGGTTTTGCCAGACCCAAAACCAAAACACGAAGTTAATCCAGATCCAAAACCAAAACCAGAACACGGGGTGCAGGTGTCAGTGGGGCTGTTAAAGCAGAAAAAGTAGATACCGAGTTTGAAGAAAAAAAACATGTATTAAAAGAAGGTATTTGAAGTCACATTTGGAGCCTGTCAAGTATTTTGGGGAGAAACATACACTGTTATAATAAACAAAATGGTGCCTGTTTACAGAACCTATGGAGCTAAAGGGCACCTTTGCAGAGATGTAACAAGAGGGACCACAACATAAACTTTTTTCGAGCAGTGTACAATGTGAGCACATTGGGACTTTGCATGGTGTTGGAAAATAACTTGTGGTTTAACTTTATTACAGATATAGAACTTAAATGCTAAACATGTTTTTTCCTTCTTCGTAGATACCATCGTCATATCAGACGATAGTCCTGAGGGAGAAAAAAATGTTGGTAGTACTTTGAAGGGTGTGGTCGAGAAGATAGGAAAGTTTGATGAATATTTTCAAAAATTAAGGGCTAACATCAGTGATGTTAAAAAGAAATAATCAAAAAACTAGAAAAAAATGTCATGGAGATGTGTCAGGTGTTTCAGAAGGTTAAAGGTTAAAGCACTAGCCACTTTAACCGTTAAACAGTCCAATTTTATAGTGGTAGTATAATAATATTTAAGCTTTATATTTTTCAACATTAAAATTTTTGTACAGTATTCAACAATAAATCTGTTGGATTCACAGTGTGTGCATGATTCTGTGTATTTTACAAACATATGCATCAATAAATAAAATAAAGGTTCAATTATAAAACATGTTGAATATACATGTAAAGGGTTACAAAACAAAGGTGCAAGATGCTTTACCATTTACACGAGTCTACTAATATGCAACCAGTCATATAGAATACACATCTATAGGAAACACAAAAACGTGGTTATTTTTGTACAGTACATGGACACAGTTGGATCGCAGGAGATCCAAAATAGGTTGAACTTGATGGACTGGTGGTTTTTTTCAACCTCATCAACTATGTTACTATGTTACTATGTTATATAATTATACAGGCATACAAATGTAATCCACATATTTTGAATTTTTATTAAAGTGTATTGTGTGTACAATAAAGGGACAAAAGGATGTAATTATGGATTCAGACATAAGCAATACACATAAAATAAAACATTGTTTTTTTATAATACTACACTGACAAAGGTTTATAATGCAATAGACACCTGCTATCGCTTTACTGCTAGAAGCACCTAATTACCAAATGAGTCATGTGCGGACACTGTACCACGTGCTACAGGTACAGGATCAGAATTTAACATATACACGTCCCCAAAGGAGCAGCAGCTCAAGTAAATAGTGACAGTTGCTCGTGGATCGATCGGAAACTTATACACACTACATGATCATTAGGTGATTGGGCGAAAAATATTAAACAGTACAACCAACCAAATGAGCCATCAATTGACACTTTGGGACGACTTTCGACCATAGTGTAACAAAACACACTAACCCGACTTCTGGCCGAACGTTCATATGTTGGCTAATTTGCCTGATTATCGGACGAAAACGCTCCACTGTGTACCGAGCCTAAGTTTTCTCATGGACAAACCATGTTACAATGCAAAGGGTGCAAATTAGTGCATTATTTTGCACATAAGGTAAATACTGGCTGTTTTTTTTTGTAGCACACAAATACTCGTTAGCTTTATTTGTACACTGAAATTTAAAGATAATCTAGGACATGCACTACCAAAACTAAAAATTTGGCATCACATTTTAAATTTACCTTCCCTTCCAATGCAACATGGTTTTGCCAAGGTGCAAAGTTACTCCTTTTTTTTTTGCTTTACTTTCCTTAATGAATCAGACCCATAGTGTCTCACAAAAAAATGAAACATTCACACACAGCTGCAATAGAACCAAGCACCCAAGTTGGAATCCCAGCGCTGTATCACAGTGTATACTCACACAAGTTTAGGATGCCTACAAATACATCTCTCTGTCTATGCTTATATCATATTTATAAAAATCATTTGTGTGTTTGTTTGACTGTCTGGTTATGCATTTGGACACCCCTGCACTAATTAGGATGAAACCAAAGCAAGGTGGTCCAGTTGAATCCTTCCTGGTATTAGGGGGTTTAGGGTCCCGGTCAGACCTTCAAGTTGGTGTATGTTGGGCTAAACTTTGAGCGGGAGAGCCTCTATTGAGCCTGCATTCGGACACCCCTACACAACCATTGTCTTGAAACCAATGCGAGATGGTCCAGTGAATTTTAGGGTGCTTAGGGTCCTGATCTGACCTCCCGTTGGTGTACACTGGGCAGAAATTTGACCCGGGAAGCCTGTTCTGAGCCTTCCACTGCATGGATTTGGACGAGAACATCGCAGAGTGGTAACAATGGACACCAGAAGACATAAAAGTGGGTTAATGTCCTAGTCATACCTCCCGTTGGTGTACGCTGGCCAAAACTTTAACCCGAAGAGCCAGTTCTGGGCCTTCCACTGGATGATTTGGAAGACATTTAATATAAAAACAAAAATGACACTGGGCAGCCACCTTCTGGGTGTGTTGGAAGAGCTACTAAGCTACTAATTATTTTTAAAAGCTCGATAAGCACATCCAACTCATTGATAACTTAATAACTTGAAGATTTAAACCCGGGCAACACTGGTTGTTTTAGCTAGTAAAATATAAAAAAACAGAAAAAAAAATGTCATTCTCCACTTTTTGGTAACCACTGTGAAGTAATAACAAACCCTCTTTCATGAATTATTCAATAACAATAGGTAAAAATGAGTGTGGAAGGAGGGGCAAAAAGAAGAAAATTACTGTACTATTTATTATATATATATATATATATATATATATATATATATATATATATATATATATATATATATATATACATATATATATATACTTGTTAAACTATCTCCTATACTTCCATTATAAAGGTATCCTGTTCAATATTTAATGCATTCTCTCTTAGATTGCAAAGCCTGCCAATACATGATTCCACCAAAAAAATGTTCATGGACAGATACAACAAAGTATAGCAATTAAGAGAGTATATCAACTGTCAATCTCAGGGAATCATGTAGTGCTTGCATTGTACATGTAATAAAATCTACATAAGAAAGACCAACAGACCACTGAAACACCGAATACCTGAACAGGCTGGCAACATAGAAAATGCAAAAAGAGATGCAGCCAGACTTAGGGGCACATTTATCAAGCTGCAGGTTTGAAAAAGTGGAGATGTTGCCTATAGCAACCAATCAGCTTCTAGCTGTCATTTTGTAGAATGTACTAAATAAATGATAACTTGAATCTGATTGGTTGCTATAGGCAAAATCTTCACTTTTTCTAACCTGCAGCTTGATAAATTTACCCCTTAAATCTTTAACAAGTGTGGCACGGCATACAATAGTAATACAAAATATTTAAGAGCATTCGGTATGGAAAAAAATACAGTTAGGAATCAGAGGAGGAGATGCCAATAAATAACTACTAAACCATGAAACAAGTATGATATTTCTACTAAATAGCATAAAGCTAATTCAACAAGTATACCTGACATAATATCCCTGATTAACATTCCGAGTAAGGAAAATATTATTAACTTTTGCAACTTGGTAATATCAGATTTTTAACAACTTACTGATCAAAAACAGAACCTTTATTTATTTATTCATTTTTTATATATAAACTCTCTATTCAATAGCAACCCAAGAAATATATATATTACAAATAAGTCCAAAAGTAATGCACAACTCACAATGAGAGAATGACAATTGCCACAGATTAAATATTTGCATATGGACGGAATATAAAAAGCACTTTGATCCAATACATTTGCTGATAAGTAGCTAAAACACATCCAATACTACTTTATAAATGGTCTCCTGACACTGCAAGTGTATTAGTACATCTACCAGATAGGTGGATATGTGAAAATACCCAAACTAGACAGATGCTTGCTCTGAGTTTACCTGTGTAGTATCCAGCACCCCTCCCTGGTCACCTAGGACCTGTTTAAGTTCAGTGGAGCTGCTACGTAACTGAGGAAACTGAGCTATCTCATTGAGTGGATTGCAGGTGCTGTACCTGACAGTGTAGCTTCAGACACTCTCCAGACGTATGACTGGCTTCCGTGGGATCAAACCAAGCGGAGAGGTGTTGCATTTTTATTGGTTAACTCCAGTCGGAATGCAAGTAAGTGTATGTGGGTTCTTCCCAATTGTGGAAATTTTCAGTTGAGCAGATTCTCTTAGTTCACCTTACAGCTCCTCGCACACGCCTCTATCATTTTGCCTGGAGGTTGCTTGTGTACCACCCTCATAACTTAACATTAACAAAATGATCACATCTATTTCAGCTATGTAGTGTTCTAATACCAAGCTAAGTCTGACATGTGAATTCATAAAGACACAGAGACCTGAACTTATTATGGGTAATTTAATATGGAAAATAAATCCATAATGTTTAAGATGCAAAACAATCATACAAGGTATAATACAATAGGTATAATAAAATGGATTAAACAACAGAAAAGTAGTAAACTCACGAATAATCAGATTTTTGCCAGCTGGGAGAGCATAATACTGGAACACATCTCAATAAGAAATTTTCCGGCTGCCGGAATGGATGGCAAAGGTACGTGCAAAAACATTCACGTTTCCTGAATAAGGCCTTTTTCACTTTAACATGGAGTTCTAGCTAATAGTATATATAGGGGCAAATTTAGGCTAAACCACAATATATTTGATTGTATCTCTATGTAAGAAGAGGCTTGTATTTACACATCTTTCCAATTGTATGTAAGCAAAATTGCTAAAAAACGCAACTCAGATTTATACTGCTACATTTTCACTTTTACCGGCAGAAGTGGGTGAAAATAGAACTAGCTAACTTTTACAATAGAGACAATTTTGAACTCAATACATAGATATGAAGTAGAAAATGAATGATTCCCCACACACAAGAGTGTTGGAGAAGAATTGAACTAAGATTTCGAGTTTGCAAAGATGCATTCTCTAACCGCTACACCAATTAGCAAGTGATCTCAAAATTATTTCAATTGCATAGAATGAAATACAGACCGGCATCCTTAGCTAGAGACATGTTTTAGGATTTATAGGTAGGGATAATGGCAATCAGTTCACGAGAAACGATTAGAGATGGCACTTCTTGGAATATGCATTGTGTAACGTATTAAAATTAAAATCACACCTGTATTCTAAATGTGGGTAAAACATTTCATTTACTCTTTAGGACACTTTTTGGCCAAAGGGGGTTGGGGGACATTTTGGATAATACACCACTTTCTTGAGTGGATGAATCCTAAAAGTGTTTGCAATCAACTTATTAGGTTCAGCTGCTTCTCTGTCTTGTTCCTGTATACGGTTTGATTTGGCAATTATTATTACCAACATGAGCGTTAACGTGCTATCAAGTAGAATAACTTAGATGACCATGACTCCTATGCATTTCGTAATTCAGAGTTGTGGCCTAGATTGCAACAGAGGCAAGGGGGGGTCAGGCCACATGGGGATGCGTTGGCTTCTTGGTAATTATTATAATCTATAGGATCTGTCAAGTTGAATTTGTTAGTAAAAATTTATTTCAAAATTAATTTCCGTAAATATAATATTGTAAATGAGATGTTACTGTTACACAATTTGTTATATAGTGCATGTGCCTTATATTTATAGTTGGTCCAACTATACAGTACTTAAAGAAAAACAGTCAGTATTTAACTTATGTGCAAAACAGAATACTATTTTGCGCCACTTGCATTGTAACATGGTTTTGTCCAGGAGACTTTAATAAGATACTTCTCAATTTAAGATCCATAATGAATAAGGGCCCCTATGTCTATCTCTAAATTTCAGTCTTTGACCACTATTTAGTGGTGTCGTACATGACAACGCAGCCATGCATGACATTGATTACTCCATAAAATGCATAGTGTTGATTCCCCTCTTATGTGAATCCCCCTTTCGGGTTAACCTTGCACCACACTTACCAACCAAAAAATAAAGACACGGACACCGAATTAAGTTCGAAAATATAAAGGTCCTTTTATTTTTGTTATTATTATTTTTTTTAAATTATTTTATTTATTTTTATTTTATTTTATTTACTTTTATTTTATTTTATTTCTATCAAAATCTATCAAAAGTTTCTATCAACAATTTGGACTTTTTTATATAGGTGGTGAAGAGCAGGGCAGCCAGCTAAAACCAACATAAACCAATAAGGTGGAAGATCGTCTCTTTTCCACCAACCCAGGTTAAAACCTTATCTATTGGCCGGTACTATCGACCATAAATTAACTCAATACCCTCTGGACTCAAACTGGTTAAGCCCTTTCAAGGCAAAACCTGATACTCCTTACCAGAGCATCAACGAGTCTGATAACGACGAGGGAACCAAGGCTACATCGCCAACACTTAAGTACCGTATGTTTAACAACCATCTGACTGCCATGCTCTCCCACCACACACAAACCTCGTTCCTTGTAACAAAGAAGTATTGCAACTGAATATACATAAAACAGGGCGGGTGGGTGGGTATCCGGATCCAGGAAACAGGAAGCTCTCTCTTCCTCCACTGCTGGATATATTCTTTCCACGACCACTCCCACCTCATCTCAATTGGCTGATTCCATCACAGACTTAACCCCTAATGGTAAGTAACATTGTCAGCTCACAACACATGCTTTTAAACTCCTTCGGCTTAATGGCCTCTCTCACACTAGTCAACACATTGCTAAATATTGAATGTAAACATAGCTTGGATCTGCAGATTAAAGCTCTAAATGTCTGCACACATGTACATCACTAATCAGGTTTGCAAATCTCTAACATTTAAACTAGCGTCATGTGAATGGCAGCCATAATAGATGCATTTTTAACATATCTCATACGGGGTAATGGCTTCCAAGAGCAGACATAGTTTACCACAGTTGCAGTGTCTCTTGGTTTGTGTGACTAAATGGTGCCTAGCAAAGCATTTAACACCTACAGAGTTTCTTGCTAGGTAGCAAAATACCTCCAGCCAAGAATATTTGCCTTTTTTAATATTTTTCCTCTCAATAATGTGACACAATTCACAGGTTCTAATGCAACTAATGGACTAGTTTAATTCATTCTAGGTATGCACCAAGATTCTGATAATTAGCTTCAAAGATGTACTGGTATGAATATGGGCACATTTACAATATATATGAAGCCATTAGCATTTTATAATAGTGCTAATGCAAAGTGGCTGGCACCCCGCCAGTGCTTCACCAAACCACTTAGATCAATGGTCATTCCTGTCCCTATTGCAATAGGCACATATTTTCGAAAAAAGAACCTATGGCTGTAGTGTTGTGTGAGCTGTTAGCTGTGTGTCAGGATAATTAAGTATTGTAATATAATAAAGAGGGAGGACTGGTAATTATTTCCTCTGCCAAAGAACCACACCCGGTTATCCTAAATTTAAAGTTGATATTTGTGTACTACATGAAAAAACAGTCAGTATTTAACTTGTGTGTAAACCAGAATACTAATTTGCACCACTTGCATTGTTACATGGTTTTGGCCAGGAAACTTAATTAAAAACGTTGTAATTTAAGTGCCTTTTTTATTCAGGACCCATGTAAAATATTCTTGGGGTCCCCATCTCATCCTAGAGTGTCTGCCCATTATTGACAGGAAACATATTAAAAGAGGCAAATATCCTTGGCTGGAGGTATTTTGCTACCTAGCAAGAAACGCTGTAGGTGTTAAATGCTTTGCTAGGCACCATTTAGTCACACAAACAAGAGACACTGCAACTGTGGTAAACTATGTCTGCTTTTGGAAGCCATTACCCCGTTTGAGATATGTTAAAAATGCATCTATTATGGCTGCCATTCACATGACGCTAGTTCAAATGTTAGAGATTTGCAAACCTGATTAGTGATGTACATGTGTGCAGACATTTAGAGCTTTAATCTGCAGATCCAAGCTATGTTTACATTTAATATTTAGCAATGTCTTGACTATGGAGAAATTAATGTCATGCATGGCTGCGTTGTCATGTACGACAACACTAAATAGTTAGTGGTCAAAGACTGAGATTTAGAGATCGACATAGGGGCCCTTATTCATTATGGATCTTAAATTGAGAAGTATCTTATTAATGTCTCCTGGACAAAACCATGTTACAATGCAAGTGGAGCAAAATAGTGCTCTGTTTTGCACACATGTTAAATACTGACTGTTTTTTCATGTAGCACACAAATATCACCTTTCAATCTCAGTGTAGAAATAAGCTAACAAGTATTTGTGTGCTACATGAAAAACAGTCAGTATTTAACTTATGTGCAAAACAGAATACTATTTTGCACCACTTGCATTGTTACATGGTTTTGTCCAGAAAACTTTAATAAGATGCTTCGCAATTTAAGATCCGTAATGAATCAGGCCCAAGATGACACTTAGGGCTAGATTAACTGACGGGCGTGTTTGGTGGCGTGTTTGATCCGCCACTCATCACCGGGTTTTTTCGGCATGTTTGCATGTTAAACAGCCGGATTTACGAATGGGCGAGTTTCAGCTTCAAGTTGAAGCCGGCGATGTCACGGCGGGATGTAATGCTGAAAGCAGCCGGCGGCTTTTAATGGAACATGGCGCTTTTGCTTTAAATCACGGCGGTTTCGTGTGATGGCGGGTTTTTTGAAAAATACACCTGTATCATAGCGTTTTACTATTGGCTACTTTCAAAGTCAGGAGATTTGACATCACAAGCCCTATATAAAGAACTGGCCTGCCACTTTTTCTTAGATAGGGTTTTGAGGAGAAAAAAAATAGGAGCTTGGAGGATTTTGAATTGTTGAGAGTTGGTTTTGAGGGGTCTTGCGCAGCGATTTCTGATTGGAGTGTGAGTAGTCCTGTGTTCTTTTACAGTCTTGTGCCTTTATTTTCTGATTACATTTCTGTTTTGTATTTACTGTATTTGTCTAGTCCTTTGTTTCTGTTACTTGTGTGTGAGTGTGTTGTGAGTGTTTCTGTAGTTAGTCTAGTTTGTCCTTTGTGTTAGTCAGTTCTTCAGTGTTTCTTGTTTTTGAGTATTCCTTGTGATTATGGCCAGAGATAGGAGGGGGGCATAGGTTGAGGAGAGGGAGATGGAGCTGGAGGGGACAGAGGAAGGCGAGGAAGGGTTAGAGGAGGCAGGGCAGGAAGACCAAGTCAGGGAGGAATGTCAGATTCTCTCATGTTGAAAATTGTGTGCTGGTGCACAATATAGTTCCCTGCTACAAAATAATATTAGGGAACCTTGTAGCTTGTACTCTGCTCAGGCGGCGTCATCAATTATGGGGCCAAATATGTGAGGCCGTGAACGCGGTGGGGCCTTTAAAGTGGTCAGTGGCTTACTGCCGCAAAAGGTCTTCAGATATTAAAAGGAGACTTAAGGAGAAATTGGCCGATCAAAGGAAGGCAGCAAAACAAACAGGTGGTGGACCCCCACTTCGTGTGGAATACACCACCTATGAGGAGGAGCTGAGGCAGATACTGCCCCGGGAGATTGTAGAGGAGGTCAATGTGCAGGATACAGATGCACCCTCGTTTGGCCAACCAGTTGGTGAGTTATTTGCATTTTTTGCTCTAACAGTATTACAAGTACACATGACTTTTTTTTAAAAAGAAAATTTCCAAACACATTTTTCAAATATACTGTATATATTTAAAATGATTCTTGCTGCAAATACATTGTATGCTTTTTCTAATACACCCAGATTCGCCTGTAAGAGATTCCACTCCGAGTCCAAGGTCTACTCCTCCACCTTCTGTGAGGGATTCTGCCCTTGAAGAACAAGCAGGTGCGTGTACTCTGGGGGGAGAAACAATGGAGTTAGATGTTTTTATGTGCAAATGTTGGTGTACATGTTATATATCTTGATTTTTATATGGTTTGCAATGAAAACATCATGTACTACACAGAGGGAGACCTAAAATAGTAATAGCTTACCCAAAAGCACTGTCTTGCTGCATTTTGCTGCCAGCACCATCATATTTGTGTTTCCCAATAATTTGCATAACACACCGAATAGCAGCAAACTGCACCTCCTACATTGGATACAAGGAGAGAAATGGCACATTCAATTGTCAATTTCCAACTACTGCAATCCCAGTTTATGGACACACAAACCAGGCATATGTCGCATATTGTGGGGCATTTGAGGCATGCACACCGCAGTAATAGCCAGATACCTGCTGCGTTAAATAGAATTGCTACAGCTATAGAGCAATCTAATGTTACGATGGTCCAAATGACTGGTGCTGTGGAGGCATTACACTCAACTGTAAGGGAGGTGAACGCTAATGTTAATCGGATGGCAAGGCAAATTCATCATGAAATCATGGCCCGTTTCCCGACACCAATCTCATCTGCCACAAGCAGTACCAAGGCGTGGGCTGGGAGATTTCAGACGGGGGGGGGCGCATCTCATGTCAGGAGATGCGGCCACCGTTAAAAAACCTGTGAAATTGAATCCTTATAGCGGTGAGTCTGAACGGCCGGGGGGGGGGGGGGGGGCGATTCCCCCTGACCCCCGACCCAGCCTGCCCCTGCCAGTACCGCTAGCACGCCTAATAGATCAGTCCAGAGTACACCTCCAAGGAGAGGTGCTCGCACCAGGGAAGGCGGAGGGAGAGAAGAGAGTGTCTCCAGAGGTGCAGATGTACCTGCCAAAAGGCGTAGGTAGCCTAATGCTTGTGGTTTCTGTTTATATATTCTTATGCATGTGTATGTAATGTAAATTTTGGGCACACTCTTTTAAGGGCACCTAAGACCAAAATATCTTGAAAATGTAGGCTGCGTTATGCCAATCACTCTGGAGGACAAAGATTGAAAGAAACCTGTTGCCAAAACGGGAACTGCACACAGTAGTTTGTGTAGTCCTGACACTGCATTAGAGCGCCTGGTTGTAGGCTCCAAATCATCCTTCACTTGCTCATAAAGTCTCATCAGGTTAGTCCGATTGAGCCGAAACATTTGTACTACGTCCACATCAGCCAAAGAATCCAGATTCAAACGTACTATAAATACACGTGGAGTGCGCGGTCTGCGCAGGCTCCACAGAACAGATGCCAACTGTTGTCCATCCTCCTCCTCCTGCCTTTCTGCCTCCATCAGATAAAAAGCTGCAAACATACACTGGCAAGAATGCACCACATTCCCTGCAAAAGCCATTCTCCAACAAACCCACAGCGGAAAAAAAATTCATGGCCCCTTTTTATAAGCATCCCTGCACCGATTGGGATGAAACCAACTTGAGGTGGCCCGGTTTAATACTGGCCAGGTTTTAGTGGGGTTAGGGTCCCAATTGGAGCTCCCATTGGTGTACACTGGGCAGAACTGGGACCCTGGGACCCTGTTCTGAGCCTTCCACTGGATGGATTTGGACAAAAAACCTCACAAACTGGTAGCATTAGATTCCAGAACACATATTAGGGTGTTGTGGTCCCAGGAACACCTCCCATTGGTGTCTGCTCGGTAGAACTTTGACCCGGGAGCCTGTTCTAGGCCTTCCACTGGATGGATTTGGTTTGTTTGTCTATTTGGTAATGCATTCAGACACCCCTGCACCGATTAGGATGAAATCGACGTGAGGTGCTCCAGTTAGACCCTGGCCAGGTTTTAGAGGGGTTAGGGTCCCGGTGTACGCCCGGCAGATCTTTGACCCAGGGAGTATGTTCTGATGGATTTGGACAAATTCACAGACTGTTTACCTTGGATCCCAGAAGACATACTAGCGGATTGAGGCCCCGGTCAGACCTACCATTGGTGTATGTTGCCAGAAATTTGACCCAGGGAGCCTGTTCTGAGCCTTCCACTGGATGGATTTGGATGAAATTCAATATAAAACCAAAAATGACACTGGACAGCAACCTCATTGGTGTGTTGAAATATTTAATATGTTGACAGTTACATTGACCTCATTGATAACTTAAGAACTTAAAGATTTAACAACTAAAGATTTAAACCTGGGCAACGCCAGTGTACTTCTGCTAGTAATAGATAGACTTTCACACATTTTCTAGAACTGATGATCACAATATTATTTCAAATTATAGAGTCTGACAGAAAACTTTCTATGTATAACAATAAAACATGATTTTAAACTAATTATATTTTTTATCATTTCAGTTTTGACTGAGAGTGCCTCCATTATTGAGCACTTTACTTCTTTTCTTTTGCAATGGTGTAATAAAGCTCTCAACGGGCACACCAACCAACACGGGTGCATTTCTAGGCACCCTCCCAGCAATGCAGTAAAGAGTTTCGTACAAAGAAGAGTACCATCTTGTCATGACAAGATCCATTGAGGCATACGTGACACATATATGTAAAAGGTTTATTCAGCACAAGACTAACTGGTCTTTTCAAACCATCTCCCCCCCCAAAAAAAATCTCTCTTAAACTATGAAACACAAAATCCAGCAACCACTAAGATTATGAAGTATTCAGTTACACCCTGACTTATCCCAAAATATAATAACAACCTAAATTAAACAGTAAACCAAACAATTCCTTGCATAAACATATCCTTAGAAAAAGCAAATCTAGCTGACCCGTTATGTCTTAAAGAAAACAGAGACAGAGTATTATTAAATGGGATTTGATATAACAAAAAGTCACAATGCTTATTGAATATCGTTGATAACAAGCTGGCATATATAAATAAAAATGTTAACCCGTTTCTTAAAATAAAACAAAAAATACAAGATAAGAAGAGAAGAACTGCACTCATGTACTGTTTCACATAGTTTGTCACTTGTGGAACTCCCCACTCTGTGACTTCAAGGTAAGTGGTGTGCTGGTATGATAATCTGTATAACAATCATTTTATTGCTTTTTGTCCGAGAATAGTTCTTGTACTGGGTTCTTAAAAATATACCACCTCCCTTTTGGAACATCACAAAGATATTGCATTACTTCCCTAGACATGGGATACTTTTCTGCACATATACATAGGAAACATTACAATCATTATATTGATTGTTAGGCATATAGGTTCCTTTGTTAGCCTGTACATATTATTGATCCATGTTATCTGGTTATTTCCAGAACACATTTACACAGAGATCTTCACAAACAAAGATTAGTATAGAGTATAAAGTATGGTTTGTTTCCATTCTGTTTCATTTAAGGAATATATAATGATCTTGGATTGTCCTAGATATTTTATCCAAGATTTAAGATCCTTGGAACTCTTAACTGGGTAATTAAAAGGGTTGATCGCACTTCTGTGATATCAGGGCATATCTGATTAAGTATCCAAGGTAATGTAACAGAAAACAGTCCTCAAAATACATTAACCTGTTTAATGTATTAAAATATATTAACCTATTGTTTGCTTACACACACGTATTTAATGGAAACTATTTTCATTAAGTCAATTCAGATGATACCGTTAACATATTTACATAATTATCCTACTTAGGCTACTGTCAGGCTATTGTCAGGACTTAGATTAATTAAGGCATGCAAAACTAATGTATTGTGCGTTTTTGTAAAAATGCATAGAAATCAGGCATACGCACATGCGTATTCAATAAGGAGCAGATGTAAAGATACGTCTAGGGTGAATTCGGGTCTAGGTCTGCTCTGCTCTAATAGACAATACAATGCAGGATACGACCAACAGATATGTGAAATATAAAGTCCCAAAAAAACGCACAGAAAGAAAAAACTATTCCATTAACATCACCTGTTATTAATATAGGGCCTGATTCATTAAAGACAGTACTCATTGTTTTTTTACTTCAATTTTCTCCTGGACACAATCATGTTACAATGCAAGGGGTGCAAATTGTTTTTTTTTATTTTGCACATAAGTTAAATACTAGCAATTTTTTCCTATATCAACTTTAAATTTCAGTGTGCAAATAAGCTATCAAGTATTTGTGGGCTACACGAAAAAACAGCCAGTATTTAACTTGTGCAAAATAAAAAACTAATTTGCACCCCTTGCATTGCAACATGGTTTTATCCAGAAAATGTAAGTAAGAAAACTTTCTCAATTTCTTGCTTAACTTCCTTAATGAATCAGGCCCATAGTCATTAATGACAAAACATTAAAATTTACAGTACATTTTTTCATTCCCCCTTTCCCCATAAAATACATATATTTTATATACATAAAATGCATTTTTACAGTTGCTCCTTATTGCAAACACATGTTTTAGCTTGCAGACGCGATGGTTATCACTAGTAGTTGGCACTTACAGCAGACCTGTAGCTGGTACAAGTGATTCGACAGATAAAGTACCTTTGAGATGCCCAAAGCTTGAATCAGATGTTGATGCATGCGCTCAAGCTTGGCACACCCTTGCTGAATATGTGCATAGTCCCATTCTGCTCCCCATTCTGCCCCTGGAATCATAGACTGTAGTAAAGGACCTTTGTGCTTGAAGATGACATTGACGTTGCTGCATTCTCTGGTGTATGGTTTGTTTCTGGGCATGTCCAGAGCAATTTTAAGCAAAATATGTCCGTATCGGCATTTAGGTACTTTAATGAATCAGACCACTGGTATCTGTGATTCTGAACTATTAATGCAGTGCATACCCCCACCAGAGGTGCTGCTGTGTGCTAAACTTTTGCCATTCCAGCAATATCACATTTAACATAATCATCCAGCCAGTAACAAGTACACATAGATTATGTTCCTTTCTCCTGTTGTGTTTTAGCTTCATTCACTGTTGCTAACCCTGTGCAGTCTTTACTTAAATAGCTCACTGTGTATGTCCCTCTTCCCCTTCACAACACCTTTACTTAACGTAACTAACTTATCATAAAAAAAGACACAGAGACATATATAAGCTAAAAAATGGAGGTCACAGTTTATTAACTTAAATTACCTTTTGGTGCGGAGAAAGAACACTGCGGGACAGCTACCAAGCTTATGACAACAAGCAAACGTGGAAAGATTGGCAAAACTTTCGTGCATCCACTTAACAGGGGATCTCATCCCTAAATATCTGGCATGCGCTAACATGGCGTCAGAGTGATGGTACCCCCTCTAAATTCACGCTTGCCCCTCCTCACTGAGCCGAACAAGGGACCCTCCTCATCGAAGGACCAAAGAGTTACTGCTGCCTCGAAGGGGACAATGACCTGCGGTCAAACAACACTAGCGCCTTAATTATCAGCCGCTGACTACAGTGCCTTCCTAGCAAATGTGCAAATCAGGGAAACAAAATGTTAAAACGGAGCTAACTAACCAAAAACTACCCCATGCGTGGGTGGGCGGGATCTTGTGAAGAAGAGTGAGGCAACTAGGAAGTTCTGCCTCCTATATGAAAAACCCTGACCCTCCCACTCTACAACCATTGGTCGGGCTGTAACTATAGTTAACTCCTTAAAAGGTAAGTGTAAGCTCAGATGCAACCACTGTCGCTTTATAAGTGCATTCAACTTAGAGCCTCACTTGTCATTCTTCCTAAAATCCATGAGGCTTTACAAAAACCTCCAGGACATCCAATTGTATCAGGGATAAAATCCCTGACACCTAAACTGTCAGAGTAGATGGAAAGGTTTTCACAACCTTATATAATGAGACAATGAAATTACTTAAGAGATACAACACAGCCACTCAAATTGTTCAATCATACCAAGTGGGAAAAAGGTTTTCCACAGGCATACTGTGATTTTACCTAATTTTATAACTGTATTGATCACGAGCTAGGATGCCACTATATAAGGCATATATTGACAACTCATTAAAATCTCCATGAAGCCCAGATCGACTTCATAATACAAGGAATTTGGTTAAGTTTGAACCATGATTTTTTTTGACCTGACGGAAGATACTACAGGCAGGTTTGTGGTACTGCTATGGGGATGAAATTCGCCCCTAGCTGTGTGACTTTGTAGCAATGAAAAATGTATTTGGCACAACAACCTATTCCTAAAGAATGTCATATCTTAGTCGAGATATATAGACGATGTGCTTATCAACTGGAAGGGAACAGACTACTCTGTATCAGAGTTTATCAACCATATAAATGATAACAAAGCATCATTACAGTTTACTGGCCAGATATGCACAAAACAGGTGCAATTTCTGGATTTAGTCATTTGTGTGGAATAGAATGCACTACAGACCACGACCTTCATAAACCTGTTGATTGAAATAGCTACATTTCTGCCAAAAGTCATTATCACCCACAGGAATTAAAAACATCCTGTGGGGACAGTTTAAACAACTTCAGAGAAACTGTTCCAAGAAAGACGAATACATACAACAGGCTTCAGAGATAAAAACGAGATTTGTATAAATAGATTATAATGAAAACACCCTTTTTGAAAGACCTCAAAAGATCACTGAAAGAGAGGAACTATTAACATACATACCTATGAAAGGAAGCCAACTGCATTTGTTCCTTTACATTACACAATATAATGAGAGTTGGAAAGAATTAGAAAATAGCATAAGGAAACATTGGCCTATCTTATTGAAAGACGCAGAATTTAAAAGCATTCTATCTGAAAGACCAAAAATGGTCTACAGAAAAGATCTGAATTTGAAAGAACAGATGACGTCAAGCTACAGTCCAGTGAGGAAAAACATCAAATGCAACACCTGGTTTGGAGAAGATAAGCTGGTTTCTATTACTGCCATAAATGCAAAAATTGCAAAGAAATCGGTCAACGAAGCACAAAACCATTGACCACATTCAGTTCAACAACAATTAACCCACATACAAAGTGAAAGAAAAAATATCAAGTGATATAACAGGGGTAATGCTTCCAGTATGTCAGTCAAGCAAGAAGAAAACTTTTGTCAAACATAGCTGAGCACAAAAGGAATATAAAGAATGGACTACAAACGTACAGTGTTACAGATCATTTTTAAAAATAACATGACTGCAACGCTCAGGATTAAAATTTATGGGAATTAAAATAGTGTCCACACCACGGAGAGATTGTGATTTTCAAACAATGATTTTACAAGAGGAAACCAATTGAATTTACACACTTGGTACCTTAGCCCCTAAAGATTTTGAATTGGGCAGTTTACTGCAAGAATAAATCAATCAAGTATTAGAAAAATTTTAATTGATCCTTATAGGTTACTTGAAATTCCCTCTAATGGGAGCCACCAGCATCAGGGGGAAATTAGACCTATTAATATTAGATCTTTCCTTATAGGCAAATTGCTACTTTTCATATTTTGATACATACTAGAAAGAAATAACACATACACACATTTTATGTAATATAAATGGCATTTAATTTATATATATTCTATTTCTATTTCTATTTTTATTTATTCATGTTTATTTGTTATGCTTATGCCTTGGATGTAAACTTGCTCAAAAATCTATTCTTTTATTCACTATAGCTATATATATCTTTTATATACTATAACTATAGTTATCTAACGCCTAGGCATTTTAAGCTGCACAGTTTATATAAGGTTAATGAGCGAAAACCTACCCTAATAAACAACAGTTGTGAAGGCTGAAGGCATAATACTAATTAGAATACTAGTAACCTATATAAAGTTTCAGACATTGAATTGATCCATATACAAATTTCCTGAGGAAGTCTGGACTAAGCCCAGATGAAACACGTTAGTATAAGACCAAAGACATATTGAACATCTCAAAAAAGGACAGTATTCTGCACCATCTTAACACATGGGCACGCTGGGCCCCACGGGCATAGAGGCCCCATAGGCTTGCCCACTTTTCAGTATAATATTCCAGGAGATTTATTCAGGACCATCAAACTCTCTTTTTTAAAACGATTAGGTAGACTACTCACCTCAGTATCAGCTGTTATCTGTACGTGCGATCTTGTGGTTGTGAATACATATCTTGACCATGACGAAAACAACATACACGTACTAATTGTACATAAGAGGGTGAGTGTTTGTGTAGCTAGGGCCCCAGTTCACTGCTTTGCCTGGGGGCCTATAATGCTGTCAAGATCACCTTGATCATTGCATCAGAAAAGTGGCATTACCACTGCGTCAGCACTGAGTAGCTGCGCCTTTGTGTCCGTACTGTTATACCTAGAGAAGTGACTGGAGGAAATATATATGAGTGACGTGTTTCTAACAGTGCCGACAACATAGACGGCATGGACGTGCAGCATACTAAAATGCTTAACATCTGCATACGTGCATAAGTCTGTTCTACTGCAGCCATTGGTATCTGAGGGAGCACAGACGGACGGTGAGATAGTCACAATGATGATGCTGCAGAATCTAACGCCAGAGTTCGATTCGCTGGTGGTAGCTTTTGAGTCCAAGCTGACGACAGAATTTGTGAGGGCCAAGCTGCGAATTCCTGTCAAGACAAATGTTGAAAGTTCTGCACTGCTCACCAAAGGTATTAAGTCCAAAAAGCCAGAGTATAAGTGCTTCGTATGTCACAAGATGAAGCACAATGCATCTGAATGCAGGCTGAGACGTTCAAGTGGTGCGCATAAGAAGTGTGACAATCCAAACAAGTCAGCAGTGAATGTGGCAAACGGTCATAAGAAGGACTGCTGATATATGGACTCGGGGACCACTAGACAGTTCAGCTGCAATCAAAAGTGGTTCACTTCACTGAAACCATGTAAACCCATGACTGTAAAAGGGATTGGAGACAAAGTCCTTACTGCCACAAAAGTCAAGACAATCAAAGTGTACCTAAGGAAAGAATGTGAGACTGTTATCACAGACATCTAAGACATCCTATTCTTATCAGTATCTGGTATCCAACCTTATCGCTATAAGCATTCTAGAAAGAAAAGGGTGCTAAGTCCAACTCGCAGAGGGCAAATGTGTGGTGGAAATCCAAAGAGGGACTGTAATTGCGACAGTGTCCGAGGAGTGTTGTGCAATGGTGGCTTCTGATACAAATCAATCCATGGAGCTGTGGTATAAGTGACTGGTTCACCTGGGATACGACAACATCCAGAAACTCAGTGATAGGATGGAGACAGAAGAAGACGGCGCAGACAAGAACATAAGAGGAAGGCGCCGGACAGAAGAAGATGGTGCGGACAAGCACAAAAGAGAGAAGATGGTTGCAGAAGAGGGAGTGAAGGCAGAGAGCCCTTGCCAGGGCTAAGAGCTACTATGTTTCCCGAAGACCCGGTGGGATCAAAATCCGTACACGGTGGCAGAGCATTGAGGCGGTGGCAGACAGGGAAATCCCTGGAGAAGATCCCCGAAGACTTGGGAGCCAGGTATGGCCATTTTGGGCACCGCCATCCTCCTGGGTCCACGCCTGCACTCTTCTCCTCACATCAAAGGGCACAAGGCCCTGCTATTAGGGCATTATTTATTTATACAACGAGGTTCAGCAGATGACGCTAGATTGCATCAAAAGAGAATGATAAATTACAGTAACCACGGTTCAGTCCAAATGTATGTTTGCAGTCTTCTATCTTCACTACTCCACAGGTGTAGACAATCACTCCATATAAAAGAAGAAGGAAATATCGTACATAGTGAAGTACATTGTATACTAGAGCAAAACACTTTGTGAGAAGATAGAACCTTCACAACAAAGATACCCAATATCTGTGACAGAGTTCTGAGATATCTCCTCGGACCCCAATGGTAATATGCTTACATCCAAATAGATGGTAATTAGCTTCAAATATATGCAAATGAATCCTTCACAACATAAACACCCAATATCCGTGAAAGAAGCCCGTGAGCCAGATAGGTCCAAGACCCCGGCGCAGTTAGTACATCTAGGCATTAGCCCTTAAGTAGATAGTTAGGACACCAGGTCCTTTAGTTATAGAGAAGGGCACAAGGCCCTATAGTTAGGAAGTTGAGCCACAAGGTCTCCAGTAGTCAGCAGGATACAAGTCCCCAGATTAGTGGGCACCAGGCCCATGGTGTAGAGAGGTATTAGGCATCGTTTAGTTGTTGAGGGGGGGCGGTGTGTCGCATAGTGGTTCCTCCGGATCGGGTGAGTACCTGGAATGTCAGGAAGGGGATTGCAGTTTGTGTGACTTAGTCTGCCTTGCAACCCATTATAGCTGTAAAAGGCAAAATGCCACTGGAGTCATGGTCCGGGAATCAGCCAAGTGTCAGTCATCTCTGTGTCTTGGGCTGTAAAGGGTATGTACATATGCCAAAGAAAAAGAGATGAAAATGTTAGACCCCAAGTCAGTGAAATGTATCATGATTGGATACTGCCAAGAGAGTAAAGGGTACAAAAAAAGACTCATAAAATCCAGAGATGTGGGGATTCATGAAATGACGCCACATAGTAGAATAATGGAACAACAACCACAGCAAGAGTTTGTAACACTGGATATTATTTGAATTTTTCTGCAATGAGAATTAGCAATGGAGCTCTTCTCTTGTGTGTTACCTTTATAACATAGTAGAATGTGACTGCAGAATTACACCAAGCCTGCCAGCACTAGTATTTGTATTTTTCTGCAATGAGAATTAGCAATGGAGCTCTCCTGAATGTCACTGTAGACTTTGTTGAACACTGCTACCGCCTCCTCTTTCAATTCTATCTATGTTGCTGCCCAACTGCTCTACACACTGTGCTACCCCTTCTGTGTCCCTCTTGCAAATGGCAATGGCGCTAGATCACCGTGGAGGGTGGTATTTATAGATTTATAGATTTCGAGATCCAATGACGTAACAATGACTTTTGTCTCCCTTTCGATTCCGAAAAAGCGCGTAAGTACCGAGCTGGCTCGGCTCGGTACTCGGATATGCTAAGTTCTGGTGTGTTCGGTTCTCGAGGAACCGAGCCTAATCATCTCTACTTACTTCCTAGCTTTATTGTCTATTTCTCACTGCCTTTCCTGTCATACTTTTATTATTTCCCTCATTTCTTAATCCTCTTCCACCTTTTCACATTTCTCTCCTTCCAACACTGTGTAGTATTCCTCACCTTGCCATCCCACTCCCCCCCCCCTCTCTCTCCCCTTAATCCACGTTTATCTTTCTGGCCATTAGTTCCCTATTTTTACTACCTTACCCGCCCCATAGTATAAAGATGTCCCGTCCCCGCAGTCAGGTAGTTCCCCCAGCTCGTTTCCAGGACGGCAGCTATAATTCAACTGCCGTTCGGGCGTAAGCCCCGCCCATTCAGTGGCCATGGCGGGCATTTTAAATTCGATGGCTGAGCCTGCGAGCGATGGAGGGGAGCCTCACGGCGCCGCAGACTCTGTCACTGTGTTAGCTCCAGAGCTCGCTAGGGGCTCCGTGATACCATGGGCATAATAGGGGGGGGCAGAAATAGGAGATCAGGTGCTCCAGAGAGGGCTATGTGCCCGTCCAATGCTGGAGCACGCAGGGAGCAGAGGGGTAGGAGAAGGGTGAGGAGGAGTAGAAATTCATCTCCTTCAGCCACTCGTCACTATAGGAATGTCCGAGCCCTGCAGACAGGGAATAATGGCAGGGATAGTGAGGCTACACATTCAAATATGCACACAGTTGTCACTTCACCCATAAATAGTTATAGTACAATGCAAGGGGTTAGGCTTTTTCCCCACAAACCCCTCTCCTATCCAGATTCCCAATGCTAATGTTTCAAACACATGTTCAACTCTCCCCCGCCCACCAGCCACTGGAACCACAACCCCCCAGTGTTTCAATCAGTGAATGCCCCGTCAAGGTAACCACCACCACTCATGCCCGAGGGGTGGTCAAAATATAGGGGCCACCCACTTTCCTCTGGTGGTCCTCCTGCAACATTAGGTGCACCCCTCGCTGCGGATGCACCCTCTCCCCTTCTTGTTCCACAAGATAATTTGTTTCTGGATCATAGCTCACACCCACCCCTGTGGATTTTCACAGACCTCATTCCTCATTTATTAACTCCTCATATAGGCATGCAGGTGTTGGTAACATACTACCTTACCGTGAACACACAGTCACGCACCCAGGGAATGTGCCATATCTTCCACTACCCAATCAGGTGCAGTACATGTCTCCACACTTTCAGAATGTGCCCCCAATTAACCCCCCAGCATCCTTGTCTCTCCCTTATCCTCCCCCTGCTTCTCAAGGGGAACAGAGTATCTTGCCGCATTGGATGGCTCCCTACTCCCCGCCAGACAGAAGCATGTCACAGGTTTATTCTGTTGCTTCATCACCGGTGCAAAGCCCATGTCACGGCTCTGAGGGTGTTTTGCAGATCCCTTGCCTCTACTATAGAGGATGGTGGAGGCGGAATACAATAATATTCTTAGGATAAGTTCACGGCTTACAAGCATCAATAAAACACAGGAGAAAGTAGTAGTGCTGCAACGTATTGTATTGAATGTTGGTACAACAGGAATGGAAGGAATTATATATATATATATATATATATATATATATTGGCAAAGATGAATACACGGCAATTCGTTGTAATGCAGACATTAATCACATATGCTACTTCATAGTCGGTAACCCTTAGCAACAGCATGAGATGAGATGATATACAGTTCAACGCAGTGATGATAAACAAGAACACTAGGATCCAATAGAGAACCACACAGCAGATGAATGTGAATCACTGGTACAGCTTACAGTCCAAACAGAGTAGTATATAGAACTTAGCTGATCCGAGAGTAGAGATGACTCAACATAGCAGGTGGTACTGGAAACACTGTGATTCTTATTAAGTAGAACAGCAAGCATTAAACATCACCCAAGGATTTGGATGAACACTGACAGGTGCAGCAGAATGTTGCCTAGAAGTAGCAGAGACGTGAGTAGTATCTGAACCATGCAAGGAACTACAGGTAGCAGTATTATTTACCTGCTCAACAGTCGCACACACATATAGCGCCCCAATGTCATGTACTGATGACGATTCGTCTGATGACGAACAAGGTTCACGCAAGCTGTTAAAGTTACTGAAAGATCACATAGTTCAGCCCACTTAGGTGGCGCGTGCGGTAACAGACCCTCGCGCAGCAATAGGTTGCCCCATGGTACACTGTGATAATATGGCTCTTTTAACGGGAGTGAAACATGCACAAAACAGTCCAAAAAGGACTGCAGTAAAGGGGGAATAGGTGAGGATGCATTTTGCACCTTTTATAACTGGTTGTCAGGATATTGCGTTTTCGCAGCATGTTATTTTAAAACCAGACCTGAGGCGCTGGTTGACGTGTGGCGTTAATTTTATCTGATAACAGAAATGGTGGTAAACTGAGGGCCTATTGTCTGGCGAACATATGATGATAGTTTTAGGACAAAAGCTAGTGGTTTAGAATGCAATCCTCTGGAATGTAGGGACGTAGCAACCTGGTTGAAGCTCATGCGGCCTCAGGGTGGTGCTCATTTAGGAAACTAAAGGTTTCCAGGAGCTGGGGGGTGTGT
The DNA here is from genome assembly GCF_038048845.1 of Mixophyes fleayi. NCBI lineage: Eukaryota > Metazoa > Chordata > Amphibia > Anura > Limnodynastidae > Mixophyes > Mixophyes fleayi. The sequence goes on from NC_134405.1 coordinate 42,594,576, forward strand.
CGCCCCCGTAGGAAGCAAAACAGATGCTTTGCTTTCAATAACTCCATCAGCGGTAGGGGGGATTCATGCAGATACAGACATATCTCCACAATCAGTCGGGGTTTGCACCCCGTACGGGACTGCACCAGGAATACAGCGGATACTGGGATAGCTCCTGGCATGCCAGGGGCTTCTGCGCAAGGCTCCCTCCCCAATTAGGTTATCTTTGTTATATAAATGGCTTGATTTTTTTCCAGATACCTCACATGACAATTTTCTTAATGAAGGATTTACTCACGGGTTTAGGCTTCCCATCTCTGGACTGGTGCGTTCCGATGATGGGCATAATTTAAAATCTGCCTCGTTGTTTCCCAAAGTGGTGTACTCCAAGGTGAATAAAGAGGTTGCCTTGGGACGCATGATTGGTCCTTTTGAGTTCCACCCATTTTCAAACCTAATTTTATCACCTGTAGGGGTAGTACCAAAAAACGTCAAAAAAAATACTGATTAATTCAGCACCTATCGAATTTTTCAGTGAACGAAGCCATTGATGTGAGACACAGGTCAGTTAATTTCCAGTCTTTAGAGGAGGCACTAGCCATAGTTAGATCATATGGAAAGGGTGCGCTTTTAGCTAAGCTGGTCATAAAAGCCGCCTTTAGGCTTCTCCCTCTCCACCCAGAATCTTTTAGATTTATGGATTTTAAACTACAGGATGGCTATTATCTTGATCGATGTCTTCCTATCGGCTGTTCGGTATCTTGTGCACTTTAGCTCCTTACAGCTTTGGTGTATACAAGCAGAAACGGGCCACCTTGCTTTAGCGCATTATTTGGATGATTTTTTCCTCATGGGCCCGGGCTCATCTACAGTTTGCACGGAGGTCTTGTTTGTGGCAAAATCTCTTTTTGCTGTTATGGGAGTTCCTATAGCCCACAACAAAACTGAAGGTCCTGCTGTTTGCTTATCTTTCTCGGGTATAGAAATAGACACCATATAAGGATGTTGTCCACTACCCAAGCAAAAGATTGATAAGTTGGGGTCAATTATTGCAGAGGTTCTCAGCTCAGACACTAGCTCCTGGCGGCGGATACAGTCACTGCTGGGATTATTGAATTTTGCGCGCAGAGTCATTCCTATGGGAAGGAATTTCTGCAGGAAATTACAATTAGCCACAGCTGGGCTAATGAGGCCTCATGCATGGTTTCGTCTAATGGCTGAAATCCGAGGAGACCTTTGGATTTGGGCGACATTCTTGCGAGATTTTAATGGCGAACGTATTTGGCCAGATCGTACAGTGTCTAATTTGGATTTAAAGCTTCACATGGATGCTTCTGGAGCTCATGGCTTTGGAACCTATTTCAAGGTGAATGGTGCGCCGCTCCTTGGCCTATGGAGTGGTGGCAAACGGGTTAGTAAAAAATTGCTAGAATTGTTTCCCATAGTTTTGTTCCTTGAGTTATGGTCCAGGCGCCTTTCGGGTCAGAACGTAGTGTTCTTGTGCGACAATCTCAGGCCATTAATCAGCAAACCTCATCCTCGTTACCTGCTGTGAACCTGTTGCGCATATTGGTCCTGCATTCCTTAGAGTTCGATATATTGTTTCGGGGTAGGCATGTTCCAGGCATAGAGAATCATGTGGCTGACTCCCTATCCCGTTTTCAATGGCGTCACTTCTGGCCTTGGCACCTCACGCTCAGTCAATTGGAATTCCCTGTCCCCTTTCCGCTCTGCAGATGATCAAGTCGGTATAATGGGCCTGGCGGAGTCTTCCTTGGTATCATCTACGAGACGATCTTATCAAGCTTCCTGACAGCAATGGCAAATGTTACTGAATTCGTACTCGGGAGGTCCTTCTCCAGGTCAGACTGATCCCATTTTAGACTTCATGTGGAGTAGATACTTGCAAGGTGCTTCTAAATATGGCAGCTACCCTTTCCAGTAATTCTTTTATGGCGCATTTGCATAGCGTTTCAAATCCCACCAAGGGCTTTATGATTTCTTAAGCTTTGAGGGGCTGGGCGAGAGAACGCCCCATTGAAGCTGACACAAGGCGCCCCATTTCTGTCACTGTTCTGAAGCAATTAGTGAGAGCACTTACGGCGGTTGCATACGATCCATAACAAGTACTTCTTTTTAGCACTGCCTTTTATCTGGCTTTCCATGGGACATTCAGGATAAGCGAGCTTGTAGCGCTATCTAGCACTGACATAGGAAATGCTTTATTAGCAAAATACACACATATTACAGACTCTCATGTTTCTTGTAAGTTGCCCCGCTCAAAAACTGACCAATTTAATATAGGGCATTGGTTCAATTTATCAGTATAAAATGACCCGGCCATATGCCCAGTGGTATTGTGCTCAAAGTTTTTATTGGCTCGCCCTAAAGAGGGAGAGATGTGGCTGTTACACATTGATGGTTCCCATCTTTCAAAATTTTAAACTAATGTTTTGTTCAAATGTTCCTTAGTTTAAATTGGCTTGGATTTGTCTTTTTATGGCACCCAATCCTTTAGAATTGGGGCAGCTACAGCCGCGGCCAAGAGAGGTGCATCCTCTTCTGACATACAGGCTATTGGTCATTGGAAGTCAGAAGCCTACAAGTTATATATATATATATATATATATGTACACAACCCTAGTGTAGTTGGCTGTTGCCTCACCACTTCGGTAACCCAGGTATATGCTGCTTGTCGCTTTTAGCAAGGGCATGAAGGGATTTTTCACGTTTCTCCCTGGATTGAGGCCTGATTGGCTACTGGCCTCCAGGGCTTGCGGGTTATTTATCCTTCATATGGGTTACCGCTCACCCCCCTCCCCCTTTTCCCTCTGTCACATAATTTTATAACAGCTTGTATGGCTGGATATAGTCAAATCACTTATGAAAAGTAAGTATTAAAGCTTTCCACATATTTGTGATACGCTTGGTTGTATGATTATGAAATATACATAATGGTCGGTTTTTGGTAAAGGGGTCCTAAATGTAAGGATTACGCTTGGTGGGATATAATCTCTGACACGCATCAATCTTGAAGGGTAAAGCGGTCCGAAGGTGGCACCTGGACCTGCTTGGTATCTAAGCCTTCAATATTTCATTGATATAGTTATTATGACCTGCTGTGGTGTGCAGAGGTCATTTCCTATTATCGAATCCACTGATATACATTCGCTCAAATGAGCATAGTTATGTGTGTGCCCTAACGAGTCATATTCTTTGGTCTGTCGAATCTATATCAGCATGTTCACCTGTAAGTGTCAGTTTATCAGTTATGAGCTCATCAGCTGGAGAGAATTAAATACACTGCATGGTTTGAGTGTACAATAAACTCTGCTTTATTAGTTACAAGTCCCTATCTATATAGCAAAAATCACATATTACAGAAAACTATGCCCCAAAAGGTTTTAACCACTCATGTTCCCTTCACACAGATGTTAATATAGTCTCTCATTATCCACACTAGAACTCCCCAGGGAGGGGGGGGGGTGGCTGGTTTATCTCCTGTCTGGTATGTCCAAGGTTATAAGCATAGCCTTGCAAATAATGAATTACTCCTACAAAACAGGTGCATCTAATTTGTATTTAAGCTATAACAGAACAAAATGGCTATAAGGCAACAAGATGACGTCAGCTTAGCAAAACCACATTTCTCATTTCCCATCTTTATATTCATTATTTGCCCTAACACTACCTATCAGAGATCACATTCTTGCTGTCGCTTTTAATGGGTATTTATACGCATATACCCTTCTAACAGAACATATGAATGGGATTGCCTAAAACTGGATACATAGAACAACCCATCCCCCAACAATAGCAAGTCCATGATCCCTCTTCTAGCTGATAGATGGTCAATGAGTCGACAACCGTCTTGCACCTGACACATATCCTGATGTCAGATCCTTACATATATCAGTGAACATGAGAGGCTCTGGGGCCTCTTATGCTTCCTTTTTGTCTTTTAACTATGGATATTTTTTGGGGAAGGAAAAAAAGGAAAGGGAGGGAGAAAATACACAGTGTGCTCGGCAAGTGTTATATGTCACTTATTTCACAATAGAAGGGATTGTCTATTGTGCTGGATATCTTCATAAGGATAAACTTCAGTAACGAGCATGTGGATTCCAAGGAAAAGGTTCTTGGTTTCTGCACTGATCACAACTGGCAGTAGTACTGAGAGTTCCACAAGGTTCACACTCATTAGATGGAGTGTACAGTACAGCGGTTAAGACAGATGTGGTAATTTTAATTTTTCTGGAAGAGAAACACTTAGCTTTAATACACTTGCTATTAAGCCACATCAGTTTTATTAGTATATATACTATAATAAGGATAAGTAACAGTCCTTGAAGTACAACATCTATAAAACCTGATAACCATCCTCCTATACCCTTGAACCAATCGGCCAGGTACAGCCATGAAAACTATCCTTCTAGATAAGCATCTCCAGTGTGCTCCTTTAAAAATTTATATTTCATGTCTTCATTTTTTGTAAGTGTTCATCAAACATTTTCTCTGGATCATCTGCATCACTAGTTAAAAAGGTGCAACATATTTAGGGTCAGGCAGTACCCTCCAGACTAAGCTGTCAGGTAGTCCGATATTAACCTATTGTCTTGTGTAAATGTAATAATGTGTTGGGCCACAGTACTCACAAATACATTTCTGTATTGGGTGTAAACCCCTACAGTCATCGGTTGCTCTTTTCTTATTTGGTTGGGTTAAACTTTCATATTAGAATTTTTCTCATTATGTATAATGATCTCTACATTACTATTGGCATGAATCTGGTTCTTCCAGACTCAGCTTTCCTTTCTAGACTAGTACACATCTACAGACTACAGCAAAGGAACATAATGTGCAATAAATATTCCTTCTGCTAATATCAATGAACACCACTCACTGGTCTCCCTTGGACCCTTAAAAAACTTGTAAAATACATTTTACTCAGACTCCCCTTGTCTGAAGATCTTGCAGTGGGCTGCGTGTATTCAGGTGTCATTTCCCTGTACTTCCACTACCATGGGAGTCGTCAATAAGACCTGGAAAGGACTCTCATATCTGGGTTCAAGACTCATCCTGATGTGATTTTTTACGACCACCCAGTCCCCCGGTTGCAGTTTATGGGTACCTGCATCAAAATTAGGGCCTGGAATGGAAGAATGCTGTAGTTGCTATGGAAAGTAACAGCCTGTTCTGTGTGCTGTGCCAAACAGTATCTGAATTGGTGCTAAACTGGTGTCTTTCCTAGGAGTGTTTCTTACTGAGATCCATGGCAGACCTGTTTGAGCCATTATATTCTGCATTTTCAATTGCAGAGTACCATTAAGGCGCTCCACACATCCCGAAATTTGGGGTCTGTGAGGGGTGTGACGGGCAGATATGATTTCCATGTCTTTTAACAGTTCCTTGAATCCGTAAAGTGTGTCCCTCTGTCACTTTCAATGACCTCTGGTACCCCATATCTGCAAATTACCTGACTCGTAAGTTTCATGGCTACTGCTTTAGCATTTGCTTTTCTATACAGCCATGTCTCCAGCCAGTGACTAAAGAAGTCGACACAGACTAGCACATTCTCAAATCCTGAGCATTTGGGAAGTTGTATAAAGTCTATCTGTATCCTCTTATAGGGCTACTGTGTCTGGGGTGTGGATTTCCATAGGACAGACTTACCCGGGTTATTCTATGCACAGATTAAGCATCCTGCTACTAACACCTGTGCTGCTTGGACAAACCCTGCTGCTATCCATAACCTGCTAGTGAGTACAACCATAGCTTCTTTCCCCAGATGCACTTTCTCATGTGCTATATTGGCCATAATCATGCGCTCTTAAAAACGCATAACTTGAATCAATGTAAATGTTTACTCTTTGTCCTTTTGCATATATGCATGCAAGTGTCAGGGCCTTTAATTCAGCTTCTTGTGCTGACATGTGACTCTGTAGATTCTGTTGAATCACTCTTTCTGAGTGTGTGGTTACAGCACACCCTGTATAAGAAACACCATCTATGTGGCAGCGTAAGATCATACTTACCTACTTTCTTCAGCTCTCTTCCGGGAGCCAGCCAGTGGAGGGGGGCGTGAGGGGGCGGGGCGGCCAAAATCGCGTCATTTCGGCTAAACGCCGCGATTCATCGGGAATCGCGGCGTTTGGGATCTAATTCTGCCCACTTCACTAGGAAGTGGGCACTTCCTAGTGAAGTGGGCAGAATTCGGGAGATTGCCACACTCGCCCGGGAGTCCGGGAGACTCTCGCAAAATGCGGGAGTCTCCCGGACATTCCGGGAGAGTTGGCAAGTATGCGTAAGATGTCTGCATTTGGTAGCGGTGTATCTATGTTAGATAAAACCAAAGATCCTTGTCTCATTAGTTCTACACAATCATATTCAGAAAAATTTTGTGTTGCATTTTTTCTTCCTGTTCAAACTGGGATGGGATTCCCCCAAATCCCTAGGGGAACCCCGATATATACAGATACTTCTCCCATCTTTTGAAACTTGCTGCAATAAGGCAGCAGGATTCAACATTGTGCACCACTTAAGTGTACACAACCAACCATCCACTTAACCACCTCTCCTCCTCCACTCGCTCTCCCGTCTCTCTTTTGGCTCCCCTCTTGCCTGTTCTGTCCAACCTCCCTTAGGATGTAAGCTCACATGAGCAGGGCCATCTTCCCTCCTGTCTCCTCACCTGTTCTTCTACTCCGTGCTTATTGTATTACCCTGTGTGGAGCTTTTGAAGTATTGGTATTTTTGTTTATTGTTCTGTACTGTTTCACCCTGTATAGTCCACTGTTTGTACTGTGTACGGCGCTACGGATACCTTGTGGCACCTAACAAATAAAAGATAATAATAATTATAATAATAAGTGTAACGTTACAGGGAGTTAGCAGTGCTACTTAGTCTAGCTGCTGAGAAGTGTTTTGTTTGTGCTTGATTTAAAATTTCTGTTACTGCATGTGGCACCATTAGGGTTACTGGTGCCCAAGCACAATATCTGTACTTTTTTCAAACACCGTGGCCGCTGCAGCAATTGCTCATATGACTGGGTCTAATTGTGCAGAGTAGTATGCAAGTGACCTTAGCTTGCGACCATGTATCTGTGTTAGTACTCCTTGTGCATGTGCACTTACTTTATAACAAAATAATGTGAAAGGCTTGTCATAATCTGGCAAAGTCAGTGCTGGCGCTGAAGTAACTTCAACTTAAAATTGATTAAACATTTGGCTCTGCTCAGAGGAGAGCAGAGCTGGATTAAGGCTCTGGGGGGCCCGGGGCACTTTAGGCAGGGGGGCCCCTATGATGTAACATGGTTATCATTTTAGACAAATACACAGGCAATGCAGTGTGCACTACTGTTAGGTTCACGCAGCTCTGCCTTTACGAGCATTACAGTGTGGAGGGGGACATACCTCCCAACTGTCCTTGTTGTCGGACCCAATCCTGACTACGCAAGACAGTCACCCAAATTCAGGACTGCCCGACCAGATTCAGGACAGTTGGCAGACTGTCCTGCTCTCTCCTACCTGTTCTTGTCACTCTCACCACCTGTGGCTGCTAGTTTCTCTAGTTGCTGCTTGTCTGGATCCTGGAAAGTTGGGGGCCCTATTTGGAAAAAAACATGGGTACATGAAATTTAGAAAATTCCAACCAGCCCCAGCATTAAATCAATAGTATTCCCATTTAATATATAAACATATTTCCCTCCCTCGAAACAGCCCCAGCAATAAATTAAATGGCATTTACGTTTAAAAAATATAACCACTTTCCACAACCATCCTGGCATTAAATAATTCATATTTCACATTTAATAAAATCTAATTTTCCCCAAACAGCCCCACATTCATTTATGAGCTTCCAAACCACCCCAGCATTAAATTTAAAGGTCCAATTACCCCATCTTAAATTGATAGCCCCCACTATTAAATTAAATTGCCCTACCATCACCCCACAAATAAAATAGCACCCATTAAATAAATAGCATCCACCTGCAATCCAAGATTAAATTAAGAACCCCCCTTCCCTCACACATTATATTAACATACTACCCCCCTCACACACACACATTATATTAACATACTACCCCCTCACACACATTATATTAACATACTACCCCCCTCACACACATATTATATTAACATACTACCCCCCTCACACACACATTATATTAACATACTACCCCCCCTCACACACACATTATATTAACATATTACCCCCTCACAAACACATTATATTAACATACTACCCCCAATAACTTTGTTCTATCCGCTCGCTGTATGACCTTGTTTCTCTTCACAAATGGGACGGCACCTGTCACGTGGTGCTCGTCCCATGTGACACCAACAGCAGGCCACACATAGGGGAAGGGGAGGATGGATCATAAGAATCCAATGCCAATGATAGAAGGTGGCTGGTCTCAGAGGAGGGGCCAGCCACCAAGTAATAGAGACTTGGGCCAGTGCAGGGACTGGACCAAAATAGTCTTTTCTCTGCCCGGCCCAACAGGCATATGCCCCCCAGCTCCCCGTCCCAGGAAATAGCATTGATACTGCACATTAAAAAAAAAAAGAAACACTGATAAAATGACATCAGTTTTAAGTAATATATATATATATATATCAAAATTATTGCCATGTTATCACTGTTTCTTTCTTTTTAATGTGCGGCATCATTGCTATATATGTGTGTGTGTATATATATATATATATATATATATATATACACATATACACACACACACACACACACACACACAAAACAGCTATGTTATGGGATCCTCTATTTTATTAGTAATTATTAAAGTAATTATTGAAGCCTCCCTCTTCTATTAAATAGTAAAGGTTTAATTAGACTACACACATATACATATATATATATATATATATATATATATATATATATATATATATAATGATTAATAAAATAGAGGATCCTAAAACGTATAAGTTATAGGAACCTCTATTTTATTAATAATTATTAAAGTGATTACTCAAGCAAATATATATATATACACACACACACACACACACACACACACATTTATATATATATACATACATACACATATATACATACAGACACACACATATATATACATATACACACACATATATACATACATATACACACACATATATATATACATATACACACACATATATATACATATACACACACATATATACATATACACACACATATATACATACATACATTGATTTACCAGTCTTTGTCACTTCTCATGGAGTATGAGTCCATTAAGTCGTAACATGGGGCATTTGTATTGAACTACTGTCATACCGAAACTTTATAAACTTTTGTAACATAACTAAAATGACAGTTTTGAGTTTGATAAGCAACAATATTAAGTAAAATTGGCTGTAAAGAAGTAATAAATACTTCATTAAAATTGAATGTGCTAAAAATATTGATATATCTGACTTTAACCAGTGTAAGTTTTGGGCACTGGGTTTAGATGCAGAAAAGAATGATTTTTACCTTTTGCTGACCTTCTTTTTTCCTCCTGCTTGCTTGTACCATACTCCAAGTGAAAGTGTGATTCTGGAAGCCATGTTTAGCGCTGTAACCTCTTTTGGTATGGGAGGAGCTGCTGCACATGCGCAGCAGCTTAATTTCGGCCATCATGGAATGGCCTGATGTACATCAGCACCGCGGCTGCTGTACATCAGGCCAGCTGTCAAATTTTGTGGGGGCGGGGGGCGTGGGGTGTGCCTGCGTCAGGGGGGGCCCACAACCGCAGAAACACTAGAATCGGATCACTGACAGGTGATCCGATCAGCGTGTGGCCGGCGGCGGGGGGCCCTCAGAGAGAGGGGGGCCCGGGGCACGTGCCCCCTGTGCTCCCCCCTTAATCCGGCCATGGAGGAGAGTGTAAATGTCTTGCTATCATCCAGAAGTGCTATTGCAGGAGCACAGATAATAGTTCTTAAAGTCTTAAGGCTTTTTCATTTATGTACAAACATTGAATTCCCATCAATGCATTACCATACTCATGATACAAGGAGGTATTTACAGTATATGATGATTATAGCACAGTAAATAAGGGCAGTGAATGTCTTTACAACACTGATTGACTCAAAACTATTGTGAGGATAAAAGAATAAAAACCTTTGTTATCTACCATAATTTGACATTACATTGCATTACTTTCTTTCAAACCATGTGATATAAAATGTGGTTAATAAAACCCAAAAATAAACCTAAACACTATTTCATATTCAACTATGTTAGTCCATTTCTCCTTTTATCTTTAAAAACATCTTCTCACCTTCTTCGACATACAGAAAAACCACCTAGCTCATGCATTTGCTATGCGAATAGCCCATAAACTCTAATATCTCTTTCCAAAACAAGGTAATCATTACTCAGCAGAGTCTACGTTCTTTAAATCCTTCATTAGTTTATACTTATGTTTGTTGTGGCTGTTGACCAAAACATATTGCAAACTTCTATTCATTGGAAGTTGGATCAATGCAATCTGGATTGAAAGGGTGCTTTGTAGCTGGAGAGCTTCTGTGAAGAAAAAAAGCTTTTGCATAGAGATTAACATTTATTCACTAGGAATTACAGTAACTGTTATTAATTCACATTGAACAGCTGCTAATACGACACTTGTTTAAAAGTTTCTCTTTGTAGCTTAACTGTGACGCTATGCGTTCCACGCAATGAAAAACTGATTTCCTCAAAGGGGCAGTACCTAATCTCACAAACAGGGAATGTCAAAGTGACGAGACCTGGGCGAGTGTTCAAAGCCACTCCTTTCTTCACTTAGTACAACCTCCTTGAATGACTCCATTGAAATTCAGGAAGAAACAATCATTCACCACCAGCAGCCCCTGGAAAACTTTATAAGCATTCAGCCATTTTAAAAGCAACATTGTCTCATAAACCAGAGTACTCTCGTTAGACACCACACATTGTGTCCGTAAATCACTCAACATTTTCTCAACAAAATCTCCCGTGATCAAATATTCACACATATTTCCAGATTCTGTGATTTCCATGTTTAAAGTACAAATATATATTCACAATTCTCGCTCACAGACGAAATTTAATTTCACAACATTTGTTTATGGGCATAACAAACCCTCCTGATTTCTGAGAACATTTATCAGCGCCATTTTACACAGATAAAAACAGCTTGTAATATATCTCTGCATGTAAAGCTCACTCCCACAATTCTCAACTTCATTAAAAGAGAAAGCTATTTTTCTCAACTTCAGAAACAAAATTACTTTCTTCAAATACAGAAACGGCTTGTTGGACCCCAGTTAACTTTGTTCTGACACCAGTAATAATAGTGATAATGTACATTATTTACAGTCTTGTGACGGACCAAAGATTTTAAAACTTCTTTTGCATCTCTTCAAAAGCATTACATTTACAACTGTACAGCTTTTTCAACCTTGAAACATGTCTCTTGTAAAACGGTCAAGACAGACAAACACGGATCTCCCTCACACGCAGTAAGACGGAGATAAAACTCACATACAGAGAAAGAAAAATTAAATGCTATTTTCCAGCCTACTGCTGTGGAACTACAAGTCCCAGCATTAGACTAAATACACATTAGCTTCAACATGTTACTATCAATCAGCACTCCGGACATATAAGCATACTTGAAAAACCTTTTTATCAATGTTATATACATTGCCAGATAACAAAATACAGAGTGCTTCTTATCTCAACACACTGAAATCTTTTACACAGAATAAGGGAGGGGCACATCTCACTCTTCAACTCCGCAGTATCAAACATACATTTTTATAATACACAACCTACTTGATTCATTGTTTTAGTCATTATATCATTTAGCTTGTGATACATTTAGCCTATCTACATATTTTGTGACTTTCTCGATCTCTTAACTTTCCTTTGCCACCTCAAACTATCTCTTGGGGTTTGGGCTCAATACCCCTTTGTTCTTGTCACATTACCACTTGCAACACCATTGTTTCTCCATTAACACATATCAATTCCTTCTTTGGCTATCCCCGCTTTCTTGATAAATTACTTGCAGACCTTCTTCTCCCCACATATCCTAGAAATCTGTGCATCATTTCTATGGGGGGGGGGGGTTGCTGTCATCTATCTGCTTACTGTCTATATTCCCCTATATTGACAGTACTTTTGAGTCCCAATAGAGACTCTGTTCTAGTTTCTGTGGGTTGTCCCAATAGTGGACGTCCCGTTCTGTGGACTCCTAACAGTGAATGTCCGGGTCTGTGGGCTCCGTACACTAGATTCCCCTTTTGGGCTCCATACACTGGATGCCCCTTTTGGACTCCTTATATTGGATGTCCGGTTCTGTGGGCTCTGTGCCCTGGATGCCCCTTTCGGACTCCTTACCCTGGATGTCCCTTTTGGACTCTTTACACTGGGTGTCCGTGCAGAATAGCCTGACAGTATCTGGGATGAAGGTCTGAAAACTCTTTCTAAACTTCTTGACAAAGTTCTGGGGATGATCTATCACACATGCACTCAAAATTCACTCATCTTTCAGAAATCTAATTACCAATACAATTACAATACACAAATTGTTAGTAACTGTATAATTCTGAGACTTACAGATCTGCGTGCCTGATACCTTAGACGACATGAGGAAGCTCTAAACATAGTAGCCTGACGAGTAGAAAACTACTCACCCGGGTTATAGTCAGGGTCCTGTGTCCAGGACGACCTCCAGTTCTGTCTGTCCTTGGCTCAGGTCAGCAGTCTCGGTGGTAACTCTAATGCTGTTGAATCTATATCAGCATGTTCACCTGTAAGTGTCAGTTTATCAGTTATGAGCTCATCATCTGGAGAGAATTAAATACACTGCATGGTTTGAGTGTACAATAAACTCTGCTTTATTAGTTACAAGTCATTATCTATATAGCAAAAATCACGTATTACAGAAAACTATGCCCCAAAAGGTTTTAACCACTCATGTTTCCTTCACACAGATGTTAATACAGTCTCTCATTATCCACACTAGAACTCCCCAGGGGGGAGGGAAGGCTGGCTTATCTCCTGTCTGGTATGTCCAAGGTTATAAGCATAGCCTTGCAAATAATGAGTTACTCCTACAAAACAGGTGCATATAATTTGTATTTAAGCTATAACAGAACAAAATGGGTATAAGGCAACAAGATGGCGTCAGCTTAGCAAAATCACATTTCTCAGGTCTTAGGTACTCTGAATCAGAGGATTGACATGAGAAACATAACCTTGCCTATGACTGGTCCTTATTTACTGAGCCAGTAACAATCAAATGGGTTGGAAGAAGGGGACTTCTATGGCATTCGCTCATGCCCCTACTGGAGGATGAGATACTTAAATTTGGCCCCCCAATATACTTCTAGTGCATGCTGGAGGAAATGATCTAGGTCAATCCAAATCCTTAGACCTAATTACAGATATGAGAGAGGATTGGAGAGCAATGCATGCTTGGTGACCCACGATTAAAATGTATTGGTCACACATTATCCCCCGTCTTTACTGGAGAGCCCCCATTTCTGCTCCCATTATGCAGTCAATAATAAAAAAAACAATAAAGCTACAAAGAAAGTAGTTATCTCTTTGGGAGGTTTAGGGATAGCTCACCCGTGGATTACAGTAAGGCACACTCTTGGTCCTGCTTGGTGGAGGGTCCCTTGGCGTGCATTTGGGCATGTGAGTCCAGAGGGGGGCAGTCGCGATGACGTCAAGTTTAGTACCGGCCAATGGTTAAGACTTTGTTTTTGTAAAGTCGTGGAACAGTGGTATTGAGATTTAACTTAAGCTGTATTGGTTTCAAGATTGGTTGTTAGCTGACTGCTTTGCTCTCGCCGCCATCAGAGTTTAAGAAATATGTTATATTAAATAAAATGCACCTTTTTGCCAAAATTATATCTTGTGTCCGTGTGGTTATTTTTAGTTAAGAATGGTTGTGGAGTATAACACAAAAGGTATTGGTGTAATGATAAAAGGTATTAACACTGAGCATTTTGATGGACTTTATTAGGTCAAAGACTGATCATTGTTTATACAGTAACACTATAGAAGAAATATTGTCCACTACAGTGGTATATGCAGATCATCTATTACTAGCTGGTCGAGACACCTCACCAGTGTAAAACACATGTTGAAACAAATAAATTTCTAGGCATTTGGATTCTGAAAGATCTGAAAACAGGGACTGTTACAGTTGATCAACATGCATACATTGAGGCAATTATTACCAAGTATGGAATGTCTGATGTGAAACCAGTGAATACACCCATCAATAAAATCTTATGACAAAAGCATAGGCAGCAAAGAAATAGAGGAGATGAAACAAAGCACTGTTGGGAGCTTGATGTATGCAAGTATTGGGACTCGCCCTGACATTACACATGCCGTGAGCCATGTGAGTCAATTTGCATTCAATCCTGGGAAAAAAAACACTAGATCACAGTCAAAAGAACTAATAGTTTGCTTTGTTTGATTAACTCCAGGTTTCTGGTTACAGGGAAGAGACATTATTAGAAAATGTTTTGATAAAGTGATATGTTTTCCTGTACCGGAGACATAACCAGGCGAGGAAGGGTGTTGACATGAATCGCTATGTTTATCCCCGGTGGTCTAGTGGGGGCAGGAAGTGGGGCAGGTCGTCGGAATGACGTTACTGCGCATGTGTCTGATCTGCCTCCACTGTGGCTCTCTGACAGCTTTCCAGATGCCATGGCTCCTTTATAGATGCATTCAGTGACCACCTCAGTGATCCATGGTGCCGACTGCTTTGTGGTTGCTGGAATCATATGATATTTCTGCAAAAGCAAGACTCGTCTGTGAGAAGAATATAAAGGACAAAAAATACAAAAGGGACACTTGCACATAAGGCATCCTTATGACTAAATCTCCTAGGTGTGGTGCACTATTTCCCTGCTGTAAACTTGGGACTTTGCACAAATAATCTGTGGCAACTTCCTGCTCATTATAATAAGGCGTTTACTTGATACTGATCCATCAATATAATAGAAAAAAACAACTCTTGGCCACTAGAGGGACTCAGAGCATCATATTCAAACCACAAGAATTGATATACTGTATATGTGCTTAGCATTGTTTTCAGCTCAGACTAAAGAAATATCTAAACACTGCAAACCTAAGCCTGGGTAGAGACACAATAATTTGTCTCACCGAAGAACAAGTTTACATAATATTGTACTCCATTGACCGAAAATTACTTTTTTAAAAAAAAAATTCTGTTTTAAATATTTGTTTAAGCAAGGGATCAATGCTAATTGGGACCTGTCCTATTTGTGGCTGGCCCAACATCTCTTTGCTTCCTGGTGGCTGTCCCATAACCAGGCACCAGTCACCTTATGGATCAGCTCAGGGCTGATCAATCCCCCTTTCCTGCTCCTCACTTCCATCGCCCCCATTATATGTGCGTCCCACCACATCTGTCACGTAAGACCCCACAAATGAATGACCACTAGCTCTGGTGATCCATCCTCAAGGGCCCTCAGAAGCAAGTGGTGAAATATGTCTCATCCCAGCTGGTCCCCCAGCACAGCCTAAATGGGCAGTCTGGTGCAAGGAGTACATTCAACACAAGCTGAAACCTGTGCCAATGAGCGTGGGCACGACTAACAGTATCAGAGCCTCTGATAGAGGTGAGAAAACAATGGAGGAGTGTAGTCAAGTGATAGAGACCAAAGAAGGAGGTGCACAGTGTAGCTGGTAAGCAGAAGTCATGATAATAATAAGAGGAGGGAAGAGGGCCCAGCTCAAGAAAGCTTAAAATATAAAGGGAAAGGGACAGACAAACACTTGCAACGTGAGGGTGAGTCAGTGTAAGGGGATCTAGAAATCAGTTGTTCCAGTGGTGGTGGGTCGCACTGGAGAAATCAAGGAATAGTTGTAACAAGGGATTGTTGTTAGTGGTTATGGAGGAGGCATTACTGTAGTGTTGGGTTGGTGGTGTTGTGGTATTGCTGTAGAGTGGGGTTGGTGGTTATGGTGTCAGCATTGCTGTAGTGTAGGGCTGGTAAGAGCAGAATTGTTGTAGAATGGGGTTGCAGGTGTTGGTGCGGCATTGTTGTAGCATGGTATTAGTGGTGATGGCATTGCTGTAGCACGGTAATGGTGTTGATGGCATTACTGTAGTACGGTATTGATGGGGATGGTATTGCTGTAGTGTGGTATTAGGGGTGATGGCATTGCTGTAGCGCGGTATTGGTGGTGATGGCATTGCTGTAGCTCAGAGTTGGTGGTGGTGGTGGATGCATTGCTGTAGTAAGGGGTTGCTGGTGGTTGTGGCACTGGTGGCAGTACACAGTAGAGGCAGAATTGGGGGAACAGAAAGCATGGGGTCCACCTGAATTTACCAGTATCAGCATTAAACTTTGCCAGCAAGGGCTGGTGGCACTAAAGCAGAGAAAGCAACAGAGTAGGGTCCCCCTGCCATGGTGCTGGTGCTGAATTTCAGAGACAGTACTACTAGCTGTGAACCACAAGTGAAAGCATGTCCTCTCATCCAGGGCTGGGAGAACCTATAGTGCACCTGGGAAAAAATGCATTTGAAATAAACACTCCCTTAGACTTCCTTCCTTTACTCGTGTTAACTAAAACAGATGAAGAGAATGCTAAGGATACCTGCGTGGATTTAGGTTAGAGATGGTCACTGATCTCCGTGTTTTGGTTTTTGTTTTTGTTTTGGATTTGGATTACCTTTGTGTTTTGGTTTTGGTTTTGGCAAAACCGCCCTTGCATGTTTTGGTTTTGGTTTTGGTTTTGTTTGGTTTTGTTTTGCAATTTTGTTTAAAAATCATTTTTTTTCAAGCTAAAATAACCTAATTTAGTGCTCCACCTGTTTCTTGGATAAGTAAGGCAATTCTAAAGCCAATAAATTGTGAAAAAAAAAAAGTTTAATCGCTGGTAGGCCGTTCTTAATTCTACATACAAACCTGATTGTCTTCCTCTCCATCTTAGCCTATTGGCAATGCAGCCATCGTCTTTGGGTGTATATTACACCCTACACTTATAGTTAAATATAAAAAGACATGGACAAAGGCAGTTTGGTTTCTGTCTGCATCAGCCCCCCTCCACTTGTAGTTAAATAGAAAAAAACAGCCGGTATAGACTGTACACTAAAATAGAAATGGAAAAATGCAGTTTGGTATCTGTCTGTATATTACACCCTCCACTTGTAGTTAAATAGAAAAAAATCAGCCGGTATAGACTGTACAATATAAATATAAATGGACAAAGGTAGTTTGATTCCTGTATCTATGGGCCCCCCTCCACTTGTAGCAAAAGAGTTATAAATTCAGCCGATATAGAGTGTCACACATCTTACAATCCCCTTGCCTATCTTTCTCTCACTCTGCTTCTATTAGCTGGTGATATATCACCTAATCCAGGTCCCCCACACTCCTCACACACACATACATCAGAGCACTACCATTCTATAGCAAACCTCAAACACATCACCTGTCTCCCCTCTCTTCCAAAGTCCTTTAAATGTGCCCTTTGGAATGCACGCTCTGTTTGTAACAAACTTACCTCCATTCATGATCTCTTCCTCTCAAAAAACCTCAACCTTCTGGCAATAACAGAAATATAGCTCATGCAATCAGACACTGCCTCACCTGCAGCACTTTCACATGGTGGCCTCCATCTCACCCACACCTCCAGACCTGAAGGTAGACAAGGAGGTGGGGTTGGACTACTTCTCTCCCCACAGTGCACGTTTACAGTTCTACCAAATGTCCCATCACTCACGTTCACATCTTTTGAAGTACATGCTATTCGCATTTTTAATCCACTCTCTCTACGTGTTGCAGTGATCTATCGTCCCCCTGGAACACACCAATTTATTGAGGATTTCTCTGCATGGCTCCCTCACTTCTTATCTTCAGACATCCCCACCACCATCATGGGTGATTTCAACATCCCCATTGATAACCCACCTTCCAAAGCTGCTTCCAAACTACTCTCTCTAACCTCCTCACTTGACCTCTCCCAGTGGATTGAATCATAAACTCAAAAGGATGGCCACTGCCTTGATTTTGTTTTCTTTAGACTATGCTCAGTTTCTAATTTTCTTAACACACCCTTCCCCCTCTCGGATCAGCACCTTATCAGCTACTCACTCACCCCCACTGCTCTAACCTCTCTACTGTCTAAATCTACCAAGCCTCCTCATACCCGCAGAAATCTGAATTCTATTAATCTTCAACAATTTTCCACCTCTCTTCAACACCTTCTCTCCCCTATTTCTACATTCTCATCCCCTGAGATGGCAGTACCCCATTTTCACCAAACCTTAGCAACGGCCCTTGATCAAGTGGCTCCAGCGACACTACATACTACTCGTCGACTTCGATGTCAACCGTGGCACACTAAAACAACACGAAATCTTAAAAAACTGTCCCGTAAAGCAGAACGTCACTGGCGTAAATCTCGCACCTCTAATGACTTCTTCACATATACTTCTGTCTACCACTCCTATCGAAATGCTCTGGACACAAACAAACATACTTCCAATCTCTTATCTATGCTCAGGCTTCTAACCCCAAACGCCTTTTCAATACATTTAAATATCTTCTCAATCCTCCCACCCCGAACCCTCCATCTACTATCAGTGCTCAGGATCCTACTTCAAGGACAAGATTGACAAGATCAGACTAGAAATGGTATCCTCTTCCTCGACAAGCAATCAGCTCAATTCCTTCCCACTACCCTCTGACACCCTCTCTTCATTTGACCCCACAAATGAAGAGGAAATATCTACGCTCTTCTTATCTTCCTACGCTACCTCCTGTCCTCTTGATCCTATTCCCTCGCAAATTGGTAGATCCCTGTCTTCTGTGCTCATTTCACCTCTAACTCAAATCTGTAATCTCTCGCTCTCTACTGGCATCTTTCCATCACTATACAAGCATGCAGTGACTACTCCTATTCTAAAAAACAAGATTCCGACCCAAACTCTCTATCAAATTACCGTCCCATCTCTCAGCTGCCGTGCCCCTCCAAGCTTCTAGAGAGACTTGCCTACACTCGCCTCACACGCTTTCTTTCTGCTAACAACCTGTTGGATCCTCTTCAGTCTGGTTTTCGTTCTCAACACTCCACAGAGACTGCGTTGACCAAGGTTATCAATGATCTGATCACTGCTAAAACTGAACGCCATTACTCTCTCCTAATTCTCCTGGATCTCTCGGCTGTATTTGACACCGTTGACCACTCTCTTCTCCTACAAACACTGCAATCCCTAGGTCTTCAAGAAACTGTTCTATCCTGGTTCTCATCCTACCTTTCTAATTGCTCTTTCACTGTTAATTTATCTGGAGCCACCTCTGCTCCGTTTCCCCTATCAGTTGGAGTACCACAAGGCTCGGTGCTAGGTCCTCTGCTGTTCTCTATCTATACCGCTTCTCTTGGAAATCTAATAAGTTCCTTTGGCTTTCAGTATCATCTCTATGCGGATGATACCCAAATCTATCTATCCTCTCCTGATCTCTCGACATCTGTGTTGTCCCATGTAACTGATTGTCTTTCTGCCATTTCATCTTGGATGTCCTCTCTCCAACTCAAACTTAATCTTTCTAAAACAGAGTTAATAATATTCCCACCCACCAACAAGAGCATACCTGACATTTCTATCTCTGTTGATAACATGACCATAAATCCCACCCCACAAGCTCGCTGCCTAGGTGTAATCCTTGACTCACACCTATCCTTTGTTCCTCACATTGACTCTATATCTAAATCCTGCTACATACATCTAAAGAACATTTCCAGAATTCGCACATATCTCACGCAAGACACTGCAAAAAACCTTAATTCATGCACTCATCATCTCCCGCATTGACTAATGCAATTCCCTCCTTAATGGTCTTCCCAAAAACAGACTCAAACCTCTACAATCTATTTTGCACGCTGCGGCAAGACTGATTTCCCTTGCAAATCGTTATTCCTCTGTTGAATCACTCTGTATGTCTCTACACTGGCTGCCTGTTTTCTACCGAATCCAATATAAAATACTTTTACTAACCTACAAGGCCATCAACAAAGCTGCAGCAACATACATCTCCTCTCTTGTCTGAAAATATCTCACAACTCGGCAACTACGTTCTACACAAGATCTGCGTCTCTCATCCACCCTCATTACATCCTCACATTCCCAGTTACAGGACTTTTTTCGGGCTGCACCCACTCTATGGAATTCTCTCCCTCGCACAGTAAGACTCTCCTCTGGTCTACAAACTTTCAAGCCTTCTCTGAAAACTTACCTCTTCAGACAAGCTTATAATATTCCTCAGCCACCCTCTTAACCTTGCTACCTTTAGCCTGTTACACAATTTCACACAAGACAACTACCACCTGACCAACATTGTTGTGTGACGGGTTCATTTAGCTTATGAATCACTTTTACCTTTGCAGTCTGGCTGGGCCAAAATGCAAAATGTAGACTTAACCTCATGTGTCAATCTCCCATTGTCCCATAGATTGTAAGCTTGCGAGCAGGGCCTTCTCACCTCTTTGTCTGTTTTACCCAGTTTGTTTATTAGTTTATTATGTTTGTCCCCAATTGTAAAGCTCTACGGAATATGTTGGCGCTATATAAATAAATGATGATGATGATATTGATATTGTGTACAATATAAATAGAAATAGACAAAGGCAGTTTGGTTTCTGTCTGTATCAGATCCCCTCTCCACTTGTATTAAAATAGTGAAAAATTCAGCCGATATAGACTGTACAATATAAATAGAATTGGACAAAGGCAGTTTGGTGTCTGTCTGTGTATGACACCCTACCCTTATCGTGAAATTGACAAAACAGCAGCCTTTCAAGACTGTACGTGATATAGAAATGCCCCAAGTCCCTTTCCTATTTGGGGGTAGATTACACCCTACACTTGTGTAGAAAGTTTTAAAAAGATGTTATCGTCATCATCCTCACCCTCATCAGTGTGTACATCATCATCACAGACTATCAATTAATCTCCGCTTGAATCCGCCATTAGAGAACTGTCAGTGCTTGGATGTCTTTGATGGTAAAGGCCTTCCTCGTAGAAGATGTAGTTCATTTTTATAAACATCATCTATTCCACATTTTTCGAAAGTAACCTCCTACGTCGATCACTGACAAGGTTCCCGGCTGTGCTGAACACTCTTTTAGAGTACACACTGGAGGGTGGGCAGCTTAGGTATTGCAAAGCAAGTTTGTACATGGGTTTCCAAATGGCTTGCTTTGCTTCCCAGTAAGGAAAGGGACTGTCTGACATTTCCATATCAATTACCTCTTGAAAATAATCCTCCACCATCCTTTGCATGTTAATACTTGGATTGGATGGAGTTATGGGCAAAGTCACACATTTTTTTGAAAAATATTTCAAACCAGCTCAGATGTTAAACTGTTGTGGTCTGCCCCCGGCATCAACCCTGTTTTGCTTTTGAAAGTTTAATTTTTTCCGAGCAGCAGCTGCTTGAGAAACTTAAGGAGGAGACGCCGTCAAGCCAAGGCCCAGTTCCGCGGACAACTTGCTGACCAATAGCTCCTTGCAAAGGTTCCCATCTCGCTCATTTTGAAGCAAAGAATCAATGTAGGTCTTAAACCTTGGATCAAGCACAGTTACCAAAACGTAGTGATCCGAGTTCAAGATTTTAATTACTCGAGGATCATTGCGAAGCGAATTTAGTAATTGATCTACAAGGCCAACATACTTTGCAGAATTGCTTTCTTTCATCTCCTCCTTCAGTTTGTCAAGCTGCTTTTCCAGTAGTCGAATTAAGGGAATGACTTGGCTCAAGCTAGCAGAGTCTGCACTCACTTCACACGTCACAACTTCAAATGGTTTCAGCACCTTGCACAGCACAGAAAGGATTACCCACTGTGCAAGAGTGAAATACATCCCCCCTCCTTTCCCAATGTCATGGCTTGTGCAATACGCTTGGATGGCTTTGCGCTGTTCCTCCATCCTCTGAAGCATATACAGGGTGGAATTCCACCTAGTTAACACCTTTTGCTTAAGTTGGTGGCAGGGCAAGTTAAACTGTTCTTTGAGCTGCTGCAATCTCCTAGATGCTGTGGCAGAATACCTGAAACTTTTTGGTATAGTTGTGGAATAGCTTTACGGGAAAAATGGTGTTTTGCCATGGAATTTTGTAGCGCGGATGCAAAACATCAATTAACTGTGAAAAACCAGCTGCATTTACTGTGGATATTGGACGCAGATCTAACACTAACAAAGTAGCCATGGCGTCTGTGATTCGCTTGGCGACTGGGTGACTGCTGTCATATTTGCTTCCCCTAGCAAATGATTGCTTCACAGTTAATTGTTGTAATGTAGGACTGCTCTTTTTCTTGGCTTTCGTATGGGAGGAAGATTAACCCCCAGCAGCAGCAGCAGTGGGACTAACGTTTAAACATTCTTCAGAGGAATCATTTATAGTGCAGGAGTCATCCAGCCTTACTAAATGGGATGCCGGGCTAACTCCGAGTGCTACTGAGGATATTGATGAGGATGGTGTTGTGGGTGTAGATTTCAGTCGTCGGGATGTAGGTGACAGAAGGGTCCTAGCTGATGATGGAGTGTTTGTAAATTTTTTTGGAAGAACTTTCAGCTTTTCCCAACACCTTGCCATGAACTCTCGTCAAATGGCGTAACATGGATGAGGTTCCAAGAAGGTTAAGGTCCCTCCCTCAACTGACTGTGGCTTGACATACACTACAAATGGCTATACAACTGTTGTCAGGATTTGGGAAGAAATAATTCCACACACAAGAAGTGGATTTTTTTGTTTTATGCCCAGGCATGACAATGGCCTTTTTCTTGTCACGTGCCCGAACTGCTGCCACTGGTGCAGGACTTACACAAACAACCTCATCCTCATCAACATCCTCATTAGCACCCACGTCGCCTACACAAATCTCCCCCTCATCCTCTTCTAATTCCAAAGCGACGTCCTCAATTGGTGAATCACCAGCTACACTCAGGCTGTTCAGGCACACATCAGCAGAAATGCTGAAAAGGCCCCTCTTTATGGGTACACTAACAGAATGCTCACGATTACACATACCACTGGTGGATGAACTCTCCACAGGGATTGGTGTCATTTCTGATTCTGAGCAAATATTTTCCTCTAATGCCTTACTGTTTTCTTGCAGCTTGCCTTTCACGCGTAACAGTAGTTGTGCACCACTTTTGGACTCCAAATTACTTGGTCTCAGTAACATTTTTTGATCTGGCACTAATAGAGAAAGGCGAAGGCCTCATTCTTTCTTTGCCACTGCGTGTGTAGAATGGCAGGTTGGCCATTTTTTTTTTATCGCCAGTTAACTTTTCCTCAGTTACAGTTCTTTTTCGCTTCAACACGGTAAAAAAAAAATTTGTGTGTGTTTTTTTCCCTAAATTTAAAAAGACTATGTACTTTTACATAGGCTTTACCAGATGATGTACAAGGAAGACTACCATCAGGTCTGGTGCCAGCACCTGCTTGCTGAACCTGCTCATATGTGGACTGCTTTGAATCCATTTTAATGAGCCCAAAGCACTTGTAGTGCAAAATACTAAATAGATAGTGCTGCTAGATAATACTTTCAGCACCAGAAAAATTGTTTGTTCTCACTGGGAAATATGGGAAACCCCAAAGCACTTGTAGTTCAAAATCCAAACTTTATACTGCTGGTATATTTCTTTTTCTGCAGCCAGAAAATAGTTTCTCTAGGAGGGAATATGACACCCCAAACAGTTGGTAATGTTTGCAAAAATGCCTCCTCTATCTCTTCCTGCTATAACAATTGCTAGAAGAATTGCTAGAACAATTGCAACAATACTTGCATCAATAATTGCTAGAATAATCGGTAGAATAATTGCTCTTGACCCTGTTCTAATGCTGCCTGCGACCTAACCCTTCTCTCTCCCTCTGTCAAATGGCGATGGATTGCTGTGGAGGCGGGTATTTAAGGATTTCAAATATCGCGAGAACCGAGCTCCGAGATCCAACGACGTCACAATGACGTTTTGTCTCGATTATGATTACGAATTGGCGCCAGAGTACCGAGCCTGCTCGGCTCGGTACTCGGATAGCTGAAGTTCGGGCGGGTTCGGTTCTCGGGAAACCGAGCCCGCCCATCTCTAATTTAGGTGTACTGAGTAGGGTCCCCCCATTTCCCCCCAGAATAGCCTGAATTCTTTTTTGACATGGATTTAACAAGCTGCTGGATACGTTTCTTAAAAACTCTGGTTCATGTTGACATGATAGCATCAGGCAGTTGCTGCAGATTTGTAGGCTGCTGACTCATACTGCGAATCACCTATTCCACCACATCCCAAGGTGCTCTAATGGTTGATATATGGTCAGCAACAATTCTCTGATAGGACTTGACATTAAAATCATGCTCAGTTGGTATTAAGTGGCCTAATGTCTGCCAAGAAAAAATTCCCAACTATAATACACCACCACCAGCCTGTACCGATGATACAAGGCAGGATGGATCTGTCACAGAATTGCAGAGATGGCCGCTAACCGGTATTGACGCAACTGAATAGGGAGGCGTGGAGTCTAACGTACCCCCGGTATTCACCAGGGACCCCGGCAAGGGGGTTTGGGCTTAGCTGCAGAGGGCACGCAGGTCGCGGTCCTCCAAGACAGTCACCGGTGTAGCAACTTTAGTAGACAGGCGTAGTCAGGCAATCCATGTCAGAGCCAACCGAGCGGTGCAGTACACAGGGTGGATCCAGAGATAAGTCAGGTCAAGCCAAATAGTCAAACCAGCCGGGCAGCGAGGTACCAAAACGAAACACAGGAGAGTAGTCACAGGAAGCCGAGTCAGAACCGAATAACACACTGGATCAGAAGTTCAGGAGACGCTGGAGCAGGAGTGAACCAATACTCTGGGACTAGACATGTGTAAGAGGCTGCTCTATATACCCTAAGGTGCATCCTGATAGGGTTAGGGAGATTTTGGTGGTCAGGCATGCTGGCTGCCGATAGGAGAGCAGAGATAGAGTTCTGCTGCTAGGCAACAGGACGTGGTTGCTGAGAAGGTGCAGGCGTCCGTCTCCTGCACCAAGTGTCAGTGCAGAGACGGCCCCTGACAGGATCCATGAATACTTTCTGGTTATGTCAATTTCTGACCCTGCCATCTGCATGTCGCAGCAGAAATCGAGATTCGTCAGACTCAGTGCCGGTTTTATCATTTTCAAAAGTCCAGTTTTGGTGAGCCGGTGCCCACTGTAGACTCAGTTCTCTGTTCTTAGCTGACAATAGTGGGACCCGGCGTGGTCTTCTGCTGCTGTAAGCCTCCACTTCAAGGTCTGGTATGCTGTGCATTCAGAGACGCTCTTCAGCTCTGTTGTGTGTGAAAATTACAGGAGAACATTTACATAAATGGGAAGCTCATGGGGAATGGTTCTCCTCCAATCCCTAATACTGTTAACGCGCATTACTAGCGCTGTCTACTTGGGGGACTCTTGCCGTACATCATGGGTCATTAACAATATTCAATTTCTTGCTCTGTGACATCACTACTTCATTCTCTGTACTAAGAAATGTAACGGGAAATGTAAAAATTGCTTAAAACACACTTGTCACACAGAGTGGTCATCAATGCATGAAACGGGAGAAGGGGCACTAGTCCCCATAAAATAAGTTTCTTGTTACATTTGGGTTAAATAAGTGACTATGTATGTATTTATTTATTTATCTATTGATTTAGTTCCCCTGTCATATAGCAATGTGGTCCAGCACCAGCCCT
This sequence comes from Mixophyes fleayi, assembly GCF_038048845.1. Classification (NCBI taxonomy): domain Eukaryota; kingdom Metazoa; phylum Chordata; class Amphibia; order Anura; family Limnodynastidae; genus Mixophyes; species Mixophyes fleayi. The sequence continues at coordinate 42,620,293 of NC_134405.1, forward strand.
ATCAATACAGGGGCATCAGTGTCTTCTCGGGTAATAGGCAAAATCAGAAGCCTATAGTGGTAACTGTCACATTCCCATGATCTTCGTTTAATGCAGAGCTTTGTGCCACCTTACAAATAGTAATGATGACAATGAGATCAATGTCACTCTTATCCTTTCCACACTAAACAGTATAATAAATATATAATGTAAATACTGACATAAGAGGTTATACAGTGTAAAGTAGTCGCATGCAGTACTTTAAGAAAAACGCCTTAGAGCTGCATTACCACCAGTGGCGGAACTACCGTTGGTGCAGCAGGTGCGGTGCACCGGGGCCCATGGAGATAATGGGGCTCGTTGCACGGGGAACTAGTGAGCTGTGTGCCCCAGTTCCCTCCTCCCCACTTCCCTGCACCGGGGACCACAGCTCACCAGTTCTCCCTCTGATTACCTCCTAGGATGCGGAACATTATCGTGACTCCTGCTTTTTATTATTATTATTATCCTTTATTTATTAGGCGCCACAAGAGTTCCGCAGCGCCGTACACAGCACAAACAGTAGGCTAAACAAGGTAACACATCACAAACGGTTAACAAAAAATACCAAAACTTCAGAGACTCCAGGCAGGCTAATGCAGTAAAGACGGAGCAGAAGAGCAGGTATGGAGAACAGAGGGAAGAGGGCCCTGCTCAAATGAGCTTACATCCTAAGGGAGGGTAGACAGAACACAGGCACACAGGGAGCAAGATGAAGAAGTGGGGAGAGAACAGGGGGCGGGAGGAGAGAGGGGAAGAACAGGTGGAGGAGAGGTTAGGTGGAAGGTTGGTAAGCCTTTAGGAACAGGTAAGTTTTGAGTGCCCTTTTGAAGGAGGACAGATTGGGAGAAAGATGGATGGAGCGAGGGAGGTCGTTCCAGTGAAGGGGGGCAGCACGGGAGAAGTCTTGGATTCTGGAGTGGGAAGAGGTGATCAGAGTGGAGGAGAGGCGACGGTCATTGGCCGAGCGCAGGGAACGGGCAGGGGTGTGAATGGAGAGGAGGTTAGAGATATAGGGAGCAGTGGACTGGGAGAGAGCCTTGTAAGTGACGGTCAGGAGTTTGAAGAGGATTCTGTAAGGAATGGGGAGCCAGTGTAGGGCGAGGCAGAGAGGGGAGGCAGATGAGGAGCGGCGAGAAAGGAAGATGAGTCTTGCAGCCGCATTGAGTATAGAGCGGAGGGGGGCGAGATGGGAATGGGGGAGGCCGGTAAGCAGGAGGTTGCAATAATCAAGGCGGGAGATGATGAGTGCGTGGATGATAGTTTTGGTGGCATCCTGGGAGAGGAAGGGCCGGATGCGGGCAATGTTGCGTAGCTGGTAGCGACAGGCTTGGGCGAGGGATTGGATGTGGGGGGCGAAGGAGAGAGAGGAGTCGAGGGTAACGCCCAGGCAGCGGAGTTGGGTGACAGAGGAGATGATGGTATTGTTAACAGTAATAGAGAGGATGTGGTGGGCGGGGAGTCTAGGGGGAGGAAAGACAATCAGTTCAGTTTTGGAGATGTTAATTTTGAGAAAGCGCGATGACATCCAGGAGGAAATGGCAGAGAGGCAGTCAGATACACGAGAGAGGAGGGAGGAGGAGAGATCAGGCGAGGAGATGTAGAGTTGGATGTCGTCAGCGTAAAGGTGATACTGAAGACCGAATGAGGAGATGAGAGCCCCCAGGGAGGAGGTGTAGAGCGAAAAGAGTAGAGGGCCAAGAACAGAGCCCTGAGGGACACCAACAGGGAGAGGGAAGGGGGTGGAGGAGGAGCCAGACGTGGATACTGAGAAGGAGCGGTTAGCGAGGTATGAGGTGAACCAGGCAAGGACAGATCCAGAGAGGCCAAGAGAGAGAAGTGTTTGTAGCAGGAGGGGGTGGTCAACGGTGTCGAAGGCCGCAGAGAGGTCAAGGAGGATGAGCAGGGAGAAGTGACCCTTAGATTTGGCTAAAAGTAGATCGTTAGTAACTTTGGCCAGGGCAGTTTCGGTGGAGTGGAGGGGGCGGTAACCAGATTGAAGAGGGTCGAGGAGGGAATTGTCCGAGAGGTGTCTAGTGAGGCGGCAACAGACAATCCTCTCAAGTAATTTGGAGGCAAAGGGGAGAAGTGAGATAGGGCGATAGTTTGCAAGAGAGGTGGGGTCAAGATTAGGTTTTTTGAGGATGGGAGAGATAAGAGCGTGTTTAAATGAAGAGGGGACTACACCAGAGGAGAGTGATAGGTTGAAAAGGTGAGCAAGGTAAGAGCAGGCAGTGGGAGAGAGAGAGCGAAGGAGGTTAGAGGGGATAGGGTCAAGAGGACAGGTGGAGGGTGGAGAGGAAAGAATGAGGGAGCGAACTTCATCACCCGAAGTGGGGCAGAAGGAGCACCAGAGTAGGTTGTTGGAGAGAGAAAGGATAAGGGGGGCGGGAGAGGGATGGGATGAGGAAATGTTCAGTCGGATGATATCAATTTTAGAAGAGAAAAAAGTGGCGAAGTCAGAAGCGGAGAGGGAGGGCGGGACAGGAGGGGGAGGGGGAGAGAGGAGGGAGTTGAAGGTGGCAAAGAGGCGGCGGGGATTGGAGGACTGAGAGGAAATCAGGGACTTGAAGAAGGATTGTTTAGCCAGGGAGAGGGCGGAGCAGAATGAGGTGAGTGTAAATTTAAAGTGAAGGAAGTCGGCCAGGGAGCGAGATTTCCTCCAGAGGCGTTCAGCAGTGCGAGAGCACCTTTGGAGGAAGCGGGTGAGTTTGGAGTGCCAGGGTTGGGGAATGAGGCGGCGCTGGCGGATAGAAGAGGCTGGGGCGACAGCGTCAAGGGCAGCGTGTCACTTTTTTAACTTATCACGTCATTCATGTGTCACCACGTTGCATTGTGTAACGATAATGTACTGTCCTCTAATCTCTAATACTGTTTGCTTGTATTACCAGCACTGTCCACTTGGGGGACTCTTACCACACATCACGAAAGTCATTGATAAGATTACATTTCTTGCTGTACTGTGTGATATTAAATACTTTTGTGTCAAAAAAGACAAAAGTATTATAGGAGTGATACCTTTATTGGCTAACCCAAAAAAAATATATATTTTATTTGCTAGCTTTCAGAGCACAGAGTCCCCTTCATCAGGCAAGTTTACAAATGAATGACTGAGAAAAAGGCCCAGCATTTTAGAGCTGTTACACCAATAAATTTGTACTTGGGGGGGGGATACATCATACAGATAAGCTAAAGTAATAAAAAGGAGGTTTTCTGTTATGGATGGAAGATTAAAAGTCCTACGAGTTCAGAGGTCTGTACTCTGCTGTGGGGTGTGGAGTGTGTCCATGTAGTGGGTCATAAATCCAGGTGTTAGATTGAGTCCTTTAGTCAATGAATGGAATGTTCTTACCAGCTTGAATTCCCATATTTTTCTCTCCCTGTCATTTTGAAAAAGACCTTTCAGTATTAGGACTTTTAAATCTGTCATACTGTGTATGACAGACTTAAAAGTCCTAATACAGAAAGGCCACCTTTTGGTCAATTATACAGCAATGTGGTCCAGCAACAGCCCATTCAACGCAGAGGACATAGAGTCTTTCTGGTTCCACAAGTCTTCAGGGGGGAGCACGTCAGGAGAGTGTCACGGGATGCAAAGATAAAAGGAAAAAACGTGCATGCAAGCAGGGAGAGGTTTGGCACTGACACCAGAAAGAGGTGTGGAGTGTCCGGGCAGAGATGGGTTAATGAGGGGCATGGGGGCCACCCTCTCCCCGAGGGCCCCCAGCCAATGGCCGCCAGTCGATCACCTGTCAATTAGTGATCCGATTCTGTATTATGATTGAAGCGCTGTGGGGACTTTCTCAGTGTGCCTGCACTGGCCGCAAAGGGAATTGAAGGGGGCAGTGCACTAGGTGACATCTTCTAAGAGAGGTGCGAGGGAGTCTGAGGGCACAGCCATAGCAGAGAGTGGGACCTAATTTTAACAACAGGGAGTGAAAGAAACATTTTTTTTATTTGCAAAAAGTAAGTAATGAAAAATAAACATTTTAAAGGATTATTGGACAAAACACCTTTTAATAAAATATAATTATCTCTATTGTAATAATGTCCAATCTCCAGTCTTGAAGCAGTGAGCTATCATGGGGGGAGCACGCCTTCCATGGGAGTGTGTGTTACACACAGTAATAAATATATTTGCATTCATACGAAAATTAATTGGTTAAGTGCGTGACAGGGCGCTCACCTCTGCACGTTATATAAAGTATCACTATCATTAGACCACACATTAGACTACAATACATTAAAGTATTGATATGTGATATGGATAGTACAAAAATATGCAAGTACAAATGAGATGTTCAACCATGTCTATATGCCTATTTCCAGAACATTATGGGCCTGATTCATTAAGGAAAGGAAAGCAAAAAAAAAAGAGTAATGTTGCAAAACCATGTTGCATTGGAGGGGGAGGTAAATTTAAAATGTGGAGACAGAGTTGGGATAGGGCATGCCCTATATCAAGTTTAAATTTCAGTGTAAAAATAAAAAACAGGAATAGAGAAATTGAAGAAGCGCTTCACTATCAATTGCAGCTGTAACAGTCTTGTATCAACTATAACACTTCGATCAGGTTAATACAGATAAAATCAAATATTCAAGACAGATAAAGCACTATTGATCTCTCACAGGACTATAAACAAATAAACAATACTTATATTTAGTTGTGGTGAGTGTATGTCCTTTTTATACTTTCAACTAGGCAATACAGGAGATACAAATGAAAGCGAAAAAAAAGAAAAATTAATAGTGCAACACTATAAAACTCCTGACATAGTCAATAAGGAATCTTCATATGGAGATGGGACAACCGCTCATAAAAATCTTTCATTCATCCGTCCCAGTATCGAATTGGAGAAAAGGCAATCGTCTGGTAAATAAAGATGCTATAATGGGAATATCACAACAAAGATGGTGTCATCCAGATGTTACATTTGGTAGGTTTCACCATAACTGCAGATAGCACCCACCAACGCGTTTCGACCTAAGGATAAGGGTTCTTTATCAAGGTAGGTCTATCTACTAATAAAATAGACAAAGTTTTGTAATACGAGCAAATTAATTTACATGCTGCATATGGGGGAATAGTAATAATAGTCAATATATTTGAACAATTATAAAAATAACATTATAATATGATGCGCAAATAGAACAGACCATATAAAAAATAGTGACAATTATAGATCAAAAAGACAGAGTGTGTGGCCAGTACACTCTGTGTAAAATTGAAAATTCTGGGCATGTAGTAAAGATTCAGAGTCTGAAATATTCAGTTAATTGAAGAGCTGTGTAAAAACTGTTATATTCATAATCTCACCCAAAAGCAGCTGGCACCTAGTTACGGTGCTATTCACACATATATAAAATACGGGTCCCAAAATAAGCCCTTAGATGTCGTGTGTGTCACGTCTTTCACTGGAGAATGCTACTGACTGGTGTTGACGCGACTAAACTGAGAGGCGCGGAGTCTAACGCACTTCCGGTGTTCATCAGGGACCCCCGCAAGGAAGTATGGACTTTGCTGCGTGAAGTGCGCAGGTCGCGGTTTTCCCAGATAGTCACCAGTGCAATAGATAAAGCGTAGTCAGACAGGCCGAGTCGGAAACCAGATAGCGCAGTACCACGGAGATCAGGCAGAGAATAGTCAGGAACGGCCCAGGGGTCAAATACCAAATGACCAGCGAAGTACAGAAGGGAGATCCGGAAGAGTAGTCAAAAACAAGCCAAGTATATGGAGATAGCCAGACACAAGAATTGCAGAGTAGCTGGTGTATAGAACCAATACTCTGGCACCTACATGGTGCCAGAGGAGGACGTAAATACCAGGAGGGAGGAAATGAGAAGATAAGACTTCCGGCGATCAGCCCAGCTGATCGTCGAGGAAGCTAGGAAACCGAGCGGCCAGAGCGCATGCGCGCGCCGCGATCATGTGATCTGGACGTCCTGTTGCTAGGCAAGAAGAAGCAGCAGAGGGCGTCCATCTCCGGCGCCCGTGGGAGGTGCGGAGACGGCGCCTGACAGTGTGGACACTATGTGACCTTTATCTTCATGATCTAAATGAGATATATTGAGTGTTCTGGCTGGTGTGGGAGGAGTCTCCTCCCCTTTGAAGCTTTCACAGCATACAGACAGATCCCGAGTGTTGTTTATCCAAACATACGCTGTTATCAGTAGAGGTATGTCTAGTAAAGATGACGCGTTTCGTCTGCTCAAAGGGCAAACTTTTATGGTATGTCAGTTTTGTTGATCTGTAGTTATATCCTACTTTTGTAGGTTAGACATACTATTACATTGTTATACATAATATTCTATTTGAAGTTGGGTTGATATAATATATTGTAATAAACATTCTTGATTAGAACGACATCCGCCATCTGCCACTTTTTTTATATGGTCTGTTCTATTGGCGCACCATATTATAATGTTATTTTTATTTTTGTTGAGGTTTGGCACCCTTAAGTTGGTTTGCAACATTTTTAAAAGACAATTTACAATATATATTTTTATTATAGAACCATAATCAATTGGGAGCGCTCAAGTTGTTGTTGTTGATATTTGAACAATTAGTTGTGTGTCTTTAAAAAAAAATAATAATTAGAAGTAAAAAAAAATGTGTCTTGCACACCCTGGATCTAGAGGAGCAGCCATTGACATGTGCAGACAACCTAGACGAGCCCCCTGGGAGAGCTGTGTCATACTGCAGGATGTGTCAACACATACAGCCTTATAACCATGGCTTTATATCACATGCGTTTTATAGAGGGATGTCTGCACAATTTACAGGTACCTGTACGAATATTAATATATATTACATCCAGCCATCATACCTTGGATGTAACTCGCTGTCCAGAAGGAAATCACTGGATTGGAGCAGAAATAAGCTAATGTAAGTAGTTGTAATATATGCCCCCCTCCACTGGAATGACCTCCCTTACTCCATCCAACGGTCCCCTAATCTGTACACCTTCAAACGGGCACACAAAACGTATCTGTTCCTCAAAGCCTACCAGCCATCCAAGTAACCTTCTCCATGCTTATTCTCCTTATGTCCCTCTTCCCTGTATGTGCTCCTGTTGCGCTTGACCGTCTCCACTGACTCCTCTTGTGCCTGCTGTCTCTCTGTTCTCCCTTTAGTATGTAAGCTCTTACAAGCAGGGTCCTCTTCCCTTCTGTCTCTATACCATTTCTTCTCCTCCAACATCACAGTACTTGTTATGCTTGGAGTTATTGAAGTCTATGTTTTACTAGTTTTTGTTCTGTGGTGTTGTACCCTGTATGGTGTACTGTTTGTATTCTGTACAGTGTTGCAGAAATCATATGGCACCAAGTAGCTGCCTGTATTTCTCAATGCTGAGAAATATAGGCAGGTACTTATCCATTGTGCAATGCCATCAGGGAGGCATCTGATTGGCTCCAAATTTATTCTGCAGCTGGACAATGACTCTAAACATACATTCAATGTCATTAAGAACTATATTTATCGTAAAGAAGAACAAGAGTCCTGGATTTGATGACATGGCCCCCACAGAGCCATGATCTCAACATCATCGAGTCTGTCTGGGATTACATGAAGAGACAGAAGGATTTGAACAAGCCTACATCCACAGAAGATCTGTGGTTAGTTCTCCAAGATGTTTTGGAACAACCTACCTGCCGAATTCCTTCAAAAACTGTGTGCAAGTGTACCTAGAAGAATTGATGCTGTTTTGAAGGCAAAGGGTGGTCACATCAAATATTGATTTGATTTAGATTTCTCTTCTGTTCATTCACTTTGCATTTTGCTAGCAGTACTGTATATGTCACTGGCTATCTGTCTTGTATGCTTTAAAACCTCAGGGAGATTGTTTTTGTTTTGGAAAAGGTTCCCAAAGAGTGTCTTCTGCTGTAGGCTCGTAAGGGTCCATGGGCTATGAATAGATAGAGAAGGGTGGGCTCCATACATAAGGCCCATTCTGGGTGTTCCAGTTTACCAGAGTATGTTGTAGCTCACTTTGCTAGTTATCAGGAGTTTCACCTCTATGGGGCTGGTAAAAGGCTAGAGGTTGAGACCTGTCAAAATAAATGTGAATCTGATGAATATCAGAAGTCATTGTGCTACTACACTCCTTCTCATGCTAAACCAAAAGAACATCATTACTTCTTTAAAAACTGGATGCTGGCCTAATGTTGTTGTCCATCACCAAAAATGGATGTCATACAGTGCTTCAAAGGGATCACTTTACTGCCTTTATTGTACACTAATGGGAAGTTTTCACATGGCAATGGAAAAAATCACAAGAGAAGATTAAAAAACACAAGGAAAGCGATGCACACCGAAACTGCATTTAGTTAGCAGTGTTGGACTGGGACATGAAGAGCCCACCAGGACATGTCATAGTAGGGGCCCACCAGAGGGGGTGTGGCCAGCTACCTGTATGTGTGACTTGAGGGGGCATGGTCAGCCTGCCAAGGACATGGCTAGTGCCATATTGTAGCATATAAGAATGCAGTATATACAAAAAGTGCATAGTCTGGGCTTCAGCCCTTAGATCAGTACAAAGCTGACCAGTCACCAAAAATAAGGACTGTCCCATCAGAACAGTTGGCAGCTATCCTGCTCTCTTATTTCAAATTTCCTGTTTGGGAAAAAAGGATAGGTACAAGAATAATGAAAAGACGAGCCATGAATGAACACTCTAGCCCCCCCTTCTCAACCATCCCAGATGTTAAATCAATAGCAACACACGGGCACACACTAATACAGTTCTCATGCACACAGAAACACACTAAAACATTTCTCATGCATACTGACAAACACCCCTTCTCTCATACACACAGTTTGTCATACACACCGACACACTCTGATACATACAAACTGACACACGTTCTGTCTCATACACACAGAAACATAAACTCCGATACACTTACCTTTTCCTGCAGTACTGCCTCCAGCTTCCTCAATGGCAGTATGGGTAGAGGTTTCTGTGCTCTGTCTGACACAGTCAATCAGCCAATCAGAGCACAGCAGAGGCAGTGAGCAGGAACTCCTCTGCATTACCGAGCAGCACAGGCTGCACCTACACCTACTCCTCTGTGGGGGGCCCTGGTGATCAGGGCTGCCATCAGAAATTATGGGGCCCAATAAAAATGAAACAGGAAGTGCCCCCCTACCCCCCCCCCCCTTGCCCAGATGCCATCAGACCTCCCCACATGCCCCTAAGACCTCACTAAATATTACAAATTCATACCTTGTGCTACACTCACACATCAAATGTTAAGAATTTTCTGCGTGTGATAACAATCAATTCTGCCAAGTTCTAATGTCATACGTTTTTTTCAGAGCTGTGTCTATGTGGAGTCTATAACCTCTTTGTATGTAGTACCTCTAATAGAAAGAACAGGAAAGGTAGACTGTGTTTATAATGTCAAAAGATATATAACAAAGGAAGAGCCACTTATAACATATAGGGTTTTAAAGTAATTTAATAGCTTATCAATTTTTCAATTCCATGCAACAAGTTCCTTATTGAATTGTTCACATTTGCTCAGGGCAGGATTTCCCGCTAGGCACCCTAGGGCCCAGCGGTACCTAGAGGGCCCTGTCAGAGCCGACGGTGAGCAGGGTAGGCAAGGCAGAGGGGCGCTCCCCTCCGCCTGCCATCCCCCTCTGTCCGCCAGCATAACGGCGAAAATAAAGATGTAAAAAAAAAAAAAAAAAAGAAGTCAGCTGACCGACGGGACCCTGACGTTGGGCGTGATGACGTCACTCCCGACGTGATTTTCAGCATGAAGTCGGCGAGGAGCACTTGCTGAGCAGAGAGGAGGAGCAGCGGCAGTGCGACATCGGACAATAGAAGGTAAGTTAACTAACGGAGGGGCCATGTCAGAGAAGTTTGAAACAGGTATTAAGGGAGGGGGCATGATGGCAATATTAAGTATATGAGGGGGCATGATGGCAATATTAAATATATGAGGGGGCATGATGGCAATATTAAATATATGAGGGGGCATGATGGCAATATTAAATATATGAGGGGGCATGATGGCAATATTAAATATATGAGGGGGCATGATGGCAATATTAAATATATGAGGGGGCATGATGGCAATATTAAATATATGAGGGGGCATGATGGCAATATTAAGTATATGAGGGGGCATGATGGCAATATTAAATATATGAGGGGGCATGATGGCAATATTAAGTATATGAGGGGGCATGATGGCAATATTAAGTATATGAGGGGGCATGATAGCAATATTAAATATATGAGGGGGCATGATGGCAATATTAAGTATATGAGGGGGCATGATGGCAATATTAAATAAATGAGGGGGCATGATGGCAATATTAACTATATGAGGGGGCATGATGGCAATATTAACTATATGAGGGGGCATGATGGCAATATTAAGTATATGAGGGGGCATGATGGCAATAATAAGTATATGAGGGGGCATGATGGCAATAATAAGTATATGAGGGGGCATGATGGCAATAATAAGTAGCAGAGGGGCATGATGACAGAAATGTGGAACAGGCCGTCTGAGGGTAAATAAACAAGGGGAGCAAAATCATGGAGGGCACAGTGTGATGGTGATGGGTGCACAGTGTGATGATTAAAGGGCAAAAGCATGATGGAGTACAGTGTACTAAAGGGGAAGTGTGAAGGAAGAGCAAAAGTGATGAAGTAGGGGACATTTTTTTCTCTTCTGTACTTCAACTTATTTGCCCAAATACATTTTTTGTAGGAGGGAGCTGTGAGAGCTTACACAGGCCCAGTGTGCTTGGTCTGGGCGTGCAGGGACTGAAGTGACATCATACGGAGGATCAAGGTACAGTGCGCAGAGTTGGACCAATAATATCAACGTGCAGGGACTGAAATAAGCTTTCTTTTCATCAGCAAATGTGAGTAATGAAAAGTTATCATTCTAAACGATTATTGTAAAAATCCTATTATTAAAATGTAATTATCTCTATTGTAAAAATGTGCACTCTTCAGTCTGTGACAGAAGCTCTGGGCAAGTGGTAAATAGCAGGTACATAAGTCCCAGGTTCCTGTCGGTTGTACTTTAAAACAGACTGATCAAGAGATGGGAGGTGGCTGTGAAAAGGCAGCTGGGATATGCATCCAGTGTCTTAGACCTGGGGAGGAGATGAGCTGCCTCCTCAGACACTCTGCTGCAGTGAGCAATAATAAGTTGTAGTTCTGAAAAAGGGTCTTGCTAAATGTATTGTCTAGTAGCCAGACGGCTAGGATTTTGATTATATTCTGTTTTGTTTACAAGCTGGTGAATAAACTGTCTGTGGTTGCTATGGTGAAACGTCTGGACTTGTGTGGTTTACTACTGCTGCTCACCCAGGAGATAGTACCTATTCCGCTGATTACACTACAAGTCTTTATATAGTGCGAAATCATGGGGGAGCATGTCTTCTCTGGGAGTGTGTGTTACACACAGTAGTAAATTATATTTACAATCACATGCAAATGATTTGGTTAAGTGTGTATAAGGTTGCTGACCTCTGCATGTTATATGATCACTGACTTTACACCTACTGGGTTAAATCTTGTATAAATATCACATGCAAATAAATGGATAAAATTCTACCATACATTAAAGTATTGACACGTGACATGATGGATACTACAAGAATATGCAAACACAAATGGGAGGTTCAAACATGTCCATATGCTTATTGCTTTTTCTGCATGGGAAAGACAGTAGGTTATAAATAGACCTATGTGGCGGAGCTTCCTTCAGTTTGGATATGATTCATAGTCCTTTTTTACGATTATATGTATTTCTGTATCTGTAGAGAAATCTGTATGTGAAAGAACAAATAATGTATTTATGTTTCAAGGTGGTGATTGGTCTTTTTTAGGGGCTTGTAGTTAGTCAACAGCTGCAGTCAGTTGGCAGAGAAAGTGCAGAACTGATTTTGGAAATGATAATATGTTTAACATAGTTGATTAGTGTTGTCCAAAAAACCTTCAGTATGTAATTTCTTGTATATTTAGGAATGAATGTTGCCATGCCAATTTTATTTGGGGGCAATTGTGTAGGATTATTGACTTTTCTGTTTTTGTTTGGATGTAGCTTAATACACAATGATGACATTTTCAGCAGGAAAATAGAATGTAAGGTATCGTATAGGTAATACAATTGCTATTAACTGTTCTTATTCTGTAGAAAAACTACAAAATTTGAATAGAAGATTGTTTGCATTGTGTTTTATGTCAAGTGTATAGTTACAAAAAAAGCTTGGGGTAAGAATTCTTAGCATTTAAAGCTATATACAACATGACAAGTGAGGCTTTTTAGGACGAACGCACTTAAAGGGCGACAGGGTTTGTAATAAGCTAAACACTTACCTTAAGGGGTTAACATGGGGTGTGGACCGACCAAGGGTTGCTTCCGTGGGAGGGACTTTGATTGAATATAGCAGGCTGTACTTCCTGCTCTGCCTCACTTGCAGCACGAGATCCAGAGGGAGAGAGCCTTTAGAGGAGCACAGGAAAAGATAAGTATCTTGTGTGTCTGTCTTTTCTCCCTATTTTTTTTTTTTGCTTTGTCTGTACCTTGCCTCCTGTGTTTTTCCTGTAGTCTGTCTTTTTTGTTTTTTATAGTTTGTTTGTCTGCCGTTATCCGGGCGTCCTCTCCTCCGTTTAGGGCCAACTATCCCCCCCCCCCCGTCGCCCCCCTCCTCTCTCCCCTTATCCTCCCATGCGGCCATGTCCCCTATTCTGTTTACATTCCCCGTTCTTCCTGACTCCTGTTTGTTTTTTTTTATCCTCGTCCCCCTTTCTGTATTTCCTTTTCCCCTTTCTTCATCATGCCCCGTCCAAAGCGTGCCTCTATCCGGCCAGCGCGGTGTAGATCCCCCCCCCCCCCATACTGTCAGCCACCTTACTCTCCCTGCCCAGGTTCAGTACTCTCCGGGTATGGCCAGACCAGCACCCTCTCCCCTTTCACGTAGGTGCTCCAAGTGGATGTGCCCCAGCATCCTCACCTCCTTCCAATCCCTGGACACGGCGGGCAGCTGTCTGTCAGCGCGCTGCGGCGGGGCAGCTCAGTCTGAGTTGCAGGGCCGCTCGCGCATGCGCAGGTCGCGGGTCCCAGCGTGGGGAGCTGCTCTCCCCTGCGCCGGGGGCCCCGCTGTCTCTGTAGGCAGGCGGCGGGCAGGCAGGAGTGTAAGCCCCTCTCCTGCCCGAGTTCCGTTTGGGTCTACCATCCTGGCAGCTTGTAGAACCCTCCTCCTAGTCATGGCCGGGCTCGTCCACCAGGGGGAGCACGGCCACAGTAGTTGTAACACACTAAAATGCCCAGTTATAACACACTGACATGTCCCATTATCACCCCCCCTCCCCCATCCCGTTCTGAAAGAATAAACCTGTCTAACCCCCCCCCCCCCCAACGCCCCTCCTCTGTCCCTCACCAGTTTTTCTTTCCCCCTGGCCCGTTTTTGACCCAAAGTAGCAGAGGCTCATCATGGGGGGTGCGGTTTTAGTGGGGACCCCCTGTCAGCGAGTAGAGTCAGTCGTGGCCATTTTACCACAGAATACATGGGGACGTCTATTCGGGGAGGTGGAAGGAGTTCATACAGACAGAGCGTGCAAATTCTAATGTAGGGTATGGAACGTCTGCGAGGCTTCCCCTTTACCACCTATCTTTATCTCCAACAGATGATAGTACTCAAGCCGCACGTGGATGGCAGGCTAACGTAATTATAGACTACAGCCATGGTAGCGTCGATTGCGCGTTTCACGGGCCCTTCCCATTTTTAGATGTGGTTGCCCCGGTCGGTCTTGGCTGGGAGCCATCCAGGACACGTTACGTTAGGGCGCCCCCCCTCCCCACAGCATTGCGAGGAGTCAGCATTTTTATTCTCGTGCGGGATGCTATATAGCATAATCCAGCGGGGACGACGGCGGCCACGTACCTGGGAGGCGCAGCAGCGATTCGATTATCCTGTTAGAAATTAACCCACTCTCCTATATTCTTTTTCAGAACCAGTGGTCGAGGAGCAGGAGGCAAGGGTGATCAGCCAAGGTCACACTCACAGGGACGGATGCCTGCAAGGGACATCAAGGAGTCGACTCCGGTTATGCCGGTCGGACAGGTCGCTTCAGCCAGTGCCGGGACGGCAGCAGGGACAAGCGAGGGGACGATGGCTCCCGTGGGTGAGTCTAATACTTTTATTACACACAAATCACAGCTGTTGGGGTCACCAGCCCTCTTCACGAGCAGTGAGTCTTCTGGATCTGATGACAGACCTAGGAAACTGATCAGGTTGTTAGAGACGCAGTTACTAGGTAAGCGCAGTAAACAGACACCTCAGGCAGGAAGCGCAGAACAGTCAGTGGTTCGGAGTGATGTAGGGCAGGTCAAAACCCTTCAAATTATGCATGGTATTAGGCATAGCATGCTGGATAGAAAAACGAGGGAAGTATGTAGACATGTATCCATTGGCTGGCGAGGACAAGTAGGCTTTGGCGGCAGCATGCGAAACGACTGGTACCGATCGTTCCCTCGATGGGTGAATGCCTTCTGTATTTTCGCTACGATATATCTGGAGACTAGGCCCGGTGAACAGGCTGATGTATGGAGATACAGACACCTTATTGGCGGGATGTTCGTAAAGGACGGCCCGGTAATTTGAACGGCATATGACGAGCTGTTCAGGAAGCGTAGGGGTGGGCGAGTGAAGCTGCCTCTGGGGGTCTAAAGATATTGACACCTGGTTGGAGCTTATGAGACTGAGCAGCCTGGCGGCAGAGGGCGACATAAGCAGAGGTCTCAGGGCCCGGGGAGGGCACAAAATACCCTCCCCACAAGAAAAGAAGATGCTATGACTTTAACGCAGGGTCTCGCCAGAGAGGATCCTCCTGTAGATTCAGGCACACCTGCACGTCATGCGGCGGAAAGCATCCAGCCGTGGAATTTGCAAAGTCCTGCGGAATTGGGGGAAGGGGAAGAGGCACTGGTCCAGCGTTGCCGAGTCGGGGGTCCATCGCCAGTTGGCTTGGCGGAACTGGACAAGTGGCTCGCATGGTTTGATGTCAGGGACGCTGCGGCTCTTCTTCACGACGGGTTCCATCTCAGTTTTAAACTCCCCATTCAGGGTAACTTTTCCACAGCTTCGCCGGTTAATCTGAAATCGGCGCTTGCTCTGCAGAAAGTGTTATATGAGAAAATAGGAAAGTAGGTTGGTTTGGGCGCACGATTGGCCCGCTCTGGCTTCCGCCTATCCCCAACCTGATTTTGGTCACGGTAGGTGTGGTCCCCAAGAAGGCAGAGGGAAAGTTTAGGCTGATCCAGCATTTGTCTTATCCTGCTGGCCAATCTGTGAATGACGCAATCGACGTCACCCTTAGCCCGGTCAGCTATCAGTCTTTTGAGTCTGCCCTAGCTTTCGCGCAAGAATGCGGTAGGTGTTCCCTTTTAGCTGGATTCCGATATCGAGTCGGCTTTCAGGTTGTTACCCCTTCACCCGGAATCGTATCAATACATGGGTTTTTCGGCATCTTGGCGGATACTATATTGATCACTGTCTGCCCATGGGTTGTTTGATCTCCGGTGCGCTATTCTAGAAGTTTAGTAGTTTCTTGCATTGGTGTATTCAGGTGGGAACGGGGTGTCGGTGGATGCGCATTATCTTGACGACTTCAAAAGGCTTTGTTTAGGGTGCTAGGCGTTCCCATTGCAGCGGACAAAACAGAGGGCAACTACGTGTATCTCATTCCTCGGAATTGAGAGCGACACTTAGGCAAGGATCTGCAGGCTCCCAGCTGGCAAGGTGACTACGATGTACGAGGACATGGCGGGTGTGTTAGGTTCCAGCTCCGGTACACTGAGGCAGGTCCAGTCCTTGTTAGGGAGGTTCAATTTTGTCTGCCGGGTAATTCCCATGGGGAGGGTTTTTCTGTAGAAAATTACAGTGAGCCACCGCGGGTAGGAGTGGGCCGCACGCGGCTATACGGCTATCCAGGGAGATCAGGGATGATATGCAGATCCGGCTCATTTTCCTCAATGGGGTTCAACGTCAGGCGTACTTGGCCGTCTCCACACATAGCTAACTTTGAGACCAACCTGTCCACGGACGCCTCCGGAGCGTGCGGTTTTGTTTTTGGGGCTTATCTGGACGGGCATTGGTGCGCTGTTAGCTGGCCCGACGTCTGGCGTAAGGAAGGTATTACCAGGAACTTGCTGGTCCTGGAGCTATTCCCGATTGTGGTGGCAATCGAACTGTTGGCACCCACATTGCGGGGTAAGCACATAGTCTTTTGGTGCGACGGTCTGGGGGGTGGTCCAGTCGATCGACCAACAGAGTGCCTCGGCTCAGCATGCAATATATCTGCTGCGTCATCTAGTTTTTGCGCTGTTTGGAGAATGATATCTCGTGTAAGGCTAAAACATGTCCTGTAGGTGCAGAATAGTTTAGCCGATGCGTTGTCTCGTTTTCAATGGGGTAGGTTTCGCAGTTTGGCTCCCCAGGCAGACTGTGTTGGTACTCTGTGTCCCCCTTGTGTTTGGCAGATCATCAAGCCGGCATAGGGGGCTCGCAGAGCAAGCGGTAGCCCCCTTCACCCTACGAACATACCAGTCGGCATGTAGGTGGTTATCGCTGTTCAACAGACAGAATGAACGATCTTAGGCAGGTCAGCGTGACGCGATGCTTGCCTTTATGTGGGATAGATTCTCTGATGAGGAGTCTAGAACTTCTACGGCATCTACCTTGGCTGGGATATCATTTATGGCTAGGATGCATGGCTACACGGTTGTTACAAAGGGTTCTTAATTAGCAAGGCCCTGTAGGGGGGGTGAGAGTTCATCCCTCTCATGCCGATGCTCGTTTGCCAATCTCCTCTAACATGTTGGGCGAGTGGATAAGGAACCTGGTTTTAGTCACATCAAATTAATACGAAAGGCTCTTATGTAGTTTAGCGTTTTCTAGGGCATTTTTCGGAGCATTTTGAATTTCAGAACTAGTTACTGGGCCTGGGGGACATCAGGAGTCCGGTTTGAGAGCGGTGCATGTCAGTTTGGGAGAAGGGATCTTAGACTGTAGAATAATTAGATCTAAGACTGATCAGAGCAGCAAGGGCTCATGGGTACAGTTACCCACTCAGCAAAATAGCCATATTTGCCCGGTTAAGCTAGTGTTACAATTGTAAATAAAAGACCTCAGGTCAGCTTGTTTCTATGTCATTGTAATGGTATGCCTCTGACGAAATAGCAATTTTTCAGCCATTCTGAAGCGGACCCTACAGTCTCTCAATTTAATCAGCGGGACACATTCATTTAGGATTGAGGCGGCCACATCTGCTGCCATGGCGGGGTCCTCTACTGAGACCATAAAAGCACTGGGCCGATGGAAATCCACGGCTTATGAGTCTTACGTTAGAATTGACAGTGTTGCTGATTGATAGTTGTGATGCCTAATCAATTTTGTTTTGCCTTCACAGTTTTTCTTTTTCAATTTTCATTCTCTTCTGGTCCTCCAACCCACCCTACTTCCCTTCCCCATCCCATCTTCTCCCTCCATTTGGTGGGCTACCCTGGGCTTTTCCCGCTCGTCGCTTTAACGCGGGGGCGCGAAGGGATTTTCACCCGGGTTTCCCTGGGCGTAAGTCCTGATTAGTGGTGTGCAGCCGGGGTTTTTCCGGGTGTTGTTTACCTTCGCCTGGGTGGCCTGCTCCCCGTATGTGTATCCTTCCCTTATCCCTTTCTGTTGACCGGTTTCCAACACGCTTTCCTTCTCGGTGATTTATTCTAATTCTGACCTGTCTTCAAACCTGAAGTGGTATGGTTTGTTAACACTGGTTTTTCTGCTTTCAGGTGATGGTGTTTCAACCATGATGGCGTGTGTCATCGGTCACTCAGTCGTTTTTTGGGCCGCTGGCCATCCCAGGTCTAACGTTATCCAGAATCACAGAGGCACTGGAGTGTGATGGTTGGGCAGACGGGGCCGCTGGCCAACAAGGGGCAAAGTTAATCATGGATCACAGTGGCACTGAGCCAAAATGGTGTGGTAGATGGGTCTTAGGTTGGCCTGATCTTATGAGTGTCGGTGGTTCTCGGTTAGTTGGTGGCGGGCTGCGGCGTCTGTGGGGCGCAGCGGGGTAGGAAGGCACTGCGTTCAGCGGCTGATTAGTGGGCGCACAGGTAGTTGTCGTAGGTCACTGCCCCCCTTTGAGGCACCAGTAACTCCTTTTGTCCCTTCGGTGAGGAGGGTCCCTGTCCGGCTCGGTGAGGGAGGGCAGCGTGAGTTTGAAAGGGGCAGTCACTCTGACGCCAACTCAGCGCAATTTGTGTAGGGATTTGTTCCCCGTGGTTTGCGGACTTATGGCGGTTTGCGCTTGTCCCCAAAGTGATCTTGTGTGATCAGCTTGAGAGCTGTTCCGCAGTGCCCTTTCTCCGCCACCATAGGTTTTAGTTTAATATAATCCTTATAATAAAATTTCTGCCAATTTTTAATAACTTATTTCACGTCTCCGTGTGTTTATTGGCATGCAAAGGTTTATATTTTAAGGTTCATGTGAAGTTTATGGTAACATACACGGTGAGCCCTTTATTATTTGCACTCTGTTTTATGTAAAGATTTAATTAAAAGTTATTATTTATTGGTATACCATTGTCTGCACTATCTTTTCTAGTACCTATTAAAAGTTAATATTGTTTCACGGAGGGGGGCACTAAACCAGTATCTTGCCTAGGGCCCTATGAGGTCTAAATCCGGCTCTGCATTTGCTAGGAATGGCTGAATATTGTGATAGTAAATCATGCAAATATGACAGCCCTGTACTCCTGCAGAATTATCCTCTTGAAGCTTTATGTGTGACTGCTCATAGGGGTTAGTGAGAATATCACCAAATAGATATTATACATATGCCTGCTTTCAATGAAACATATAACCAACTATTTACCATTGTCTGAAATGCCACAGACATACAATTCATGCACATCTTCTATATTTCATTATTTTGGATTTAACCGGTGTAACAAGCAGTGCAATTTTTTATGACGTGGCTTCATCTGTAATTTGTAACTATGACACATGTAATGTGATCATACCAGTGTGCTGTCAATTGCCCAAACACTAGTATTTGGTAAGTTAACAAATATGTGAAAAGAGGGCTGGAGCACAACTTCTAAGATAGTGGTCTGATTTAACCCCCTTCCAAAGAAAACTCTAGATATAATTATTTCTCCACTTATTAAAATACCAGCTTAAAACTGATATTATGCTGAGAGCAGTGTTATTAAGTTGTGAACATATAATGAAACAAATACATTTGAATATACTTTAGTACAGAGACTTTACCTAGTGGTTAATGCATACTTGCCAACTCTCCCGGAATGTCCGGGAGACTCCCGCATTTTGCGAGAGTCTCCCGGACTCCCGGACGAGTGTGGCTATCTCCGGAATTTTGCCCACTTCACAAGGAAGTGCCCCACTTCCTAGTGAAGTGGGCAGAATTAGATCCCAAACGCCGCGATTCCCAGTGAATCGCGGCGTTTGGCCCCGCCCCCGCTGTCAAATGACGCGTTTGCGTCATGACGTCACAGGGGGCGGGGCCAAAATGATGTCATTTTGGCCGTCCCGCTACCCTCACGCCCCCCTCCACTGG
This sequence comes from Mixophyes fleayi, assembly GCF_038048845.1. Classification (NCBI taxonomy): domain Eukaryota; kingdom Metazoa; phylum Chordata; class Amphibia; order Anura; family Limnodynastidae; genus Mixophyes; species Mixophyes fleayi. The sequence goes on from NC_134405.1 coordinate 42,639,924, forward strand.
CTGGCTCCCGGAAGGGAGCTGAAGAAAGTGGGCAAGTATGGGTTAATGGGGTTGGTGTAGGGCAGTAATATAAAGAGAGCGCACTGTATTAACTCATTCATATTAACCCTGCTTATGTATGCCAATTGTTATTTACATTCCAGTTGATTCATTTCCTTTCTTTTAAAAATGTGATCATGATTATTTATCATTTTTTCTGTTAATATTCTTCAACATATAAACAGTTTTTCAATGCTGGTAGAGAATCCATTAAAACTAGAATATGCTTGGTTCTCCCTGGGTTATCATTATTATATGGTGTTTCTACATTTGTGGCCACAATTAGGAGACACACCATAGGAGAGGGATTTTATCTCAGTTTGCGATAAAGAGATATGGAAAATAAGATTTACAGCAAATGAACAGAGAGAAAAGGAATTAAGCCATAAAGTCTTGTAATAATAATAAAAATGCAAGTTCCCCTGACCCTTCAGTCATTCAGTACAGATAAAAGAGGGCAATTGCCGCAATACGGAATAAAGTGAGAGAAGTTTAACACCCTGACTTGCAGTATAGCGAAATCCATCACAAGTTTCTGGTGAGCTCTGTACCTTCCACCCATATTATATAGTTCTTCTCTTCGTTGACTGCTGTCATCAAGCTGTAAATTAGAGATGTTCACTTACCCCCGTGTTCTGGTTTTAGTTTTAGATCTGGATTAACTTCGTGTTTTGCTTTTGGTTTTGGATCCCTATTTTTTTCTAAAATCCCTTTTTTTTTCTTTTGACCTAAAATCACATAATTTTGCTTTTTTTTAATCCCCCTACATTATTATTAACCTCAATAACACTAATTGCAAATCATTTGCAGTCAATTTGACCACCTCACAGGTCACAATATTATTTTCAAACACTTTCAAACAAAGACTACAGCAGTTCTTGCCAGTGATAAGAAGGCCATTGTCATGCCTGGGCATAAGACCAAAAAATCCACCTCTTAACGGTGGAATTATTTTTACCCAAATCCTGAAAACAGTTGTCTAACCATTTGTAACATTGTAAAGCTACAGTCAGTAGAGGTAGGGACCTTAGCCATCTAGGATCCTCATCCAGGTTACGCCATTTGAAGCAAGTTCATGGAAAGCTTTTGTGAAAATCAGAAACTTACGCTAAAAAATAATACAACAAGCAATCCAGCATCAGCTAGCTCCCTTCTCTCAGCTAGATCCCAGCACCTGCAATCTACACCTTCATCATGAATATCCTTACAAGTGATCGGAGTTAGTCCAGCATCCAAGTGTCTAAGGCGTGATGACTACTCCCCTATCCAAGACTCCTCAGAAGAATCCTTGAGCATTAGGCCCACTGCTGCTGCTCCTGCTGCTGGGGGTGGATCTTCAACCCAGAAGCAGACCAAGAAGAAGACTACTAGTAGTTTACAACAATTGACTGTTAAACAATCCTTTGCAAGAGCAAGCAAGCATGAAAGCTGTCACCCAGTTGTAAAGCGGATTACAGACGCCATGGCGACTATGCTAGTATTAGATCTGTGTCTAACATCCACTATTAATTCAGCTGGTTTTAGACATTTACTTGAGGTCTTCTGTCCCTGTTACCAAATTCAATCACAACACCAATTTACTAGAAAAGCTATTCCTCACCTCTACCAGAAGGTTTGTAAAAATGTAATTATTGGGCTACAAAATGCCATTCTACCCATTGTACACTTAACCACAGATATGTGGACAAGCGGAACTGAGCAAACTTAAGATTATATGATTATGACAGCCCACTGGGTTGGTGATTCGCCTTCACCGGCAGGGACAGCAGCAGCATGTACCCAAGAACATCGCATTTTTCAAAGGCAGGCTACTCTGTGTATCAACTGCTTCACTTAGATTGTTATTATTATTATTATCGTAGATTTGTAAGGCTCCACAGTGCCATACAGTAGGGAAGACAAGGACATACATAAAACAAGACATACGTAAAACAGGACATACAAGGCAGACAAAATGAATGGAGAAATGAAAACAAAGGGTATGGAGGACCCGGCTCATTAGAGAGCTTAAATTCTAAAGGGAAGAGGGCACAGCTGAAACAAGAGGAGCGAGTGTGGCTCAGAGTGGAGATTGGGATAGTTGTGAGGGTGCATTTGTGTGAAAAGTGTTATCGAAGATAAGGTCACCTCTATAAAAGAGATGGGTTTTCAAAAAGCATCTAAAGATTTGAAGGCTGTGGGAAAAGTCTGATTGAGTGTGGTAGGGAATTCAATAAGTGGGGAGCAGCACGGGAGAAGTCTTGAAGGCGGGAGTGAGAGGTGGTTATCAAAGATGAGACAAAGCGCAGGTCAGAGGGAATACCGCTGACAACCTGTTTGAAAAACTAAGGGATGACATTGCAACATGGCTTATCCTGCTTGGACTCTCCTGAGGATATGTGATTTCTGATAATGCCACCAATATTGTTAGAGCATTACAGCGGGGGGAATTCCATCACATTCCCTGTTTTGTTCACACAATCAACTTGGTGGTACAGAACTTTTTAAAAAATGGCAATGACATGCAGGAGATGCTGTCTGTGTCCCGAAATATTTAGGGTCATTTTCGGGATTCTGCAACAGCATGTAGGAGAATGCAGCAGCTGCAAGAAGAATAGAATTTAGGGGGAATGTACTTTAGTCCAGCGCAGTGGAGAATACTTTCCGTGTTGTGCAAGGTGCTGAAACCACTCAAAGTAGTCACCTGTGAAGAGAGTGCAGACACTGTTAGCTTGAGTCAAGTGATTCCCCTAATTAGACTTTTTGAAAAGCAGCAAGAGAAATTGAAGGAGGAAATGAAACAAAGCAATTCTGCTAATTATGTTGGACTTGTAGATTAAGTACTTTATTCACTACGCCAGGATCCGAGAGTTATCAACATCTTGAAATTGGATCATTACATTCTGGCAACTGTGCTTGATCATAGGTTTAAGAGCTATGTCTTTTCCTCTTTCCAACTGACCCAGATCTCAAGAGATGCAATTAGCTCCTGGTCAGCAAGCTGACAGCTCAAGTGGTACATGACACAATGACGTCTCCTCCTTCAGTTTCTCTGGAAATTGCTGCTAGGAAAAAACGTAGCTTTCCCAAGACACCCAGTGGTGATACAGATGAGTCAGCACAACATTTTGACATTTGGTCTGGTCTAAAAGAATTGCCCAAAAATCGTGACAGCTCTTCCGTAAAATGAACTACAAATTACATGAGGAAGGCTATTATCAGCAATTACATCAAAGTACACAGATTTCTGTGATGGTGGATTCCAGTGGGGATGAATTAGAATTGTTTGAGGATGATGTACACACTGATGAGGGTGAATATGATGACAGTGTAGATTGCAGGTGCTGAGATCTAGCTGAGGGAAGGGAGCTAGCTGATGCTGGTATACTTGGTAATATTTTGGGTAGAATGGCATGTTGGCAATTTTATGTTTCTACAGTAAACTTTCACCTTTATTAGAGAGGTGTTGTTTTCTTTAAAAAGGTACAATCTTTTTATTTACATTTTTGTTTCGCTGACTTAAAACCACTATGCACTTGAACATAGACTTTAGCACATGAGGAAGAGGGATTAGTATCATCATGACTGAGACTGGATAGTGACAAGAACAATGTCACCCCTCCTGTTTCTGTATGAGCTATAACACAGTAAAATGTCACTGGAGATTTTTAAAAACACTGACAGCCCTATTATTACAATTTCTTTTTAGAAGACCAAGCCTGTCAGCCCTAGTATTTCTATTTCAGCAATGACAATTAGCAATGGAGCAATGGTGCTCTCCTCTTTGTGTGTAACCTATCCAACACCGTACAATTTGACTGCAAATACAGAAGACCAAGCAAGCCAGCCATAGTATTTCTATTTCAGCAATGACATTTAGCAATGGAGCAATGGAGCTCTCCTCTTTGTGTGTTACTTATATAGCACAGCACAATGTGACTGCAAATTTAGAAGCTCTCCTGAATGTCACTGGAGACTTTGAAGAACACTGCTACCCCTCCTCTTTCTTTTCTACCTATGATGCTGCCCAACTGCGCTACCCCTTCTGTGTCCCTCTGTGAAATGGCGCTGGATCGCCATGGGGGGTGGTACTTAGAGAATCCAAAATTTGCGAGATTCGACGACGTAACAATGATGTTTTGCCTCATTTTCAATTCAGAGGGCACGTGAAATTACAAAGCTGGCTCGGCTCGGTTCTTGGATCTGCTAAGTTCGAGCCTGAGCATCTCAACTGTAAATGTTTTCAGTCTGTGGGCTGCCTGGGAGAATGGACTGCTGGATGAAAAACAGACGATCCGTTCTTGCTTGAATGTGCACAAATCTTTATATGAGCGGGGTTACGCTTGTGTCATTTCATAGTTCACCCATGCGTTCCACTGTGGAACGCACTGTGTTGCCTGATAAGGATGCCTGTTAGGGTCAAAATAGATTACTACCGTGTGCCTGTTCCAATGTACTTTGTCGGGAATAGTAGCAATTTGGTTCGCTGCCAGGATAATAGATGGACAAAAAAGCCCTCAAACAAGTCAGGGCCCCTTACACCTGTCCTCCCCTGTACCGATTGCATTCTGACCCTGCCCCCTAGCAAAAGGGGGTGAGGCCATCGAACAGCGGGGGCCTACCGGTGATTTCCCCTGAACCCCACTGGACCAGTCCGACGCTGTAGTTAGCACGGGAACGTAATGAAAAACTAGGTCACATGGACAGCTATTTTGGTCATCAGTTCATGGAAGTCAACAATACTGATGTGTATTATTTCATAGAGTTGTAGCAGTGGTGAAACCTTTATCAGAGAGAGGGTTATGATGAAACTATCGGTTCAAAGTATAATGGTAATTTTCTTGGGTGCATAGAGTTGATAGCACAATTTGACCCTTTCTGACAAAGAATAGCCAGGACTTTGGAAACACCAGATGAGGCAAAACCGAATATCTGTCACCAACCATTATTAAAGAGTTTATTGAACTCATAGTATAGCAGATGACCAATCACATTGTCACTTTTGCAAGTGTTTCTCATTGTCAGTTGATTCAACACCAGATGTAACCCATGCTGATCAGTAAAGTGTTACTGTACAATATGTGTTGAATGAGATACCTTTGTAAGGCTTCAGAGTCATAAAGATGTAGACCTCACAAATGACTTGTTAGAATGTTTAAAGTTAGAAATCCTTAATATCATGGATTACTGTGGGCAGACCTGCAAGCAATATGGCTGAAAATTACTCTGGCATGCAAGCAAGGGTAAAGGAATTTAATCCACTGGCTGTGTTAAATGCCATGCACAAAAATTTCTTAAACCTTGTTGGATCAAATGTTGTTGATTGCCGTGTAGAAGCTGTAGGCTTCTTTGATTTCCTTACAAGTTTTTACTAGTTCTTTTCTGCTTCCACCAATCATTGGTCTGTGTAATGAAACATCTGGGAAAGCAAGGACTCACAGTGAAGAATCTCTCCGAAACAAGATGGTCTGCTCGTGCAGATGCAAATGCTGCCTTAACCAAAGGATGCAAAAACATTCAAGAAGCATTTGATGAAATTGCCAACGACGTGCAACAAACTGCAGCTGTAGGACACAAAGCTGATACCTTGTATCAGACAATGGATTTGCTGGAAATAGCTTCCTTCTGTCATTCTTGGAACACCATTCATTCAAGATTCATTCTACACAACAAGCAAATCACAGCAATTCACAGCCATTGATCTTAAGGTTGATGTAGAATAACTAGAATCTCTAGGTCACGTTTTCAGATTCACTGGATGAAAGTTTTGATAACTTTGAGAGGAAACCACAAGCAGCATGTGGTAGATCAGACTATAAATAAAGTAACTTGTGCAAGCAGGTAAAGGAGGAACGAGGATAGTGTGGAGTCAGAAGGAACCGTGTTATGTGCAAGAGAGAAATTTTGTCTGAAGATGTACTTGCGTATAATTGCCTCAAAATGGCATTGAATGGTACAATTGCTGCATAGAAGATTCTACCAAATTGGCCGAGTATTATCTACAAGATCTAGACAAAGAAGTGTATCCTCAAGCAATGGTTCATTTTGTACAGTTTACCAAAGGAAGGAGCTGTCACACACCTTCATCTCAAGCTAAGTTATTGTATGAAGAAAAGATTGAGGATGTTTTACCAGATGTATCTGTCTCTCTGAGAATGTACCTTTGTTAAATGGTCACGAACCGTTCTTTTAGCAAATTAACTCTCATAGAAAAGAAATTGAGATCAACAAAGCGAGGTGAGCGACTAAAGGCATTCAATCTGCTTTGAAACAATTATTGAAAACTTTGCTCAAGCCAAAGTAAGAACACATGATGTTTGATAAAGTACATTCCGGGAGCTACGAGCAGAAAGCCGGATTGAATTTACCATAATAAGTAATAGGTTTAGCGCGGCAATACTCTGGGGGAATTGAATTCCGCCCCCCTGAGTTATAAAATACAACAACACAGTGCAATAACGGAGGAAATTAGAATGTGGGGGAATACTTTTTCATGGCACTGTGTATGTATAGATATTATATAAAGCATTTTATTTTTGCACTATTATGTTAGGATACATGTTAAATGAATATTCCTTTTATGATAGAATTGGTCTTAATGGTCTCTTTAATAGTCACCGCCTACATGACACTCTCACTTGTGCATGATGACCCTATGCTGTTAATTTTAGATCTTACGAGCGGTCTTAAGTGCCTCGGGCCCCCCAAAGCCTTAATCCAGCTCTGTGACCGGGAGGCAGAGTCTGGGAGTGCTGGTGAGGTGCGCATGGAGAAAGCGTTGTAGGAGCAGTCAAAGGGAGAATTCTAATTTGGAGACACCAATGGGTAGATCATATTGATGCTGTGGTGCTACACAGAGGAGCCATAGTGTTTTTAGGGGGGGCAGAAGAGAGATTGCCTCTACTCAGAAGTTTAGTGAGGGGAATGCTGTAAATGGGACCAGAGCTTGTGAAGCTCCCAGGGAGCCTTGGAGCCAGCTGATAAATTGGGCATTCAAATTAAAGTCCCTGGTTAGAGAGATGGACTCCTGACCTCAGTGAAATGCAAGTGAGCTGGAAGGATGGCACACAAGTAGGGTCTGGTCTGGGTCTATTGCTGTTGAGCCCTCAGGTTGCGCAACCTGCACTGACAGATAAGTACTAGCTGTGATACAAGTTGTAAAACTTGATTCAGCAGAGATTATGGGGTATATTTACTAAACTGCGGGTTTGAAAAAGTGGAGATGTTGCCTGTAGCAACCAATCAGATTCTAGCTCTCATTTATTTAGTACATTCTGCAAAATGATAGCTAGAATCTGATTGGTTGCTATAGGCAACATCTCCACCTTTTCAAACCCGCAGTTTAGTAAATATACCCCTATATATTCATAAGCTGCCTTTATCTTCTGATGGACTGAACTGGCACAAACAGAGACTGGCATTTTCCTCCTCATTCTATCTAGAGCCATTAAATGTGTAAGACCTAGGGGTAAATGTATCAAAGTGCGAGTTTGCCAGCGTGTTTAAATCGCGGGTGTTTTGAAAAAAATACTGGAAATGTATCAAGCTGCGATTTTGACACTCATGTTCAAAATCGCTGGTCATCTCTGGCGATTTTGGGCAATGTAAACACTCCCGAGTTTAGCTAACTCTCCTGTGTTTGGCAAACTCTCCTGTGTTGTAACAGTGAGTTGTCAACACATCACTGTTACACTGCCCTGTCATACAGCTGCCGGAGCAGCTGTAATACAGTAAATACAGTTTATGCAAGTAACGTAGCGCATGCGCAATGAGCTACGTTACTTGCGTAAGCTCTAGGTACAGTATTAGGTGATTCTCCCACTAGCGTGGGAAAATCACATTATACTGTAGTTATAGCTTACGCAATGAACGTACATTGCGGTTCGGACCTCCTACCTAGTAGGAGGTGTTTGCGGCGCCTCAAGATTTTTTCTACTTTACTACAATCAAGAACACAGAGTCGGGATGCTACAAATATGGGGCCCTTCTGGCCGAAGTGATGCTGAATTTCTTCAAGCCATTTTGGAAGTATACATTTGCTGGGACTGGGGCAAGCATGGACTATTGGAGGTATAAATATTAAGGGACTGGGGCAAGCAAGGACACTTTGGAAGAAGAAAGAAGACATTTTTGGTGAGTATTTTTTATTTTTTTATTTTTATTAAATAGATGTGGTTAAAATGAGGGTGGTTAGTGTATTTATTGTGGGGTTTTTATTTTTAATAAATAGATGTGATTTTTAAGAGGGTGTTGTTGTTTTTTTAACTTTTTTCTTTGTGGAACTACAGGTCCCAGCAAGCCAGGGATGTCAGGGCATGTTGGCACTTGTGGTTCTCCAAGTGCCAACATGCCCTGGCTGCCGTGGGTATGCTGGTGCTTGTAGATATACAAGCAACAGCATGGCCACATTTTTTTGGGCTACCTGGCTGGCTGGGACTTGTAGTTCCACAAAAAAAATGGCGTCTGTCTGTTTTTTTATACTATATCGCCGTATTACCCTACTACCCACAGCCCAGGGTTAGTAGGAAGAGCCCTAGTGCTATCAGCACTGGGCTGGTTCTCTCTAGGGGAGGGGGGGGGGCACTCATTTTTTTCAGCGGACCCCACTCCCTAGGGAATCCAGCCCAGCGCTGAACAGTCTAGGATTGGTTAGTCATTATGGCAGGGGGACCCCTGCCGCGCGTCCCCCTGCTAAAGTGCCGCCAACCATGGCTGGTTTGCCTAGTGCTGGTAAAGTGAAAATCGGGAGAACCCCTTCCAAAATTTTTCCCCGATTTTCACGGGACCAGCACTAGTCAGGCAGCACTAGGGTTAAACATAAATAGTGGGGGGACCTCACGCTTTTTTTAAAAAAAACTTTTATCTATTCTTTTACATTTTAACACTGCCAGGGCAGTGTAACAGTGATGTGTTGATACATCACGCTGCTATCAAGCAGCGTGTTGTATCTGGCGTGTTTAGAAGCAAACTCTCCTGAGTTTGCTAACTCGCAGCTTCATACATTGGAGACTTGTATAGCTGCAGTGGCAAACAGTCGGGAGTTTGATCTCTGGCGATTTTGCAAGTAGCGATTTTGACAGAAGCAGAACTCTGGCGATTTTGTATGAAAACTCAGCTTCATACATCGGCAAGTTTCAACTCTCCCGAGAAAATCGCTGGAGTTGCAAAATCGCACTTTGCTACATTTACCCCCTACTGTATTATTTACCTACAATCATCACAGTAAAGTAACCTGGTTTACCAGCAAAGTGCATCAATGGTAAGAAACAATATATAATTCGTTTAGCACTTTTATATCATCTCTAGTAAGCTTGAGTGAGTGCCAGGTTTGCATCACAGAGAAGCATGACTGTAGACTCATAGACCAAAGGATATCATATGTAGATGCAAATTACATCTCAGATTGTCACTGACCAGGTAGAGTACTTCCTTGTTTCCCTTCTGTCATTATGAGCAGGGGATGTGTGCCACAGTTGACCTGTAAGTCAGTGTGGTAGGACTTTTCTCATATTCTCACAAGCTGGAGAAGATTTGGGTGGAGACACATCTACTGCACATATATCCACAACACTCCCCTTAAGAACAGAGAGGGGGGAGGGCAAGGCTGAATTGAGCAAGGGGGATTTACAGGAAGAGCCCCCACATCTTTAAGGACCCCCCAGTAAAAAGGGAGGTCAGTTGACAATTACCGCCTGGTCAGTGAGAGGAGACCCCCTGCACAGAGTAAGAGAGTGAGAAGTGCCCCATGACCAGAGAAAGTGAGGACCGCTGTTCAAAGCAGGGAGGCTACATTGAGGAATTTGAGACCCCAGAGATTCAGGGAGTGCTGCAGCAGCATAGCAGCACAGAAGTGAGCAAGAGAGGAACCAGAGAGATAGTGAGGGAGTTGCTGTCGAGAAACAGCCGTGAATGTGACCCAGAAGGTTTTGAGCACTGTACAGTGCAGGAAGTGCCAGAGACCAATCGAAGGGAAATCGAAGATAAGCTGACCCTGGATGAGGGAAATGTTTAACCAGTCAACGTAAGAGTGAGATCCAGCAGATAACTGGAGTACAAGGGGGTAGGGTACATAATTCCGAAACTGTAAATGCTGGCACTTAATCTGCCGACATGAAAATGTTGCAAGCTAAATACCAACACTTACATTGTCTAGGCAGCTGGACAATGCCGTCAGTGTGATAGGCGACATTCACAATGTCGCCAATCACAATGCCGACAATAAAAGACAAATGCCGGCGGGTCCGCGGTATAGCCACCGGACCTGGTGGCATTGGTCTTTTAATGTCGGAGTTGCGATTGGTGACATTGTGCCAGTGACGCACGCAGGGGGGGTTTCTGGTTCTCCAGAAACCCCTCCCCTCCGCGAACCAACGGAACTGTACAGCAGCCGCGGCGCTGTCAAAGAAGCGTCCGCGGCAGTGCTTGACAGCGCCGCGGCTGCTGTAGAATTCAGACTCGCCGAAATGGAGCTGCTGCGCATGAGCAATATTTTTTTTTTTTTCCGGGTGGGCGGAAACCCCTCCTTCTAAATCCTGCGTTCACCCCTGTGTGCATGTGTTGAAACCAGAAGCAGACAGCCTAACAATGTGCCGGCAGCTGGAGAGCTGGGACAAGTGAGTACGTGTGACACTACTATGCCTAAGATGACTTGAAATGTACTGTAACTTGCTATTGATGTAAAGCAACTTTTATAGCTATTGCTGAACAATGGTTCATTGTGCTTTACAACTTGAAAATGGTTACGCTTTGCACAGCAGGAGTAAGGAGATATGAAGCAACCATATCCATTGACTGTTTAAGTATTTTATGTGAATACTGACACAAGGGCTTATATAGTGTGCAGTAGTCACATGCAGCACTGCAGTGCATGACTGGTAAAACTCTTTTGCATTACCTCTTAAGGTGGTGAATGGTGAACATTACTGTGAAACCTGCTGTAGAGATATTCTTCTGCTACAAGTTGCTGTGTTTAGGAAGATGACATAAGAGTGCAATAGCATTCACACAGCTAGGAGTACTTGAGTTTCTGGAAATTAATGCTATTTTCAAATCAATATTAAACTATTTAATAGATATAAATGAGTAAATGTTTGCAAATCCCAGTTTCCTAGTTTGTAGATGTAGAGCTTTGAGTCAGATATAATACACCAATAAACTGGCTGCAGAAGGAGGACGTTAGATGGATAACCTATCACATACTTGCCAACTCTCTGGGAATGTCCGGGAGACTCCCGCATTTTTTGCGAGAGTCTCCCGTGCTCCCGGGCGAGTGTGGCAATCTCCCGCATCTGGATTATTCTGCCCACTTCCTAGTGAAGTGGGCAGAATTAAGTCCCAAACGCCGCGATTCCCGGTGAATTGCGGTGTTTGGCCCCGCCCCCCACTGTCAAATGACGCGTTTTGCGTCATCACATCATGGGGGCAGGTCCAAAATGACGTGCATTTTGGAGCCCCGCCCCCGTTACGCCCGCCTCCTCCGCAGGCTCCCGGATTTCAAGATGAGAAAGTTGGTATGACCTATCAGAATCCGAAATTGTAGCCTCTCATTGGTCCTTCGATCACAGCCCTCTCTATAAAGCGTCACACACTCACTGTTTGCAGACGGTTCTGTGAAAATTAATACCGAGCCCCGGGATAGCAGTTGACAAGAGCAGCAACCGGGACTCAAAGAAAGGGGCAGAGCTAATATGTTACTAGTTTTAAGAAAACAGTAACTTTAAAAATGTCTTTACTGTGTTAAGTCTGATTAAACAACTATATACAAATGTCATTTTATTTTTTTAGCTGTTGTCATAAACCTTTCTTGTTGATGTTTAATGCGTATACTGCTTGTAAATAAGGTTATACTTTCTTAAGTCAGCGTCCAGGAGTTGTCTGGGGGAGGTGGCCATTTTGGGGGCGGGGCTATGCAAATCACACCATTTGGGCCAAATGGCGCGATGGCCTGAGAATCGCGGCATTTTGGATCCGAAGTGGGCAGATGCAGGAGGCTGCCATACTCTCCTGGGAGTTCGGGAGACCTACCCGGAATCCGGGAGTCTCCCGGACATTCCGGGAGAGTTGGCAATAATGAATAAGGTACTTGATTAATTAAACAGGTTGTACTGTGGAAACGTGCCCGATCAGCAAATTCCACATAAAGCTATAAACTCTTGGTGACCTTTTTTCAAGCTGCCTGACTATGTGATACATCACAGCTTACTACAATTCCTGACCTTTCTTCACGCTGCCTGGATCAGTGAATAAATTATGAACAGCAAGACAGCATGAGCTTGGTATGTGATTGATAAAGCTAATCACCTAGCTGAAATTACAGTGCTTTGAGCTGGTAGTAGTAGTGTATGCAGCAGTTTGACCTCAAGCGGTATATTTACTAAACTGCAGGTTTAAAAAAGTGGAGATGTTGCCTATAGCAACCAATCAAATTCTAGTTAGCATTATTTAGTACACTCTACCAAATGACAACTAGAATCTGATTGGTTGACGAGGCAAAATCTCCACTTTTTCAAACCAGCAGTTTAGTAAATATACCCCCACGTGGCTGAGCTTAGCTTACAGTATTTGCCCCCCCTGTTTTCCCCACCACTACTGTGGCAAAGCTTGGCTGAAAGCCGGTGCCTTAATAGCAGTCACATTCCCATGAATAAGAAACCTCAGTTAACAAAGAATTAATTTTAATTTACTAATATCTAATAAATACATACTGTGCAAATGCAATTTTATTTTGTTTGCTTCGCTGGTAAGCTTTCTTATTGTGTCACCATACAGTATATAAATGCTTAGGGGGAAATTCAATTAGCTGCGAGATGCTGCAATTTGTCTCTATAACAGTCTGCAGAGACACATCGCCTCAACGCTTTTTCTGCTTATTTTCCTGTCCAATAGAAATGCGAGGAGAAAAGAAGTGAAGATCCTGTAACATGCTGGTCGCCATGGTGCGCAGCTGGACATCGAGGCGATGTACTTCAGCCTCTCGCTGATAACTGAATTCCCCCCTTAAGTCTATATGAATGTTACAAAACAAATTTTTTGATCTATACAATAGTATTTCTTTCTAGATGTGCTGTAAGTCCACAGTAGGTTGTTCTCCAGCTGCTCATGCTGCAGATGCATTTTTTCTTTGTCCCTCACCCGCTTGACGCTTACTAGAGCTCAGGACAAAGAGGGCAGTGGATGACAGTCAGAGAGATAAACTAAACTCAGTCTACATCTCCCAGTATCATTACAATGGGAGAGAGGAGGTCTGAAGGAGGCTGTCCCAGGGGCAGGGCCGGTGCTAGGGTCCATGGCGCCCAAGGCAAAATCGGCGCCCTCTCCCCCCCCCCCGCAAAAATCGGCTCCCTCCTCCCTCCTCCCCCCTCACCCCGTCTTTTCTTACCTTGTCTCAACACCGCCGCCTCTCTGCTCTGTCTCCTCCCCTCCACTCACTGACACTCGCCGCACAGTTTTAAAATAAATTTCCAGTTCTGTGGCACCCTCCAGGCGCCCTCCAGAGCCCGGCGCCCTAGGCAAGTGCCTAACCTTGCCTAATGGGAGCGCCGGGCCTGCCCAGGGGACTGGAAGCATGGGAAAAGTAGAATTTCAAAACGGAAAGAGAAGGAGTGTGGGAAAGCCCAGGATTCCAGATACCAGAGTAGGAAAACTTACAGATGGACATCAACAGGCTACAGCAAAACCCCCTACTGTTGAGGAACAGGACCCAGAAGGCAAAACGAGGAAGACACCCGGTGAGACATTTGAGATCCCTGCCAGGCTGATTTGGGGACAGGTAGCATCTTCTCTAAGGACCCTCAAGTGCTGCTATCTGCAGATACAGAGAAGAAGCACAGAGTTTGCCTTTGTTGTGAGTAACTGTTTGACTGTCTCCTAGTAACAGCGTTTACCACACCAGAGCCTGCATTCTACTAGCTCCTGTATGTGGTGGAATTGATAGTATGCTCAAAAGGCAAGATTCCATTACCATTGTTGTATTGGTACAACCTACTGACGGATGCTTGCAATAGGTGTCAGCAGAATGTGAGAAGGAGGTGAATCCACACATTTGTAAACTTAACCAGGAACATTGTTTTATTTAACGAGGTACAGTAATTTATATAGTATGCAGGATGCAGGTATATAGTATACATACATATAAGTTGAAGTAACTGTTGCAGGTATACAGATGTGTGAGCCTGGCACTATTGTGGAATACAGGCACTTATATTTAGCAGTCTCAGGGCTAGATTTACTAAGCTGCGGGTTTGAAATGTGGGGATGTTGCCTATAGCAACCAATCAGAGTCTAGCTGTCATTTTGTAGAAGGTACTAAATAAATGAAAGCTAGAATCTGATTGGTTGCTATAGGCAACATCCCCACTTTTTAAAACCCGCAGGTTAGTAAATCTAGCCCTCAGAGTGCATTATGTACTACACATCCATGAAGTACATCTATTATCCGGGAGACAGCAAATAGCTCTGATCTCCGGTTACAAGGAAAAAAAACACTTGCATTCATTTTATTATAGAGCTTCTTTGGCTGCTTCAGTCAAAGCCATATAGTATAGACTCCACTTCAGGGCTGGAAAGAGCGACTATACCACTGCTCCTGCTAATTCAAACAGGTAATCAGTATAGGGCAACACGGTGGCTAAGTGGTTAGCACTTCTGCCTCACAGCACTGGGGTCATGAGTTCAATTCCTGACCATGGTCTTATCTGTTGGGAGTTTGTATGTTCTCCATGTGTTTGTGTGGGATTCCTCCCACACTCCAAAAACATACTGGTAGGTTAATTGGCTATTATCAAAGTTGACCCTACTCTCTCTGTGTGTGTATGTAAGGAAATTTAGACTGTAAGCTCCAATGGGGCAGGGACTGATTTGAATTATTTCACTGTACAGCGCTGCAGAGTCAGTGGCGCTATATAAATAAATGGTGATGATGATAGGACAACAATCATCTTAGTCTGCCCCCAATCTGCATCGCAGAAGATCTCCAGTTCTGAAGACTTGAATTTAGAGAACTTTAATTTTAGTGAACTTGTACTTTTCAGGTATCTCAGCATTCACTTAACAACTGTCCAGTTCTGTTTTTCGGGATTTATCAATAATTGACTGACTTGACTCACTACATTTGTGATGTCAGGACGAGTTCCAACACTAAAACTTCACATATACTAGCTGGTCCATTGTGCAATATGATGTAGCACATGCCCTTGTGTTTCTAACTCCCATTGTCCTATAGATTGTAAGCTTTCGAGCAGGGTTCTCTTACCTCTCTGTCTGTATGTATTACCCAGTATTGTCTTATCAATGTTTGTTCCCAATTGTAAAGCGCTACGGAATTTGCTGGCGCTATATATATAAATGTTGATGTTGATGATGACATATACATTAAAATTCCAATTATATTCTGATAGGGGATTTTCTCTATTTCAGATTACCTTTGTGGTGACAGTTCTTTGGTCAATTTTGTGCTTTTATCAATCATCTCAATATCATTTTGTGGTTTAGACATTGGTCAGTCTCTCATCTTACAAAGTCCATGTCAATCAACATAGTGTCAAATTTAATGTATCAACACCAGCCACTTTGTTTCAAGGCGTACAGAGATTTCTTTAATAGACACACTTGTCCCCCTGGGAACATGTTCTCATTGTAATGCTCTGGGGGTTCCTAATTCAACATTAAGGAAAGCAGAGTCAAATCATACAATGAGCATATGGCAATAACTAAACTGTACCTTTCCGCAGGCGAGAAGATTTCCCCGAAATCATTTCTGGATCTGTGAGTAATTCCCTTTGTGACAAGATTTGTAGCGGGCAATCGATCTGTCTGTATTTAGCTTTGACAAAAAAAAACACTTGTTTTTAATTGTTTTACGGTGGCTTGCCCTATTGACAACAGTCCAAGTTTAATCTTCATTCAAACATTTAATTTCATTATCTACAGCTGATTTCCAGTATTCCCACTCATCACTGGTTTTTCCCTTTTGCAAATTTTGGGTTCCAAGAATGCAGTGTTGGCATATTCTTCACAGTATTTCCTAGGGTGTTTTCCCTTCCTGCACCTTGCAAAAGTTCTTGTCTCCTGCTGCTTGTCGAGATTCAAAGTCTCTGACTCATTTTAGGATGTATGTTTGTCAAGTATTACTAACCTTTCTTGAACTTCACTTTCTATTTCTTCACTAGGTGGTGCTGTTTCATGGAATATGATATCTGCATTTTATGACTTCCTCATTTACAATGTCCCAAAGCCTATAGTCTTTCCTCTCAAGATAATATCAAAGTAAAATACAGTTTTTTTGATTAAAAGTCCAATTTACGCCTTCTCTCTTTAGGAATGTGTTTGTATGCTTTGCATCCAAACACTCTAAGACAGTGATTCCCAAACTGTGCGCCTAGGCTCCTTGAGGTGCCTCGGCAATCTCACAGGGGTGCCTCGGCCAGGGCCCGTGGTAAGCAAGGCGAGGGACTACTTGGTAATTATTTTGGCTTAGGGGTGCCTTGAAAAAATTATGGAGACCCTAAGGGTGCCTTGAACTGAAAAAGTTTGGGATCCACTGCCCTAAGATGACTGTTGTTAGGCTATCTTGCAGACCACGCTTCAATTGGTGTTTTTCCTTTTACTGCAACTGTGAGTGTATAGTTTTTCAGATCATCTGCTGTTTGCATTGTTTAAGCCCAAGGCCAGCATCCCTCAGCATCGTACGCGCTCTCAACTAATGTACAGTTTGCATGTTCACTTACACCGTTTTGTTATGGTGTGTGACACATAGTCAACTGATGCCGAACGCCATGATTTTTAAGAAAGCTAATAAAGTTCTTGTTCAGGTATTCTCCTCCGTTATCAGATATCAAAACTTTTAGCTTTTGCATTCTTTGATCTTGTATTTGTGACACCCCCTTCTGTATTATGCGTTGTGAGGGTATATATATATTGAATGACGCAGATGCTTCTCACCTCTGTACATGGTTTGCAGTGCCTCCACCCAAATTGCTACTTTCTATTCTGGGGGGGTGTTCTAAAGATACACCAGGGGGAGATTCGGGAAACCCCCTGCCCAGTATTAACACTCTGTGACAAACTGTGTGCTGCAACAACCAGCCAGGCCCATTTATTGAAATGGAACCACTAAATGCAGTCTTGTGATTTTATAGAAAAATATACTTTGGTAAATTTGAAATAATAGTGTGAACAATACAATACAGTAATAAGACAGTGTGGATGAAAGTGGAGCACCACTTCTTACTATGAACACTAGGTTAACACAATAATTCGCAATAAATCAATAATATTAAACAGCATACAACATAAACATTAATTGTCACAACCTTATACATTGGGACAATATATCAGATGCTAACCTTATTGGCACCTGATACTGGGAATATATCAAGGAGTGAATGCATATATTTTTACTTGTAGCTCTACAATGTTGTGACAGACCCGGGCCTTATATTGAGAATATCCTGCCAACCCGGTCTGTCCTCAGTGGGCCAACTGAACAACCATGGCCCACTCTGTTATTAAATGCCGCCCGGTGGCCAGATCTCTTATTGCTGTGGTGTCCAGAGAGGGAGGGGAGAGGCAGCTCACAGGAAGTGGGAATCAGCTGTGGACCCTGTGACATCAAAAAGTAGTGGAACGGGTTAAAAAGAGGAGGGTCAGGACCTTATCTAAAATCAGGAGGGGGTCTCTCCCTGTTTGATAACTATTGTTCTAGCAAGTCTGCAACACAGTCCGAATGGCACCATCACCGCAGGGGGAACACCACTGATGTCATGCACTATTTCCACCCCTGTTACCACCCAAACTTTCCACACCACCAATCAGAAGAGGACAATGAGTGGGGGGTTGTGGAAGGGACAAAAGGAGAGCTGTCTGGGGGAGGGGGGGAGTTGTTGGAGAATCTTGAGACAGTGAGGACTTGGACTGTTGGAGAGTAACCGTATTCTCGCAGGGCCTTAAAGGAATGCTTAAGGCAGGAGCTTCTTGACAGAGATCGGACAGTGTACCTCTAGGACTGATTCTGTTACCACTCCATCGGGAGACACTCGCAGATTCTGGGGAATTGGTGAGCCTACATCGGTAGGGAGACTATACCCAGGGTCCCACCAAGCTGGTGGAGAGTTGGCCGAGCGGCTGGGATCAGCAAGATACACAGACCCACCTTAAGGATCAGAAACCGTGGCCCACTTGGATTGTCAGCTGTGGATTTTATTACCAGGAGTTTGGGCCTGCTAGGACTCTGTGCTTGGAGGTAACCTGCTGGGGACTTTGTTGGAGAGTTTTTACTTGCACTGGTGATTTTCTGACACTTGATATATTTGGTGGGGGAACAAGTTTCTCCTTGGGGAGCACTGTTGTATTTTACTAAGTGTGTACACTTTGTTTAATAAAAGGGATTATTATTTCTTTCCTGTCTCCTTACCTGTGTGACTTGTGAGCCTAGAGGACAGGGTATCTAGTGAGCTTTGGTTCTAACCCCGGTGTCCTCACAATTTTGGTGGCAAGCAGTGGGGTCACACAGTCCCAACGTTTGGGTAGAGCGCAGGGACTCGTATCCAGATACGGTCAGGCTCTGTAAGGACACAAGGCAACAGTCTGTCAGCACCAGTGTTAGTAAAAAAAGAACCTAGCTGGGAAGTCAGCAGGAATGGCCACAGAAGCAGAGCAGATCAGTTTAAAAGCCACAGAGAGATTCTATATGAAAGCAAGGAAACAACACTTGCAGGGGTTCTGCAGAACCAAAGGGGTGGACTTTGATGACACAGACATGCGTGAAGTTCTGGTGGCCAAACTAATGGAATGGGAAAGGGCTCACCCTGAGGAGATGGAAGAGTCAGAGGTGGAGGAGGAGGAGGCCAAAGGCCAGCCACAGAGACCCCCCAGTGGGACACAACCCAGACCACCGTCCGGCACTCCAGCAGTGCTTCAAGATTGGCTGACAGCACTGGGGGAAAGGGCAACCCTGCATGAAAGGGCAGCCGTATTCCAAGCAATGTTGGGGGTAGCAATTGAGGTACCCCAGATGCAGAGAGAAGAAGGTCGGGGAGAGGCCCGGTTGAGACCTCAGCTGGGATATAGTGGAGTCCCAATTTTTAAAGAGGCAGATGCAGACATTGATACCCATCTCCAGGTTTTTGAAAACTTGATGGGAGTCCATGGGATTGAGGAGTAAGAGTGGTCCAAATATCTGGGACCCAGCCTGACGGGGAGAGCGCTGGAAGCTTACCAGGCTCTAAGCCCTCAAGAATGTGGGGATTATGGTACGGTGAAAAAGGCGCTGATGGTAAAATTCCAGTTAAATGCAGAGACCTACAGATACAAGTTCAGGACTTTAAATAAAGGAGGGTCACAGTCGCACCAGGAATTTGCCAGCCAGCTACAGAGGGCCTGTGAGAAATGGTTGGAAGGGAAAGGGGCTTGCTCCGCTAAGCAAATTAAAGAGCTCATTATGCTGGAGCAGCTGACTGTAAAAATGGCCCCAGAGATCCGGGAATGGCTGGCGGACAGAAAACCTGAGACCCTGGAGGAGGCAGCAGGGCTAGCTGATGAGTATGTGGTGAGTCGACCCAGGTGGAGAGCCCCTAGTATGCCTAGTCAAGCAGCTGCAGGGAGGGGGAGCCGACCAATTCCAGCAAGTCTAGCGACACCTGGAGGCCCCTTTATTAGAGAGAACTCTGCCCGGAATCCAAGAGATGAACCAGTCCGATCCAGACCCTGGGACCTGAATCCAAAGAGGTGCTATCGGTGCAACCAGGTGGGGCACTTCCAGAGAGATTGTCCCCATACCAAAGGTCCGATGCCAGGAGCCAGAGCTGCACCAGTGGCCGCTGTACAGTATGCCCCAGGAGATTTTGAAATCGGCCTTGAGGCCGAGCCACCCTGTCCTGATGTGCCAGAGGCAAGGGACGGGGTGTATGTGGTGAACCTGATTTTGGGGGAGGGGAGGCAGAGCCCCAGGAATATGCAGGGTCATCTACAGGACGTGTGGGTGGGGGACTGCAAGGTCCAGGGGTTGAGAGACTCAGGAGCATCCCTGACACTGGTGGAGCCTGATATAATTAAAAGATCCCAAGTTATGGAGGGACAGCAGGTCCGGATTTCCACGGTGGGGGGCCACCTTGCAGATATTCAAGTGGCCCGGGTACATTTGGATTGGGGGGCGGGATTTGAAATGGTGGAGGTGGGCATCCTGGATGGACTACCAGCAAAAGTGATTTTGGGGAATGATTTATGCCAGGGATTGGTCACTCACTTTGTGCAAGCTGTGACCCGCAGCCAGAGCCGAGTACAAGCCACAGCTGCACAAGAAGCCGCAACGCCAAGGAGACCACCAAGACTAACCCCAGAAACCAGAACCAAGGAGCCAGAGGCAGCACCGTTGGTGAGTAACCCTAAAAGATCTGATGTTGTACCAGAAATTGATTTGGGGGAGGAGGACAGAAGGGAATTTAGGAAGGCCCAACAGACTGACCCATCCCTAGCCAAACTGAGGAGTGCAGCAGACGCTGGGGGAGGGGAAGTGGCAGGCAGTAAAGTAGTGTGGGACAAAGGGCTGTTATATAGGGTAGTCACCCCCACCCTAGATCAAGACCCAGGGACAGAAGTGAAGCAGTTGGTAGTACCCTGGGCTTACCGGACCCATTTATTAGCGCTGGCCCATGACATTCCAGCAGCGGGGCACTTTGGCACCAGAAAAACGTTGGCCCGGGTGTTGCAGACTTTTTTCTGGCCTCAAGTCACCCAGGATGTGAAACGGTACAAAGCCTCCTGTGACACCTGCCAGAGAATAGGGAGAGCCCCTAAAAAAGTCCCACTACAATCCCTGCCTATAATTGAGGAGCCCTTTGCACGGGTGGCTATAGATATCGTAGGTCCATTAGCCATCCCCAGTTACACCGGAAAAAGATTCATCCTCACCCTGGTGGACTTTGCCACCAGATACCCAGAGGCAGTAGCCCTGTCGTCCATAGACGCAGAGCATGTGGCCCAGGCTCTGGTGGACATTTTCAGCCGGGTAGGATATCCCAGGGAAGTGGTTACTGACCAGGGGACCCAATTCCAAGGGGACCTAGTCCAGACCCTATGGGAAAAGTGGGGCATTAAGCCTCTGCGAACCACTCCATACCATCCCCAGACCAATGGGTTATGTGAGCGTTTCAATGGAACGCTGAAACACCTCCTGAAGGCATATGTACAGTCTGAAGGGAGAGACTGGGACAGGGCCCTGCAGCAGCTCCTGTTTGCATACAGAGAAGTGCCCCAGGAGTCCACCGGATACTCTCCTTTCGAACTTTTGTATGGCCGGAGGGTACGAGGCCCCCTAGACCTGGTTAGAGAGAGCTGGGAAGGAACGTTCCAGGCTAATGAGCAGCCTATCCTTAAATATGTAGAGAAGATGAGGGAGAGGATGAAGAGGGTAGCGCAGCTGGCGCAAGGCCATTTAAAAGGAGCCCAGGCAAGACAGAAAGAGTGGTACGATGCCCACGCTCAGGATAGGAAGCTGAACGCAGGACAGAAGGTGATGGTGCTAGTCCCAATGAGACGGAATAAACTTCAAGCCACCTGGGATGGCCCATACAAAGTGGTGAGGCAGGTAGGGCCGGTCAACTATGTAGTAGCGCTGGATGATGAGGAAACCTGGCTGAAAACCTTCCACATCAATCGACTAAAAGGTTATGTGGAACGGCAGATGGCAGCAATGGTGGTGTGTTGTCCCCCCATGGGTCCCACAGAGGTAGACCCCCTACTGGAGATGATAGGGGAGGTGAGAGAGGAAAAGGGGGTGGAGACAGTGACAGTGGGGACGCAGCTAGGAGAGGGACAGAGGCAGGAAATGAGGGAGGTGCTGGAGAAGGAGCAGGCCCAATTTACCTGTAAGCCCGGGCGTACCCACCTAGCCACCCACCATGTAGACACGGGGGAGGAGAAGCCCATAAGGCAGGTAGCATGACCCCCGCAGTACTGGCCCAAGTACAGAAGGAGATAGAGGAAATGCTGGCCTTAGGAGTAATTAAGAAGTCAAATAGTCCATGGGCTGCAGGGGTGGTATTGGTCCCGAAGAAGGATGGGACCACCCGCTTCTGCGTGGACTACCGTGAACTAAATGAGGTCACCACCACTGATGCTTATCCCATGGCCCGAATAGATGAGCTACTAGACAGGCTAGGGGCAGCCAAGTTTGTGTCCACTTTGGATCTGAGCAAGGGCTATTGGCAAATTCCCCTCACCCCCAAAGCTCAGGAGCGGTCAGCCTTTATAACCCCACTGGGATTGTTTGAATGTACGACCATGCCCTTTGGGATGAAAAATGCTCCAGCCACATTCCAACGGATGATTGATGACCTGTTGGGGGGGTGTCAGGAATTTGCCCAGGCTTACTTAGATGACATTGCCATCTTCAGCCAGACGTGGGAGGATCACTTAGTGCAAGTGTCAGAGTTCCTGAGGAGAATCAGGCAGGCAGGGTTGACCATTCGCCCAGACAAATGCTTCATGGGCATGGCAGAAGTGCAATACTTGGGGCACCGTGTTGGTGGGGGAATCATACGACCTGAACCGGCAAAAGTAGAAGCCATTGTTCAGTGGCCCCGACCCACCAACCAAAAGCAGGTATGAGCGTTCCTCGGGATCGCAGGGTACTACAGAAAATTAGTGCCTCAGTATAGCACTGTTGCCAGGCCCCTGACTGACTTGACAAAGAAAAAATACTCCAGACATATAGAATGGACCCCAGAGTGCGAGGGAGCCTTTGACGCTCTGAAGGCAGCATTGACCCAGTCCCCAGTGTTAGCAGCCCCAGACTTCAAGAAACGATTTCTGGTACAGACAGATGCTTCAGGGTGTGGACTCGGTGCTGTGCTCAGCCAAGTGGGGGAGGATGGGCATGAGCACCCAGTGGTTTATTTATCCCGAAGGCTGGTGGATAGAGAGGTAGCCTATGCCACAATTGAAAAAGAATGCCTGGCCATAGTGTGGGCCCTAAAGAAATTACAACCCTACATTTATGGGCAAGAGTTCACAGTAATTACAGACCACAACCCCCTTTACTGGTTACAAAGATCTTCTTGGGAAAATGGGAGGTTATTACGGTGGAGTTTAGCATTACAAGGTTATAACTTTACTATCTCGCACAAAAAGGGGAAAGACCACTCAAATGCGGACGGACTCTCCAGAAGAGAGGAAGAGAACCCTTCATTAAGGAACTCACCGTGCCAAGGAGAACATCTGGAGCCCGACCACCAGACTCCAACTGTCCCCTTGATTTAATAAGGGGGAGGTATGTGACAGACCCGGGCCTTATATTGAGAATATCCTGCCAACCCGGTCTGTCCTCAGTGGGCCAACTGAACAACCATGGCCCACTCTGTTCTTAAATGCCACCCGGTGGCCAGATCTCTTATTGCTGTGGTGTCCAGAGAGGGAGGGGAGAGGCAGCTCACAGGAAGTGGGAATCAGCTATGGACCCTGTGACATCAAAAAGTAGTGGAACGGGTTAAAAAGAGGAGGGTCAGGACCTTATCTAAAATCAGGAGGGGGTCTCTCCCTGTTTGCTAACTATTGTTCTAGCAAGTCTGCAACACAGTCCGAATGGCACCATCACCGCAGGGGGGAGACCACTGATGTCATGCACTATTTCCACCCCTGTTACCACCCAAACTCTCCACACCACCAATCAGAAGAGGACAATGAGTGGGGGGTTGTGGAAGGGACAAAAGGGGAGCTGTCTGGGGGAGGGGGGGAGTTGTTGGAGAATCTTGAGACAGTGAGTACTTGGACTGTTTTAGAGTAACCGTATTCTCGCAGGGCCTTAAAGGAATGCTTAAGGCAGGAGCTTCTTGACAGAGATCGGACAGTGTACCTCTAGGACTGATTCTGTTACCACTCTATCGGGAGACACTCGCAGATTCTGGGGAATTGGTGAGCCTACATCGGTAGGGAGACTATACCCAGGGTCCCACCAGGCTGGTGGAGAGTTGGCCGGGATCAGCAAGATACACAGACCCACCTTAAGGATCAGAAACCGTGGCCCACTTGGATTGTCAGCTGTGGATTTTATTACCAGGAGTTTGGGCCTGCTAGGACTCTGTGCTTGGAGGTAACCTGCTGGGGACTTTGTTGGGGAGTTTTTACTTGCACTGGTGATTTTCTGACACTTGATATATTTGGTGGGGGAACAAGTTTCTCCTTGGGGAGCACTGTTGTATTTTACTAAGTGTGTACACTTTGTTTAATAAAAGGGATTATTATTTCTTTCCTGTCTCCTTACCTGTGTGACTTGTGAGCCTAGAGGACAGGGTATCTAGTGAGCTTTGGTTCTAACCCCGGTGTCCTCACAAATGTACTGCCAATACACACACTGGCAGCACTCAAACACACCACACAGATAGAGCAGTGCACTGCAAGTTGGGGCCCTTCTGTATGGATGCCAGTATGGCATGTAAGCATCTTGTGTCCAGTTTGCAACTTTTAGAGGTCTTTAAATCATTTGCAGTAAGGTACAGCAGTCACAGTATGCAATCTCTCCTGTAGAAACAACTGTAAAATTCTCAGCTTGTATACTTTCTTATTTGCATCCTGGGACTTGTAGTTCCACAACTTTATTTTAACAGCAAAAGGGTCACCTTGTGGTATAAGCTCAAATGCTGATTAGACAAACACTTGGTGCACATTTACCTGCCCACCCATCTATCCCTGACTCTTCAGCCATTGTGGCCAGATATAGTCCAAACCCCAGTTGAATAATAACAGATAGATAAATTAACCAGTTTCTTATCTGCACCAGTGTGGTCCCAGTATATGAACTTGATTTCCTCCAAAATGACTTGCAAATTGTCCTTCAGAGGTGCATGCAAACCTCCTCCTACAGCTTCAATCTGTGACTTCCTAGCAGGTTGTGTTCATGACTCCCCTCTGCACTGATATCTCTCAAGACTTCTGCCTAGGGTCACCTATCTGGACCTTTCACAGAGCTCAGTCTCTCCCAGGGTGCTCCTCTCTCTCACTCCCCCTATGCTCTCTGGTTTCTCAGTCTTGTTAAGCTCTGCCCCCTTTTCACAGTAGCTTTGTGGGAGATTTATTTTCTCTTCCTGAACTGGTAAATGACAATGTCCATCTCTTTTCTTACTGATGCAATTTTGATTAGTAGTCCCTCAGTGCTCAAGTCCAACAGCAGCATCCCCAGGGGTTACATATATAACTTCCCTTTTTGCTTTAAGGAAATATACTTAAGTCATCCTCGTGTAATCATCAATTAGTGTCATAAAGTAGAGGTAACCACTAATTGACTCAGTCTCCATAGACCGCATACATCCATATGCACCAATGCTAATGGCGCCTCAGCTCTTGTCCCTGACTTCGGGAAGGGTTGTCTAGTTTGTTTACCTTTGATACAACTTTCACTTTTTTTTTATCAGGATTATTCACCGTCATTCCTGTTACCATTCTGTTCAGAAGTTTATACACATTATCGTATCCAAGATGTCCTAAACACTTGTGCCACAGTTCCATAGTCAGACTTTCCTTGAAAAAGACCTTTCCTTGGTGGAAACACGTTGGATGAGTGACAGTCAAGTGGAACTATAGGTAATTGAAAATCCTACCTTCAGCACAATACCCTCCCATGAAGTTTGGTCCAGCAGCACCCCGGGGTATTTCTTTAAGCTCTACTTACTCTACGACCGTTTCTTCAATTGTTTTGGTAGGAGCACCTGCACTCTTTACTTTGGATTGTGATATATTATTCAATTTGTGGATGAGTTGTATTTACTGTAATAAAGGTATTTTTATCTTAGCATATTGCACTTGATATTTCCTATTTTCTTTGTTCAATATTCAGCATGATGTTCTAATGAGGAAACTGCAATATTCAACCAAAGTTCCATCTCTAAGCTTGCGAGCAGGGTTCTCTTACCTCTCTGTCTGTATGTATTACCCAGTATTGTTTTATTAATGTTTGTTCCCAATTGTAAAGTGCTACGGAATTTGCTGGCGCTATATAATAAATGTTGATGATGATGACGATGATCTCAAAGGGAAATCTCTGCAGTATTATAAAGACATTATACTGTATATAAGAATCCATATAGTAAGTTGAATACCTACAGGGCACACTACATCATCATCATCAGCAGAAGCAGCAGAAGCTATTTATATAGTGTCACTAATTCCGCAGCGCTGTACAGAGAACTCACATCATTTCATGTACTTTCATCAAACCTTACAAATGGGTCTTATTCCCCACCTTTTTATAAAAAATAAAAAAAATGAAGGTATGTTTGCTGTTATGTTTTTTTCTTTTCTAAGGGTATAAGACCTATTTTCTAAGGTTCAATGAAAGTACATGAAATACATGAAAGTTATTTGTCCCTGGTGCACTACAGGTCCCAGGAAGCACATATTGCCATTAACTTGAGTGGAGTGTGGGAGGAAACCGGAGCACATGGAGAAACCCCACATAAACATGGGGAGAACATAAAGGGCCAAATTCATTAAGGAAAGTAAAGCCAAAACAAAAATAGAAAGTTTACACCTTTGCCTCAGCATGTTTCATTTCAGGGGGAGGAAAATATAAAATGTGTGGCTAAATATTTAATTGGGTTAGGAGATGTCATAGATCAACTTTTAGGGTCAGTGTAAAAATTAAGCTATCAAGTGTTTGCGAGTTACAGGCAGCATTTTCCTTATATGTAAATCAATAAACTAATTTGCACCCCTTGCATTGCAACATGGTTTTGTCCAGAAAACTTGCGTAAGAAAGTGTACTCAAGTTTTTGCTTAACTTTCCTTAATGATTCTCAAGGCCCACAGACTTTTCCTTAAGTACTATACAGTTCGTAGTCTATGTTGAACTTACTGTATAATATCCATAGTCGTTCGCATCTCCATGTTGCATATTTTTTTTGCGTTACGGAAGCGACTTGTGAACCTATTCATCTTGGTACCTATCTGGAGATTCGTTGCTTGTTGAATCGCTTATTACCTTTCTCCCAGATTTTTACTTTAAATATGCTGTGCACAGTCTGTGAACAGTTTGAGTCCGCTAATGAATCAGGCCCATTGGGAACACACTCCCAGCTTCCGTGACTTTGGGTGTTTACTGTATGAGGTTGCACATGATTCCAGCCCACAGTCTCTCTCTACCTATCACACATTATAGACCTACTG
The DNA here is from genome assembly GCF_038048845.1 of Mixophyes fleayi. Taxonomy (NCBI): domain Eukaryota; kingdom Metazoa; phylum Chordata; class Amphibia; order Anura; family Limnodynastidae; genus Mixophyes; species Mixophyes fleayi. The sequence goes on from NC_134405.1 coordinate 42,667,092, forward strand.
AATCGCCCCCACACAGTGCTCTCACACCCCCATACACTTCAGGTTTACCACCACCTATTGAATATGGGCAATAGGACCCCAATATGCTGTCCCACACTGGCACACAAGGCTTCTGGCTACCCACAGTTTAGCAAGGCCCACCCCAGCAGTCAAAGGGTTAACTTGTCACACCTCCAGACTGTTACATAAATGTAAATGCAAGCACACACTAGGCTTGTTAGTCAAATGTGTTTACAAATCACACACTAATAGGCTAATGGATTCATTAGAGTATCAAGGACGCCACCTATTAAAATTCTAGATTTAATATACAAAAGTGCAGGGCATGCAAATATAAAAAACAATTAATAAACAATTGACATAACATATAAAAGCAAAACAGTTTAAAAAAAAAGCATTAGATTCAGAGTAAAACTTACATCGAAGTGGTATATTCTTAGTCAAGGGAAATTGGCTTGAAGATGGACAGCTTATCAATGAATGATTGATTTCCCAAAAGACTGACAATTTGTTGTAACTGGTCTCAGCTTTTTAAAGACACTTCCACACCTGTCCCCGCCCCCAGGGGTTGTGGTCTGTGACCCTATTTCAATCACCATTTGCATGTTGCCTGATTTTCTACCCAATTCTACTATGTGACCTAACTTTTTTGTTGAGCATCACACAGATCCAATTTTATTGTTATTAGATACCCTATGAATTTACCCATCTATTGATACCAAACAGGTCTAGGTATAGGGTATTAAATTAGCTTATACTTATTTCCTCAGCTTCCCAGTGTGGCAGAATTCTTAATTTGACATATGAGCTGCCCTTCATCATGCTATTGAGGAATTTGTGGTTGATCACTACTTTTATTGATTTTAAATGGCATATTTTAAAACTGAATTATTCTTGTCTATATACTATAGCCACCATGCTGAGCGGTTCCTAAAAGTCTATTCAGGTGTCAAAATACCATCCCAGGTCAGGATATATCTCCCCGCAGGGGCCCTTTGAGGCTGCTAGACTGGAATGTGCAGAGTCACCGAATACATACCCAACAGACTTTCTGACTTCACATTTTACGCTTTAGTAGCTCAATTTATCAATGGATTAATTTGATATACCATATTTACACTGCAGATATGATTTAGGCCTTATTCCCCACAATTATGTTCTGGGTTAACCCTCCTAAGTGCTCTATGTTCACGACAGTGATGGCAGATTTATAGTTGGGGTAGAGCATGTCCTAGATCAACTTTATATTTCAGTGTACACATAAGCTATCAAGTATTTGTGTGCTACATGAAAAACATGCCAGTATTTAACTTATGTGCAAAATAATAAACTTATTTGCACTCCTTGCATTGCAACAAGGTTTTGTCCAGAAAACTTGAGTGAGAAAACGTACTCAATTTTTTGCTTAACTTTCCTTAATGAATCAGGCCCATTGTTATTTCAATCCGGGTTTTTTAAATCCAAACTATGTTGCACTGTTATTATATTTTTTCTTTTTCATACTATTATGTGTTTCATTGTTAGAATCTTTACAAGATTATTCACACATCAATTCAATTTAAGTATATTTATTTTATCACCTATTTAACAATATGCCATATGGGAGATAGATAGCTCTTGAGTATACCTTTCACTTTATTTTTTATTTGTGTCAGAAGTAGCCATCGGATACCACTCATCAGTGTCTAAGACATAGGGGTAAATGTATCAAGCTGCGAGCATCCGGCGGGTTTGAAAAGTGGACATGTTGTCCAATCAAACTGTAATTATCATAGTGCATTCTATAAAATGATAGCTAGAATCTGATTGGTCCCTATGGGGCAACACCTCCACTTTTTAAAACCTGACGGAAACTCGCAGCTTGATATATTTATCCCATAGAGTTGCTGGCAATGGGTAGATGTCATTATTATAGTCCCTTTTGCTTGCATTCTGTGAACTATACTTTGTAACTTTTGTTCTCTAGAACACTTATGGCAATCAAATTACTTCCTAAATCTGGTATTAACAAAACTTTGTCAATATTTGTAATGACAGTTTTACCTTTAATCCTCAGGCAGACTGCTATTGTCCTGACTTCCGCTGCTGTTAGGATCATGTCACCGATCTCTCTGACTGTGATGGAATCACACTCACACAATGAGGTAAACCAGTGCTCGCTACAAATGAAGTGTCTGGTGGTTCCAGAATCAATGGACCAACAGTCCGTTCTATGACTATCTGCCACACTCAAAACTAACTTGTTCGTTTTAACACGGTTGCTTTTTGCGCCATTTTGCACTCAGCTTGGTACCATACATAGCTCCTCAAGTTTCTCCTTCTCATGAGACCTTTATCTTCATGCGCTGTCTGCAGGGCAACCAACCCATGTGTCTTTTTATGATGCTTTCCCTTTTATCATTAAATAAACGTGCTGTTCTATAGCTAAGCCAATGGTTCCAATGACCCTATCCACATAATCGAGATTTGGGTCGTCAACTGGGTAACTTGTCCTAACTGACCTTCCACAATTTGGGCCCATAACCTATTGCAGATGCCTGTGATAGGCGTCATCAGAAAGGGAGAAGGAAGTTAGGCCACACGTTGTAAACGTAACCAGGAACGTTGGTTTATTTCTAACAGGATACAGTGATGTATATTGCATGCAGGATACAGGTATATACATAGAGCAAGAAGGGATGGTTGCACACAGGTAGGGGACTATATATCAATCTTTGATGATAAAAATATAATTTCCCAAGAAAGATAGGGTGCAATCTTATGTGCTAATATCGTGATTAGAACAGAAAAAGAGAAAGAAAGCAAAGAATGCACTCCAGTACCCAAAAAGACAATTGTATATAATAAAGAGTAATCTTATATTAAGACTTTACTTTTATTGAAATGTATAAAATAATCAAATTCTGCGAAATATTAAAAATGTAAATGTATATGTTGTGTATTTAAAACTTAAAGTAGTACCCAACGGTGGCACAGTGTATACATATTAATATGTTGGAGGGTAGCTCTAATGGGAGGAATTCTGTATACCACTGTTCGGAGCCTCTATAGATTATAGAGAGTCAGTCAGTCGGAGATACTGAGATCAATTGTACATAATGAACCAATTGGATACCTTAAAAACGGCTAATTATTGAATTGTATGAAGGTGCCTATTATAAGATTTTCACACATATCAATAATGATATTATTGTAGGTAGTCTAAACATCTTCACATAATCTCACATGTTCTCAGTACTCTCACTCTACTTAATCATTATATCAGTATAGGAGGTCAAATAACTTCACCACGTATCTACAGTCACATATTTATGTGTCCAATTAATTTATATGATAGATATTTGTTGTAAATTCTCCTCTTGTAACATAAATAGTCGGACACTCTCAGTGTGTATACGTGACCCTATATAATATCAGGGCTCTCGTTCTACCGACAGTCATATGTACACAAATAGTGATAAGGGCCACCAGATATTGTCAGCGCTTTATCTATGATAACATGTCACTCATATAGATTCCTAGTGGATATGATAAGTATCAGTTATGGAGTCATCATTATCCCCTTAATTAATTTTGTACACATAATAGTGTCAGGAATTGAATCCCTTAGGCACATATCACATGTGATAGAGTTGTCTACCAAAAGTATGTGTGCACGGTTCTAACAGCAAACAGACACCTTCAGCGCGTATCTGTTGCCCCATATAAACCCAGAATCTGCTTTTATCGGTGCTCATGTATATTAAATTAGTAAGGCCAAATAGATACCTTCAGCGCATATCTATGGCCCCGTGAACTGTCAGACCCCAGTCTCCGGCGAAAACGCCGGATTCAGATGCCGCCCTCTGAATCTATATTTGACCTCCTATACTTGTCATCCACATACCACCCTCAGTCAAACGGGCAAGCCGAAAGGGTTAACCAGGCCTTAGAGCAATTTTTAAGATGCTACACATCAGAATTCCATGATAACTGGTCTTCCTTGTTACCCTGGGCGGAATTTGCTTGTAATAACTCGTGCCACTCATCCACCAAAATCTCTGTTTTTTTGCAATTATGGCTTTCACCCCAGATTCAACTCCTTATACTCACTCAAATCTGCTGGTATCCAGGAGATCCACTCCACTGCCAGAGACCTCAGACTTATCTGGACGAAGGTACACTCATCTTTGAGACGAGCTTCATTTGCTGCAAAAAAAAATGTGGACCGCCACCGTACCATCTGCTCTCTCAAGGTGGGCCGGAAAGTATGTCTCTCTACAAAAAATATCAAGCTCAGACTGCCTTGCAAAAAGTTGGGCCCTAAGTTCATTGGGCCATTCTCCATTATCAAGATGGTTAATTCCGTAGCATTCAGGTTAAAAATTCCGGTTTCGTTAGGGATCCCCAACACATTTCATTGTTCATTGTTGAAGCCGGTACTGTATCCTAGCCAATCTTCAAGTGTGCCTGGAAGAAATTCGAATAAACCACTAAGATATGTGGTCCAAAGGATCCTGGATTCCAAAAAAGTGCAAGGGCAGGTGCACTTCCTGGTGCAGTGGAGGAACCGCGGGTTAGAAGAGCGGTCTTGGGTTCCGCGGAGACAACTCCATGCCCCTAAGCAATTGAAGGAGTTTTTCAGGAGATTCCCAAGAAAACCTGGATGTCGGGGTCGACATCAAGGGGGGGTACTGTTACGAGCCGCGGCGGTGCCCAGCCGCCGCGACTCGCTTACCCACGTCCCGGCCGTTGCTATGGCGATCGGGACGTCACTTCCGCCCATAACCCGCCCGTTGCCGGGGCAACGGATGGACGCTTCACCGCTGCGTCCCGGCGGTGAGTAGCCGGGCGCATGCGCTTAGTGTATTACTTGCCTGCGGGCTAATTAATTATTAGGTGCAAGGGGGCTGGATATTGCCAGAGCTAGGCTCTGATTGGCTGGGCTTACTATTTAAGGCAATGAGGTCTGCTACCTCATTGCCGGTTATAGCTTCTGTTCCTCAGTCTGCTGACCTGCTTGTTCCTGTTCCTGTCTATTGTATTCTGCTGACCTCTCGTGTATGACCCTTGGCTTTGGATTTGGACTTCGCTTGTGTATCCCGTGACCCTGACCTTTGGCCTGTTACCGTATCTCTTGTTTGCCTGTGACCCTTGACCCCGGCTTGTTAACTGGACTTGCTACCTGCTGCCGGCCCTTGACCTCTGCGTGGACCTCACTCCGCTTGCCTGGGTTCTCCCCAGCCGGTACACACTTCACGACCCACTGTCAGTCTGCAGCCCAGTCTGTCCCCACCATCAGTGGCTCCAGTGAACACCTGATTGACAGAGTAGACTCCGGGTTGTGTTGTGCCGGCTGGAGGGGTTCCTAACAATATACATATATATATATATATATATATATATATATATATAAACATTATAATATTGAAATGGTGCTCCTATTATATTTTAGATGGTTGGAAATTTTCTGGCTATGTGGGACCAGTTCAATATAGTAATATATATTGCTCGCATTATTGAATTGTGTGACCGCTTATTTTTTTGTTTGCCCAACGCTATTGGCAGAGTATTCCCATGAATACAGACCCTTTTCCTTTTAATGATAGTAAATTTGTCAGCAGGCTCCTATTTACTACTGTAGGCAGCTGCATATAAAATAGAGCACTCCAGAATTGTTTTCCCCAAAAATATTTTTACATATAATTATGCGCCAGCAAGAATACACTTACACCAGGTAAATTCTAGACGGAAGACAGTGTTTGTTGTTCTTTATCCATCTGCGTGATTAGAAATAGAACATTTGCAATTTGTATATTTATAAGCAATGACTTTTATTTTTAGCCGCATAGTTAATTTATATTGCTGTGCAACAAATACAGGTGTAGCCGAGGGCTTTTATATTTCCTCCCTACGGTGAAAGAAATTTGTATAGGCTACATCTGTGTTTTTCAGGCTACCAGCTGCACATCAATACAAAAGCAATACTATGTGGCTAAAAACAGAAGTCATAGCTTAAATAATAATAAATGTTATTATATCAGCAAGCAGTTTTAAATAATTTACTGCTGTTACTGCAGTAATTTGCCAACGGGTAGGAGTGGAGCCTGAATAGCGTTGAAAGCATATATGCTCAGGCATCAGTGCATCTGAACTGCAGCCTTACCAGCCAGGAGAAGGTAAGTTATTATTTTTATTTGACAAAAGTAAAGTGTGGGTATTGAGGGGGTGGGGGGAGCGGTAGCTTGATCGCTTGCCTAAGGAGTCAAGAAACGCTGCATCGGGCATGTGCTATGCAGTGGAAGGGGGCATTTACTGTGATGAGGAGGCTTGTATGATGGAGAGGAAGGAGGGGGCTGTCAGATTAGTTAGTTCTGGGCCCTATAATTTCTGATGGCAGTCCTGCATGCACAGAAATATTTCACACTAGATACAGCATTGAAACAAACTAAAGTCTGAACATGATTCAGGTCCTAAATTTCCTGATGAGCAGGGACACCGTGTGGGTGTGCAGGGCCTCAGAGCAGCATACGTGGAAGCTACACTGGGCTCAGAAGCTGAGGGACCTCAGTTACCCTTGCTAACCAGGTAGTTACTGGTTAATGATATGAAATGGAATGTTTAAGTCAGAAAGAGCCTTTCACAGGTTTATACATACTGTATACTGCTGACAACTTATCACAGCAGCTGGAAGTCAGAGAGCAGAGGTGGAGAGTTATACGCATGATAAAATGGAGAATTAAGTAGAACACCAGGGGAAAACAAGATCACTCTTCTGTGCTATGAACATAGCACAGATGATGCAAGATCGCTGCCTAGGTGTAATCCTGGACTCACAACTATCCTATATCCCCCAGATCGACTCTAAATCTAAATTATATTACATACATCTAAAAAACATTTCCACATACATTCTAATCTCGTGCAAGACACTGCAAAAACTTTAATTCATGGACTCATCATTTCCCGCATCGACTTTTGTAATTCCATCCTTACTGGTCTTCCCAAAATCAGACTCACACCCCTACAATCTATTTTGCACGCAGCGGCATGATTGATTTTCCTTGCAAATCATTTTTGTCCTCTGCTGAGCCACTCTGTCAGTCTCTACATTGGTTGCCTGTTTTTCAACAAATCCAATATAAAATTCTTCTACTAACCTACAAGGCCATCAACAAAATTGCACCGACATACATCTCCTCACTTGTCTCAAAATATCTCCTAACTCGACACCTCCGTTCTGCACAAGATCTGCATCTCTTTCACTCTCATCACATCTTCCCATTCCCGGTTACAGGACTTTTGGGCTGCACCTACTTTGTGGAATTCCCTCCCTCGTACAATAAGACTTTCCGCTAGTCTTCGAACCTTCAAGCATTCTCTGAAACCCCACCTTTTCATGCAAGCTTATAGTATTCCTCAACCACCCTCTTAATCTCCCTAAGTAACTCTATTACCACCCTCTACACAGCTAACGCAAGACAACAACCCTCTGCCCAACACACTGCTATGAACTAGTTAAGGAACTGCTTTTCTACTTGTATATAAATGAACCACCATCCTCCAACTAACATCAGTGCACAGGCTCTTGCTTCATATTTCAAGGACAAAATTGATAAGATCAGGCTTGAAATGGTATCATCTCCCTTGACAGGCAATCAATTCAGGCTCAATTTCTTTGTAGCACCCTCTGACGCTCTCTCTTCATTTGATCCCACAAATGAAAAGGGAGTCTCTACTCTCTTCTCATATTCCTACTCTACCTCCTGTCCTCTTGATCCCATTCCCTCACAAATTGGTATGTCCCTGTCTCCTGTTCTCATTCCCCCTCTAACTAAAATCTGTAATCTCTCTTTCTACTGGTATTTTTCCATCACTATTCAAGCATGCAGTGATTACTCCCATTTTAAAAAAACAAAATTCTGACCCTAACTCTCTCGTAAATTACCGCCCCATCTCCCAGCTCCCATGCCCCTCCAAGCTTCTCGAGAGAATTGCCTACACTCACCTCACATACTTTCTTACAGCAAACAACCTGTTGGATCCTCTTCAGTCAGGCTTTCGCTCTTAACACTCCACAGAGACTGCACTGACCAAGGTTGTCAATGATTTGATCACAGCAAAAAATAATAACCATTACTCTCTTCTAATTCTCCTGGATCTCTATGCTGCATTTGACACTGTTGACCACTCTCTCCTCATACAAACGCTACAATCCCTAGGTCTTGAAGACACTGCCCTATCCTGGTTCTCATCCTACCTATCTAATCGCTCTTTCAGTGTTAATTTCTCTGGATCCACCTCTGCTCCGCTTCCTTTATCAGTTGGAGTACCACAAGGCTCAGTCCTAGGTCCTCTGCTATTCTCTATCTACACTACTTCTCTTGGAAAACTAATAATCTTCTTTGGATTTCAGTATCATCTCTATGCGGATGATACACAAATTTATCTATCCTCTCCTGATCTTTCACCATCTGTGTTGTCTTGTGTTACTGACTGTCTTTCTGCCATTTCATCTTGGACGTCTTTTCGCCAACTCAAACTCAATCTTTCAAAAACTGAATTAATAATATTCCCACCCAAAAACAGAAGCTTCCTGCCTGACATTTCAATTTCTGTTGATAACATGACCATAAATCCCACCCCGCAAGCTCGTTGCCTAGGTGTAATCCTTGATTCACAACTGTCATTTATCCCCCACATCAACTCTACATCTAAATCATGTTACATACACCTAAAAAACATTTCCAGAATACGCACATATCTGACACAAGACACCGCAAAAACATTAATTCATGCACTCATCATCTCCTGCATCGACTATTGCAATTCCCTCCTTACTGGTCTCCCCAAAGTCAGACTTGAAGCCCTACAATCTATTTTGCATGCAGCGGCTAGATTGATTTTCCTTACTAACCGTTTTTCCTCTGCTGAGCCACTCTGTCAGTCTCTACATTGGCTGCCTGTATTTCAAGGAATCCAATATAAAATTCTTCTACTAACATACAAGGCCACCAACAAAATTGCACCGACATACATTTCCTCACTGGTCTCGAAATATCTCCCTACTCGACACCTCCATTCTGCACAAGATCTACGTCTCTCCTCCACTCTCATCACATCCTCCCATTCTCGGTTACAGGATTTTTTCCGGGCTGCACCCACGTTGTGGAATTCCCTCCCTCGCACAGTAAGACTTTCCTCTAGTCTTCAAACCTTCAAGCGTTCACTGAAAACCCACCTCTTCAAACAAGGTTATGATATTCCTCAGCCACCATCTTAATTTCCCTAGATTACCCTATTACCATCCTCTACACAGCTAACGCAAGACAACAACCCTCTGACCAACACTGCAACACACACACCCCACTCAATACTTTTACCTTTGCAATCTAGCTGGTCCATTGTGCAATATGATGTAGCACATGCCCTTGTGTTTCTAACTCCCATTGTCCCATAGATTGTAAGCTTGCGAGCAGGGTTCTCTTACCTCTCTGTCTGTATGTATTACCCAGTATTGTTTTATCAATGTTTGTTCCCAATTGTAAAGCGCTACGGAATTTGCTGGCGCTATATAAATAAATGTTGATGATGATGAACCACTCTATTAGGCGAAGCGCCTTGACAGGGCAGGTGGCTTATCATGCATTTGCAAATGTGTATAACGGAGAATTCTGCATTTTTATGTAGAAAAGCAGCTCTTTTACTATTTCATAGCAGTGTGCTGGGGGATTTGTCTCCGTTGCTTTCCTTTCTGAATAACCCCACCCTGTCAAGCACCTGCTGTGAACCTATAGATTGGTTGAGCAACTTCTACTTCTGTATGGAGTAATGGAGAGAGTGTTAGAAGAAGAGGATTTATGTGAGAGAGAGTAAAAGACAGAGCAGGAAACAAAGTTATAGAATAAGAGGACTACAAGTGATGGAGAGATAATAATAAGAGGAGTGATGGAGAGACAGAGAGACAATAAGAGGAGGATGAGTGATGGAAAGTGAGAGAGAGAGAGCAAAAGAGGAGATGGTGAGGGTCAGCCAAGTGAATAAGAAAGAAGTACTAGGAGAGAGACGGGGGTGATGCAGAGTAAGTGATGGAGATAGTGAATTAGAAAGGGAGTGATTAATAGACAGAGTATCAGTAGAGAAGAGAAAGTGAGAGAGAAAAGATGAAGTTGAATAGAGAGAGGAAGTGAGAGGGAAGCAGGAGAGATGACAGGATACTGCATCTAATTGCGAATTCATCATTCGCAGTCTAAGCATCATTTCAACTATTCTAGCAGCTCCTCCTCCACTTCCCATTCTACATCCGCTGCCTATGTGCATGTCTTTTATCTGTGTCACCCTTTATTTGCAGAGTCTCAGTCATGTACTGCCAGTTCCCTGGGCTCTCAGGTTAGTAGATAATGGGGTACTGTCTAGACGATTCATATGCCCACATTGCAGCAGTGCTGCTTTGGTTCATGGTTTGCAAGAGACAGGAGAATATCATCAGCCCTGTGATTATTTTTAGAACAGAAATAAATAGAACTGTACATATCTAATAGAAATAGAAAATGTATAGATTTTATTAAAATATGATGTAAGGAATTTTCATGTTTTAGACAGATGCCAGAGAATGCTTATCTCCCACAGTCTTTCTATTTATATATTGACATTGCTGCACTCAGATGTCCTGTAGATTTATAGTGATGTTCCTGCTGCTGCAGAACTTCTTAGAAGAGAAAACAGGCTTGATGACTCCAACGCTACTTAATCTCTTATAGTGCCCTCATTTTAGGTATAAACTTTGAACTGATTTCCTGTACAGATCTGTAATGGGAGGCATAATTTTATTATAATAAATAGATTTCAATTCCATTGCAGCATGGTGTATGAATGTACGAGTACAACAATGGGCAGCATGGTGGCTTAGTGGTTAGCATTTTTGCCTCAGAGCACTGGGTTCATGAGTTTGATTCTCAACCATGGCCTTATCATCATCATCATCATCAATTTATATAGCGCCACTAATTTCGCAGCGCTGTACAGAGAACTCATTCACATCAGTCCCTGCCCCATTGGGGCTTACAGTCTAAATTCCCTAATATAGACACACACACACAGAGTAGGATCAATTTTGATAGCGGCCAATTAACCTACCAGTATGTTTTTGGAGTGTGGGAGGAAACCGGAGCACCCGGAGGAAACCCACGCAAACACAGGGAGAACATACAAACTCCACACAGATAAGGCCATGGTCAGGAATTGAACTCATGACCCCAGTGCTGTGAGGCAGAAGTGCTAACCACTAGGCCACTGTGCTTATCTGTGTGGAGTTTGTATGTTCTCCCCGTGGGTCTTCTCTGGGTGCTCTTGTTTCCTCCCACACTCCAAAAACATACTAGTAGGTTAATTGGCTGCTATCAAATTCACCTTAGTCTCTCCTGGTCTGCAACAGTCTGTGCATGTTAGGGAATTTAAACTGTAAGCTCTAAGACATCCAGAAGTTTATTACTTGCTGGTAAAATTGCCTAAATTGTAAGGAATTTAAAACACCTCTCCATTCACTTGGATTTCTGAAAATGAATATATATATTTTGGTCTATGAATATGTACATTTTTTATTTGTAGTACTTCCCAGGGGGTAGCTGGCAGATTTTAGCCCAAGTGGCTGAGACTCATCTCAGCAGCCAATTAGGAACATTTTAAAGAGGGAAAAAATGCAGGTAGCCCAGTGACCCACCCAAGACAGCCCACTATGGGACTGACTCGGGGGGAAGGGCCGATGCCCCCCTGCCCTGCCAGCACCAGGTACACAGCAAAAGCAGAGGTGGAAAATGAGGAACTTCTCATTGCCCACAATCCAGGGTGCAGCATGCGGTGAAATGAACAGCAATGTTGTTTTTAAAACTTTTATATATAAAAATTTAGCATTCGATAAAATAATGTTGTTATATTATATCTAATGTCCACTTCCAGTTTCATCGGCATCAGGCTCCGGGTCGAAGTTTTTCTCAAATCTCCGCTCATTTTCCCTCACGTCCCATAGACATGCCAGGAGAAAATGAGCAGAGAAATTGTACTGAATATATGCACAGCCGGACATTGCGTTGATGTCCGGCGGTATAGCACTCCTAGTTGATGTTCCGCTGCCATAGTGAAAACTACCAGCCCTCTGCTGAACAGCACATGGGCTTTTACCAACCTACCTGGGCTATGGAGTCCATGGTAATGAACGAGATTGGGACTCTCGGATTGGCAACTTTTTCACCCCAGCGGTCCCAGTATACAAAAATGATTTATTACTTCACTAAGGCTGCATGCAGCTAAATGATGAATGTAGGGAGTCACTGTTGTCAGAGATGACCTAAATGGGTCCTTTCTCCTGAACTCCGGCTGCTATACCTTGTGGGTATCGATCGATAGAGAAACAGACAACTTCAGATGTTTAGGCTGAAAATGATTCTGATTCTGACCAGCCCTAAGTCAGAGTAGCTTTATTTATGCATAGTTTCACAGACAAAAGAAGATAAGGAATACAAGGTTTCTGAAGGCATCCTGTTCATGTCAGCAGTTTGTGGACAGGATGTCCAGCAGATGTCTTATCTCAGTCACGTAGGCCTCAAATGGGGGTCGTGGGCTCCCGGTACTGAAACTGCTGGATGTGCACATTCTTGAGAAGAGACATATTGAAGAAAAGATAAGAATGTGAGGCAGAGTTCATTAGGGAATATTCTGCAAGAAGCTGCAGACTATTCCCCTTTCATTAGTAATTATACAAAATGCATTACTTTAAGAAGTTCATAAAATGTATATCTCTCACACTGTGACCCCCCCCCTTCCCCCTTGCACTGCCTGCCAATCACAACCAGCCAGCTTGGAAAAGGAGAACTCCCAGCTTTGACCAATTTGAAAAACCTTTATTGGCATTTCGCTAGACTTTAGACATTACGTGAGAGTTCCAGAGAAAAGTCATTTCTGTTAAATTAAGCAAAGCTTTATGCATAATCTTATTGATGTTATGTGATTTTATGTATTTATTGCATTGGAATTTGTGCAGCTATGAAAGCAAAGGTATATTTTGGCCCCTATCCCTCCAAAAAAAACCATAGACTAATATATGGATAATAGTACCCTTATTTCCTGTTTATTCAGTGATATGCATTAGAGATGAGCGGGCTCGGATTTCGGTAATCCGAGCCCACCCGAACAGTGCGGATCCGACGGGATCCGAGCACTGTTCGGGAACTTCCGGGCGGGAAATGAAGCCAAACCAAGGCTATGACATCCAAGTCTCGCGTCGAATCTCGCGAGACTCGGATGTCATAAATTCACCGCTCGCGGCCGCCATCTTCATTCTGGCTGCGATCACTCGTGAGGGAGGTTGTAGTTAGGGAGCTCCTGTCCTGCTTTTTAGTTTAGTGTTGCTTTGTTCTTTGTCCAGTGCTCTGTACTGCTGAGTCCAGTGGTGCTTTGTCCAGTGCTCTGTCCTGCTGAGTCCAGTGGTGCTGTGTCCTGTGCTCTGTCCTGCTGAGTCCAGTGGTGCTGCCTGTGTCCTGTGCTATGTTCTGCTAAGGGCATTGTTATTTCCAAATTATCCAAAAGTTCAAAAAAATGTTAGAAAAAAAGATAAAAAACTTATAAAAAATTTTTTTAAAAAAAATCTAAAAAAATTATCCAAAAATAATTGAAAAAAAATATAAAAAAATTAGTTAAAAAATACTAGGTACTGCTATTTAAAAGTCAAACAACGTTCACTGTTGCTGCTGTACCAAAAAATACTAGGTACTACTATTTAAAAGTCAAACTACGTTCACTGTTGCTGCTGTACCAAAAAATACTAGGTACTGCTATTTAAAAGTCAAACTACGTTCACTGTTGCTGCTGTACCAAAAAATAGGTACTACTGTATAACTCCAGTCCAGTGGTACTCTCCTGTGCCGCAGATAATTTGTAAAGGCTTTGCCGAGTGTGTGTGGTTTAGGGGTACGCTCTCTTGTGCTGCAGATAAATGGAGTACAAAAATTTGGAGGATAAAGTAGGTAAAGATCAAGACCCACTTCCTCCTAATGCTGAAGCTGCTGCCACTAGTCAAGACATAGACGATGAAATGCCATCAACGTCGTCTGCCAAGGGCGATGCCCAATCTTCAACACCTGTAGCTGCGAGGAAAAAGCTCAGTTTTCCTAAAAGACCCGCTGGCGGGGATGCTGAGAACATCTGGTCTGGACTGAAGGACCTGCCAACCATTGCAGACATGTCTACTGCAGCGGCATTGGATGCTGTCACAATTGAAAAAATGGTGGAGGATTACTTTGCTGACACCATCCAAGTAGACATGTCAGACAGTCCATATTCTTACTGGCAGGAAAAAAAGGCAGTTTGGAAGCTCCTGTACAAACTGGCTCTATTTTACCTGAGTTGTCCCCCCTCTAGTGTGTACTCGGAAAGAGTATTTAGTGCAGCGGGGAACCTGGTCAGTGAGCGGCGAAGGAGGTTGCTTCCGCAAAACATAGAAAAAATGATGTTCATAAAAATGAATTATCAATTCCTCAATCAAGTACAGCACTGGCCTCCAGATACTACAGAGGGACCTGTGGTTGTGGAGTCCAGCGGGGACGAATTGATAATGTTTGAGGATGAGGAAGTACACACTGAAGGGGGCGAGGAATCAGAGGATGAGGATGAGGACGACATCTTGCCTCACTAGAGCCAGTTTAGTTTGTACAGGGAGAGATGAATAGTTTTTTTTGTGTGGGGGCCCAAACAAACCAATCATTTCAGCCACAGTAGTTTGGTAGGCCCTGTCGCTGAAATGATTGGTTTGTTAAAGTGCGCATGTCCTATTTCAACAACATCAGGGTGGGTGGGAGGGCCCAAGGAAAATTCCAGCTTGCAACTCTTTTTCTGGCATTATGTGCTCTTTGGGGCTTAGTTCTATCTCCATCAGAGATAGTCCTGCAGGCCATGTCACCGGCACAGCTATGTTGGTGTTAGACATGCGTCCGGTGTCCGCCATCTGTGTAGTGGAATTTAGACCAGTTGGAGGAGGTATTGTGGCCCCGGTACCAAATTGTGTACGCAGTCCAGATAGCTGCGTTTCAGATATTAAAATACGTTCAGTGTTGCTGCCAAATCCAAAAATAATTTAAAATGCCCTGTCCGGTAATGACGTGCTAGAACTCCACCCTCTATATGCTGCAGAGGATGGAGGAGCAGAAAAATGCCATTCAAGCCTACACAGCCACCTACGATTGGCCACGTGTTTGTGCCGCCCACTTGTGTCGCTTAGCTTAGACATCCAGCTACCTCGGTGCAACGTTTTGGACTAAAAACAATATTGTGAGGTGTGAGGTGTTCTGAATAGACTGATAATTAGTGGAAATGATTGTTATTGAATGTTATTGAGGTTAATAATAGCGTAGGAGTGAAAAAAAAACAACAAAAAACTGGATTTTAGCACTTTTTATGCTTTTTTAAGAATAAATCAGAACCCAAAACCCTAAATCAGAACCAAAACCTTTCGTCAGGTGTTTAGGCAAAACACATCAGAACCCAAAACCTCAAGCTAATTAGAACCCAAAACACCAAAAGTGCCCGGTGCACACCCTTAATATGCATGCAGAAGCCGGCCCACGTGACACTGCTAAAGGCACAGTCAATTATTATTATTATTATTAATTTTTATTTATAGGGCGCCACAAAGTATCCGTAGCGCCGTACAAGGACAAACAATGGCACAGTACAAGGTGAAACAGCACAGTACAAGTAACAGTAAGCACTATAACTCTAGGGGCTCAGGCACAGCATGAAAGAGAGGGAGGGAGGGGAAAGTGAGTATAGGCAGGTAACTATGGCCCAAGAGGGTGGGCACGGATGACAGGTTGAGAGTCACTGAGGGGAGCGGAGAGAAGCGAGAGGAGGCAGAGGGCAGAGGGACTGAGAGGAGGTGAGCAGAGTAGCTGGAGAGCGCAGTTAAAAGTGATGGACAGTGTCTCAACTCACAGCACTGTGTTGATATTGGATGGTGCCTTCAGCATCCTGAACAGGGCCATCTTATCCATTGGGCACGATGGGCAGCTGCCCGGGGGCCCCACGGGCAAGGGGGCCCCATAGGCACGGGTCTTAATAATAAAACCTGCAAAAAACACCTTCAAGGGTCACTGAGCAGGTACATCTATCTATCTCTATATATCTATATCTATATGTGTATCAGTATACATCTATATATCTATATCTATATCTAGGGGCCCCGATGCACTGCTTTGCCCGGGGGCCCATAATGTTGTTAAGATGGCCCTGATCCTGAACTGTCTGCAAATGACAGCGGAGCTTACCAGCAGCAGTGCAGCCCACAGAATCTGGATCACAATTAAGCGGGTGGCATCCTAAATTGTCAGATACGCCCGCTGTAGTGAGAGCTGGATGTGTGATGAATATTTTGTGCAGTTTAAGAAAGGCAAAAGTCATATTAGTTTTTCCTGCAAAATAAACTGTGCATGTGACAAGAATGAGAATTTACATGTATAGTTTAAATGTTTTCTTTAATCCTTTCTGATTCTAACAACTAGATTCAGAAAATGTCTCCACCGGCAAAGCTGGATTAAGGATTTGAGGGGCCCGGGGTACTTAAGACTGGGGGGGACCCTGTTTTGTAATATGGCTAGAATTTTAGACAAACAGACAATACTGTGTGCACTACTGTTAAGTACGCCCAACTCTCCCTCCACAAGCAGTACACATTCACAAAATATTTGATATAAATGTGGATGAGAACCTAGGATCCAGTGATCATCAAGCAGTACGGTTTAGTACAGGGGTTGGCAACCTTTTTCTATCAGAGTGCCGGCTAAAATCTAGTGAAGCCAGATGTGCCGGCATGGCAGTGCATAATTGGGGGCATGTCTAGCAGGTGAAAAGCACCAGGCCACCCTCTTACAGAAAAATGCATTACTCACACATGCCCCCTTGCTCAGCAGCTTTGCTCACAAATGTCCCCTCTGCCCACATGCTTTAATCACACGTGCCTCCCTCTGCCCACATACTATAATCACACTTGCCCCCCCTCTGCCCAGCACTTTTAGTCACACATGCCCCTCTCCATCACCTTTAGTCACAAATGCCCCCTCTCCAGCAAACCTTCTTCTTACCTTATTCTCCACTGCACAGCATGGGAAGATATCCAGCAGCCCGCCGAGTACCATGTGACCACTGCAGTCACATGACCTTTAAAATTATTTTCAAAGATAGGTCTCCAGTGGGGACTCGGGCCACCAAGCAGGTGGTAGCCGCCCCCTCCCCTCTCAGCTATATATATATATATATATATATATATATATATATATGTCTCATTTTATGAGGCTAATATCATATTAACAGTAAGGGACCAGCAAAAAAATTTTATGCCGCACAGTAGTGCCCCAGTTCACTTCATACCTCATAATTGTGTCCCCAATTCATCTTATGCCTCATAGTTGCCCCCAGAAACTCATAGTATGCCACAGTTGCCCCCACAAATACATGGTATGCCACAGTTGCCCCCAGAAATACATAATATGCCACAGTTGCCCCCACAAATACATAATATGCCACAGTTGCCCCCAGAAATACAAAGTATGCCAGTTGCCCCCAGAAATATATAGTATGCCATAGTTGCCCCCAGAAATATATAATATGCCACAGTTGCCCCCACAAATACATAGCATGCCACAGTTGCCCCCACAAATACATAATATGCCACAGTTGCCCCCACAAATACATAGCATGCCACAGTTGCCCCCACAAATACATAGCATGCCACAGTTGCCCCCACAAATACATAATATGCCACAGGTGCCCCCACAAATACAAAGTATGCCACAGTTGCCCCCAGAAATACAAAGTATGCCACAGTTGCCCCCACAAATACAAAGTATGCCACAGTTGCCCCCACAAATACATAATATGCCATAGTTGCCCCCAGAAATACATACAATGCCATAGTTGCCCCCAGAAATATATAATATGCCACAGTTGCCACCAGAAATATATAATATGCCACAGTTGCCCTCAGAAATACATAGCATGCCACAGTTGCCCCCACAAATACATAATATGCCACAGTGGCACCACAAATACATAATATGCCACAGTTGCCCCCAGAAATACAAAGTATGCCACAGTTGCCACCAAAAATATATAATATGCCATAGTTGCCCCAGAAATATATAATATGCCACAGTTGCCACCAGAAATATATAATATGCCATAGTTGCCCCCAGAAATATATAATATGCCACAGTTGCCCCCACAAATACAAAGTATGCCAAGTATATGTGCCACTTTGCTGCTCTTACTTACCTTTGTAGACTCGTCTTTCTCCTGAAACCTGGGTTGGAGCTGCTTCAGTAAAGCAGCCAATGATGGCCGAAACGGAGCTTCTGCGGGTGCGCAGAAGCTCAGTTTCGGCCATCATCGGCTGCTTTACTGAAGCAGCTTCAGCTTCGGCGTGCCAGACAAAAGTGGTCAGCGTGCCACGTCTGGCACGCGTGCCGGGGGTTGCCGACCCCTGGTTTAGTATAAAGACAGACACCGACTCATACCACACAAAAACAAAGGTGTTAGATTTTAGGAAGGCTGACTTTGTAGAGATCTGAAAATGTGTAAGTGACTCTTTGGCAGACTGGACGAACTTGAAAGGAGTGCAGGAGAAGTGGGAAAAGATAAAAAGTGCAATACCTAAAGCATCAGACCTTTGTATCAAAGGGATAGGAAAAGAACAAGGAAAAGGAAGCCAATGTGGTTTAGAAAAAAGAAGTAGCAAGTATTGTGAAAGCAAAAAGATGGTCTTTAGGAAATATAGGCAGACTCAGAATAATGAAGACAAAGAGGTCTTCATTACCTACTTTCTCTAATCTGTTTCTGGGAGATGGGCATGACTGGAGGGCGGGGCAAAACGTGTCATTTTGGCCCCGCCCCTCGTGGCGAAAAATGCCGTTTTGTCACGGGGGCCAAAATGACGCGATTCACCGCAAATCGCGTCATTTAGTGGTGGCTGCAGTGGGATGCGGGAGATTTGCCAGCTCTCCCGGGAGTCCGGGAGACTGACCCAGATTTCGGGAGTCTCCCGGACATTGCGGGAGAGTTGGCAAGTATGGTGTATTGTGTTAGACAGAAGGAGGCTAAGAAAGTAATCAGATGTGAAAAGGCACAATCTGAAGAGAAAATGGGCCAGTTAGTAGGTAAAGGGGGCAAAACGTTTTTAGGTATATAAGTTAAAGTAGAAAAACAGGAGGAATAATAAGACAAAGACAGAGAGTGAGAGTCTTGTTGAGGGTGACAAGTAATAATTACTTTTGCTCAGTGTTCACTACAGAAAGAGTGGGGAAAGGGACACAGTTATGTTATAAGTATACTCATAAAAATGAGGTAGATACAAGTACATTTACAGAGGAGAAGGTCCTAATAGAGCTCTTAAAACTGAAAGTGGATAAATCAATGAGGCCAGATGGCATACATCCAAGCATGCTTAAAAGGGTGCTGGTAACACCATTAACAGAATTATTCCACCAGTCACTAGCTACAGGAGTAATTCCAGAGGACTGGGAAAGAGCAAATGTAGTCCCACTACAAAAACATGGAAGCAAGGAAGAGGCAGCAACTACAGACCAGTGAGCCGTACATCAGTAGTAGGGAAATTGATGGAAACACTCTTAAAAGAAAGAGTTGTGGAATATCTCAAATCCAGTAACTTACAGATCCCAAAAAGCATGGATTTACTGGGGGGTGACTAAAGTAATTGTTATGTCTCAAGGGAGATTCCTATTAGTCAGTGTTATCACAGGCCCTCCCAAGACAAATGGACCTCCCGGTCTTCACCAAGAACCGCTGCAAGGCGGGATGGGTTTTGCTGCCGTAGGCCGGCAGGTTGTGGCCCTTAGGTTAGCACCCTTGTGTAATAGGTGAGAGGTTGTAGATGAGGGATCCGGAGAGCAGACTCTGTAGCGGTGTAGTAGTACAGCACGACAGGATTGTTTAGCTCAGGTAGTGCAGCACATACAAAAGAATCCTGTCATGTCTCAGTGGAACACCGGGATGGATAAACTGAAGAGATACCACGTTCTTGAGAGTTGCTGAGTCGGTTACACTGATACTCTGACAGAGGAATGGTCAATATTAATAACCGGGTCGGATACACGGAAGCACAGGCAGCAGAGTAGTCAGTATGAATAGCAGGGTCGGATATACACCAGCACAGGCAGCAGAATAGTTAATATGAAGAGCCGGGTCGGATACATGGGAGCACAGGCGTTAGAGTAGTATAGAAGCAGCGGTCTAACAAACCAGAGGTCATACACGGATGGACACCAGAAAACAGCACAGGAAACACAGGGAGAGCCAGACGACAAGTTGTAACTTTTTGCTCTGACACAGGCAGTGTGTCAGAGCGTGCAAGATATAGGAGAAGGGAATTAAAATCCCCCCCCTCTGTGTCACATGACCGCAGCCGCGAGCCAAACCGCCCGGAGGAACAGAGCAGCGGCTGCGATCGAGAACAGGAGTGAGGTTCGGGTAAGTCTCTTACAGTAATAGATCAAAGAGGGGGCCGTAAATGTAGCTTTTCTAGATTTTAGTAAGGCTTTTGCCACTGTCCCACATCGCAGACTATTAAATAGACTTAGAAGCTTGGGAATGGATTCAAATATGGGTGAATGGATAAGATCTTGGTTCCAGGATAGGAAACAGAGAGTTATAGTAAATGGAGTGCATTCACAGCAGGGAAATGTTAACAATGGAATACCCGAAGGATCTGTACTTGGACCAGTGCTTTTAATATCTTTATTGGAAAGACTGTAAATGGTATTGAAGGGAAAGTATGCCTTTTTGTAGATGACACAAAGATATGCAACAGGGTAGACACAAGGATGGGTAAAACAAATAATTGAGGATCTAGGTAGATTAGTGGAATGGTCAAGAGAGTGGCAACTACAGTTTAATGCTAAAAAATGAAAAATCATTCACTTGGACCTCAAAAACCCAAAGGCTGAATATAGTATTAATGACACTATAATGGAAACTACTGAGGAGGAAAGAGATCTAGGAGTTACTATTTCAGATAACTTAGTTAGGTAAGCAATGTAACAAAGCAATGAGGAAGGCAAGTCAGATGCTTGGTTGCATAGGGAGTGGAATCAGTAGCAGAAAGAATGTTAGTAGTAGTAATGCCACTGTATAGGATATTGGTGCGGCTTCATCTAGAATACTGTGTGCAGTTCTGGAAGCCATATCTCCAGAAGGTTATAAATACATTAGGGATTGTACAAAGGGCACCTTAAATGGTGCATGGCCTAGAGCACAAAACTTACCCGGAAAGACTAAAAGATCTTAATATGTATAGTTTGAAGCAGAGAAGGGAAAGGGGGGGACATGATAGAAACTTTCAAAGATATCAAGGGTTTTAACAAGGTACAGATGGGAAACATTCTGCAAAGGAAGAGAAGTATTAGAACACGCGGACATGCACTGACACTGGGGGGATGTAGGTGCAGAGGAAATGTGAGGAAAAACTACTTCATAGAAAGGGTAGTGGATAAGTGGAATAGCCTCCCATCAGAGGTGGTAGAGACTAATACAGTAGAGCAGTTTAAACATGCTTGGGATAGACATAAGAATATCCTTATAAAGACTAAAGGATCGAATAGAGTTTGAGGTTACCATAGGTTAATAAAAAAAAAGAAGACTAGATGGTCAAGCGGTTCTTATCTGCCATCAAATTCTATGTTTTTATTTTTCTATGAAACAGGACATAACTCCCAACTGTCCAAGCAGTCAGACCAAATCCTGACTAAGTGATATATTCACCCAAATTCGGGACTGATGCACCAGAATCAGGACAGTTGACAGACTGTCCTGCTCTCTCCTACCTGTTCTTGTCACTTTCACCACCTGCAGCTGCCGGGGTCTGAAGCTCAGTTGCTTCTTGTGTAGATTCTCGAATTCCGGGGCCGTATTTGGGAAAAAAGACAGGTTCATAAAATTTAGGAGTCCCCAAACAGCCCTCATATTAAATCAATAGAACCCCTTTTAATAACAAGGTGCCCCATTCATCAAGGTATGGAAACGCATACGTATCTGCGTTGCATACTTTGAGTGACGCAGACACTTACGCGAGTGAAATAAGCACCTCAAACAGCAAAAACACCCCCTTCTGTGGTCCTCTAAACATAAGGGACGGAAATAAGCAGTGCAAATGCTATAAAACACACCCACCTGCGGATCTTTAAACATGGTACAAGCACAAGCGATGGATCTCAAGCGATTGACGGGAAGCTAAGCAATGTATACATCACGCCCAATGTGGGAGGGGCCAACAGTTTGTTTACACAGAACACAACACAATGCCTGGGGCTTGTTTTTATGGGATAGCTCTTTACTCATTAATCACTGGCAAATAACAATGATGTGGAACACTCTGAACGTTGTTTTCGTTTCCTAGTAATACACACTTTTAACAAACACATTGCTGGAGATCTTTCTTGTGTTTAGGATTTCAAGTCGCCGTATAGTACGCAAAATGCATGGACATGGTTACATTAAAAGCACATGAATAATGAATACATCAAAATGTATGTTGTGTAAATTCATCTGCCTTTTCAGGAAAATGCCTAGCATACTCTTCCATAAAGGACACACACACACACACACACACACACACACACACACACACACACTAAGGGTTTCTGTCTGGATGAGAACTCATAAATGACTTTATGGAAAGTGGGACAGCTAACGACTAGAACAACCTGAGATTTGAAAATACACGAAGAACACCAACAATACAGCATGCGTGCCACACAGGCAACTGACACTTAATAGTACTCTTCATTATCCACACAAATTATACACAAAGTACTCATCGCATAGGTAGTTCACTAGTTAGCAATTTGGACTCACAACACAGCAGCCATGAGTTTAAATACCAAGCATACCCATAACTTTTGTGTGGACAGGAATCATTGTGCTAACAAGAAAAAAGGAACTTCACACAATGGTTTCATATTTTACTTTTGCTATTTTATACACGCTCAACCACATTCTTAAAAATGCCCTCATATTTATCCCGTATTGTAATAAACTAATTTTTGGGTGGGAACTTTATAAAAGTATCATAGTTCATATGCACATTATTATGTGCATGCTGACATTTATTACTACGAATGGACTAAGAGGGGGGGGTTGTAGGGGACAGCCTCCTTGGAGTTAAATGCAACATTGCCTGCAAATCGACTTTCATCTGGATCCACAGCATACACATTATGTGATGTACTCATCTTTATCCAAACTGAACACTCACCACACTCATCATGCTCCAGTACCATGGACCTTTGCATCACTTGAAATTCTGCCTTACACCACTGAGGTCATGAGTTCAATTCACAAACATGCACTCATCTGTGTACAGTTTCAATGTTCTCCTTGATGTGTGACTGGCTTTGCTTTGACACTTGAAGCTAACCTTAGTTTATCAAACAATGGCACATGATTTAGGGAATTAGTTAATGAGCTATGGCATTTGACATATACCATTTGGAATGAATCTTGCCCCTAGGGCACATTATTTATGTGTCTGCTATTACCACGGATGGCCAGGTATCAGCTGACGAGATCTGATGCTGGGTCTATGCAACCGGTGGTTATGACTAAGTCTCTTTTCATTCTCTACTGATTAAAGTAATTTTGTGTTTCTTTCTTATTGTACACTCATCTGATATGGATTAGACTAGAGATTGCTTTATTGATTTAGCAAACACCAAACATGATCCTTTGTGTCTGTTACTTAGAAGGTGTGTTCAAGTGTTCAATTAATTATGTTCCAGGACATTTTTGTGTGCAAATAGTTCATGTGCAGTTTGGTGTGGGTGCTTCCATCTGAAGTATACCTTAGTGGTTAAAGAAACAAGCTGCCAAGGACAAGGTAATGAGTTTGAACCCCGAATGATGCCTGTATGTGGCTTAACTTTGTCTATTTCCATGTGTCAGTGTATGTATTACACTCTGTCATTTATCTAAGAGTGCTTTAGTATGTTTTGCTGTGTAATATGGCATGTTAAACAGTGTGGTCAGCTACAACAGAGAAAAGCAGTTGGTCCAAATGACTTGATTGCAAAGACATAGGAAATCTCTACTGGCAAAAGTGAAAAAACCTAAGTGTCCAAAATAACCTTAGAGAAAAACCAATAATTTGAAGTGCTAGCAATATTATTATACTTTTGGTTTGTATTAATATACATGGCTACATTTCAATATGCAGACATTTTCACTCTGCATGTACCAAATCTGTATGTGTTTAAAATTTCTGAGTATTGCCCTTTTTAACAAAGTTTAAAGATGAACAACTTATGATAGAAGTAGGTGGTCAGCTTTTAGTTCTATTACATTTCCTTGACATGTTATTTTCACCACTTGTACATTGGTGTAGCAGTTAGCTAATCTACCTTGCAACCGTGCAAACCTGAGTTCAACTCCTTAGCAATGTTCTTGTCTCTGAGGGATCACTAATATCCTTGCCATATTTGTGTTGATGTTAGAAGGGGTCATATTACGCTCTGGTTAAAGTCGCATAAATCATGCGTGTAATTCGTAAAAATATAATATTGTTTTTATTTCTATTAATAGTGGTTTTTAATGCAAAAGCACCATCAACAACTGTCACATTAGCCATTTCACGTTGAGAGTAATTATAATGGTGGTTGCTGTGATTCTAAAGAGATTTAAAATCAATACTTATGGCAACGTTGAATGTTAGTGCTAGAATAAAACAAAAAAAACTTTTTACCAGCACTCAGCACTCCATTCCAGCAGCCGGAATGAATGTGGAATGAGTGTGCACTCCATTCCGGCAGCCGGAATGGATAGGGAGTGATAGTAGAGAAGATATCTGCCTAGCATACCAAACTGCAGTGTAGAGGCCTATAAAAGCCAGGCCTCTTTAATGAGGACCCAGTAAGCAGCAGAGGGCGCTATATGAAGCTAACTAATTCCACCGTTCCGACATTCCGGCAGTTCCGATTTTAACCCAAAGGGCCAAAATATCATTAAACATCTTACACTTGCCAGTAGCATTTATTAGAAAGGTGTCTGTAAGGAAAAGAGGGTTCTTTTACACAAACACACTAATGGAACATTTCATACATATATATATGTATGTATACAAATAAATGTTGGTTTTCTTTATAAAAAAAAAATCTAAAAAATGTCTGTATTGATATGTATGTTTGTTTTGCATACTTGGTTGTGGTTTTTATACGCAAGGTATGCTTCTAAAGGCGTTTATTAGTTTTCGCTAGCTGTTTTGGACTTAAATATGACCCAGAGCTTCCTTAACTTTTCTCAAGGATTTGAGGCATGAGTGACGTCAGTTTCCCTTAACTGCACAGAGGGAACGCCTACTGTTCTTACGTTAAAAAACATAACGCCTACTTTACTCAAGTGATCTTTCATCTCCGCCGAGTCCGCGCCTACTCTCCTCCCATTCCCACCCCTTTATTCTCAAGTGGTCAGTCGCCATCTCAAATGTATTTGCGCTGCAGTTTGAGGTTGAATTGCCTTTGAGTGCCGTATCTGCTGTGTTTGATCAGTGTATGTGGTGCATTACGCTGCTCAAGTCCCGTTTTCGCGCATTGCGCAGAGACGACTAGCAGATTATCTGCATACGCTTGAGTTTGCGTACCTTGATGAATCGGGCCCAAGGTCTGCATTCTTGCAACCAGCCCCAAATATGAAATGAAATAAAATTAATAGTATTAACATTTAATAATATAACTATTTTCCCCAACCAGCCCCGACATTAAATTAATAATGTACACATTTAATAAACTTAATTCCATCAACACCAAACAGCCCGGCAATAAATTAATAGCATTTACATGAAATAAATAAAACCAATTGCCAAAACCACTGCCGACATTAAATAATTCATACTCACATTTAATAAATAGCCCTCTTTCTCCCTAAACTCAGCCTCACATTAAATTAAATACCCCACCATCACCCTACAAATACATTAATAGCAATCATTAAATAATTAGCCCCTACCGAAACGCCACAATAAATTAATAGCCCACCTTACCCACATTACATTAAGAACCCTTTCCTCACACATCCGAGCTGCGTTGGGAGAGGCAGACTCTTCTGTCGGCCTCTCTTGCAGCCTGCACCTGGACAGCTCTTCCTCCTTCGTGTCAAGTGTCACACATAATTAACAATAGTACCTTACAACGTGTATGCATAATGCATATATTGGTTGTCCCTACCAGCCTATTCCAGCTAAGCACTAGCAAATCAAATCAAAACAAAATCATCGAATAGTGCTCACTAAGCACTAAACGCAGGACCCTGTGCTGTTGCCCCCTGTATACCTGCATTTTAGGGCAGCTCTTCACCTTATACAGAACCTAGCTTGGGGGGGAAGGGGGCTTAATCCAGCTCTGGCCACTGGTGTATGTGACAGGTTCACTTTATGTGGTTATTGTCTACTTAACTGGGGCTCTTGTACTTCTTACTCCATCTCCAAAATTAAATATCAATGGAACAGTGACACTAAGTGGCCGAATCAGCCTGAACAAAATAATTTCTTCTTAAAGGTAAATCCACCTGGACTTTATTTATATTTTTAATGTCTATGCCTGTCCCAATCACCGCATTGAACTCACTGATGTGACATCAGCCAGATGGTGAGTCATAGAACAAGAGGAGTTATATTTACAAAATACACCCTTGGTCATCATTGAAATCCAGGTATAAGGTGGAGGGGGCGTGTCCTAGCTCATCTTTACATTGTATTATAAAACTATAGGTGACCAGTATTTGCGTAATACGTGCAAAAGCAGCTGTCATTTTTCCTGCATGCAAAAACGATTGTATTTGCACCCTTTATATAGCAAGTTGATGATGCTCTTTGTGTCTATTTTGCACACTAACCCATAAAAGTGGATTTATCCTTTAGTTAAATGTCTATCCTTTCACTAAGTAAGCTGTACTGTAATATTATACTAACCTGCTCCACTCCTAGTCAGGGCTAGTTCATGCACTGTCAGATATTCCTTGTTTTCATCTGTTCTTCTCACAGTCCCGGCAGAAAACCCGAATGGAGGTGTGAGGGGGGTAATCACAATACGCAAACAAGTGATTGTGGTTTATGATTCGTCCTGCTGTTCACACATTGCTTTCCGCTGTTTTAAAGTGGCAAACAGATTTGAGATACACTGGATGATCAGCTCCCAGTGCTAGAGGGGGGATCACATTAGTAAAATTTGGGCATCAGTGCCATGTCACATCGTCTCTGGGGATCCAAACTCCAGCCTTGGCACTCCAATCACACACATCACGTGCAAAAAGTACTATCAACCACAAATGGAGAGAAATGAGTGCGGTTTAGCATTCTATGCCCTTCCCTCACACTGATTGGTTGGCCCACCTCCTCCTTCGCTTTGCTCAGACCTAGCGGCTAAGAAACCGGCAGTGGATGCTGCCCAGCTTTTACGATTGTGTTTAAAACATAATCTTAGCGGCCGGGCAGGATCCTCTGCCTGCTTCTCGCATGCTATGCAAATAAATGTAGCGTGCTGCTAGTAATGACATGTCCTCAGGAGAGTCCAAGCAGGATAAGCAATGTTGCAATGACATCCCTTAGCTTTTCAAACAGGTTGTCAGTGGTATGCCTCTTAGTGTAGCTGGTGATAAACAAATGTAGGATACCACTTTGTATATGCAACAGGATGAGGGGATATTTGTGTAGGTAACAATGGCGCTAATGTGGATGTTGATGAGGATGATGATGAGGATGATGCGGTTTGTGTAAGTCCTGCACCAGTGGAAGCAGTTCTTGCTAGCGATAAGAAGAAGGTCATTGTCATGCCTGGGCATATGACCAAAAAAATCCACCTCTTATGTGTGCCATTATTTTTACACAATCCTGACAACAGTTGTCTAGACATTTGTAAAGCCACACCGACAACAACTTCTACATCAATATCCTCACTAGTGATCGGAGTTAGTCCTGCATCCAAGTTGCTAAGGCTGGATGACTTATCCCCTATCCAGGATTACTCTGAAGAGTTCTCGAGCGTTAGTCCCGCTGCTGCTGCTGGGGGTGGATATTCAACCCAGAAGTAGACCAAGAAGAACTACTAGTAGTTTACAACAATTGACTGTTAAACAATCCTTTGCAAGAGGAAGCAAGTATGAAAGCTGTCACCCAGTTGCAAAGCGGATCACAGACACCATGTCAACTATAATTGGACAAGTGGAACTGGGCAAGCTAAAGATTATATGACTGTGACAGCCCACTGGGTTGGTGAATTGACTTCAGCAGCAGGAACAGCAGCTGCATGTACCCAACAACACCAGATTATTCTGAGGCAGGCTACTCTGTATATCAACAGCTACACTACGAGGCATACAGATGACAACCTGTTTGAAAAAATTAGTGATGTCATTGCAACATGGCTTATCCCGTTTAGACTCTCCTGAGGATATGTCATTTATGATAATGTCATTGTAATGCTCCAGTCCCGTAAACGGTTACCTGTCTCGTTACCTGCATCTCGTTGATCTGGAAACTGGCATGTTTCACCATAGGGCTCTATTCATTCATTCAGCTACTGTCAGATCTGCGCAGGTGCAAGGTCTGTTGCACTTCAGGGCCTCCTCCCTCTTTTCATTGGCTAAGTGTTATTGTTATTGGAGCACTATTCAAACCTCCTGGATGCACCTGTCTGATGCTTGTTCTTCAAGCTCACTTCCTGCAGCCTGTGGTTCTGGTTCCTGTTCTCCTTTTGGATTGTGTGTACTCCAGCCTGCTCTCAGTCTCTGGCCGTGTTGAACTATCGCTGCTCCAGTACATCTCTTTCCATCTCCAGTGTACTTCAGTTAGTTCTGAAAATCATATCACTACATTTTGGTGACTATGCTTGATCCTAGGTTTAAGAGCTATGTCTTCACTTTATTTCCCACTATCCCATTTCACAAGAGATGCAATGAGCTCCTGGTGAGCAAGTTGACAGCTGAAGTGGTACCTGACACAACGGCGTCCCCTCCTTCAGTTTCTCATGCTACTGCTGCTAGGAAAAAACTAAGCTTTTCTAAGAGACCCAAGGATGATGCAGATGATTCAGCAGAACATTTTGACATTTGGTTTGGTCTAAAAGAATTGCCCAAAAATCGTGACAGCTCTGTCGTAAAATGAGCTACAAATTCCATGAGGAAGGCCTTTACTGGCATTTAGATCAAAGAATGGAGACTTCTGTAATGGTGGATTCCAGCGGGAATAAATTTGTATAGTGGGATGATGATGTACACACTGATGAGGGTGAGAATGATGACAATGTAGATTGCAGGTGTTGGTATCTAGCGGAGAGAAGGAAGTTAGCTGATGCTGGAATGCTTATTAATATTTGGGTAAAATGACATTTTGGCAATTTTATGGTTTTTTTACAGTAAAGTTTCACCTTTATTAAAGATGTGTTTTTTTCTTTAAAAAGGTAAAATCTTTTTTTTTACATTATTGTTTTTGATATTTATTTACAGAGATTATTGTAATGGTGGTTTTCCGTGGGGTTGAATTAATATTGTGTTAAGATGATGTACACACTAATGTGGGTGAGGATGAGGTTGAAGATGACAACAATATTTTGCCACTGTAGAGTTCATTGACGGCGCACTGTTGGGCTTAAGGCAGCTAAGCTATTAGTAGCTTGTTTTGTGGGGGCCCAAACAAGTCAAGCACTTCAGCCACAAAAGTGGCACTCCTTGTCGCTGGAGTACTTGCTTTGTTAAACTGTACATGTCCTTTTCAATATCTTACATAAGGGTGGGTGGATGGGAGGTCCCAAGGACAATTCCATCTTGCACCACTTTTCTGTTCTGCTACTGCTGTGTGGAAATGTCTCCTAGATGTGCTATGAAGTGCCGTGTGTTTGTGTTGTTGCTCTGTCACTTAGCATTAGAGATGGGCGGGTCCGATTCCCAGAGAACCGAACCCACCCGAACTTTGCCTATCCGAGTACCGAGCTGAGCAAGCTCGGTACTCTCCCGCCCGCTCCGAATCCAAATCGAGGCCGAACATCATCGTGTCATCGTCGGATCTCGCGATACTTCAAGATTATAAATACACGCCTCCACAGCAATCCATCGCCATTTGACAGAGGGAGAGAGCAGGGTGTAGTCACAGGCTGATTAGAGCAGGGACAGAGAATCCAATATTCTTCTTGCAATTGCTCTAACAAAAATCGCTAGAGAAGAGAGGAGGATAGAGGTTTATTTTATTTTTTTAATATTTGCCACTACCCAGTGCTTTTGGGGTGTCCCTCATAATTGTGCATAAATATTTCTGGCCGTCAAAAGTCATATCTGTCAGCAGTATCTCCCAAATAATTTTTAGCACACCTCAGTGCTTTTGGGGTGTCCCCCATAATTGTGCATAAATATTTCTGGCTGTCAAAAGTCATATCTGTCAGCAGTATCTACCAAATATTTTTTTAGCACTCCCCAGGGCATTTGGGGTGTCCCTCATAATTGTGCATAAATATTTCTGGCTGTCAAAAGTCATATTTGTCAGCAGTATCTTACTAAATAATTTTTACCACTAGAAGTGCTTTGCGCTCAGAATGGATTCAAAGCAGTCCACATATGATCAGAATGAGCAACCAGGTTCTGTCACCAGTCCTGATGTTAGTGTTCCCAGTACATCATCTGGGCAAGGCGATGTCAAACTACACAGTGTTTCGAAATCAGTCCAAAAAACAAAAACCCCCCAAAAATTTACTGTTTGAAGCGAAAAAGAAGTGTTACTGAGCAAAAGTTAAGTGCCGATAAAAAAATAATTCCCAACATGCCATTCTACACACGCAGTGGCAAAGAGAGAATGAGGCCTTCACCTTTGGCTATTAGTGGCAGATCCCAAAAAGTTACCAAACCTACAATTGGTGCACAACTACTGTTACGCGTCAAAGCCGAGCTGCAAGATAACAGTAAGGCATTAGAGGAGAATGTTTGCTCTGATTCACAAATGACACCAATCCCTGTGGAGAGTCCATCCAACAGTGGTATGTCTAATCGTGAGCATTCTGTTAGTGTACCCATAAAGAAGGGCCCTTTCAGCAGTTCTGCTGATGTGTACCTGAACAGCCAGAGTGTAGCCGGTGATACACAAATTGAGGATGCCACTTTGGAAATAGAAGAGGATGAGGGGGAAATTTATGGAGGTGACGAGGGCGCTAATGAGGATGTTGATGATTATGATGCAGACAGATACCAAATTGCCTTTCTCAATTTCTATTTATATTCTAGATTATATAACGGCTGAATAGTTTTCTATTTTACTCCTAGTGGAGAGGGGATCTGATGCAGACAGAAAGCCTTTGTCCATTTCTTTGTATGTTCGAATTTCTAGTTCTACAGTCTATGCAGGCTGCTTTTTTTTCTATTTTTTCTATTTTACTACACGTGGATGGGGGGGGGGTCTGATGCAGACAGATACCAAACTGCCTTTGTCCATTTCTTTGTATATTCAAATTTCTAGTTCTACAGTCTATGCAGGCTGCTTTTTTTATATTCAACTACAAGTGGAGGGCGGGGGGGGGCATAGATAGCCACCAAAGTACCGTGGTCCATTTAATTTTGCTTTCTAGCTCCACAGTCTGTGCAGGCTGCTTTTTTAATATTCAACTACAAGTGTAGGGTGTAATATACACCCAAAGAAGATGGCTACATTGCCAATAATCAAAGATGGAGGAGGTAGACAACCAGGTTTGACTGTATAATTTGCAGACAAGTGTTCGCATTAAGGACGACCTACCAGGGATTAAACAGTTTTTTTCATAATTTATTAGCTTTAGAATTACCTCACTTATCTAAGAAACTGGTGGAGCACTAAATTAGGTTATTTTAGACCAAAAAAAAATTATTTTTTCCAAAAATAGCAAAACAAAACAAAACCAAAACCAAAATGAAAGCACGCAAGGGCGGTTTTGCAAAACCAAAACCAAAACACGACGGTAATCCAGATCCAAAACCGAATCCAAAACCAAAACACGGGGGTCAGTGACCATCTCTACTTAGCATCCAGCCAGGTCGCTGCAGTCTTTGTCCAAAAGTGGATGAAAATAATATTGTGACCTGTGTGGTGGTCATAATTGACTGTAAATGACTGTAAATGAGTGTTATTGAGGTTGATGATAATGTAAGAACAAAAAAAATTATGTGATTTTGGCTAGAGATGAGCGGGCTCGGATTATCGCAATCCGAGTCCACTGTTCACTGTTCCTGCAGTCCAGAAATATTAGTACTGCAATATTTAACTACGTTCACTTTTCCTGCAGTCCAGAAATATTAGTACTACAATATATAAATACGTTCACTGTTCCTGCAGTCCAGAAATATTAGTACTGCAATATATAAATACGTTCACTTTTCCTGCAGTTCAGAAATATGAGTACTGCAATATATAAATACGTTCACTGTTCCTGCAGTCCAGAAATATTAGTACTGCAATATATAAATACGTTCACTGTTCCTGCAGTCCAGAAATATTAGTACTGCAATATTAAACTACGTTCACTGTTCCTGCAGTCCAGAAATATTAGTACTGCAATATATAAATACGTTCACTGTTCCTGCAGTCCAGAAATATTAGTACTGCAATATATAAATACGTTCACTGTTCATGCAGTCCAGAAATATTAGTACTGCAATATATAAATACGTTCACTGTTCCTGCAGTCCAGAAATATTAGTACTGCAATATATAAATACGTTTACTGTTCCTGCAGTCCAGAAATATTAGTACTGCAATATATAAATATGTTCACTGTTCCTGCAGTCCAGAAATATTAGTACTGCAATATTAAACTACGGTCACTGTTCCTGCAGTCCAGAAATATTAGTACTGCAATATTTAACTACGTTCACTGTTTCTGCAGTCCAGAAATATTATTACTGCAATATATAAATACGTTCACTGTTCCTGCAGTCCAGAAATATTAGTACTGCAATATATAAATACGTTCACTGTTCCTGCAGTCCAGAAATATTACTACTGCAATATTTAACTACGTTCAATGTTCCTGCAGTCCAGAAATATGAGTACTGCAATATATAAATACGTTCACTGTTCCTGCAGTCCAGAAATATTAGTACTGCAATATATAAATACGTTCACTGTTCCTGTAGTCCAGAAATATTAGTACTGCAATATTAAACTACGTTCACTGTTCCTGCAGTCCAGAAATATTAGTACTGCAATATATAAATACGTTCACTGTTCCTGCAGTCCAGAAATATTAGTACTGCAATATATAAATACGTTCACTGTTCCTGCAGTCCAGAAATATTAGTACTGCAATATTAAACTACGTTCACTGTTCCTGCAGTCCAGAAATATTAGTACTGCAATATATAAATACGTTCACTGTTCCTGCAGTCCAGAAATATTAGTACTGCAATATATAAATATGTTCACTGTTCCTGCACTCCAGAAAAATTAGTACTGCAATATATAAATACGTTCACTGTTCCTGCAGTCCAGAAATATTAGTACTGCAATATATAAATACGTTCACTGTTCCTGCAGTCCAGAAATATTAGTACTGCAATATTAAACTACGTTCACTGTTACTGCAGTCCAGAAATATTAGTACTGCAATATATAAATACGTTCACTGTTCCTGCAGTCCAGAAATATTACTACTGCAATATATAAATACGTTCACTGTTCCTGCACTCCAGAAATATTACTACTGCAATAAATAAATACGTTCACTGTTCCTGCCCGTGTTCATGACTAGTGGTTCAGCTTCACCCAAGGATCTAAGCCCTCCTCCCCACCCCTCTAAAAAATGTAAGAGAGTTAAGCTGTCATCAACAACACAGCAAACAACTCTGCCTTCTAAAGAGATGGCATCACAAATCCCCAAGGCGAGTCCAAGGGTGTTGGTGGTTGCGAAGCCTGACCTTCCCATCACTGTACGGGAAGAGGTGGCTCCTTCCACCATTTGCAGCACGCCCTCTGCATATGCTGGAAGGATCAGCCACAGTCCAGTTACAGATTTGGCTAATGAAGGTGTCAATGTTGTACACCGGGAGGAGGATATTGATGTAGCTGGCGCTGAGGAGGAACTTGATGAGGAGGATGCTGATGTGGTTATCTTAAATGAGGCACCAGAGGGGGAAACAGTTGTTGTCCATGGGAAGAAAAAGCCCATTGTCATGCCTGGCCAGAAGACCAAGAAATCCACCTCTTCGGTCTGGAATTATTTCTATCCCAATCCGGACAACAAATGTATGGCCATATGTACCTTATGTAAAGCTCAAATAAGCAGGGGTAAGGATCTTGGCCACTTAGAGACATCCTCCCTTATACGTCACCTGAATAACCTTCATAATTCAGTGTTTAGTTCAGGAACTGTGGCTAGGACTGTCAGCAGTCCAGGGACACCTAAATCCCTTGGTCCTGTTGTATCCACACCAGCAAAACCCTCCTCGTCAATTTAGTACTCGATCTTGATTGTAGATAGTCCTGCAGGCCATGTCACCGGCATGACTGAATCCTCTTCAATCCGGGATTCTTCCGGAGGATCTTGCAGCGCTACGCCTACTACTGCCGCTGCTGCTGTTGCTGCTGGTAGACGGTCATCCTCCCAGAGGGGAAGTCATAAGAATGCTACGTCTTTCACTAAACAGTTGACCGTACAACAGTCGTTTGCCATGAGCATGAAGTACGACAGTAGTCATCCTATGGCAAAGCAGATAACTGCGGCTGTAACAGCTATGTTGGTGTTAGACATGCGTCCGGTGTCTGCCATCAGTGGAGTGTGATTTAGACGGTTGATGGAGGTATTGTGTCCCCGGTACCAAATCCTGTCGAGATTCCACTTCACTAGGCAGGCGATACCCGGGATGTACAGAGAAGTACGAAAAAGTGTCCTCAGTGCTCTGAAAAATGCGGTTGTACCCACTGTCCACTTAACCACGGACATGTGGACAAGTGGTTCAGGGCAAACTAAGGACTATATGACTGTGACAGCCCACTGGGTAGATGCATCGCCCTCCGCAGCAACAGCAGCAGCAGCATCAGTAGCAGCATCTCCAAAACGCCTGCTCGTTCCAAGGCAGGCAACGTTGTGTATCACCGGTTTTAATAAGAGGCACAACACTGACAACCTCTTAGAGAAACTGAGGGAAAAAATCTCGCAGTGGCTTACCCCACTTACACTCTCCTGGGGATTTGTGGTGTCGGACAACGCCAGTAACATTGTGCGGGCATTACATAAGGGCAATTTCCAGCACGTGCCATGTTTTGCCCACACAATAAATTTGGTGGTGCAGCATTACCTGAAGAGTGACAGGAGTGTGCAGGATATGCTTGCGGTGGCCGGCAAAATTGCTGGACACTTTCGGCATTCTGCCACTGCCTACCGCAGACTCGAACAACATCAAAAAAGGCTGAACCTGTACTGCCATCACCTTAAACAAGAGGTTGTGACGCGCTGGAACTCCACCCTCTATATGCTGCAGAGGATGGAGGAGCAGCAAAAGGCCATTCAAGCCTACACAGCCACCTACGACATAGGCAAAGGAGTGGGGATGTGCCTGAGTCAAGCGCAGTGGAGACTGATTTCCGTGTTGTGCAAGGTTCTCCAGCCGTTTGAACTTGCCACACGAGAAGTTAGTTCCGACACTGCCAGCTTGAGTCAGGTGATTCCCCTGATCAGGCTGTTGCAGAAGCAGCTGGAGAAAGTGAGGGAGGAGCTGTTAAAGCATTGCAATTCCACAAAGCATGTAGCTCTTGTGGATAAAGCCCTTCGTACGCTTTGCCAGGATCCGAGGGTGGTCACTCTTTTAAAGTCAGGGGAATACATTCTGGCCACCGTGCTCGATCCTCGGTTTAAAGCGTATGTTGTGTCTCTGTTTCCGGTGGACACAAGTCTACAGCAGTGCAAAGACCTGCTGGTCAGGAGATTGTCCTCTGAAGAGGACCGTGACATGCCAACAGCTCCTCCTTCATTTTCTTCCACACCTGTGGCTGCGAGGAAACAGCTGAGATTTCATAAACGACCCACTGGCGGGGATGCTGAGAACATCTGGTCCGGACTGAAGGACCTGCCAACCATTGCAGTCATGTCTACTGTCGCTGCATTGGATGCTGTCACCATTGAAAAAATGGTGGAGGATTACTTTGCTGACACCATCCAAGTAGACATGTCAGACAGTCCTTATTCTTACTGGCAGGAAAAAAAGGCAGTTTGGAAGCCCCTGTACAAACTGGCTCTATTTTACCCGAGTTGTCCCCCCTCCAGTGTGTACTCCGAAAGAGTTTTTAGTGCAGCGGGGAACCTGGTCAGTGAGCGGCGAAGGAGGTTGCTTCCGCAAAACGTTGAGAAGATGATGTTCATAAAAATGAATTATCAATTCTTCAATCAAGACCAGCACTGGCCTCCAGAGACTACAGAGGGACCTGTGATTGTGGAATCCAGCGGGGACGAATTGATAATGTGTGAGGATGAGGAAGTACACACTGAAGGGGGCGAGGAATCAGAGGATGAGGATGAGGACGACATCTTGCCTCAGTAGAGCTAGTTTAGTTTGTACAGGGAGAGATGAATAGCTTTTTTTGTGTGGGGGCCCAAACAAACCAATCATTTCAGCCACAGTAGTTTGGTAGGCCCTGTCGCTGAAATGATTGGTTTGTTGAAGTGTGCATGTCCTATTTCAACAACATAAGGGTGGGTGGGAGGGCCCAAGGACAATTCCATCTTGCACCTCTTTTTTTTCTTTGCCAGCTTGTTTTTTGGGGGTCCAAACAAACCAATCATTTCAGCCACAGTTTTGTAGGCCCTGTGGCTGAAATGATTGGTTTGTTAAAGTGCGCATGTCCTATTTCAACAACATAAGGGTGGGTGAGAGGGCCCAAGGACAATTCCATCTTGCACCTCTTTTTTTGGCATTATGTGCTCTTTGGGGCCTAGTTTTTCAAACTGCCATCCTGTCTGCCACTGCAGTGCCACTACTAGATGGGCCACGTGTTTGTGCCGCCCACTTGTGTCGCTTAGCTTAGACATCCAGCTACCTCGGTTCAACCTTTTGGCCTAAAAACAATATTGTGAGGTGTGAGGTGTTCAGAATAGACTGGAAATTAGTGGAAATGATTGTTATTGAATGTTATTGAGGTTAATAATAGCGTAGGAGGGGAAAAAAAACAAAAACTGTTTTTTAGCACTTTTTATGCTTTTTTACAAAAAAAATCAGAACCCAAAACCCTAAATCAGAACCAAACATTGAGTGGGGTGTTTTGGCAAAACAAATCAGAACCCAAAACCTCAAGCTAATCAAAACCCAAAACACTAAAAGTGGCCGGTGCACACCCCTAATTTTAACATACTTTAACTATTTTTCTAAAAAATACAGATCAGAAACCTAAACCAAAACAAGCGAGGCGGTTTTGCCAAAACCAAAACAGGGGGGTCAGTAAACATCTCTAGTCCTATGCTGAATAGAAACATGAATTCAATTTGAATTTTAACATAATCATTGTTTTGTTTTTGTTTTTTTAAATCTTGGATGATTGTTGTGTCTTACCTGCACACAACTTTTAAAAGCAAGTACTCCTCAAGCAATAGCAGCTATTTGAATCCTAGGGAATCACCTGACACAAGTTGGATAGGGAGGGGAGGTACGATAAGGGTTTGGTCACAAAATGTATTTTTAACAAAAATGACCATTCTATCACAAGCAGCATGGTGGCTCAGTGGTTAGCACTTCTGCATTACAGCACTGAGGTCATGAGTTCAGCTCCTGACCATGGCCTTATCAGTGAGGAGTTTATATGTTCTGTTTGTGTGGGTTTTCTCCAGGTGCTCCAGTTTCCTCCCACACTCCAAAAAACATACTGGTTGGTTAATTGGCTGCTAACAAATTGACCCTAGTCTGTGTGTGTGTATTAGGGAAACTAGACTGTAAGCCCCAATGGGGCAGGGACTGATGAGTGTGAGTTCTCTCACTCGCTGCAGAATTAGTGGCACTATATAAATAAATGGTAATAATTAAATACTTAAACTAATGTCTTTGTTTGCACAATGCAGCCACACTCCTCTTTCTATTTAATTGCTTGTGGCAGTGCATAATAATACTTTTAATTTTTTTTCTTAAAAGTGGGGTTTGTGACTGTAACAGACCTATCAAAATGGCCGCTGACCTCTAGTTTTGTTGTGTTCATATTTTCTGTGTGTATTGTAAAATGCTTATCTGATCAAAGCCTGGACCAAGACATCTCCACATATAATGCCAGGGTGTTGTCTCAGATGGTTCTGCACATGTGCAAGAATATATTATTTCTTATCAGTAATTTACCAGTAGCGAGTCTAAAAATATGTTTATACCCTTATATGTAAGTTGATTCTAAGACCCTTTGTTCTCTGAGTATAAAACTGGAAAGCAGCCAGATAGACCCTTGGCTCATAACTGGACCTTGATGAAGAAAGGTGCCTATTGTTTTTCTAGCTTTCGGGTGAAAGAGGAAATGAACTATTACTTGAACATATTGTAAGCTAAGTATTTGATTTAATTTTTCTTTTAAATTGTTTATCGTAAACATAGAGGTCACAATAAATTTTGCATTCATGAGTCATTAACTCTTTGAAACCGAAAGAACCTCAGTCAACCTGGAACATTTAATGACGCTGCTCGGCAGGGTTTCAAAGGGTTAATCTCTATTTGTAAGAGATTTTTGAATGGTCTAGAAGACCTTGGGGGAAATGTATGACTTTTCCAGCGGGTTTGAATCATGGAGATGTTGCCTATAGCAACCAATCAGATTCAAGCTATCATTTTGTAGAATGTACTAAATAAATGATAGCTAGAATCTGATTGGGTTTTCAAAATCTCAGCTTGATACATTTAAACCCTTGTCTCTCTGGCTCATTCATGAGTCATTAAATCTTTGAAACAAAAAGAATCTAATTCAACTTGGACCTAACCCTTATTGCAGCTCTCCTCCCTATCCAACTTGTGTCAGGTGATTTCCTTCCTGTAAATTCCAGGCGTTTAGGCATATGGTATTATAGAGATTATATATGAGAAATTTCAACATATTTTCTGATATTTCCACTTATGGATAGCAATTGTATTTCTGGCAAATTGTAAAATCGTTTTTGTTTAAAACATGTTTCAATAAATGCAAAAAGAAATGGAAAACACACACCATAGCAACACAAATGTATTTTCTGCTAGAATATTGCAAAAGCCAGCACTCTATCTCTGGATCCTGCGGATTGAACTTTTCATGGCTTCTACTTCCCATATTTAAATAGAAAGTAAAGCCACAATTTTACATATACTGTATATAAATTGTTTATTAGTGCTGAATAATATCCAAGACGTAAATGGAATAATTATTATTATCTTTTACTTTTAAGGTACCACAAAAGGTCTGCAGCGCCATACATGAAAATTATACTATACAATACACAGACAGCAACGTTCCATAATACAAAGCATAATTATACAAAGACCAAACATCTACTAGTTAACAGAATACACAGGAAATTACTTGGTAATGCAGATTAAATTATTTACAGGATGGTGAGTAAGAGTGACGGTAATGTCCAATGTGAAGTAGACCTGGGCTCATGAAAACAGGGCTAAGGAAGGAGGCAGGATCCCCAGAGGTTACATATAAAATTGCAAATATGTGTTTGTGAATTAATCCACCATACTAGCTTGGTGTGGCTCAGATGAACTCTGTGTCCAGCCAGGGGTTAAAACCATAGCTACCTGCTCTCCTGGAATGTCTGGGAGACTCCAAAATATTTGGGAGTTTTCCCAGACTCCCAAAAGAGCAGGACAACCTCCCGTATCCTGCGCTCTTTGTTGGTGAAGTGGGTGGGGGTGGAGCTCAATGTGTCATCATGGCCCCGCCCACAGCGGTGATAGGCCGAAATATGTCACGTTTTGCAGGGGTGGGGCTTAACAGCATGATTCGCGGGTCCACACCCCCATCATGGAGCCTCCTCTCAGAGATCCTGCTGTTAATGTTGGCAAGCATGTACCATGTCCATAATGCTCTTTCACTCCTCTGCAGCAGGTTGCCATGATATGAGGGAGTAGCTTCTCTTCGTGAACAAGTCGACAGCTAGATGGACTTACTGTGGGTAATTTGACGTCATCTACAAAGCATCCGCTGTGCGGTGAAAATCAGCTTTGGTCCCACTGTGCTCCTAAAATTTTTCCACGGCGCATGGTTTTGCGGAATAAGATGGTGGTGTTTCAGGGGCATATGCAGGATTTGTAGAGGGGGGTTTCCACACCACGCCACCAGTGGGTGTGACCAGCATGCATGGGGGCATGGCTATAATATTAGACAGTGCTTTGCTGCTCTCCAACTTTTCATATCCTTATAATATACATGGGCAATGCTGCATGCACTACTGTTAGGCAGGGTCCAGCCACCTCAATTTTACAGTGCCCCATGCTTGTAGGGGGGTTTCCAGGCACTAGGAACCCCCCCCCCCCCCCCTCGGTTTGTCTATGTGTGCACATGCACACTGCAGCAAGATATTTGAAATGAGATAAAGGGTAAAAGAGGGCACATTGGTAGGGTCTTCATGACCTGTATGCGATCCTAGAGATGAGGTGCAACATCATTTTATG
Source organism: Mixophyes fleayi (assembly GCF_038048845.1). Taxonomy (NCBI): domain Eukaryota; kingdom Metazoa; phylum Chordata; class Amphibia; order Anura; family Limnodynastidae; genus Mixophyes; species Mixophyes fleayi. Next base: position 42,707,727 of record NC_134405.1, read on the forward strand.
CAAATAGAATTTTGCAGGGGAACAGGCCAAATCACCAAAAGTGCGTGATTCCAGCGATACAAGTTCCACTTTTGATTCGCTGTTCCACGGGCCCTTTTGTACTCATTTGTTAATACATCCTGCATTCTGTGGCGGGATTTGAATTCGGGAGGAACATAAGTGATAGTGGGACATCTCTACGGACACTTTCTGCAGAAAACCATGCAAAATTCAACACCCAAATATGAAATGAAGTGAATATTAAGCAAAACGGTTCCCTTATCTCTATTAGATCACTGTCCTAAATATGTAGCTATCAGTAATGCAGTGGGTAATATTTTACTTTTAGCAGAGCTTTGGTGGAATGCCATATTAACACCTAACAATGTGTTCTACCTCCATGCTAGATATCTGAAATGTCAATACTGGGATTAGTGGTCCTTTAAGTCTGTAACCAGGGTATGGTGGAACATGATAAGCCCGGTAAGCATGGCAACAGGGCGCTGTGTTTTCCGGGGCACCCCGACTGCCCTCCTGCGCGACAAATATGTTTTTTTTTACGACACGGGCACCTTCTCCCTTAACTTCCAAATCCCTGCAGGGATCGAAATAGATACACCGAGGTTCTCAAAAGGGCTTCACTGCATGAGCAAATTGCCAGCAGGGGAAGGGGTGCTGGAAACGCCAGTTCAGGCCCTGTCTATAACAAACAGAAATGGCACCATACCAGTACACTGGCTTTGTATGTCAGCAGAAATGTAAATATACTGTAGCAAAGGCTGATTGTTGCATGTAGTGTTTTGGAGTGAAGATGCCTCCTAATTTAACGGTACAGCTGCAGATAATTGTGACTCTAAGCTGTTGTTAAAAGCCTGCAGCAAAAAGCTGTCCCTTCTGTAGCAGTGTGAGGTCTCCCTAGAGCTCTAAATGCGCTATAGCTGAATGATTGCCAGCACAGCTACACCCCAGTTAGCATAAAAAAGAAATCTGTTATGTAGTCATTCATTATGGCAGGCAACAGAGACGTACCATATGTTACACAGGATGGAAGGAGATGGTGCACAGTTTTATTATTGTGATGGAAGATCATTGATCTGAATGGAATCCTGAAGAGCTTTGGAATTCATCTGCAGAATCTTGTGCCCAATACAAGTAGGTGGAGTAGCACTACTATGTGTTAATTTACAGGGCTTTGTGCTTGCAAGGTAGGCATCACAATCCCCACCATGCTTTGTATACTAAGGGGAGAATTAAATTCTAAAAAATTATGTTCAAGGAGCCTTGAGATTTTTTCTTGCTTGCGCCCCATAGAGGTGCGAGCAATAATGGTAAAATAAAGCGCTACTTTTTACCATAGTAACGGTGAAAATGGGCGGCCGCGATATTTCTCGAGACATAGTTGCTAATTGGATCTGCCCCATGCGTCTATTTCGGTGCTAGTCATTTAAAGGGACTGTAACCTGTAGAATTTTCTTTGTTTAATTGTGCCCAACCAATATAGTGCAACATATGCACTAGAAACAAATGTAATGTACTTCTCTGTGCATGTTACAAGCAAACTAAGGGGCCTATTTATGAAAGGGGAGAAGAGCCTTATTGACAGAGAAAACAATTGTTTTCATTGGGAATAGGGCTCATTATCTCATCATCGTATATATATCAATGAGGTTACCACTGTCTATCAAGTACCAAGGCTAGTGCGACTTTGTTTAGGGTAACATCGTCCTAGGATGGTGTTTACATAATAAAGGCATCAAATTAATGCTTTATTATTATGCAGTAGTGAATAAATAGTATTACAATAAAGTAAATAACATTTTTAATTGTATGTAAAATAAAAAAACATTTAGCATTTTTACGCCAAAGTTTATTGAGATTACCTGTAGTCTATGTGCAACAAAAGTGGGAAATGTGTTTCTGTAATACATATCCCTTCAACACATAGATCATAATTGCCTACCCTCCCGGGAATGTCCGGGAGAACCCCCAAATCCAGAGACTGCAAGCAAATCTCTCTGAAGGGCGCTCACTTGCCTAGCAGGTGGGTGTGAATATGCTGTGATGATGCAGGTCACATCATCAAGTTCTACCCTCCTCAGTCAACACTGATTTGGCACGGGCCTAATGCCGCAACTAGGGACATCATATGCCTTGCCAAATCGCCTTGAATTGTTTAGCGTTCTCCCCTGTTGTGAAAGGCCGATATTAGTAAAGTTTGGCAAGGGGCAGGGTCTAAAGATGTGATTCACATGGCCACGACCCCATGATTGAGCCTTCTCCCAGTTATCATGCTGCCAAAGTTGAGAAAACAGACAGTATTTAACTTATGTGAAAAACAGAAAACTAGTTTGCACCCCTTGCATTGTAACATGGTTTTCTCCAGGAGACTGAAATAAGAAGTGTCTTAAGTTAAGATCCTTAACGAATCAGATCCTTATGCAATTTTTTAACAGTTTTTATTTTTCCTTATTACACCCTTTTGGGATTGCTAGTGTGTGAATCTTGAAATCCATACTCAGGAATTGTTAGGTATTGTTATCATTTAAGGTCTACAAATGTTATTTAGTTGGTACCATTTGCGATATATACTGTGTGTGTGTGTGTGTGTGTGTGTGTGTGTGTGTGTGTGTGTGTGTGTGTGTGTATATATATATATATATATATATATATATATATATATACACACACACATATATATATATATATATATATATATATATATAAATTTCTGTATTCTTATAAGTTTTATTATCTGCTGTTGGAATAAATATTGATTTATATTAGAGATGTTCACTGACCCCTGTGTTCTGGTTTTGGTTTTGGATCTGGATTAACTTCGCCCTCGCATGTTTTAGTTTTGGTTTTGGAACCCGATTTGTTTTTTTGATTTTTTTTTTTTCTACAATCTCGATTTGTTTTGCTAGAATCACATATTTTTGCTTTTTTTTCCCCCTACATTATTATTAACCTCAATAACGCTAATTTCAAGTCATTTGCAGTCAATTTTGACCACGTCACAGGTCACAATATTATTTTCATACACTTTCAAACAAAGACTGCAGCGACCTGGCTGGATGCTAAGCGACAGAGCAATGACTCAAACACACGGCAGTTCCTAGTACATGTAGAAAACATTGCCAAGCAGCAGTGTCCGTAAATAAAGTGGTGCAAGATGGAATTGTCCTTGGATAACTGTGATAATTCTACAGCTAATACATGGAATTACTAATGAAACAGCAGCAAAGTGGAATGTAATACATATACACGTCTATTTAGACATCCATGCTTACATTACTTCTGCAAGCAACGTTGTTCTTTGTTAATAAAACTGTTGTCTTTATACCGTTCAAAACTATTAAAAATAATCCTCAACCATTCTTTGGATGTTGATAGTAGGATCATGTGCAGTTACAGCAGAGGTGTCACTAATTCTGGCCAATTCTTTTACAGTAGACAAAACCAGATGTCAAAATGTTGTGCTGAGTCATCTGCATCATCAATGGGTGTCTCAGATTTTTGCAAAGCACACAGCAGTATATAGCACATGTAGGTAACATTGGCACCCAGCGGTAGCTGAAATTTAAAGTGGTGCAAGATGATATTGTCATTGGGCCCTCCCACCCACCCTTATGTTGGATCTTAAAAAGGATGCACATGCACACTTTAACAAACCAAGCACTTCAGCGACAAGGAGTGCCACTTTTGAGGTTGATGTGCTTGGTTTGTTTGGGCCCACACAAAACAAGCTAACAATGGGCTTAAGGCAGGTAGCAGTGCTGTTAATGAACTCTACTGTGGCAAGATGTTGTTGTCCTCCTCCTCAGCATCATCCTCGCCCTCATCAGTGTGTACATCATCCTCACACATTATTAATTCATCACCGCTGGAATCCACCATTACAGAAGTCTAAGTATTTTGATGTAATTGGCGGGAAAGGCTTTCCTCATGGAAATTGAAGTTCATTTTTATGAATATCATCTTTTCCACATTTTGAGGAAGTAGCCTCCTACGCTGATCGCTGACAAGGTTCCTGGCTGTGCTGAAAACTCTTTCCCAGTACACACTGGAGGATGGGTAGCTTAGGCAGTGCAAAGCGAGTTGGTACATGGGTCTCCAAATTCCCTTTTTTTCCTCCCAAGGGACTGTCTGATGTGTCTAATTCTATGCTGTCATGAAAATAATTCTCCACCATGTTTGGATTGTGGGATCAGGTGGAGTAAGGGCGGAGGTGTCACATTTTTTGTTCAATTCTTTGAGACTAGACCAGATGTCAAAAGGTTGTGCTGAGTCATCTGCATCATCCCTGGGTCTCTTGGGAGAGCTAAGTTTTTTCCAAGCAGCAGTTGAGTGAGAAACTGAAGACGGAGACGCCGTCTTGTCACGTAACACTTGAGCTGTCATCTTGCTCACCAGGAGCTCCTTGCATCTCTTCAGATCTGGGTCAGTTGGAAATAAAGAGAAGACATAGCTCTTAACCTGAGGATCAAGCACAGTCGCCAAAATGTAGTGATCCGATTTCAAGATTTTGATAACTCTTGGATCCTGGCAAAGCGAATAAAGTACTTGATCTACAAGTCCGACATACTTAGCGTAATTGCTTTGTTTAATCTCCTCCTTCAGTTTCTCTAGCTGCTTTTCTAAAAGTCTAATTAAGGGAATCACTTGACTCAAGCTAGCAGTGTCTGAACTCACTTCACAGGTGACTACTTCGAATGGTTTCAGCACCTTGCACAACATGGAAAGTATTCTCGACTGCGCTTGAGTAAAATCCATCCCCCCTCCTTTCCCAATGTCATGGCTTGTGGAGTAAGCCTTGGATGGCTTTTCGCTGTTCCTCCATCCGCAGAAGCATATGCAGGGTGGAATTCCACCTTGCCACCACCTCTTGTTTTAGTTGGTGGCAGGGCAAATTAAATTGCTCTTGTAGCTGTTGTAAGCTCCTACATGCTGTTGCCAAATGCCGAAAATGTCCAGATATTATATGGGCCACAGACAGTAACTCTTGCACGAACCTGTCATTTTTTAAAAAGCCATGTTGCAATGACATCCCTTAGTTTTTGTAACAGATTGTCAGCTGTATGCCTCTTAGTGAAGCTGGTGATACACAGAGTAACCTGCCTCTGAAACATATGACATACCTGGGTACATGCTGCTGCTGTTCCTGCTGGTGAAGGAGAATCACCAACCCAGTGGGTTGTCACAGTCATATAATTTTTAGTTTGCCTAGTTCCGCTTGTCCACATATCTTTAGTTAAGTGTACAGTGGGTAGAATGGCATTTTGTAGCCCAATAATTACATTTTTACAAACCTTCTGGTAGAGGTGAGGAAGAGCTTTTCTAGTGAAATGGTGTCATGATGGTACTTTGTAACGGGGACACAAGACGTCAAGTAACTGTCTAAAAACAGCTGCATTAATAATGGATATTGGACGCAGATCGAATACTAGCATAGTCGCTATGGCATCTGTGATCCGCTTTGCGACTGGGTGACCGCTTTTCATACTTGCTTCCTCTTGCAAAGAATTGTTTAACAGTCAATTGTTCCAAACTACTAGTAATCTTCTTCTTAGTCTGCTTCTGGGATGAAGATCCACCCGCAGCAGCAGCAGCAGCGGGCCTAACGGTCAAAAATTCTTCTGAGGAATCCAGGATAGTGGAGGAGTCATCTAGCCTTAGCAACTTTGATGCAGGAATAATTTCGATCCCTACTGAGGATATTGATGAGGATGGTGTTGTGGGTGTAGATTGCAGGCGTCGGGATCTAGCTGAGAGAAGGGACCTAGCTGATGGTGGACTGCTTGTTGTTATTTTTTTACCGTAAGTTTCTGATTTCCCCAACAGCTTGCCATGAACTCGCTTCAAATGGCGTAACATGGATGAGGTTTCTAGATGTTTAAGGTCCATACCTCTACTGACTGTGGCTTTACAAACGCTACAAATGGCTAGACAACTGTTGTTAGGATTTGGGTAAAAATAATTTTACACATAAGAGGTGGATTTTTTTGGTCTTGTGCCGAGGCATGACAATGGCCTTCTTCTTATCACATGCAAGAAGTATCTTCCACCGGTGCAGGACTTACAGAAACAACATCATCCTCATCTCATTAGCGCTCTCATCAGCTACACAAATATCCCCCTCATCCTGTTGCGATTCCAAAGTGGCATCCTCAATTTGTGTATCAATGGCTACACTTGGGCTGTTCATGCACACATCTGCAGAAATGCTTAAAGGGTCCTTCTTTATGGGTACACTATCAGACATGTCAGGTTTACACAGAGTACTTGTGGATAGACTCTCCTCAGGGATTTGTGTCATTTCTGAATCATAACATACTGTTTCCTCTAAAGCCTTACTATTTTCTTCCAGCTCGACTTTTACTTGTAAAAGTATTTGGACACCACTTTTGGAGTCCGAATGACAAGGTCTTGCTTGGTCATGACTGAAGATGCCTCAATGGCAGTTGCAGAACTAGCACTCATAGAAAAAGGCGAAGGCCTCACTCTTTCCTGCCACTGCATGTGTAGAATGGCATGTTGGCAATTGTATTTTTTTCTGCAGATAACTTTGCCTGGATTACAGGTCTTTTTTTTTTTTTCTCGACCAAGGTAAAAGGTGTTTTTTTACATTTTTGTTTTCCTGACTTAAAAACACTATGCACTTTAACATAGGCTTTAGCAGATGACGTAGAGGGATTACTATCATCATGACTGGTGCCAGCAGCTGCTTTGTGCTCCTGGCCTTCTGTGTACTGTTGTGAATCCATTTTGATAACACAGTACAATGTGGATGCAGATTAAGAACAACACTGCCAGCTATATTATTTCTATTTCAGCAATCACAATTCGCAATGGAGCTCTCCTCTTTGTGTTTTATCTATATAACACAGTACAATGTGACTGCAGATTTAGAAGACCAAGCCTGCCAGACATATTATTTCTATTTCAGCAATGACAATTAGCAATGGAGCAAAGGAGCTCTCCTGAATGTCACTGGAGACTTTGAAGAACACTGCTACCCCTCCTCTTTCTTTTCTACCTATGTCGCTGCCCAACTGCACTAGAGACTGAAAAGAACTGTGCTACCTCTTCTGTGTCCCTCTGTGAAATGGCACTGGATCGCTCTGAGGTCGGTACTTATAGAATCCAAAACTCGCAAGACCCAACATCCCACGACGTAACAATGGCGTTCTGCCTCGTTTTCAATTCCGAGGGTGCGCAAAATAACCGGTACTCTGATCTGCTAAGTTCAGATGTGCTCGGTTCTCGGGGAACTGAGCCTGAGCATCTCTAATTTATATGTTTTATTACCCCAATCTGTTCTGCTATTATTATTTAAGGTTATTTTTTCACTATTACTGTTTTGCGCTGTTATTCTTTGTGACTGTATAATATTACTTTGATTTTTAACACATATGTTATACCCTGTCATTCTGATTCTGCTTCCTCTCACCTTAACCATCCCGCATGGTAGACCCCGCTATTACCTTATTATAAACTCCAGGACTGCTGCAGATATATATGGTGGTGTGATAATACCAGTTAGGGAAGAAACTCATCAATATTTCAAAACATTTTTCTGTTGCCAACAAAAAATCATTGCCTAAAAAGCTCTATATCATTGCTTAGCATTTTTCAGCAGCTCTTTAATAACAAAACAACATGGAGTTATATAAAGCATTTTTTTTGGTAAGCTATTTTGCGGGTGGATAACAACAACTTGAGCGCTCCCAATTGATTATAGTTCTATAATAAAAAAATATATTGTAAAGTGTCTGTTAAATGTCAAAAACCAACTTAAAGGTGCCAAACCTACACAAAAATAAAAATAGCGTTATAATATGGTGCGCCAATAGAACAGACCATATAAAAAATAGTGACCAGATGGCGGATGTCCTTCTAATCAAGAATGTTTATTACAATATATTATATCAACCCAACTTCAAATAGAATATTATGTATAAAAATGCAAAAGTATATCTAACCTCCAAAAGTAGGATATAACTACAGATCAACAAAACTGACATACAGAGCAGAGAAATGATCCTTGCAAATTTCTCATTTATATATTATAGATCAAAAAGACATAGTGTGTGGCCAATACACTCTGTGTAAAATTCTAGATCCTGGGCATGTAGTAAAGATTCAGTGTCTGAAATATTCAGTTAATTGAACAGCGGTGTAAATACTGTTGTATTCATAATCTCACCCAAAAGCAGCTGGCATCTAGTTACAGTGCTGATAGCACATGCATAAAATACGGGTCCCAAAATAAGCACTCAGATGTCTGTGGACACTATGTGACCTTTATCTTCACGATCTAAATGAGATATATTGCGTGTTGTAGCTGGTGTGGGAGGAAGCCCCTCCCCTTTGGAACTTTCACAGCATACAGCTTTAACACCATTTATCTTTGACAAAGTTTGCCCTTTGAGCCGACATGTCAGGCAAGATATACTAGACATACTTCTACTGATAACAGCTAATCTTTGGATAAGCAAAGCATTATTATCTATTTACTACTGGACATACTGAATTTAATCTTACAAGCGGTTTCTCTACATGAATTCCACCCTTATGAACAAACAACACTCCTAATCGTGATCTGTCTGTATGCTGTGAAAGCTTCAGTTACTCTGTTATCATCATCTATGGTAAATATGAACTCTAGATAATCTCCTCACCCCTGCTGAACCAGTCTTTTTGTCAGATCCATGAACAATATGATGCCACTGTGAGCTAGCGGAGCTACAGCAAATGCGCAAGACATTGGCAGGCTCACTTGATCGCTGGAAGGTCAGCCCCCTAGTAAGTAATCTCTTAGGAGCAGGTTTTACTTAACTGAATTTTCTTGTTTCGGCTAGAAATAACACCAGGCTCTCTTCCCATGACAACCTCACCACTTACTACAACATACAAAACATTAACTATAACATAAACAAAAATCACCCAGTCCGCATTAAGAGCCACCACGTACAATATGAACATGAATAGAGGTATACTTGTGCAAGGTGTACAAATGTAATTTCCCTTTGTCTTGTTTTTTGTTTTTTAGCTGTCATCATGAGAAGAAGATGGATCACCTGTCAATACTTTAAACTATGTCTGCTGGCTATAGTATTTTTGTGGCTCTTCGTTACCTTTGTAGAAGATAATGTAATTTTAGACAATTTGCGTTGGCTTCAACACAGTTTAAATCTCCATTCCTTCACAAGCCAGATAGTTATCCTGAACTCCTCATCTTCCACCATACGGCACCCTTTGGCATCTCCATATCCATATCCTTATAAATTTCTTATCAACCAGTCTCAGAAGTGTCAGAATCGGATCCCATTCCTAGTTCTCCTGGTGATTGCGGACAGTCATAATGTGAAAGCTAGAGATACAATCCGTGAAACCTGGGGGAATGAAAAGAACTATGGAGACGTAGAGGTCGTAAAGATTTTCCTTATAGGCCTCTCTCCGATTATGACTGGAGCCGTACAGAGACTGCTGAAGGAGGAAAGTGCTACTTATGGAGACATTGTACAACAAGACTTTCTGGATACCTATTCTAACCTAACTCTAAAGACTCTAATGGGAATGGAGTGGTTGTCAAAATTCTGCCCTAATGCCAGTTACGCAATGAAGATAGACAGTGATGTTTTTCTCAACGTGAATTATCTTGTTCACCACCTTCTACATCCAGAACTCCCAACTCGTAATAATTATATCACCGGGCTTATAGTGTACTATACTGAACCTATAAGGAGCAAAGAGAGCAAATGGTATGTACCTGAGGATATTTACCCTGGGGACACGTATCCACCATACCCTTCTGGTCCAGGTTATGTATTCTCAGTGGACGTAGCTAGGAAGATCTACAAGGTGGCACAGGAAATCGCTGTTATTTCTGTTGAAGATGCCTTTATGGGAATATGTTTGTACAAGCTGAAAATTGTACCCACACGACCCCCAAAAAACTTGTTTTATGGGCACAGGATTGAATATGATCGCTGCATTTTTAATAATGCCATCACGGTTCACCATTATAAGCATGATGACTTGAAAAATGTTTGGACAGACTTCTGGGGAAAAAAGACATTGGGGTGTTGATTTCAGGAGCTAATACGTTAGAGAAAGGGATAAGTTATTATTAGGAGCCATAATAGACCGTTTTATAGTCAAGCACATTTTTTTTCTAGGAGTTAATGAATATATTATGAATGTTTGAACCCTGTATATTTAATAGAATGGAGCAAATACTTACCAAGAGTATGATATGGACATGATCATAGCTAGAAAATTAGAGAATAAACCCCCCCTCCCAAATATGGAGTCAGTAGCCTTGAAGACGGCAGTTCCGCCAACATCTGATCTAGATAACTCAGCTTGAGGCCCCCAGGGTGCCCTTAGACTAAACAAAACTGGCACTGAATGAAGCCAAGGGAAGTGTCCTCCAATGTAATATTGTCTACTAACAATCATTACAAGCCCCTGCACAGCTGCCAGACTGGAAGAGGCTGAGCAGAGGATCTAAACCTGTGATGACCAATTAGAAGAAGGACCAAGCTTGGGATCACAGGTCTCCCTGAAACATGAGACCAAACACTCTAAAAAGTTTCTGCTTGCAAGAAATCCAGTTGGCCCTGGAACTAGAAGCAGACTGTGTGTTCGTCAATTGACTAGAACACTAATATTTGGAAACTACTTAGGTGAGAACATCAATGAAAGGAGCCCTTTCAGTAGGATCTGCAAGACATTGATCCAAAACCTTATATAATTTTCCCTAATTATCTTTGGCCTAAAATCACATTGGCTGGGGGTTAACACAGAAATAAAGGACAATCTAAAGAAGTAGCCCAGGCTATCATTATATAACGCAAAAAACCCACAAAAAAACCCAAATATCATTTGGCTACCTGTATCGTCTCTATTTAGGGACTGTTTGAATAAATGAAAAATGCCTGATAGTTCCAGTATTCATTTTTTTATTAATTGCAAACATGAATGCAAAAACTTTTTATTTACTATACTTAAATTAATGAGCGTGACTATTTTCATTGAAACTTTGGAATTAAGGGCCTATTATTGTCACCATTTTGCGGTTGCATATAGCAAGGAAATACTGCCAAGGCAGCCGAGTGTGTTGCGCTGGCTGGAGCAGTAAGAGTTAATTTAGTGCTTTTCTGGGCTAGCCTGCGTAGTTTGCGTGTGTGTGAGCCCCAGATATCCAGCCTGTGTAACAGAAATTAAAGCCAAGAAAGCAAGAAACCAAAAGTAAGGGGTACTGACCCCAATTCATGAGTCTTTCCACTGGTAAGTCAGACAGAAAGGTCAGAGGGAAAGAGAGGTAGGATCATTTCTAATTTACTTAAGGAGATAATATTTAATATAACATATATGGTTCTACTGATGTTTCATAAGTTTAAAATGTTGGATTTGTGATAGCAGAATGCTGCTGAGCAGTGGTGAATTTACCATGGGTACAGAGCAGACAGGCCCATGACTTATGGTCCCACTCTACACCCATGGGGTGAGCCTAAAGCCATATTTTGCTCTTGACTGTCCAGTCCGGTTGAGTATTTAGTGCAACCATTCTTGCAACTATTAAGTATGTGCTGGAGGAGTTCAATGAGGGAGTGAACTATAGTGAGAGCTGATCTGGTACCTATCTATCATCTATATCCTTTAACTGTTCAAATGGTGTTCAATCTGACATGCCCAAAAGGAGGATAGAAAGGGACTGAGCTAGCTAGGGGAAAGCTTTACAATTCAGAACAATAAAATAATACTGGGTAATACACATACACACAGAGTTAAGAGGTTTCAGCTTGGAGGCCTTTCCAATCTATGGGACAATGGGAGTCTGACACATGAGGTTAAGTGCTACATATTGCACATTGGTCCAGCCAGAATGCAAAGGTAAAAAGTGCTTAGTGCACTGCATGATCAGTCACACAGCAATGTTTGGTCACCGGGTTGTTGTCTTGTGTGAACTGTGTAGAAGGTGGTAATAGGGTAACCTAGGGAGATTAAGAGGGTGGTTGAGGAATATTATAAGCTTGCCTGAACAGGTGAGAACACTTGAAGGTTTGAAGACTAGTGTTTAAGTCTTTTTGCATGAGGATTCACATGAGGCTAGTTTCACAATATTTCTATCCCACATCTATAGCATGTATGTATATATGTGTGTGTGTGTGTATGTGTGTGTGTGTGTGTGTGTATATATATATATATATATATATATATATATATATATATATATATATATATATATATATAATTATTAGAGATGCTCACTGACCCCAGTGTTTTGGATCTGGATTGCCTTCTGGCTTTGGTTTTGGTTTTGCCAAAACCACCCTTGCGTGCTTTGGTTTTGGTTTTGTTTAGCTATTTTTTTAAAAATTAATTTTTTGGGGGCTAAAATCACATAATTTAGGTATTATTTTGTACCTACATTATTATTAACCTCACTAACACTAAATTCCAGTGATTTCCATTCAATTTTTACCATCTCACTGGTCACAATATGCTTTTTATACACTTTCAGCCAAATACTGCAGCAATCTGGCTGGGTGGTAAGCGACGGAGCAATGGCTCAAACACACGGCACTTCCTAGCACATCTAGGACACATTGTCACACAGCAGTGGCAGAGAAGAAAAGTGGTGCAAGATGGAATTGTCCTTGGATCATGAAATCAGTTATGGTTCATTTGATCGTTCCACCTGTTTCTTGGATAAGTGAGGTAATTCTACAGCTAATACATAGCAACTAGCGCTGACCCCCCCCGGGATGCATGCTTTTATCAGACACACACCAATCAAGGGTGCCAGACAATGCACTAAAAAGAGCCATTGAAATTCACAGCAAAAAGCCAGTTCATCAGTGAGCTTTGAATCAGCCCCAGTTCCGACAAAATTGTAATCTAAACACGTGAGAATGTGGCCTCTAAGAGGCTGACTACTTGACACAAAGACATTGCATGGATGGCTATGCAGGGATGTCTGCCTCTCAGGACATTCATGCACTCCCGGAACCCGTGCTGATATGTCCACTGCCCCTTCTGCATCACCAGATCGGAAACAGCACAGCATATTTTTGGGCAATGCCCTACTGCACAGGCACTGTTGGGTGCCTTGGAACATAAACATAAGGACCAGTGGCGCACGCAGGGGGGGTTTCTGAGTCTCCAGAAACCCCCCTGCGCTAACTAAGTGGCCGCTATAGCTGCACTGTCCTATACAGCAGCCGCGGCGCTGTCAAAGAAGCGTCCGCGGCAGTGCTGTAGTGTATACAGCACCGCCGCGGACGCTTCTTAGACAGCGCCGCGGCTGTGTGACAATGTGTCCTAGATTTAATCAACCGCACTTTATCTCTAACATTATTTTACACCTCTGAGTCAAAACTACCGATGTTTGGGAAAGGTTTCACACACTCCCGGGTCATCTTGACCCATTTGTCACAGTATGCCGTTGCATACGCACCATATTTATTATGCATAACATACTTTGCTGAACCAACTTTTGATTAGCCACAAACCAGTGTGAACATAAAGTAACGGTACTAGTTAGAACGAATTGAATAGAATGAGGGTTGGAACTTCATTGAAGTGGCTGGTAGCTTTGGCCACTAGTCCTCCCCACTATCAAGATCACTCCTAACCTGTTGACTTTTGAAATGTTTATGACTTTTCTTGTGATGAGTTTGTAACTGAGAGACTGGTCTAGACCTTGGGAGGAGAGGTAAATAGTGAGACAGCAACCGAGAACGTTCAAAACACTGTCTCCTGAAAAGTTACACTAACTGTCAGGACGTTGGACCGGGAGAGTAAGTTGTGGAACAGTAATTTCCTAGGCTCAGATTATTTGGCGGACAAGTACCAAGTGTAGACTACCAGCAGCATGACCTCAAGGGTAGCAGAGACACAATGGTACCCATTCCACCCACTGCAGAGGAGCCAACACCCAGAGATGCACTCATGAATCTGTTCTGGGAAGCCTCAAATGCAGTTAGTAGCAACTGAGCCAAAGACTAAGACAGTTGTCCAGCATGAAGTTGTAGTTTTTCCTGTTCTGTGTTTCTCTCATCTCATTCTCTTTTCAGGACAGTCAATTATTTTAATTGTGGACAGGTGACAGACGCTGGTTCAGGTAATGATATTGAGGAGTTGGAGATAAAGGAGAAGTTGGTAGCACAATCGGTCCAGCCAATTACTCTATTCAATTCAGGGGTAAAGGAAAATTTGAAAACCTTGGAGCTTGGAGAAATTGCGAGGGGCTATTGTCTGAGGAGTATTGCGTCCGTAAGTACGTTGACCCCATAGTTGAAGAGAGGTACATCCAGCGATGCCAGTCCAGTAATATTCGGACATGAGCAGGCATCTTTGAGAATGATTATCATTCTTGGGTGGGTAAGGTTTTAGACCAAACTAAGTGCTGGGTGTGCTCTCACATGCCTCAAAGATTATATCGAGTAGGACTATATCTCTTTCCACTAAATATTCCTGAGGTACCCGAATTATGGGGTGGGAGGTCACTAGGGCTGAGGTAAGACAGCTACGTCCCTTAGTCTGGAGTCTCCCAATATTTGGCAAGCCGATCACTGTTTCACGTGCAAAGAAACCTTAAGGGCATACACATAGGGACATAACCTTAGAAGTACCTTATGGAGAGTTATTATTATTATTATTATTATTATTATCTTATATGTATGAGGCATCACAAAGGTTTCACAGCACGGTACATAGAGCATGAGACAAAGAATACAGCATACAGGGTTACCATTCAATTTACCTTCAGAAGAGATGCTCAAACCCTTTAGAGCTACCAACATATTTTCAGGATTTCTGTCTGTAGAAAGAGGTGGGATAAATACTGACCCAGATAAATAGGTTAATCCACTTGTGCATGATTAAAGAAATCCTGAAAACATGAACTGTTGGTAGCCCTTGAGGACTGAGTTTGAGCACCTTTGCCTTAGGGAGTTTTGTTCAATTTTTAGCCTCTGCTGTTAAATTTCATAAGGTTGCTTGCTTACAAAATATGGCGCTATTTTATCCTACTTTGCACCATTAATTACCTGAGATTAGTCCTTCTGAAATCTGATTACACATATTAGGAATTAGTAATACCTGCCCTGAATTGCCTTTAAGAAACAAAAACACATGAGCGACTGCAGTCAATGGACGCAACAGACCGCATGACTTTCTATTGTATCAGGGCTGTATAAAACCTTCAGGCATAATGCAGATATATATGTATGAAAAATATCTTTATTTGGAGAATAGTGTTACAACATATCTTCAATAACGTAATATTACACACCAAACATATTGATGATACAATATATATGTGTAGGTACCCTATATAAACACATATCAACCTGTTCCTCGATATAAACACAGTGTCCTCCATATTACAGCACACTGTAAAATACTTCTGTGCACCCATATACAACCTCAGTATTATCTATATGTGGTATTTCCACATAGCACCCTGCCCTTCATACAAGGCCGGACTGGGACTAAAAATCAGCCCTGGCATTTAAAGCACACGGGCCCACCTCTGTTGATGAGCAGGAAAAAAAAACACGTGCCACAGCGCATTTGGTGCGCCGCCAAGGGCGTGGCTACATTATGTTGGGGGCATGGTCAAAATGGTGCGTTGATACATACATTATAATAAAACATTACATTTATCAGGCCCTCCCCATCCACATTACGTCACCCCCCAGACACATTATGACACCCCTAGCCCACTGTACTTATCAATGCTTCTAATGCTGCTGACATTCCTGTTGAGTGAGCAGGGAAGCTTTTAGTCTCACGAGATTAATAAATCTCATGCAACTTAGAGCTCCTCGGCTTGCTCTGCAGGCTGTGTCCTGCCCTGGACTGGGAGCACAGATTCCTCCTGCTTACCAGAACTGGATTAAGGCTCGGGGGGCCCAGGCACTTAAGTCAGGGGGTCTCCTATGATGTAATTTGGCTATTAGACACATTTTTGACAAATACACAGGCAATACTGTGTGCACTACTGTTAGGTGCACGCAGTTCTGCCTTAACAAGCAGTACCGTGTGATGCAGGACATATCTCCCAACTGTTCTTGTAGTCAGACCAAATCCTGATTAAGCGGACAGTCACCCACCAAATTCAGAACAGTTGGCAGACTGTCCTGGTCTCTCCTACCTGTCTTGTCATTGTTACCACTTGTGGCTGCTGGTGTCTTTAGATCAGTTGCTGCTTGTCTGGATCCTGGAATGTTGGATGCCCTATTTGGAAAAAAAAATGAGTACATGAAATTTAGCCCCAGGGGTAAATGTATGAATCTCCGGATTCTTCATCTCCGGCGAGTTCAGCCTCTTCAGCGCTTAAATTTAAAGCGGCGCTGCCTTGTAAAGGGAAGTTTCCCTTTACAAGGCAGCGCCGCTTTAAATTTAAGCGCTGAAGAGGCTGAACTCGCCGGAGATGAAGAATCCGGAGATTCATACATTTACCCCCCGGTGTTAAATCAATATAGCATCCACGTTTTAAAATTAGGCCTCACTCCTGCCCCAACATTAAAATACAAGTATTCACATTTGATAAATACATCAATTTCCCTCCAACTAGCCCTGACATTAAATAGTATTCCCATTTAATAAATAAAACTGTTTACCTCTCTCCAAACAAGTCCAGCAAGAAATTAAATAGCATTTACGTTTAATAAATATATCCATTTCCCACAACCACCCCAGGCATTAACTCATAATCACATTTAATAAATAGACCTCATTTTCCCCAAACAGCCCCACATTCAATTATTAGCTCCCAAACCACCCCAGCATTAAATTAAAAATCCAATCAGCCCATCTTAAATTGTTAGGCCCCATTATTAAATTGCCCCACCATCACCCCACAAATAAAATAGCACCCAATAATTAGCCCCACCTGCAATTCACCATTAGATTAATAGCCTACCTCCCACATTATATTAAGACCCTCCCCCCTCACACATTATAGTCATACACCAGCCCCCACACACATACAGTAGTCATACCTTGTCACACACATACACACTCTATAGTCATACCCTGTCACACACAAAACATACTATAGTTACACTGTAACACACACACACTATAGTCATACACTGGCTCACACACCCACTATAGTCATACACTGGCCCTCACACACACATTGTCACACACACAAAACCTACCATAGATCCCCTGTCACACACACAAAACCTACCATAGATCCCCTGTCACACACACAAAACCTACCATAGATCCCTTGTCACACACACAAAACCTACCATAGATCCCCTGTCACACACACAAAACCTACCATAGATCCCCTGTCACACACACAAAACCTACCATAGATCCCCTGTCACACTCACAAAACCTACCATAGATCCCCTGTCACACTCACAAAACCTACCATAGATCCCCTGTCACACTCACAAAACCTACCATAGATCCCCTGTACACAAACTACCCCCCCCCTTCCCCGTACACACTCATCACTTATTTATTAATTAATTTCCTTGTTTGTCACCTCCACTTATGGGCTCCTCTCCATGACTTAGGGTGAATGGTGTGGCCGTGTGGTTCCCACCCCATTGAACCCTCTGAGGTCCCCCCTTCCGGAGGCAGGGGGCAGAAGAGTGGGTGCTGGCACAACTCCCTAGGTATGTTCAGAGACTAGACAGAAAGATAACATGAAACTATGTCTAGCAAATACATCCATCTGTGCTAAACACACTTAAGGAATTAAGGAACAAAAAAGCTGGGATAGATTGATTTTGTCTGTGCATATTGGGGCGTCGGGTGATTTATTCCAGTTTGCCTTAACTCTGCACAGAAGTCATCATTCCACCAAAAACTTTCAACACAAACATATCATAAATAATACAAGAGGCACTACTTGAACTTACTAAATTCTAAGTAGACAAGTCTTTAGTACAAGATGTTATACATCCAAGAGTAATACAGAATTAGCATTAGTGCTTGCAGAACCATTAATGAAACATTTTAAACAATTGTTGCTGACTGGTGTAATTCCAAGTGAGTGGAGAATGGCAAATGCAGACAAACTAGTCAAACAAGTTGCAAGACCCATAGCAGCATGAATTTGCTGCTGAGATATCATATCAAACAAATCATGTTTTTTGTAGAGATGAGCGCACTCGGATTTTGTGAATCCGAGCCCACCCGAACCTTTCCGATCCGAGTCGGATCCGAGACAGATCCGGGTATTGGCGCCAAATGAAAACTTGAAACCGAGGCTCTGAGTCATAATCCCGCTGTCGGATCTCGCGATACTCGGATCCTATAAATTCCCCGCTAGTCGCCGCCATCTTCACTCGGGCATTGATCAGGGTAGAGGGAGGGTGTGTTAGGTGGTCCTCTGTCCTACTATATCTCGTGCTGTGCTGTTTAGTTCTGTTCTGTGCTGTGCTGTTTAGTTCTGTGCTGTGCTGTGCTGTGCTGTGCTGTGTTCTGCAGTATCAGTCCAGTGGTGCTGTGTGCTGTGCTCTGTGCTTCTAAGGGCATAGTTATTATTTCCCCATTATTCCCAAGTGCTTTAAAAAATAAAAAAAAGTTATAAAAAAAAAATACAAAAAAATAATTGCAAAAAAAATTAATTACAACAAAATTTGCAAAACCAATTCTGCAGTATAAGCCCATTGGTACTGCAATATTATATTACCAAGTTCACTGATTCAGCAGTATAAGTCCAGTGGTACTGCTATTACAAAGTTCACTGATTCAGCAGTATAAGTCCAGTGGTACTGCTATTACAAAGTTCACTGATTCAGCAGTATAAGTCCAGTGGTACTGATATTACAAAGTTCACTGATTCAGCAGTATAAGTCCAGTGGTACTGATATTACAAAGTTCACTGATTCAGCAGTATAAGTCCAGTGGTACTGATATATTACAAAGTTCACTGATTCAGCAGTATAAGTCCAGTGGTACTGCTATTACAAAGTTCACTGATTCAGCAGTGTATAAGTCCAGTGGTACTGCTATTACAAAGTTCACTGATTCAGCAGTATAAGTCCAGTGGTACTGATATATTACAAAGTTCACTGATTCAGCAGTATAAGTCCAGTGGTACTGCTATTACAAAGTTCACTGATTCAGCAGTGTATAAGTCCAGTGGTACTGCTATTACAAAGTTCACTGATTCAGCAGTGTATAAGTCCAGTGGTACTGCTATTACAAAGTTCACTGATTCAGCAGTGTATAAGTCCAGTAGTACTGCTATTACAAAGTTCACTGATTCAGCAGTATAAGTCCAGTGGTACTGCTATTACAAAGTTCACTGATTCAGCAGTATAAGTCCAGTGCTACTCTCCTGTGCCGCATATAATTTTTAAAGGCTTTGCCGAGTGTGTGTGGCTTAGGGGTACGCTCTCTTGTGCTACATATAATGGAAAACCAAAATTTGGAGGATAAAGTAGGGAAAGATCAACACCCACTTCCTCCTAATGCTGAAGCTGCTGCCACTAGTCATGACATAGACGATGAAATGCCATCAACGTCGTCTGGCAAGCCCGATGCCCAATCTTCTAGTACAGGGCATGTAAAATCCAAAAAGCCCAAGTTCTCAAAAAATAGCAAAAAGAGAAACTTAAAATAATCTGAGGAGAAACGTAAAGTTGGCAATATGCCATTTACGACACGTAGTGTCAAGGAACGGCTTAGGCCCTGGCCCGTGTTCATGACTAGTGGTCCAACTTCACCCAAGGATCTAAGCCCTCCTCCCCCCCCCTACAAAAAAATTAAGAGAGTTATGCTGTCAGCAACAACAACAAAACAGCAAAGAACTCTGCCTTCTAAACAGATGACATCACAAATCCCTAAGGCGAGTCCAAGGGTGTTGTTGGTTGTGAACCCTGACCTTCCCATCACTGTACGGGAAGAGGTGACTCCATCCAGCATTTGCAGCACGCCCTCTGCATATGCTGGAAGGATCACCCACAGTCCAGTTACAGATTTGGCTAATGAAGGTATGAATAAATTAACAAGTGCAGAGAAGAAAATCATGTAACATAGGGGCACTCTATGATAATGGAGTATTTTAAAACTTACATTTTATTAGTTTTATTAAAATAATAATAAGTCCCAATGTAGTGCCTGTGACACCAGTTGCGAAATAAAAAACAAAAAATTGTGAAATAAACAAACATATAAATTTTAAAATGGCAGAGAACACCGCCAAGCCTCGCAGTGTAATGAGACAGCCAAAAAGTCTTCAATAAGATTTTATAATAAATGACAAAATATTTAATAGCGGTCTATAAATCCAAAAATATAAAGGACCATTTAAATTTTTTGGTCCTAAACGGGAGATGTCATGAATATATAATAAGACATCATTGACGGAGTAATGATAGTATAGACAAAGTTATTCCCTTATTGTAGTGGAGTAGTTATTCAAGGGATATATATCAAAATGGTAGACCCTTAATATTCCATAATCACGTAACCTCCGTTTAATAGGACATGAACTCTGGCAGTGGCAGTCTTATCACTATAAATCAGACTTAAGAGTGCTGTATGGGTAGATATATTCTCTCTTAATTATTGGCAACATGATATGTATAAGCCACAGATTACCACACTATAAGATGTTGTTTTCAACATCAAAGATTATATATTTCATTATGATTGTTATTGTAGCATTAGTCAGGCTAAATCCTGCCCTAACCATAAGCTATAATTGGGTTAGAATAGGACTGATCTGCGTATCTCTCTATAATGGAGGCTCACATCTGAGCATTCAGTCACAGCAGTCTGTCAAGCTAATAAAGCCCTAACTGTTGGCTGAGATTATCATTAGACTGATCTAAGAGTCCCTCTTCTTACTGGTTATGGGCTCTCATTCAAAACATTCACACACACGCCAGAGATTAGTCCCCTCCCGAAAAAACAAGTTTTGATAATTAATTAATATGCATAACACTGCGAGGCGAACGCCGACGCGCGTTTCGCTCACTCGCTTTAACCAGGCAAGTGTTAACCAGAATGTTGTACACCGGGAGGAGGATATTGATGTAGTTGGCGCTGAGGAGGATGTTGATGATTATGATGCAGACAGATACCAAATTGCCTTTCTCAATTTCTATTTATATTCTAGATTATATAATGGATGAATAGTTTTCTGTTTTACTCCTAGTGAAGAGGGGATCTGATGCAGACAGATACCAAACTGCCTTTGTCCATTTCTTTGTATATTTGAATTTCTAGTTCTACAGTCTATGCAGGCTGCTTTATTTATATTCAACTACAAGTGTAGGGCGGGGGGGGGGGGCATAGATAGCCACCAAAGTAACGTGGTCCATTTAATTACACTTTCTAGCTCCACAGTCTGTGCAGCCTGCTTTTTTTATCTTCAAAGTATTTATATTTACAAGCCTTGCAATCTAAATTAACTAGAGGTAGTGACGTGGTAGAACTCCAAAAGGCAGTTTGGAAGCCCCTGTACAAACTGGCTCTATTTTTTAACTGAGTTGTCCCCCCTCCAGTGTGTACTCGGAAAGAGTTTTTAGTGCAGCGGGGAACCTGGTCAGTGAGCGGCGAAGGAGGTTGCTTCCTCACAACGTTGAAAAAATGATGTTTATAAAAATGAATAATCAATTCCTCAATGAAGTACAGCACTGCCCTCCAGACAGTACAGAGGGACCTGTGGTTGTGGAGTCCAGCGGGGACAAATTGATAATGTGTGAGAAGGAGGAAGTACACACTGTAGGGGGCGAGGAATCAGAGGTTGAGGATGAGGACAACATCTTTCCTCAGTAAAGCCTGTTTAGTTTGTACAGGGAGAGATGAATTGTTTTATTGGTGTGGGGGCCCAAACAAACCAATCATTTCAGCCACAGTTGTTTGGTAGGCCCTGTCGCTGAAATGATTGGTTTGTTAAAGTGTGCATGTCCTATTTCAACAACATAAGGGTGGGTGGGAGGGCCCAAGGACAATTCCATCTTGCAACTATTTTTTGGGCATTATGTGACCATTCAACAGTCGTTTGCCATGTTCAAAAAGTAAAAGAAAATGCCAACAAATTCAATAAATTAAATCAAAAGTTAAATACCCTGTCATTATTTAAAACAAGAGGTTTTGACGTGGCTAGAATTAGTGTAGTGTTAAGATGTTATAAACACTACACTTGGAACTTGGAGGAGGTATTGTGGCCCCGGTATCAAATTGGGTACCGGGGCCACCCCACTACGAAGTCCAGATACTTGTTTGGTGGAATTCAGACCAGTTGAGGGTGTATTTATTTTATTGTGGCCCCGGTATCAAATTGAGTACCGGGGCCACCCCACTACGCAGTAAAGATACTTGTTTGGTGGAATTCTGACCAGTTGAGGGTTTTATTATTATATTGTGGGGACCACTCTATACCACACTACCACTCTATACCACTCTATTTAATACTTTAATTCTATTTAATACTTTAATTCTATTACTAATTCCCATAAAGAGGAACTGCCGCGTCTATTTAATACTTTAATTCTATTAGTAGTTACCATAAAGAGGAAGAAAATAAACAAATTTTACCAAAAGTATAATATGACTTACAAATACTACACTTGAAAGATGGTGCCTTTAAATGAAAAAGTCAGTCTTCATTGCACGACTATGTGCAACAGGGACAGTTTTTTGGTTTACAAAGTCAATCAATAACACTTCGACCCTGTCTGTCTTTAACATACTTGATGGGATCTCAATGATGAATGGTCTGTACCATGGTTGGAGGAGGTATTGTGGCCCCGGTACCAAATTGGGTACCGGGGCCACTCCACTATGCAGTCCAGATAGAGGTGTATCAGATATTAAACAACGTTGACTGTTGCTGCAAAATTTTTAAATAATATTGTGGGGAATACTACACTACGCAGTCCATAAACTTTTTGGGTGGAATTCAGACCCGTGTAGGGTTTTTTTAATAATATTGTGGTGACCCACTCCTCTACGCAGTCCAGGTACATTATTGGTGCGAATCATACAAGTTCAGGGTTTTTAATTTATATTGTGGTGACCCACTCCTCTACGCAGTCCAGGTACATTATTCGGTGCGAATCATACAAGTTCAGGGTTTTTAATTTATATTGTGGTGACCACTCCTCTACGCAGTCCAGATACATTTATTGGTGCGAATCAGACCAGTTGATGGTTTTCTTATTATATTGTGGTGACAACTCCTCTACGCAGTCCAGATACATTTATTGGTGCGAATCATACAAGTTCAGGGTTTTTAATTTATATTGTGGTGACCACTCCTCTACGCAGTCCAGGTACATTTTTTGGTGCGTTTCATACCAGTTGATGGTTTTCTTATTTTATATATTGTGGTGACCACTCCTCTACGCAGTCCAGATACATTTATTGGTGCGAATCATACAAGTTCAGGGTTTTTAAATTATATTGTGGTGACCACTCCTCTACGCAGTCCAGGTACATTTTTTGGTGCGATTAAGACCAGTTGATGGTTTTCTTATTATATTGTGGGGACCACTCCACTACGCAGTCCAGAAAGATACCTCGTTGCAACGTTTTGGACTAATAACTATATTGTGAGGTGTTCAGAATACACTGTAAATTAGTGGAAATGCTTGTTATTGAATGTTATTGAGGTTAATAATAGCGTAGGAGTGAAAATAAGCCCAAAAACTTGATTTTTGAACTTTTTATGCTTCTTTCAAAAAAAAATCCGAATCCAAAACCTTAAATCCGAACCAAAACCTTTCGGCAGGTGTTTTGCGAAACAAATCTGAACCCAAAACATTGCGGAAATCCGAATCTAAAACACAAAACACGAGACACCAAAAGTCGCCGGTGCACATCTCTAGTTTTTTGACTAGGTTAGTAAAGTGTTAAATCAGGGTGGATCGGTAGATATAGCTTATTTAGACTTTAACAGGGCATTTGGTACAATATATTAAATCAGAAGCTTAAAATATAGTTTCAGATGATGTGACGGTAAGCACTATGTCTAGTCAAGCATTTGGAACATAAGAAAACTTGATTCCACAGAAGGAGGTGTTACCCCCCCTTCCTTACATTGTACGCTCCGCGGCGTGCTCTGTAGTGTCTTCTATCACATGGGACGGCACCTATCACATGGTGCACGTCCCATGTGACATCTCCAGATCCATTCATCGGAGGGGAGGCGCTGCAATCAGTAAGTGTAGTGCCGACCCCATCGCTCAGCGCACAGACTGTCATGCCGAATTCCGGCATGACAGTCTGTGCGCTGAGCAATGGGGCCGGCCAGCTAGTAACTGGCCCATCTGGCCATCGGCCCCTCTGGCATTTGCCAGAAGTGCCAGATGGCCAGTCCGGCCCTGCCTTCATATAAGTTATATGCCTGAGTCCTTAAGGAGAGCAAAGCATAAAAAAGGAGCACCTTGGCAAAATCATGTTGCATTGGAGGAGGAGGTAAATTTAAAATGTGGTGACAGACTTATAGTTGGGGTAGAGCATGTCCTAGATCAACTTTAAATTTCAGTATGAAAATTAAGTTAGCAAATATTTGTGTGCTACATGAAAAAGCCGCCAGTGTTTTCCTGTGATGCAAAATAATAAACTAATTTGCACCCCTTGCAG
This sequence comes from Mixophyes fleayi, assembly GCF_038048845.1. Classification (NCBI taxonomy): domain Eukaryota; kingdom Metazoa; phylum Chordata; class Amphibia; order Anura; family Limnodynastidae; genus Mixophyes; species Mixophyes fleayi. The sequence continues at coordinate 42,732,294 of NC_134405.1, forward strand.
TGTAACTTGGTTTGTCCAGGATCAAAGTTACTTCTTTTTATTTGCCTTGCTCTTCTTAATGACTCAGGGCCATTGTATCCTATCACTGCTGTCCTAGCCACGCTATTCTGCTCATAGTGTGTGCCATCATAGTCTCCACATAAAAATATACACACTATCTGCATTTAAAACACGCTGTCCTTCATCTAACATCCTTTGTAGCTGTTGCCATTAACCCTTGGCATCCAATTCCATTAGCACACATTAACCCGTTGTAGTCTTCCCTCATTTGCAATTAGCTTTATTGTAGCCTTATCCCATTGAAGCCTTCATCCATATGCCCAAAAAGCACCCTGTCCATTGGGAAGAGGGATAAGAGTGAAGGGAGAAGAGAGAATGGGCTAGGAGGGAAGGAACCAATACTTGCGTCCACCATGTGGGTGTTGTGAGGATCCACAACACTAGCTTCAGATGACAGCTGTCAGAAAACAATTACTGTAAGGATTCACAACACTAGCTCCAAATGACCGCTGTAAGAAAACGGTTCACAAACACCTGTTCTCAATTCCTGTAATCAGCACTCGGCTAAGAACAGTAATCTAGGTAGTCACCTCCTTTGTTCTATTGTACAGCTTTCCCTACTCTGTAATCAAGCCTTCAGTAAAAAGGTCAATCAGAACAATTTATCTTACCAGTACCACTTTATAAAGTGCCTCAGTTTTACCAAAACCTTTGCAGGAGCAAAGTTTTTTTTGTGATTTCTCTGCTTGTACTTTTGAAGACTTGTTTTGTGTAACTGTACACCACAATTTTACCTTCTCTAGTCCTTCAACCTCGACTTTGACCACCACTATTCTACCTTCTCCAATTCTTTGACTTTTGCTTCGTCTATCACTATTCTAGTTTCTACAATCCTTTGTCTTCATCTTGTACCTCCCAACCAGTTCTTTCATGACTAAGGAGCTTGGCCGGATGTGGTATGTTTCTGAAAGCTATCCCAGCCAAGTGGGTCTTACCTGAGAGCTTCCAGCACTGTGACAGGAGACCACATATATTGGCCAGGTATGATGATGGCTTCACAACTAGCCAACCTGCCTTTGCTTTATTGCGCAGGCGCCATTCCCTTGATTAGTGCATGCACTTTGCTGCTCACACTATAGGGTATCCTGTTGGACTACCTCTCTGCAGACCATCTTCTCCCCCCTGTGATGATGATATGGCATGTCAATGGAGCAATATGGTCAGTACTTCAGTTCCGTACTTCAATTGGTGAAAACAGAACAAGTTATTGTGGTGGTAAAAGTACTAATGAAATCCTGACATAGAGTTTCCCATGCTACAGCTGGCGAATCTTACCTCCCGACGTTAGTTATATCACCAGCAGAAGATGAGAATGGTAACCATATAAAATAGAAAAAAACGGGTCATGCCACTAGATTCATGAGATTGATTGTTGTGAGCAAATTCCGCCCAGTTATCTTGCTTAGTAGAAATATTCATTCTTAAAATGTTTTCTAGTTCATAGCTAGGACCAACCAGATCGCTCGCAAGACCACCGGCACGAAAGCACCTGTCAATCAGCTGGCAACCAAAGCCACCCGGAAAAGCTCCCAGCTACCGGCGGCGTGAAGAAGCCTCACTGTTACCGTCCTGGGACTGTTGTTCTCCAAGAGATCCGACGCTATCAGAGGTATATGGAGTTGATGATCCACAAGATGCCCTTCCAGTACCTGGTATGTGAGATCTCCCAGGACCAACCTCTGCTTACAGAGCTCAACAGTTATGGCTCTACAAGAGGCCAGCAAGGGTAATTTAGTGGGGCTATTCGAGGAGCACTATTATATATTTAACAACAGAGGCACTATTATTTAATTCTTGACCAGCAGGGCATTATTTAATTCCTTAGTAACAGGCCCACTATTATATATTTATTTAACAACGGGGCACTATTATGACCAACATTTCTTCTGCACACCCTTGTGGTACTACAAGTGCATGTATGTGCTGTTGCACCTGTACATGCTGGCTCTTGTAGTTCCACAGTTACACACTAGGTAGAGAGTATCACTCTGGTACCCACCACTGAAGTAGATTGAGATGGATTTTGAGGAAAAACTACTTCACAGAAAGGGTGGTGGATAAGAGGAATAGGCTCCTATCAGAGGTGGTAGAGGCAAATACAGTAGAGCAATTTAAACATGCTTGGGATAGACATAAGAATATCTTTATGAAAACTAAAGGATCAAATAGGGTTTGAGGTTACCATAAATTAATAAAACATTGGGCAGACTAGATGGACCATCTAGTCTGCCCAATGGGCCATAAGCGGTTCTTATCTGCTGTCAAATTCTATGTTTCATTGATGAAAACAAATAAAAGTTTGGAAATAAGAGAGAAAAGAAGGCAGGGCTTGGAAGAGAGCTTGTGTGGGTACAGTGAGAGTGCTAAGAGAAGCAGGCAGAGGCCCTGAGAGAAAAAGTAAACAAAGAAAAAATGTAAACAGAGAGAGACTAAAGTTTGCCACAGAAGAGCTAGAAAGCCCCTCTGCTGCAAAAGCGAGCCTGAAAGTAAAAGTAAAGCTTGTCAGAAAGAATTCAAACAACAGCAGCAAGTACAAGTGCATACCTCTCAACTCTCCCAATTTCAACAGGACTGTCCTGATTTTAGGGCTCTATACCGCTGTTCCACCTGTGGACATGCTTGTCCCGCGGGCGTGAATGCTGCGGGAAGGCAGGTATGTAATGGGCAGACTAGCACTGTGCTAGGCAGCCCTCAGGGGCTTAGTGAACACACCCCCTTTGAGCTTCACTCTGCCTTTGCCAGTTATAGGGTTCACTCGCTTGCTTCTCCATGATCCTGGTTCTGTGATTAGTCTGCCAGCTTCCTGATTGATACCCGTTGTGATCTCTGCCTGGATACCGATGTTGCTTGATTGCTCGTGACCCTGACCTCTGCCTGTATACTGACCTTGCTTGTTTGCTCGTGGTCCTGATGTTTACTTGGATTCGAAGTCTGCCTTTTCATCTGAGAGATCTCCTCCCATCCGCAGGATCGAGGTGCCAGCTATTCGCTCCATCAGACTAACCTGTGTCTGCAGTGTTTCACAGTACAGATTTACTGCTTCATCTTGCTCCGGCATTCCCTAAAACTGTGCTGTTCTCTAGCTCCATCTCACACAGGCCACAGCTGGTAATACACCATCCTCTACTCCACACTGCCAATCTGTAAATCTGGTAGAGGTTGGTACTGCATCCTGGTACGACCCAGTGTTCCTGCTTTATCTGGTCCAGGAGTATCTCTGCTCAACATCCCACTGTCAAGTCCTCTGTGGTGCCTACCTACCGGAGTTGAGTTATCACTACTCGAGAATATGTCCTGGGGACAACCGAGTGCCGGCAAACATATCTGGTTCTATGGGAAAGGGGGTTGCTGTAAGTGAAGCTCTCGTCAACAACAGGTTCTGATAACTCAACTCGTAGGGTGATTTGTGACACTTTCTTAATTCAGTTCAAACACTGGTGCAATAAGGTTGAAGTAATTACCATTATAAATAAAAATGCACTTTCTTAATTCAGTTCAAATACTGGTACCTATCTGTGACAGGATGGACCGCCTATGCCACCCTGTCTGTTGTTGCTGGGAACTGGCTGGGCTAACCACCGTTCCCTTTCGTTATCCCAAATTCGCCCTCCTGCCGCAGTAAGAGGGGCTTACATGAGCTGCCACCACTGGACTCTTATACCGGCATCCAGAACAAGGTTTCTTCTGCGTAACTGACACTGTTAGCGTGTCTCGTTGCTGGTGTACCTGGGCTGGTAACTCCGGACCTCTTACTATGGATCCGGGTTGCTGTGAATGGATCCCCCCCTGGCCTATCACATGGACCAGGGCTGCTGGGTAGCAGGCAGAGCGGTGGTACTGGAAACGCTTGGGTTCAAACCTCAGAGTATCACTCACCGGACTGTAAGTGCCATTTCTCCTGTGTTCAGGAACCGTGGCCGTCCGCCATCCTGAGGGTCTGCGCATGTGCAGCCCTTATGAAACCTTCAGTACCTGTTGCTTTTAATTAATTGGATGATCAGGCAACCCTCCCTATTTAAACCACCTGTGATCATTACCTAGTTGCCTGATCTTAGAGTCTCATTCCCCATGAGCCTCTGAAGGTGTTCCTGTGTTTCCTCGTGTATTCAGCTCCAGCTGATTCCTGTCTACTACGATTGTGGTTTCCAGACCACTTCAACTCTCCTGTGTTCATCGTGTATGCACTCAGCTGATTCCTATCTGCTACTGCTGCTGGATTCCAGACCGCCTCAACTCTCCTGTGTTCAGCGTGTCTGCTCTCCGCTGCCTCCGTTACTACTGCCGGGTTCCAGACCGTCTCAACTCTCCTGTGTTCATCGTGTCAGCTCTCCACTGATTCCTATCTGCTACTGCTGCCGGATTCCAGACTGTCTCTACTCTCCTGTGTTCAGCGTGTCTCCCCTCCGCTGCCTTCGCTACTACTGCCGGATACCAGACCGCCTCTACTCTCCTGTGTTCAGCGTGTCTCCCCTCCGCTGCCTCCACTACTACTGCTGGATACCAGACAGCCTCAACTCTCCCGTGTTCATCATGTTTCCAGTTTTACTTACTACTGCTTCCTGAGTATTGCTCCTTTGATTACCGGTTACCTTTCGTGCGCTGCACCAACCTGATTACCGCTTCCATCCTCCAGTGGTCTCTCCTCCTGCCGGCAATCAGCCGTTCAGGTATCCCTGCACTTCTCCTTGACAGCCTGCTCTCCTGAACCACGGTATGCATACTTTCCATTGACTTTGCTATTGTATTGCATATCCGTCTGGACTGTGTTGTGTTCATCTCCGGAGTCTTCCATCTACTGAAGCTATTGTTACTATTGACTTTGTTTCCTATTACCTGGATCTCTATAGTGACTTTGTATACTTCAAGCAGCGCTTGTCAGTTATTATTGTATTGTGGTTATCATCGTGGGATCAAGTTCCGTGTGCCCCCCGTGTATCCTCTGTATTCCATTCATCTCCTCGTGCCCCTCCTCACATATATATAGCAGTGGTACAACTTGCTGAACGCAGACCACTGACTCCTGTTTCCGATTGGCACCAGTTTCTAGTAACCTCTCACATAAGCAGTGGTACAACTTGCTGTATGCAGACCACTGACTTCCCCGTTACCTCCTCTCTACTCCTGAACATTCCTCCTCACTATAGCAGTGGTACAATTTTGTGTACGCAGACCACTGACTCGCCTCACGTTTACTTGTCCATCTGGTTCCTCGTGTTCATACATCTAAGTCATTACCAGTTGCTGCTAGTCATAGACTTTCCTTGAGCATTCTCTCACCATCTGCTGATTCTCCTGTTCCGTTGTCACCCTGCTACCAGAGGACCATAGTACCAGCTATATTACTCTGGTAAGAACATCATCTGGTGATATCCTGGGCAAAGACTCCTAGTGCCCGTGACACAGAGACAGCCGGAGAACGGATTAGATTTAGGGTCTAATCTGTGGATCACAGGAATACAGCAATATTGAAGATGTTTCCAAGCTTGTCTTTGAAGCAAGATGTTTGCTCTCACACATTGGTGGAAGATACCAGTGTGATCAGGTCAGATGAAAAATCAGAAAAACACTTACATGCTCACACAGCTCATCTTTTATACAGTTCAGAAATAGTCTATTTTTAGAATCAGGATGTACCCTGCTTCCCAAAACATAGATTTACATGCATTTCAAGGCTAACAAAATTTACACTTATCTATGAAATTCACTCTGGGCAAAAGGCCATACAGTAACGACCCCCTGCTGGGCCTTTGGCCAGAGCAGGCTTAAAACTTCATCACAAAACTTTGTTGGTACTTCCGGCTATCAGACTCCATTGCACTTATGCCTAATTGGAGGTTTCCACTAGCAACCTTACAAATCCTAAACAATGACATTCCCATACTAAATACATCCCAATACACACAAGGCCATCCATAAAGGCCTATTGTATCAGATATATGAATCAGATATAAGGCATATCCTTTAGTAAGGTGAAAACAGGAAAAAACAGTTTCTAACCTGGTCTCAGAAATAACGATTTCCTATCTCAGAATATATACAATATTAAAAATAAGTGCATTGGCAATTATATAAATATGCGATCTGCACTATTTCCCTTAAATAAATTGATACCATAAGTTATTTATGAGTGATCCAGTAACACTATCTAATCGCTCTTTCAGTGTTAATTTCTCTGGATCCACCTCTGCTCCGCTTCCTTTATCGGTTGGAGTACCACAAGGATCAGTCCTAGGTCCTCTGCTATTCTCTATCTACACCACTTCTCTTGGAAAACTAATAAGCTCCTTTGGATTTCAGTATCATCTCTATGCGGATGATACACAAATCTACCTATCCTTTCCTGATCTCTCACCATCTGTGTTGTCTCGCGTTACTGACTGTCTTTCTGCCATTTCATCTTGGATGTCTTCTCATCAACTCAAACTCAATCTTTCAAAAACTGAATTAATAATATTCCCACCCAAAAACAGAATCTTCCTGCCTGACATTTCTATTTCTGTTGATAACATGACCATAAATTCCACCCAGCAAGCTCGCTGCCTAGGTGTAATCCTTGACTCACAACTATCATTTATTCCCCACATCTACTCTATATCTAAATCATGTTATATACATCTAAAGAATATTTGCAGAATACACACATATCTCGCATAACCTTAATTCATGCACTCATCATCTCCCACATCGACTATTGCAATTCCCTCTTACTGGTCTTCCCAAAGTTAGACTTGAACCCCTACAATCTATTTTGCATGCAGCGGCTAGATTGATTTTCCTTGCAAACCGTTCTTCCTCTGCTGAACCACTCTGTCAATCTTTACATTGGTTAAATGTATTTCAACAAATCCAATATAAAATTCTTCTACTAACATACAAGGTCATCAACAAAATTGCACCGACATACATTTCCTCACTCGTCTCAAAATATCTGCCAACTCGACACCTCCGTTCTGCACAAGATCTATGTCTCTCTTCCACTCTCATCACATCCTCCCATTCCCGGTTACAGGACATGGTTGACAATGAATTCTATGTGACGTATGAAGAATCACTGGAGCCACTTGATCAAGGGCAGTTGTTAGGGTTTGGTGAAAATGAGGTATTGCCCTATCAGGGCAGGAAAATGTAGAAATTGGGAAGAGAAGGTGTGACGAAACACGTGTGATAACACTATAACCATCCTGTTCCTCGTTTCTCACATAATGTGGATTATAGCAAGTACTTTTTATAGTCCTTGCTTTTGTTTCCCAGCTCAACAGACTACAACTGCAGTGTCTAATTACATGTGGATAAGGGGACATTGTAGCTCATTGTAAATATGTATAATGTTTATTGTATATTGGTGATGTGGCAGTGATTTTCCTATTCATTGTCCATAAAGTGAAGCCAGGGGATTATGGGTAGGGATCGGTTGCAAGATACTGGAGGGAGAAAACTAATTAGTGTCAATTGTTCTCACAAGACTAGTGCAGACAGGCCATCTAGCAGGCGAGGTTTTGTGGAAGGACAGCTCATCTTCACTCCCCTCTCCAACCCCCTCTGGTCCAGCACTGATCAATGTTTAACAAAGAGAGGTCCAGGGGTTTCCCAGAGAGGGGAAAGCTCTGTCAAAATTAGACCGTAGATATTAGGAGCCACTCCAGGGGGGGAGTGGGTGTTCATTCTGTGATTTGATTGCTGGAAGGTGCAAGGTCTGGTTTTGAGTTTTCGTTCTCTACCAGAAGCTACATTTGAAGCTGAAAGAGATCCGTGGGTGGTCAAGCCAAGTGACTTTAACTCCTTAAGCTAGTGGGGAAAGGGACAGATGATCTGGCATTTATGTACTGTGTGTATATAATAATCTACTGATTGTTTTACATTCTAACTGCATTTGCCTGAGTGACTGAGATCTCTTTAAGGTACTGGCTAGACTTCCCTGGCATAGTAAGGCACTTGTGGGTGGCTAGCCAGCGTCAAGTGGGTAGAATTGGGACAGAAAACCCGGTATCTTCACAGAAGGTGTTGAAGAGAGGGAAATAATATTCCTGTGAGTATGAGGAGGCTTGGAAGAGTTTGACAGCAGGGTGGGAAAAAACTGGGGGTAAGCAAGTAGCTAGTAAGGTGATAATCCAAGAGGGGGAATGGAGTGTTTAGGAAATCAGAAACTAAGCATAGTCTAGAGAAAACAAGATTAATACAGTGGCCATTTTGATGGGTAGCGGATTTAATATACTGGGAGAGGTAAAGTGAGGAGGTTAGATTATAGTAGCTTGGAAGCAACATTGGAACGTGGATTATCAATAGGTATGCTGAAATCACCCATGATGATGGCGGGGATGTCAGAAGATAAGACATGAGGGAGCCATCCAGAGAAGTGTTCAAGAAATTGTTGGTGTGGTCCAGAGGGACGATAGATGACAGCACCATGCATAGAAAATGGGTTAAAAATACTAAAAGTATGAATTTCAAAAGATGCGAACGTGAATGATAGGACATTTCATAAAACTGTGAATGTGCTCTGTGGGGAGAGAAGTAGCCCAACCCCACCTCCTTGTCTGCCTCCAGGTCCTAGAGTGTGGGTGAAATAGAGACCACCATGTGAAGGGGCTGCAAGTAAAGCAGTGTCTGAGAACTTTGCCTGGAATACAGGTCTTTTTTTTCTTGACCACGGTGAAAGTGATTTTTTACATTTTTTTTCCCCTGACTTACAAACACTATGCAATTTAATATAGGCTTTACCAGATGACATAGAGGGATTACTATCATCATGACTGGTGCCAGTAGCTGCTTGGTGCTCCTGCTCTTCTGTGTACTGCTGTGAATCTATTTTGATAACACTGTACAATTTGACTGCAAATTCAGAAGCCCGAGCCTGCCAGCCCTAGTATTTCTATTTTAGCAGTCACAATTTGCAATGGAGCAATGAAGCCCTCCTCTTTGTGTGTTACCTTTATAACACAGTACAATGGGACTGCAGATTTAGAAGACCAAGCCTGCCAGACCTATTAATTCTATTTCAGCAATGACAATTAGCAATGGAGCTCTCCTGAATGTCACTGGAAACTTTGAAGAACACTGCAACACTTCCTCTTTCTTTTCTACCTATGACGCTGCACAACTGCTCTAGAGACTGCCAGGAATTGTGCTACTCCTTCTGTGTCCCTCTGTGAAATGGCGCTGGATCGCCGTGGAGGGAGGTACTTATAGAATCCAAAACTCGCGAGATCTGACGACGTAACAAAGACATTTTGACTCATTTTCAATTCCGAGGGCGGGTGAAAGTACCGCACCAGCTCGCTACCCGGATCTGCTAAGTTCGGGTGTGTTCAGTTCTTGGCGAACCGAGCCTGAGCATCTCTAATTTTAAGGTAAATTTGCATTGTCAACTGCCTGAATATACATCATCAGCAGCAGCTATATATATATAGTGTCACTAATTCCGCAGCGCTGTACAGAGAGCTTACTCACATCAATCCCTGCCCCATTGGAGCTTACAGTGTAAATTCCCTAACACACCCACAGACAGACTAAGGTCAATTTAATAGCAAGCAATTAACCTGCTAGTATGTTTTTAGAGCATGTGTGGAAACCAGAGCATCTGGAAGAAAGCAATACAATCTCTACACAGATAATGCTTTGGTCAGGAATTGAATTCATGACCTCAGTGCTAGCTACTTAGCCACTATCCTGCCCACATTCCATACCTTTATGAATTTTATATTGTTACAAAAAAGCTCCACTACTCCCTTAAAGGTCAGAGCCTTAGTTGGGCCAGGCCAATTATCAATCTAATTGGCAATCCTTGTTTATTAATATCCTATTACATTTGGGACTGATATGTATTTTGAGATTTATATTGAAGTTATTTAATAATATGTAGATTTATTCCAACTGCTAAAGGTTTTATCCTTCCAAATTAAGTTTTGTCTGGTTTAAACAGCCATTCCCGCTTCCTTTATTGCCTCTGCTTTGGGGGGACCCTTGTCTCTCTGTGACAGTGAATCTCTGATGCAGCCTCTGGCACAGAACCCAGGAGGAGACCTATTATAAGGTTAGCTTAAACAGTGCCAAGGTCGACATCGTCACATTGCTTTATTAGTATCCCTCCTGACCCTGGTCATCAACATCATAGAATTCTCTAATAACATCACACCTGGTTAATGGCTTTTCACACCACTCAACATATGCTTTCCAAAAATGTAATATGTTGGCAGATGGCGAGTCTTTTATTATTACCTTTGCCTATCTTCATAACCTCTATTTGCAGTCATACACACAAGATACGATTTATGTGAAAGATTTTTAGACAACAGAAGGTTGTATAAATGTATTAGGATTCCTGAACAATTCCTTCTGGGTGCCCACACCACCTCGGGTCCTACTACACCCCCGCAGAAGCTCCCCTGCCCTTTATTTTTTGTTTCCCACCCATCCCCATAGATAAGGAACCACTGGGATCCCTCCAGATTATTAGCTTTAATAGAACAAGAAATGTATTCGATTTTTAAACAGTCTCACCACTTAGGTCTCATTTTGCAATCCAGTTGTTCAAGAAGTTTCCTTACTAGTTGTTAATAGCATCTTTTCTTCTGATCAAGCTGCCAAGCCCGACAACACTTTCTATACTACTTCAGATCTCTGTGGACACAGATACCACTGGATGCTATTAACAACATGTGAAGGAAACATCTTGTGGTTCCATAAGATTCTCAAGTACCACAAATAAATTCTTTTGTTTCCTTCTATATTGCATCAAACTATTATGCGGTAATAAGAACTTTGCATGAAATGAAATTTAACGGATCTGTCTTTTAACAATTCTGTCTATGGTGACTAAAAGGGAACGGATGAACTTCTTGTTTAAATAATAAATAATATTTTTTAATTTATGGAAACTGTTTTTTGTGAATTAGTTTTATACAATTAGATTCTCCAATTAGATTAGATGTTATGGGTAAATCGTTACGGTGGTACCCTAGCAAGGAGGGTGCAGAATTTTTGTAGAAGGGGCAGGTTTTCTGTTGCCTGTTAACAATTGCTAGTCCTAGGAATTTAAAATCAGCTTTAGAATTGCCAAGAGCAGTAAAAGAAACTTTAAGTAAGGAAGTTCAGTTAGGCCATATGTGCGATCCATTCCCCATGCCACCATTGGCTTGATTATATCCCTAGTCGCTTGGTACCTATAAACAAAAGTTTAAGTTGATACAGCATTTGTCTTACCTTGCCTTGCCTTGTCAGTTAATGATGCGATTAAGGAGCATTGCATTGTGGGCTATCACTTTTTCGAGAGGGCTCTCAAGTTATTTAGAGGACAGGGGGATTGGGCTAAGATTGATCTAGGGTCAGCTTTTCATCTTGTCCTCCACACCCATTTTCATTTAAATTTATCGGGGTTTAAATTAGAGGACAGTTACTCTGTGGAGAGATGTCTGCCCATTGGATATGTAGTTTCCTGTGCCTTTATTGAAAGATTTTGTACAATTTTGCATTGGTGCATTCAAGCTGGGACAGCTGAGCAAGGGGCAGTGTACTATTTGGACGATTCTTTAGTAATGGGACCTGAAAGTTCAAAAAGATGTAAAGAGCTTTTATTTTCAGTTCACGTCTTATCTAAAACCTTCAGGATTATGATAGTAAAAGAAAAAAAGGAGCAACCAACTTCGAGATTGTCATACTTAAAAATTGAGATAGATGCAGTGCTGTAGGCAACCCAGTGTTATGGTGCAGAAATTGCGTGACGTGATTGGTTCAGGTAATGCCGCACACAAGTTCACTTTGATGCAAGTTCAATCTTTGCTGGGCCTTCTTAATTTTGCACGTAGGATCATCCCAATGGGCATGACTTTTTGCAGGAAGCTAGAGAAGGCAACAGTGGGTTTGGCAAAGTCCCATCATTTTATTAGACTGACAAAAGATATTAGCCAAAACTCTCTAGTCCTCCCTATCATTCTTTGATAATATTACTGGATTATGTGTCTGGGCAACACTATCAATGTCCAGCCAGCAGTTTCCGCTCTTCATATATGCAGCAGGGTCAAAAGGCTTCAGAGGGAGGTGTGTGCTGCCTCATGGCCTTGTAATTAGGTTGTAGAAGGGTTGATTATAATCCTCCTCTTACTGGAGTTATTTCCCATTATTATAGCATTAGGGTTATGGGGGGTGGTAAATGGAGAGATAAGGATATTGTATGTTGGTGTGACAATTTGGGGTAGTTCAGGTTATGTCAGTGTTCATCTTCCAACCTTCCATACATCTGATCAGACATCTGGTTCTCAAGTATCTGAGTTAGAATATCATTCTTAAGGCTAAGCATGTACCAGGTGCAGATGCTTTAATTGGGGAAAGTGTAGAGAATTAGCACAATTAGCGAATGTCGTGGGTACGTCTTTTCCTTTTTATGTTTGGCAGCTTATCAAGCCGGCATAGAGAGTTTAGCAGGCATTTGGTCCATATACTCTGAAATCATAAAGATCCGCATGGAAGGAATGGATGAGGTACAGAGAGGCAAGAACCAAGGTAAAGACCAGTAATAGACTATGCTTTCTTTTATGTGGGACTTTTTCAGAAGCGTAAGGACTAAGGCAGCAATGAGCATGGTACTGGCTGGGATATAATTTTATTGCAAAATTGGGAGGGAAAGTTGACATAATGAGAAGTTGTCTGATAAGGCTTTGAAAGGTTGGTCAAAGAAATATCTGGTTAAAGAAGATGGTAGGAGGCCTATAGAATTTTGAGATTGAGATATTCAGGTTGACTTTTTGAATGTTGTTCTTAGGGGCTTTTAGTGCTTGCAATATTTTATTTTAAAAGAGTTCATTCATGTCAGGGATGCTTTTCAAGAATGTGATAGTTGGAGATCAGCATATGATCTGTAAAATACATAAATCCAAGAGAGGTCAAGTTGGAATGGGTAGATGGATCACGTTACTCGTCAATTCAAACAAAACCATATGTCTAGTTACACTGGCAAAAGAGTATTTTAAGATTAGATCCCCAGGCGGGGAGTGTGAAGTGAGACTCAATGCTGGGGATTACAGAACACATTTGTTTAGGGTTGGGATAGCTACATCAGTTTGATTGAGAAAATGAAGGAATTAGGCAGATGGAAATCTAACTGCTATAAAAAGTACTTTAAGAGAGGTAATAATACTTAAGGTCGGTACTTTCTACTTCAGCTACTGCTTACCATCATTGATTGTAAGGCTTTGAAATGATTTTACCTAATTTTTCCTCCTAGAGAGATCCTGACTAGCTTATGAATCTTGGAAATTTTTTATGTTTTTTTTACTTTCAAAAGGGTCACCTTCTCCCTTCCCTGCTAGGCGGCACTTTGTTTAGATCTTTGTATTGTGGCAACAGATGTGCATTTATAGTTCTACAACTGTCAAAAGTTGAGTCCATCCTTTACACGTGGGTCCCTGGAGTCTCTGCAAGCTTGGACCCACTAACCCTATTGTCAGGGTCAGGCGCTCCTACCTGGTCCCATCTGTAGCAGTCTCCCCTCTGTGGCAGCGCTGAGCTCCCGCTGGCTTTTATGACCTTCCTCCTCATCTCCCATTTGTTGATTGCCTGCCGGGTTCTATATAAACCTCTATATAAACCTCCTCCTACTGCTTCCGAGTGCCAGATCTTCAGGTTTCTTTACCTGTTAGGATGCTTCTTCGTGTGGCTCCCATTGTACACTTTAGTGTACTCCTGCAGATTGTTGCACCTCATTCAAGATTCTGCTCTAGGGCTTCCCAGCCTCTTCAGGACCTCAGCGCAACTATTCTACTGCAGATCATTACACTCCTGTGTACTCTTGTATCACCCCATCTGATACCAGCACTACAGTATATTCCTGCAGATTGTTGCGCCTCATACAAGATCCTACTCCAGGGCTTCCTATCCTCTTTAGGACCTCAGCACAACTTCTCTCCTGCAGATTATTACACTCCAGTATACTCCTATTTCACCCCCTCTGGTGCCAGTACTTCAGTATACTCCTGCAGACCATCATGCCTCCTACAAGATCCTGTGCAAGAGCTTCTCAGTTCTTCAGGAACACAGTGTTACATTGCTCTGCACACTACTACCTCAATACCCTCCAGACCTCCTTACCAGGTACTTGGTCATCCTCGCTCCTTTCTCCTACTATATACCACTGCTGCCTAATACTCCTATCCCACCAGCCTAAGCTTCGGGGCTTTCCACCTGATCTAGCTTGTCACCCACTAGAGGGCCGCAACCTGCGGTTAGGGAGCTGTGAAGTCCATATTCCCTTGCAGGGATCCCTGGCGAAAACCTCCCTCTGGTGGTGGGTTGTGGTTGTGAACCTCGCTTTCTTAGGAAAGTATGGCAGTCACTAGCTATGGATGATGCAAGGGGTGGTCTTGGAGCAATCTTCGTCAATGTGTGGCTGTGGTTGTAATGCCACCCTTGCGGAGGGTTCTGTGCAATACCTTTGTGGGAGATCCAATGCTGAGCCAGGGAGAGTGTTTTTTTTTTTTTGCAAACTGGTAGAGCTGGGGGCAATATCCACCCCAAATGCATACATACAATTAGAATTAAGAAGAACAAAAGTAAAAGTAAGAAGATCTATCAGCTTGTTGGAAATTAATCTTAAAGGTGCACAATGAACATTTTAGCCTGAGCCTTAGGGGTAGATTTACTAAAGCTTCTAAAAGTCAAAAGTGGAGTTGTTGGCCATAGCCATAAGTCATATTCTAGCTATAATTTATCTAGTAAGTTCTAGGAAGTAATAGCTAGAATCTGATGTGTTTGCTATAGGCAACACCTCCAGTTTTCTTTATTAGAAGCTTTAGTAAAGAATCCAAGGCAAGCGTTCAAATCACCAGGATGTACATTTGAACTACATTATGGACTATGTAGAAATCAAATAAGCCAAAAGCACACACCCTAATAGTATAAAATGCCTGTAAAAATTCAAAAGGCTAATACATTTATTAAAAAAAATTGTATTCAGATAAATCACATAGGTAAAATGAGGGTAGGTAGCAACTTCAAGAAAGAGAATTTTACATAGATGTCAATAAAAATGTATATCATTAAAACTGGAAAGAAATAAAAATATTGTCCCAAAGCAAATGGAGCATTTGAAAGTAGGACTTTCTTTCAATGGGGAACTATCTCACTTGATAGATTTTTACATTCAATATAGTTGTTCAGATGATAAACTGCATATGTCATATGTCTTTACCTTGAACTTAAACCTTCAACAACAGTAAAACTTATAACTTTAACTCAAAACAACTTTAAAGTTGGCAAAAAGGTAATTGTTTATTTATTTAATCCCTGACTTAATTGGCGGCAAGAGCAGACCAGTCAGCAGGAAAAATGCAAATCCAAACAGTGGAAGGTCATACCCTTGCCCACTGGTCCCAGGAGTAAAACTCCTTTACGATTGACTTGGTGTTAAACTTGGGCTAACGAAATGGCTGCACCCCTCCTGGACTCGACAGTGGCGCCCGCACAAAACCTGCCAAGGGGTCCTTCACTCAGGAGGACCATGAGTCAGGATTCTTCAGAGGGGACAATGACCCCAGCCATACTGGTAACACCATCTGCTCATATACGACTGACTGTCCGCTCTCCTACCGACCACGAGCAAACTTGCAACCAGGATCTTAACTAGCCGGGCGGGATGGTCGCAAACGATGCATGAACCAAGAGACTGGCCCGCCCGCAGGGAGAGGATATATACTAAAAGCTCTGAACCTCCCTGTGTCCCCATTGGCTGGATTCTGCATTGTTATCATTAACCCCTACGTCCCTGCCAGACCATATACTATTAGTTTAGGCTCGTTCAGCCTATTACTTCATTCCTCATAGTAGGTGATCCTTTATTCCAACAATGATAATGGATTGAGCCATAACACTTGCATGCTATTTAAGTTTGATACATTACAATTACGACAGTAAAAATCACAATCATATAATATAATAATCAAAATATTAAATGTAATATCAATCTCACTGCGGCTGAGATATCAAGAGAGGATGTAGCCAGCATCTTCTAATGTAATGATCGCTTGAAATCTCTTTATAACATCTGTATTTAATAAACCTATCCTATCAGCATAATAATTTACAGAGAACTGCTCAAACCCATTATAACAAGCATAGACTGAGCTTAACATGCACAATCAGGGGCGGGTTGGGAACTTAAAGTGGCCCTGGAAAAAATTATTGAAGTGGCCTCATGTGGGCGGGACCAAAACAATGGTAGGTGGGGCCAACACAAAAGTGGGCAGGATTTTGAGCTACTGGAATTTGGTTGTAGTAACACTTAGGAAAACCTAAATGTGATGACTTAATACACAGTGGGTCATCTCTAAAGCAATGCAGGGCAAATGCAGCCAGTCCTGTGTTATAAAATTACATTACACTTTTGCATTATCTGCGACTGGTTTATGCCTCTGTGCTCCAACTTGTTTAGTTGCCTACTAACACATCCTTACAATATTCCCTTCACAGAAACAAATCTTTATTTGTTTAATAAATCCAACTATTATGAAACATGTTGGCACAATTGCATCTGATCAGTCTGGCAGAGCAGCATATGAGCACCTCATGCACTGTTGCATCTTCCCCTGACGTCATGAGATGCAAACTACCAGTCAAATCTCTCTCTGTATATTATATATAAATGTGTACTGTCTGTTTCAAAAAATGTATTACAAAATAATCCTTAGAACTAATGGCTATCCACTGCAATCACCACAAAGGGGAAATGCTTCAAGCATCTGCTAGAAAACACCTCTTTTGTAACAATTGTATATTAGCCTTAAATGTGCCCAGTGATTGGGGGATTGGTTTGACTTAATAACAGTGCAGGGAGGGTTAGTAGACAATGTCATAAGTGAAGGGAAGAGCTATTCCAAGGGTTTGCTGGTGATATAGTAGGTGCAAAGGAGGCAGGATTAATGATATTGTCAGTGTAATTGGGGCTGGCCATATGTTCAACAAAGTGATTTGAGAATTGTGCAAGGTAGAAGGCAGGCAATGGAATCAATGCAACAACCACTAAAGTATCATCAGAGCTGGAATAAGGCTCTGAGGGGCCCGGGACTCTTAAGACAGAGGGGAGGGTTATCATTTTAAACAAATACACAGGCAAAACTGTGTGCACTACTGTTAGATGCACGCAGCTCTGCCGTCACGAGCAGTACATGGCAAACGGGACTTACCTCCCAATTGTCCTTGAAGTCGGACCAAATCCCGACTAAGCAAGAGACTCGCCGAAATTCGTGACTGCCCCACCAGATTCAGGACAGTTGGCAGACAGTCCTGCTCTCTCCAAGCTGTTCTTGTCACTTTCACTCCTTGTGGCTGCTGGTGTCTTTAGCTCAGTTGCTGCTTGTCTGGATCCTGGAATGCTGGAGGCCCTATATGGAACAAATAATGCGTACATGAAATTTAGAAAATGCCAACCAGCCCCAGCATTAAGTCAATAGCACCCACATTTAATAATTAGGTCTCCCTTCAGTCCCAACATTAAAATAATAGTACTCACATTTGATAAATAGATCTATTTCCATCCAACCTGCCCTTACATTAAACTAATAGCATACACATTTAATAAATAGACCCATTTCCCTCCAACTAACCCCAGCAAAAATGAATATAGTTTACGTTTAATATTACCATTTCTCACAACCATCCCTGGCATTAAATAATTCTTATTCACATTTAATAAAGAGCCCACCTCCCTAAACTCAGCCCCACATTCAATTAATAGCCCCATAACACCCCAGCATTAAATCAAAGGTCCTGTCACCCCATCCTAATTTAATAGGCCCCACTATTAAATAGCCCACCAATAAATTAAATTTCCCCATCACCCCACAAATAAAATAGCACCCATTAGCCCCCACCTAATCTTCACCATTAAATTAATAGCCTATCTCCCACCATTACACTATTAAGACAGCACTCCTCCCTTCCCTTATATCACACATTATATTAAGAACCCCCATTCCCTCACAGAGCATAGCAGGCTCCTCACTTTCAATCACACACACAGTATAGCAGGCCCCACCTTCTCCCACACACACAGTATAGCAGGGGCCTCCATTCTCTCACACACACAGTATAGCAGGGGCCTCCGTTCTCTCACACACACAGTATAGCAGGGGCCTCCATTCTCTCACACACACAGTATAGCAGGGGCCTCCATTCTCTCACACACACAGTATAGCAGGGGCCTCCGTTCTCCCACACACACAGTATAGCAGGGGCCTCCGTTCTCTCACACACACAGTATAGCAGGGGCCTCCGTTCTCTCACACACACAGTATAGCAGGGGCCTCCATTCTCTCACACACACAGTATAGCAGGGGCCTCCATTCTCTCACACACACAGTTTAGCAGGGGCCTCCGTTCTCTCACACACACAGTATAGCAGGGGCCTCCATTCTATCACACACACAGTATAGCAGGGGCCTCCATTCTCTCACACACACAGTATAGCAGGAGCCTCCATTCTCTCATACACACAGTATAGCAGGGCCCTCCATTCACTCACACACACAGTATAGCAGGGGCCTCCATTCTCTCACACACACACAGTATAGCAGGGGCCTCTATTCTCTCACACACATAGTATAGCAGGGGCCTCCATTCTCTCACACACACAGTATAGCAGGAGCCTCCATTCTCTCACAGACACAGTATAACACACACACCCACCCCCCTTTCTCCCCTTCTCTCACACTTACCTCACACGGGACATCTAGTATAACAGATTGGAAGAGGGAGGGAGGGACAGATCTATAGATCCGCGGCCACAGTGGAAGCACAAGCCACCCAGCACCACACTGACCCCTCCCCCCTGCCGGCACCCGGTCCGAGGGGGGCGGGGCTAGGAATAATTATTTTTTTATTTTTTTTTTAAACTCCCCCAAACAAGCATCTGTCGGCCTCCTGTGGCCACCAGCCTACCGGTAAAATTCCCGATAGTCTCTATGGCCAATCCGCCCCTGTGCACAATAACGGATTGAATCACGATAATTGTAAGCTACTTAAGCTTGATATATTACAATTACGATCGTAAGAATCACAAAATGAGAGTTGGTAGCAACAAGAAACATTGAATGCAAATCAATCTGAATATAAATCAATTTCTCAGCGGCTGTGATACGGAGAGAGAGCGTAACTAGCAATTTTCAAACATAATGATCGTTTGCAATCTTTTTACAATATTCGCATCTAATAAACCTATCCTGAGAAGATAGGAACTAATTGAGGACTACTGTCCAAACCTACAAGTGTCCACACTAAGCACTACAAAAAAGGTGAACAATTAATATACTATAAAGATATGTTCACAGCAATCTTATTTAAAAGAATTTTAGTTACCCAAAATATTTAAGATAATATGAATGCCATAATAACAATATTAATAATCCATTAAGAGGATTTATCATAGCAAATGTGACTGGATCACGTATAAATAACGTATGGAATAAATTTATTTAAAGGAAATAGCGCAGGGTGCTTATTTATATAATTGCACATGCACTTATTTTTGATATTGTGTATATTTTGAGATAGGAAATCGTTATTTCTGAGACCAGGGTAGAAAATGTGTTTTTTCTGTTTAGCCTTTCTAGAGGAAATGCATTATGTCTGATCTATATATCTGATATAATGAGCCTTTGTTTACAAAGCCTTTGGTGTATTGTGATGTGGGGAATTGGCTTGTTTGGGTTTGTGTTGTTCTGTGGGAATATGTATTTGGCGACTGTCTGAAGAAGGTATTCATGTCAGTTAGACCTTTTGACTTGCTAGTATGTATCCTTCCCCTGAAATAAAATGCAGGATATCACAGCAAGGTTTTTAAGAATTTCATAACTAAGTGTAAATATTATTGGCTTTGCAATGCATGTAAATCCATGTTTGTGTAAACAGGTTATATCCTGATGCTAAAAATAGACTCTGTCTGAACTGTATAAAAGTTTGTATTGGAAACTTGTTCTTTTGATTTTCATCTGACCTGATCAATGGTACCTCCAACCAGTGTGAGAGCAAATAAGCATCTCTTGCTTCAAAGACCTGCTTAAAAAGATCTTCAGTATTGCTGTATTCCTGTGACCTGCAGATTAGACCCTAAATCTAATCCGTTCTCCGGCTGTCTCTGAGGTTTGGACCCAAGCTTTCCGGTACCACCGCTATGCCTGCTACCCATGCAGCCCTGGTCAGTGTGATAGGCCAGGGGGGATCCATGCACAGATTTCCAGAGCCATAGTAACAGGTCAGGAGTACCAGCCCAGGTACACCAGCAGCGAGATGCGCTAGCAGCGTCAGTTACCCAGAAGAAACCCGGTTCTGGATGCCGGTATAGGAATCCAGCGGTGGCAGCCTTTGTAAGCCCCTCAATCTGCGGCAAGAGGGTGCATTTGGGATGACAAAAGGGAACGGCGGCAAAGTAAGCCCAGCTGGTTCCCAGCAACAACAGACAGGGTGGCATAGGCGGTCCATCCTGTCATAGAAACATTTTTTGGCTCCTAGTGTGTTTATTTTAATACACCACATTAACACATATACTTTTAATAATATTTTCGCTGATAACCGATTTTATTATTTTTTAATTATTAATAGAGGATTTATTTTAATATACACTATATGGACAAAAGTATTCAGATGCTTGACCATTACACCAACAGGGACTGTAATGACATTGTATACTTTAATATGGAGTTGATCCCCCTTTTGCAGCGATAAGAGCTTCCACTCTTCTTGGAATGCTTCCCACAAGATATTGGAGTGTTTTTGTGGGAATTTGTGCCCATTCATTCTGTACAGCATTTATGAGGTCAGGCACTGATGTTGGATGAGAAGGCCTGGCTCGCAATCTCCGTTCCAGTTCATCCCAAAGGTGTTCTCTGGGGCAGTGCCATCTTAACATTATGGGCCCCCGGGCAAAGCAGTGCACCAGGGCCCCTAGATATAGATATAGATATAGATATAGATATATAGATGGATACAGATACAGATATAGATATATAGAGATAGAGATAGATAGATGTACTTGCTCAGTGACCCTTGAAGGTTTTTTTTGCAGGTTCTTTTCTTTTGCAGGATTATTTATTCTCATTAAGAGCCGTGCCTATGGGGCCCCCTTGCCCGTGGGGCCCCCGGGCAGCTGCCCATCATGCCCAATGGAAAAGATGGCCCTGCTATGGGGTTGAGGTCAGGGCTCTGTGCGGGCCAGTCAAGTTCCTCCACATCGAACTCATCAAACCATGTCTTTCTAGTCCTTGCTTTATGCACTGGGGCACAGTCATGTTGGAATAGAAAAGGGCCTCCCCCAAACTGTTGCCACAAAGTTGGTAGCATTGTATTTTCCACAATTACTTGGTATACTGAAGCATTAAGATTGCCCTTTACTGGAGATAAGGGGCCTAGTCCAAACCCTGAAAAACAACCCCATACCATTATCCCTCATCCACCAAACTTTACAGTTGGCATAATACAGTCAGGCAAGTAAAGTTCTCCCGGCATCCGCCAAAACCAGACTCGCCTATCTGACTGCAAAACAGAGAAGCGTGATTCGTCGCTCAACAGAACACATTTCCACTGCTCCACAGTCCAGTGTCTATGTGCTTTACACCACGTCATCCGACGGTTGGCATTGGTGATGTGAGGCTTGCATGCAGCCGCTCGGCCATGGAAATCCATTCCATTAAGCTCCCGCCGCACAGTTTTTGTGCTTACATCAATGCGAGTAGAAGTTCGGAACTTTTCAGCTATGGAATCAGCAGAGCGTTGGCAATTTTTATGCACGACACATTTTAGCAGTCATTGACCCCGCTCTGTGATTTTACGTGGTCTTCCGCTTCATGGCTGAGTTGCTGTTGTTCCTAAATGCTTCCACTTTCTAATAATATCACTTACAGTTAAACTGTGGAATATCCAGCAGCTATGAAATTTCACGAACCATCTTATTGCAAAGGAGGCATCCTATCACAGTACCACGCTTAAAGTCGCGGAGCTCTTCAGAACGACCCATTTTGTATCACAAATGTTTGCAAATTGAGACTGCATGGCGAGGTGTTTGATTTTATACACCTCTGGCAATGGGTCTGTTTGAAACACCTCAATTCAGTAAGTAACTGGTGTGACCAAATACTTTTGTCCATATAGTGTATCTGTGGAATTCATAAAAAAAAGTGTCGCTCATCTTGAACAGAATAATACTTACATATTGGCCTGAAAAGTGCACCATTTTCAAATACATATTTTTCTCTTTTATTTTTTACGTAATCTCCATGTTATTTGGTAGCACCTCCCAATAATCAATATTGAAAATAACATGAATATATTGGTCCAAAGGGGAGTAGATCAGGCACAATTCCCATAAATCTAGGTCTGGGCTAGTGCAACAGTTCTTTCTATTTTTTTTGCTGTCAAACTCTTTCGAACCCTTGCAGTCAGGGTCTCCTCCAAGCGGGGGAGGGCTGGCAAACTTTAGCCTGGAAGGCAAGACTTGGCTCTGCAGCCTATTGTGAACATTTTAAAGGAAAAAAATATGCAGGTGGCCCAGTGACCCAGCCCAAGGAAGCGCACTATGGGACCCGCCCGGGGGTCAGATGTCTCTGTGCCCCACAGCCCAGCCTGCCCCTGCCTCCAAGTTTCTTAAAGATTTCCAAAATGGAGGGTGTGACTTGACCGGCATGGAGTAGGCTGCATGTCACTACTTTGTTGCATCTCTCTTGAAGTTATATCCTTTTCTCTGCAAATCTAACCTTCCTACTCATGGCATCTGTACAAACTACAATCTGGCACACTTCCCTGAACAGCATCTGGCACTGTGACTCCCTGATGGTCCTTGGTAGCTTCAAGCCCCCATCTTGTTGGTGGCAGTGGCGGAGTAGATCACAGGAGCTGGAGTGGCTTGCCAGGAGTCTCCGGCCATACCATTTACAGAAGCACTGCAGATCCAATGCCCGGAATTTGCTAGTTGTGGCTAACTCTGTCATCTGCTTCACCTTTTAGGGTATATATATCCCTGAAACAGAGCATCGCCTGGAGGCTGGGTCTGCTTGGTCAGCCATCTTGCTGCTCTCTGGGCTGGTCTGCCGAATTCCAACCAATCCAGAGGCAGCCACAGGGAAAGTAAGGGATGCAACTTCACCCCTGACAATAAATTACCTTCAACTGCAGTGACCCTCAACGCTCCAGTAGACACCGTCTGAATCTCCCTCAGTAATACATCATTTTGGGCTGCTGCCTTTTTAGCTGCTACATCTAGCACATAGTTTACAGTTGGCGGTATCCAAGGGGGTTGATCAAGATACTTTGAAGGGGATTAGGGCCCAATAGTCCCTTCAACTATTCATATTACTGCAAATGCACATAATATCCTTTCCATGGTAGCCATTTTTCTGTCACAAATGTTGCCATGCATTTTATCCTCACTCTGCTGAATTAATCTTTAGTGCTTAGTGGGGGCACCTACAGACAACGCTGACATTGTACACAGCTATCACTGTGTACTGTCACATTAAAACAACAGTTACAAGCTGTGGGCTTGGCTGTTCCATATTCCCAGAAATATAGCAAATAAATCATATAACAATTTTTATAGATCTAATTATCTGAACATTATAAGTGTAATGTCATCTGGTGGCTCAATATTTTTTTTTTATTTGCTTCTGGACTTAATCAATTAGATCTATATCTCCATGTTTCTGTTTGTCTCTGTTACCTAATGATTGCACTGATACCAGAAGGTATATTTACTAAACTGCGGGTTTGAAAAAGTGTAGAAGTTGCCTATAGCAACCAATCAGATTTTAGTTATAATTTATTTAGTACTTTCTACAAAATGACAGCTAGAATCTGATTGGTTGCTATTGCAACATCTCCAAATTTTTCAAACCCACAGTTTAGTAAATAATAGTTTAGTAAATATACCCCCAAGATTTCAATTGATTTTTATAAACAAGTCAAGTGTGGATTTGCACACGGTTCTGAGCTGGGTAAACAACATTTATCATCCTGCTTTATGGAGGTCTGATACTATATATCTCAAATTGCATGGAATTATTCTCGGTGTATATTAGACCTAGGTTGATGTGTGCACTGCTATCTGGTGTTTCAAGTTAATCTTACATTTAAATCTGCTCTGTTAACCAGTTCTTTATACATTACCAGACGTTACTCCCACCCAGTGGTTGCAGTTAATATTACAACTTGACTCTTTCTTTTTGATTTTGTCCAGTGCTGATTTTCTCATAATCTAAGACCACGTATACAACACTGATATATCCTGCTCTATATACTTTTGATATCATGGGAATATCAAATGAAGGAGGATGAGCTGTCCAGGTGCAGGCTGCAAGAGAGGCCGACAGAAGAGTCTGCCTCTTCCAACACAGCTCGGATGTGTGAGGAAAGGGTTCTTAATGTAATGTGGGCTATTAATGTATTTGTGGAGTGATGGTGAGGTATTTAATGTGGGGCTGAGTTTGGGGAGAATGAGGGCTATTTATCAAATGTAAATACGAATGATTAAATGTCGGCAATGGTTTTAGGAAATTGATTAATTTATTACATGCAAATGATATTAATTTATTGCTGGGCGGTTTGGTGGGGAGAGAAATAAGTTTATTTATTAAATGTTTACACTATTAATTTAATTTCAAGGCTGGTTGGGGGAAAATAGTTCTATTATTAAAAGTGAATGTTATTAATTTTATTTAGTTTCATATTTGGGGCTAGTTGCAGGGTGGGAGGCATAATTATCAGAGCCATAAGGGGGGGGCGGTGCAGGTTGTGTGACCGCCCAGGGCGCAACGCCGCCCACTATATGCAGCCCTCAGATGATCCCAGCGCACTTACTGGATGGCTGTCATTTTTCAGTGACAGGGAACCGGGACTTTGAGAATGGCGCCTACTCCTCGCTCTCTCCAGTAGCTGACAAGGACATGTGACGTCAGGGCGCTGCATGTCCTAATACCTATATAATATGAGCAAATCTGATTGGGTACAAATTACAGTACCTTTTGCCTATGCACAAGTTTTATACATAACTCTACTATTTTCTACTACAAAACATACTGTACATGTCCTTATAATGCAGAAAATGTTACTATAAATATCATGGAATAGGTTAAAAATTGATAGGAGTTGCGATAAATATATGTCGGAATGACTAAAGAGCTCATCATCTAAAGCTTCCAATTAGTATTGGAAGTAGTGATGTTGCACTGCTCTCTAGTGGTTCTTAAATAACATACAATCTCTTTAAAATGATTTATTACTGGACCTTCAGGGACAAACACGTGGACTAAAAATGTAACAATTAAATCATAATTTTACTAATTATTTACTCCACTGTACCCAACCTTATGTTTACTCGATTCAATGAAATAAAGTTTTTTTATTTCCAGTTTATCTTGATCCCTATTGCAAGACAGTGATTTTATATTAATTTCCTTCAGTCACTGAGCATCATTTCGGCTTTTATCATTTTTAATAAACTTCTACCACATAATGTAATTCTTGCTTTAATTAGGAATGTTTAAATGTGTTGTATCAGTTTTAAAATATTGTACAGCTATTTCTGCTGATTAAAACCAAGTTACTGTTTTAGTCTTGTCCTGTAGGTGTCACTGTCTTTTTAATTTATATCACAAGAGCTAGTCATGGGACAAATATCTTCTATAGCAACAATGATATAGGTTAAAATAAAGTACTGCACTTCATTTAAAAAATGAATACAGTGGAGAAGCAAAAATAAATATAATCAAAATGACACATTATTTTCAAATAAAATAAATGGTCCAATTTAATTTAATTTACACATTAAAAATCATATGTTGATAATGCCACATGTTGAATGGGCAAAGGAATCTGTTTTATCTTTTCTAAACATCTTCAAAGGTATGGGATATATTTTTCTTATTGTTATACAAATACATTTTCATTTTATTGTATACTTTCACTGCACTGTAGACATTTTTTTTTAAAAAGGGGGTCATGTGTTCCAAAAGTTACAAGTAAAAAGTATAATGTATATAAAATGTTGCTGTTTTCTACTACTAAACTGATGAAGTCACTACATTGGTAGCTTGTAACTTACCAACTCCAATAGAAGTTATTTCTGCCAACATACAAAGCCATTACTAAAACTGCCCCATCTACATCTCATCCCTTCTCTCAGAATATCTACCCTATCTCCCTTTCCTCTATGCCCTAGATCTGTCTCTTTAATCTACACCTATTATCTGCTCTCATTCTAAGTTACAGAACTTTATTTTGGTCTGCACCCACTGTGTGGAATTTCCTCCATCATACAACATGACTTTCCCCTGCCCTCCAAACCTTTAAACATTCATGGCAAACGTCACGAGATTGGGGTACCTAGTAGTGATAATAAAGCTTGTCGGGAACCATTTCTCATTGAAAAGAATTCCAGTAGCACTTACCCCTGTTTCTTAAATTTTGCCATGTGGGTGTTATGTGTTGTAGAATGATTGTCTAGGTTACAGTATTCTTTAAAAGACCTTATCATTCCTACGTGCACTATTTCAAACCAAACAGTTTCAAGGGCATCCTTTTTCAACCATGAACTAAGTATCTTGAGCTAAGAAAGCCAGTTGGACTTGACAGGAATCCCTTGTCACCTAGATAAATACAGTTGAAGTAATTATGCCCCTTTGTGAATGAAAGACACTATTGGGAGTCTCCGCTAGATTGTGACAAAAAAAATGACATATCGCTGCAAATGGGATTTTCATTATGAATAGGTCGCCATATATGTTTCAACTGTTTCTCTATCTCTACCAGAAATAAAATGGATCAAGCTCCTTGACCATTTGATAATGCTAGTCTACACTAGCGTTATCAAAATCATCTTACTTTAAAAACAGAATTATTAAGTTATTAATTTTAAATATAGTTCATGCAAACTGTCAGAAGCCGCGGCGGCCTCGGGCACCGCCGCACCTCACTTCCTGTTTCAAGTGAACGTCCAGGCCGTCTCCATGACGACCGGGGCGTCACTTCCGGTTTCTCAGGCCCGACCGTTGCCAAGGCAATGGCCAGGACGCCGAGTGTAACAAGCGGTGTGCCCCGGCAAGTGAGGCAGCCGGGCGCATGCGCTAGGATAGCCTGCGGGCTAATTAATGTCAGGGGCGTGGCCTGTGATGCATTTCAGGGCTAAGCCCTGATTGGCCAAAGTCTGTATATTAGGCAGGGAGGGCTTAGCCTCCCTGCCGGTTATAGCGTCCAGTTTGCCTGTCAGCCTAACCTGCTCCTGCTCCTTCTTTGTATTGGTTAAAAGCTGTTGGACTGATTGCCTGGGTATGACCCCTTGCCTGGATTTGGACCCTGCCTGTGTTTCTTGTGACCCTGACCTTCCTGCCTGTATCTGTATCTCGCTACCGTGCCTGTGACCCTCGACCTCGGCTTGTATATTGGATACCCTGTCTGCTGCCGGCCCTCGACCCTTGCCTGGATTTCACTCCGCTTTCCTGAGTTCTCCCTAGTCGGTACGCAATTCACGACCCTCTGCTAGTCTGCGGCCAAGTCTGTCCCCACCACTAGGGGCTCCAGTGAACACCTGACTGGCAGAGCAGACTCCGGGTTGTGCTATACCGGCTAGAGGGGTTCCTAACACAAACATTCCATAATACCGTGAATAGCGTATATAGGACTGTTCGCTCAGATTAGAGTAAATTAGATTTCCCCCTCAAGTTAACATATTTTTTTATTTTACTGTATTGTAATTTCATACAAAGTTCACTAGGTCTGCCCACTTACATGCTGGTATAAACTGTTTAACACAAAAAAAAAACCACTGTGGTCAACTGTAAATTGCATTGTATGTGTAGCTTTGATGTTTTTAGACTTTCTCCTCATTTTGCAATTCCTGGAACTGGTTAAATAAAAAGTGAAAATATAAAAAGGTATAAAAGGTTGGTAGATGTTCATATGTTGACCTGTGCTCCGTCATGCTCCTGCTCTCCATCCTGTCAATCACTGTCGCAGTAACACATAGATTTGCTTTGCACTAAGGACATTCTGATGTCACTGTGCTTTCCCACACTTACCATAGGATCAGCATCACTGCTTATTGTTTTACCATAACTGCTAACCATCATTGTCATCATCAACGTTTATTGATATAGAGCCAGGAAATTCCGTAGCACAATTGGGGACTAACACAACAATAAAATAATACTGGGTAAAACAGACAAAGAAGTGAGAGAGCCCTGCCCGCAAGCTTACAATCTGTAGGTCAATGGAAGTCGGATACATGAGATTAAATCTACATACTGCATATTGGTCCAGCCAGATTGCAAAGGTAAAAAGTGATTTGTATGGTTTGTGATCCAGACACACAGCAATGTTGGTCTGGGGTCAGAGGGTTGTTGTCTTGTGTGAGTTGTGTAAAGAGTGTAATCATTGTAGTATCAGGGCCCTATGGAGGATCTAGGGAGATTTCAAGGTCTTCCCCAAATAGATTGAGATCACCCTCTCCCACAAGCACCTATACTACTGCAATTAGCACTAAGTGGATGCTATAACTGGAATAGCTCTTTTGGATGTCAATGTATGCATTGAAGACTACAATACACATAATAACTTGACGAGGTCTATTTATAACATGGGGCTTTCAGCTCTGACAGAGTGGGAAAGTCCCAGATGATAAAGAGACCTAGTAGCTGTCATTTCTTCATGTGCTGGGTGCTAGTGTGCGTCCTTTGTAATGTTTTCTTATTTTGCCAAGCATGTTCTGGTGGATTATTTTGGTTTATCAAGCATGAAGAACAGAAGATTTTTTTTTCAAGCTTGGTCCATTGGAATAACTGATTAGGCTGGCAGCAATAGGGTTAATATATTTGAGGGGGGCATGCTGTTTTCATTTTGTTTTTATTTATTTACTGTATTGTGCCGACGTGTCCTCCAGCAGCACTAGGGTTAATGTGATTAGGGGGCCTGGGATGTGTTGTTGGTTTGGAGTTAATGTTTGTGTTTGTGGGTTTTTTTAATACTATTTTGTGCCAGACCCACTAGCGGCCGCTAGCATCTCCATTTGAATGTTGACATAGTGACTGTCAACAGTCACAATGTCAACATTTGAAACATGTCGAATGAATCTGTTGATAGTCTGGCTGCCTACATTTCCATGTCGACAATTCTACTGTCGGCAGAATGACTACATCCCTGATTTCTGTACCAGAACACATCAAGGGAAGTTCTGCTGTTACTAGAGATGCTCAGGGTTGGTTCCTCGGGAACCGAACTTAGGGGATCTATAAATACTGTCCTTCACAGCAACCTAGCGCCATTTGAAAGGGAGATACAGAAGAGGCAGCACACTGTGTAGAGCAGTTGATCAGCCAGATAGATAGAATTGAAAGAGGAGGGGGTAGCAGTGTTCAAGAAAGTCTACGGTGACATTCAGGAGAGCTGCGTTGGTAATTCTCATTGCAGAAAAATACAAATACTAGGGCTGTCAGGGTTGGTGTAATTCAGCAGTCAAATTCTACTGTGTTATATAGGTAACACACAAAAAGGAGAGCTGCGTTGGTAATTCTCATTGCAGAAATATACAAATACTAGGCCTTGCAGGCTTTTCTTCTGAATTTGCACAAAAAAGTGTACGGTGTTAAATACACCCAAAGAGAAGAGCTCCAATGCTCTATTGCTGAAATACAAATACTAGGCCTTGAAGGCTTTTCCTCTGAATTTGCACAAAAAAGTGTACGGTGTTATCAAAATGGATTCACAGCAGTACACAGAAGAGCTGGAGC
Source organism: Mixophyes fleayi (assembly GCF_038048845.1). Classification (NCBI taxonomy): domain Eukaryota; kingdom Metazoa; phylum Chordata; class Amphibia; order Anura; family Limnodynastidae; genus Mixophyes; species Mixophyes fleayi. The sequence goes on from NC_134405.1 coordinate 42,762,101, forward strand.
ACCAAGTAGCTGCTGCTACCAGTCATGATGATAGTTATCCCTCTACGTCATCTGGTAAAGCCTATGTAAAAGTGCATAGTGTTTTTAAGTCAGGGAAACAAAAATGTAAAAAAACACCTTTTACCTTGGTCAAGAAAAAAATAAACCTCCAGGCAAAGTTTTCTGCAGGAAAAAATAAAATTACCAACATGCCATTCTACACACGCTGTGGCAAAGAAAGAATGAGGCCTTCGCCTTTCTCTATGAGTGCGAGTTCTGCAACTTTCACTGAGGCATCTTCTTGTAAGGTCAGTCGTGACCAAGCAAGACCTTGTCATTCATACTCCAAAAGTGGTGCCCAAATACTTTTATGTGTAAAAGCCGAGCTGGAAGAAAACAGTAAGGCATTAGAGGAAAATGTATGTTCAGATTCAGAAATGACACAAATCCCTGAGGAGAGTCTATCCACGAGTGCTATGTGTAATCGTGACCATTCTGATAGTGTACCCATAAAGAAGGCCCCTTTCATCATTTCTGCTGATGTGTGTCTGAACAGCCCAAGTGTACCCGGTGATACACAAATTGAGGATGCCACTTTGGAAATGCAACAGGATGAGGGAGATATTTGTGTAGCCGACGAGGGCACTAATGAGGATGTTGATGAGGATGATGTTGTTTGTGTAAGTCCTGCACCGATGGAAGCAGTTCTGGCACGTGATAAGAAGAAGGCCATTGTCATGCCTGGACATAAGACCAAAAAAGCCACTTCTTATGTGTGGAATTATTTTTACCCAAATCCTGACAACAGTTGTCTAGCCATTTCTAGCATATGTGAAGCCACAGTCAGTCGAGGTAAGCACCTTAACTATCTAGGAACCTCATCCATGTTACGCCATTTGAAGTGAGTTCATGGTAAGCTGTTGGGAAAATCAGAAACTTATGCTAAAAAAATTAACAACAAGCAGTCCATCATCAGCTAGGACCCTTCTCTCACCTACATCCTGACGCCTGCAATCTACCCCCACGTCACCGTCCTCATCAGTATCCGCAGTAGTGATCGGAGTTAGTCCTGCGTATAAGTTGCTAAGGCTAGATGACTCCTCCACTATCCTGGATTCCTCAGAAGAATTCTTGAGCGCTAGTCGCACTGCTGCTGTTGCTGGGGGTGAATCTTCATCCCAGAAGCAGACCAAGTGAAGACTACTAGTAGTTTACAACAATTGACTGTTAAACAATCCTTTGCAATAGGAAGCAAGTATTAAAGGTGTCACCCAATCGCAAAGCAGATCAAAGACGCCATGGCAACTATGCTAGTATTAGATCTGCATCTAATATCCACTATTAATGCAGCTGGTTTTAGAAAGTTACTTGAGGTCTAGTGTCCCCGTTACCAAACTCCATCATGACATCATTTCAGTAGAAAAGCTATTCCTCACCTCTACCAGAAGGTTCGTAAAAATGTAATTACTGGGCTACAAAATGCCATTCTACCCACTCTACACTTAACCACAGATATGTGGACAAGTGGAACTGGGCAAACTAAAGATTTTATGACTGTGATAGCCCACTGGGTTGGTGATTCACCTTCACTAGCAGGAACAGCAGCAGCATGTATCCAAGTATGTCACATACTACTGAGACTTCTGTAATGGTGGATTCCAGCGATGATGAATTAATGTGTGAGGATGATGTACACACTGATGAGGGTGAGGATGATGCTGAGGATGATGACAACAACATCTTGCCACAGTAGAGTTCATTAACAGCGCTGTTACCTTAGGTGCCTTAAGCCCATTGTTACCTTGTTTTGTGGGGGCCCAAACAAACCAAGCACTTCAGCCACAAGGAGTGGCACTTTTGTGGCTGAAGTGTTTGGTTTGTTAAAGTGTTCATGTCTTTTTTAAGATCCAACATAAGGGTGGGTGGAAGGGCCCAAGGACAATTCCATCTTGCACCACTTTTCTTTTCTGCCACTGCTGTGTGTCAATGTGTTCTAGATGTGCTAGGAACTGCTGTGTGTTTGAGTCATTGCTCTGTCGATTAGCATCAAGCCAGGTCGCTGCAGTATTTGTCCAAAAGTGTATGAAAATAATATTGTGACCTGTGAGGTGGTCAAAATTTACTGCAAGTGACTTGAAATTAGTGTTATTGAGGTTAATAATAATGTAAAAACAAAAAAGGAGCAAAATTAGGTGATTTTAGCATATTTTAGCAAAAAATACAGATGTAAAAAATACAGATCCAAAACCAAAACCTACGAGTGCGGTTTTGCCAAAACCAAAACATGAAGCTAATCTAGCTCTAAAACCAAAACCAGTTCACGGGGGTCAGTGAGCATTTATAGTTATTTTATATGTTACGAACGTAATTGTTATGAAGCATCATTTAAACTAACCTAACTAATACAGCAGGAACAGTTTCCTGACACGTGTAAAAACAAAAAATGTTTTTCTTATCTTTCCTACCACACGCTAGAGAAATCCTAATCTATGGTTGAACGACTACTAAAGTCTCAATAAGTGTTTTGGAGTCATTAGCAAAGCTCTGTTTACAAGCAGTTTGCTAGTTTGGGCCTTCGTCATCATCTTCATCCATTACTTACACCTGCAAATAAAACCATTAGAACACCCCTTCCCTCCCCTATCACTCGTCTTCAGGTATAAGGAGTTGTAGGTTCTAAAAAGATGCAGGTCTGAATAGCCGCAGTTGTGTGTGTTTGTCATGATTTTCAATATAAAAAGCACTGAGAAAATGCAAGTGGAAACAAAGTGGTTTTTATTTAACACGGATTACACAGGAAAGCAAAGCAATAAATGGTAAGGCATGAAACGTCAGCAGAATATGGCCATTATAGCAAGAGGATGACATAGAGGGCAACAGTCAGGATGCAATGGTCTCCGAAGCATTACCACTAGCAGTGGAGGTAACACACAGTGTGCAATTGTCTGCGGACCGATTCACAGGAGGGACTGGAAACCGGATGCGATGGTCTGCGAGACGTTACCACTAGACAGTGGAGATAACACACAGGATGCAATAGTCTGAGTACCGATGCACAGTAGAGACTGGAAACAGGTTGCGATGGTCTGCGAGGCATTACCACTAGCAGAGGAGATGACACACAGGATGGAATAGTCTGTGGACTAATACACAGGAGAGACTCAGGGCCATCTTTTCCATTGGGCATGATGGGCAGCTGCCTGGGGGCCCCACGGGCAAGGGGGCCCCATAGGCACGGCTGTTAATGAGAATAAATAATCCTGCAAAAGAAAAAAACCTGCAAAAAAAACCTTCAAGGGTCACTGAGCAAGTACATCTATCTATCTCTATCTCTATATATCTATATCTATATCTGTATCTGTATACATCTATATATCTATATCTATATCTAGGGGCCCCGGTGCACTGCTTTGCCCGGGGGCCCATAATGTTGTTAAGATGGCCCTGGAGAGACTGGAAACAGAATGTGATGGTCTGCGAGGCGGTACCACTAGACAGTGGAGATGACACACAGGATGCAATAACCTGAGGACAGATACACAGGAGATACTGGAAACAGGATGCGGACTGTGGGTGCTGCCATAACAAAGCTGAGTCAGGGGTCACAGCTAGAGAAGCTAAAACAGAGGGACTAGCAGAGGTCAAAACCAGGAAGTCAAACAAGGATGACTTAAAGGAGAACCAACAGAGGTCAAGGCAACAGATGAACTGTCAAGGATTGCTGTGGGAAGGCAGTCTTTATAGGCCAGGGATAGGTGCTAAGGAACCCGGAGTAACAAGCTTAGCTCTGGCAGGTAGGAGAGCAGTCCAAGTACCACAGTGGCCCCTTTGGTGGAAGAGTGGTATTGCAGGCTGGATATACACAAAGGCAAAATTCCAACATAGTACCTGGCAGACAGGAGCTGCAGGAGGCAGATCGTGACAGCGTTCACTTTCTGATCATAAGCAGTGTGAAAAAAAATGTGAAAATAGGCTACACAAATGGAAGTATGTATCACTCTGAATTAGGCTCACTATCTCTAAAGTCCTGCTCCAGGACATCCAACAATTCTTGTGCAGAGGCTTAGTCCTGAAAGAGGTGCTTAGAAGTTTCTTTGTTCACTAGGCACCAAGCACAGTGTATATGTCTGCACAGGTTGCGGGAGTGCATGAAGGTCCTGAGGGAGAAACCCCACCTGGATGGACATCCATGTCAAGTCTTTGTATGAGAGAAAGTGGACTCCAAGGGGCTCATTAACAGACACAAACTTCGCTGTAGCACTGACCCTACTCTTACCTAAACTACCCACACTAATGCACCCTCTCCCCGACCCATTTCTTACCTATACAACCCACACTAATGCACCCTTACAACGACCATATTCTTACCTATATTACCCACACTAATGCACACTCACACCGACCCTACTCCGAGCTATACTACCCACTCTAATGCACCCTCACACAGACCCTACTCCCAACAAAACTATCCACACTATTGCACCGTCACACCGACCTTACTCCCACCTATACTACCCACACTAATGCACCCTCACACAGACCCTACTCCCACCAATACTACCCACACTAATGCACCCTCACACAGACCCTACTCCCACCAATAGTACCCACACTAATGCACCCTCACACCGACCCTACTCCCACCTATACTACCCACACTAATGCACACTCACACCGACCCTACCCCCACCTATACTACCCACACTAATGCACCCTCACACCGACCCTACTCCCACCTATACTACCCACAATAATGTACCCTCACACCATTCTACTCCCACCTATACTACCCAGAGTAATGCTCCCTCACACCAACCATACTCCCATCAATACTACCCACACTAATGCTCCCTCACACCGACCCTACTCCCACCTATACTACACGCACTTATGTATCCTCACACCGACCCTACTCCCACCTATACTTCCCACACTAATGTACACTCACACCGACCCTACACCCACCTATACAACCCACACTAATTCACCCTCACACCGACCCTACTCTCACCTATACTACCCACACTAATGTACCCTCACACCGACCCTACTCCCACCTATACTACCCACACTAATGCACACTCACACCGACCCTACTCCCACCCTAGATTCTAGTTAGCGTTCCTTCAGATTAAGCGATTGTATTGTGTTTCTAACGCACAAAGTGATTTATTTTAGCAGATGTAAATAGTTTAACAGTTCAATACATTATTATATTAAGATACAGTACAATACAGCCAATACCAAAAGATAAATACATACCGCTGCGCTAACCACGGGCACCAGTGAACAGTAATTCACCCTTAAATACTGTGATCAGAGTAGACTGAGACTAGTTGAGGTGCAGCTATGATTATATATACAGTCAGTGTTACAGAGTGAACAATAGAGATGACGTGGCTTGCTTCTATAGGTCCAGACATCAGATGGGTCCAGGGTAAACAGGTCATAGGCTGGTTCAATCTAAGGAATCCAAAGGTGGGGGTCGTCTCTCCAGGGGATGTGCTCCAGTTACAATTAGTCCATTAGCATTTCATAGCCAGCATCATACAAAGGTTTATTCCCTAACATCAATAACTAGAGTATGCAATATGCGATCTCTTCGGCGATGGAACTGGACAGCTGCTGATGAATAGGGGTTTAATATGATACTAGACATGACACCTTTCCTATAACCTGAACCTTAAATATCACTGAAGTGTACATATAATTATATTGTATAAACTAATAATAAACCAAATACTATCTGCTCATAAATTACAGTGTAACGGAACCAATATAAATATGAATTATAAAAAATAACAAAATGTTGTAATGCGAGTGTGTACACGCACTGTGTTACGTGGCGTACGGATCGCAATCGCACGGCAAACAATATTAACCAATATACTTTCGTTCATCCAATTATACGACTTCGACACTACCCACACTAATGCACCATCACACCGACCCTACTCCCGCCTATACTAACCACACTAATGCTCCCTCACACCAACCCTACTCCCACCTATACTACCCACACTAATGCACCATCACACCGACCCTACTCCCACCTATACTAACCACACTAATGCTCCCTCACACCAACCCTACTCCCACCTATACTACCCACACTAATGCACCATCACACCGACCCTACTCCCGCCTATACTAACCACACTAATGCTCCCTCACACCAACCCTACTCCCACCTATACTACCCACACTAATGCACCATCACACCGACCCTACTCCAACCTATACTACTCACACTAATGCTCCCTCACAACTGTCCCAAACTCCAATCTGAGCCACACTCTTTTCTTTTGTCTCAGCTTTGCCCACTTCCACTTCAGAAAGAGCAGGGTCCTCCATACCCTTTGTTACTATTTATTTTATCTACCTTATATTTTCCTGTTATATGTATGTGTTTTTTTCCCCACTGTCCAGTGCTGTGGAGCACTGTGGCATCTTAAAAATCAACAATGAAAATAATAAAAATTATAATAATAATAATATATAGAGGAAAGAGTACACTATATGTTCCTCAGTTCTTAATATTTAAAGTGATTAAAGGGATGTAACCAAATTTAGGGGTACATTGACTAAAATATGATCTTTTGGGGGTTTGTTTTAAATAGAGATGGTCACTGACCCCCGTGTTTTGGTTTTGGATTCGGTTTTGGATCTGGATTACCGTCGTGTTTTGGTTTTGGTTTTGGTTTTGCAAAACCGCCATTGCATGTTTTGGTTTTGGTTTTGGTTTTGTTTGGTTTTGTTTTGCTATTTTTTGGGAAAATCCATGTTTTTGGGCCTAAATTAACCCAATTTAGTGCTCCAACTGTTTTAGAGACAAGTAATCTAATTGTTGAGGTAATAAATCATCCAAAAAAACAGTTTAATTCTTTGTTGGTAGGCCTATTCTACACACAAAACAGATTGTCTTCCTCTCCATCTATGCATATTGGCAATGCAGCCATCGTCTTTGAATGTATATTACACCCTACACTTATAGTTAAATATGTAAAGAAATGGAAAAAGCCAGTTTGGTTTCTGTCTCTCAAGGCCCCCCTCCACTTGTATAAAATACCAAAAAATTCAGCCATTATAGACTGTACAATATTAATTGACATGGAGAAAGCCAGTTTGGTTTCTGTCTCTCAAGGCCCCCCTCCACTTGTATAAAATACCAAAAAATTCAGCCATTATAGACTGTACAATATTAATTGACATGGAGAAAGCCAGTTTGGTTTCTGTCTCTCAAGGCCCCCCTCCACTTGTATAAAATACCAAAAAATTCAGCCATTATAGACTGTACAATATTAATTGACATGGAGAAAGCCAGTTTGGTTTCTGTCTCTCTAGGCCCCCCTCCACTTGTATAAAATACTAAAAAATTCAGCCATTATAGACTGTACAATATTAATTGACATGGAGAAAGACAGTTTGGGGTCACTCTGTCTCTCTAGGCCCCCCTCCACTTGTATAAAATACTAAAAAATTCAGCCATTATAGACTGTACAATATTAATTGACATGGAGAAAGACAGTTTGGGGTCACTCTGTCTCTCTAGGCCCCCCTCCACTTGTATAAAATACTAAAAAATTCAGCCATTATAGACTGTACAATATTAATTGACATGGAGAAAGACAGTTTGGGGTCACTCTGTCTCTCTAGGCCCCCCTCCACTTGTATAAAATACCAAAAAATTCAGCCATTATAGACTGTACAATATTAATTGACATGGAAAAAGCCAGTTTGGTTTCTGTCTCTCTAGGCCCCCCTCCACTTGTATAAAATACCCAAAAATTCAGCCATTATAGACTGTACAATATTAATTGACATGGAGAAAGACAGTTTGGGGTCACTCTGTCTCTCTAGGCCCCCCTCCACTTGTATAAAATACCAAAAAATTCAGCCATTATAGACTGTACAATATTAATTGACATGGAAAAAGCCAGTTTGGTTTCTGTCTCTCTAGGCCCCCCTCCACTTGTATAAAATACCCAAAAATTCAGCCATTATAGACTGTACAATATTATGAAAAATGGACAAAGCCAGTTTAGGGTCACTCTGTCTATAACACCCTACCCTTAAGGATAAATTGCCCTAACAGCAGCCTTTCAAGATGGTATGTGATATGGAAATGCCACAAGTCCCTTTCCTCTTTGGGGGTAGATTGCACCCTACACTTACATAGAAAGTTTTAAAAAGATGTTATCGGCATCATCTTCAGCTTAATCCTCACCCTCATCAGTGTGTACGTCATCATCACAGACTATCAATTCATCGCCGCTTGAATCCGCCATTAGAGAACAGTCAGTGCTTGGATGTCTTGGATGGTGAAGGCCTTCCTCGTGGAAGATGTAGTTCATTTTTATAAACATCATTTTCTCCACATTTTTGGGAAGTAACCTTCTACGGCGATCACTGACTAAGTTCCCTGCTGTGCTGAACACTCGTTCAGAGTACACACTGGAGGGTGGGCAGCTTAGGTATTGCAAAGCAAGTTTGTACATGGGTTTCCAAATGGCCTGCTTTTCTTCCCAGTAAGGAAAGGGACTGTCTGACATTTCCATATCAACTACCTCTTGAAAATAATCCTCCACCATCCTTTGCATGTTTATACTCATATTGGATGGAGTTATGGGCAAAGTGACACATTTTTTTGAAAAATCCTTCAAACCAGCCCAGATGTTAAATTGTTCTGGTCTGCCCCCTGTGTCTTCCCTGCTTCTTTTTTGGAAATTTAATTTTTTACGAGCAACAGCTTGAGAAAGTGAAGGAGGACACGTCGTCAAGCCGAGGCCCAGTTCAGCGGCCAACTTGCTGAGCAATAGCTCCTTGCAAAAGTTCACATCTCGCTCATTTACAAGTAAAGACTCAATGTAGGTTTTAAACCTTGGATCAAGCACAGTGGCCAAAACGTACTGATCCGAGTTCAAGATCTTAATAACTCGAGGATCATTGTGAAGCGAATTAAGTACTTGATCGACAAGGCCAACATACTTTGCTGAATTGCTTGCTTTCAGCTCCTCCTTCATTTTCTCAAGCTGCTTTTCCAATAGTCTAATTAAAGGAATGACTTGGCTCAAACTAGCAGAGTCAGCACTGACCTCACATGTCACAACTTCAAATGGTTTCAGCACCTTGCACAGCACTGAAAGGATTCCCCACTGTGCAAGAGTGAAATACATCCCCCCTCCTTTCCCAATGTCATGACTTGTGCAATATGCTTGGATGGCTTTGCGCTGTTCCTCCATCCTCTGAAGCATGTACAGGGTGGAATTCCACCGAGTTACCACCTCTTGCTTAAGTTGGTGGCAGGGCAAGTTAAACTGCTCTTGGAGCTGCTGTAATCTCCTACATGCTGTGGCTGAATGCCTGAAATGGCCTGAAATTTTACGGGCCACCGAAAGCATCTCCTGCACCTCACGGTTATTTCGTAGGAAGCTCTGCACCCCCAAGTTGATGGTGTGAGCAAAACAGGGAATATGTTGGAAATCACCCAGCTGTAATGCTCGCACTATATTGTTGGCGTTATCTGAAATGACATACCCTGGGGAGAGTCCGAGTGGTATAAGCCATGCATCAATCACATCTCTCAGTTTGCGTAACAAATTGTCAGCCGTATGCCTGTTAGTGAAGCCGGTGATACAAAGAGTGGCCTGCCTGTGACAAATGTTACGTAGTGGTGTACATGCTGCTGCTGTTCCTGCTGGTGAAGGTGAATGACCAACCCAGTGGGCTGTCACAGTCATATAGTCTTTGGTTTGGCCACTTCCACTTGTCCACATATCTGTGGTTAAGTGAACAGTGGGCAGAATGGCATTTTTCAGCGCAATCTCTACATTTTTACACACTTTTTGGTATAGTTGTGGAATAGCTTTACGGGAGAAATGGTGTCGCGATGGAATTCTGTAACGCGGACACAAAACCTCAATTAACTGTGAAAAACCAGCTGCGTTTATTGTGGAGATTGGACGCAGATCTAACACTAACATTGCAGCCATGGCGTCTGTGATTCGCTTGGCGACTGGGTGACTGCTGTCATATTTGCTTCCCCTCGCAAATGATTGTTTCACAGTTAATTGCTGAAATGTAGGACTGCTCATTTTATTCACCTGCCTCTGGGATGACGATTCACCCCCAGCAGCAGCAACAGCAGCAGCAGGACTAACGCTTTCTTCAGAGGAATCAATAATAGTGCCGGAGTCATCCAGCCTTAAGTGGGATGCCGGGCTAACTCCGAGCGCTACTGAGGATATTGATGAGGATGGTGTGGTGGGTGTATTTTGTAGCCGTCGGTATGTCGGTGAGCGGAGGGTCTTAGCTGATGAGGGAGTGCTTGTATTCTTTTGGGAAGAACTTTCAGCTTTTCCCAACACTTTGCCATGAACTCTCGTTAAATGGCGTAACATAGACGAGGTTCCAAGATGGTTAAGGTCCCTCCCTCGACTGACTGTGGCTTCACATACACTACAAATGGCTATACAATTGTTGTCTGGATTTGGGTAGAAATAATTCCACACATAAGAAGTGGATTTTTTTGTTTTATGCCCAGGCATGACAATGGCCTTTTTCTTGTCACGTGCCAGAACTGCTGCCACTGGTGCAGGACTTACACAAACAACCTCATCCTCATCAACATCCTCATTAGCGCCCTCGTCGCCTACACAAATCTCCCCCTCATCCTCTTCTAATTCCAAAGTGGCATCCTCAATTTGGGTATCACCGGCTACACTCGGGCTATTAAGGCACACATCAGCAGAATGCTCATGATTAGACATCCCACTGTTGGATGGACTCTCCACAGGGATTGTTGTCATTTGTGAATCAGAGCAAATATTCTCCTGTAATGCCTCACTGTTATCTTGCAGCTCGGCTTTGACGCGTAACCAGGGCCGGATTAACCCGAGGTCTAACTGGGCTATAGCCCAGGGGCCTCGGGCATCCAGGGGGCCCTTCAAACTCCTCAGCAGCATTATTGATCGGTCGGGGGCGGGGGCGCCCCCGGCCCGATCGATGCTGCTGAGTACTGTCAGTGCAGTCCTCCGTCCCGGCGCGCTGTAAGCTCCTTACTGAGGAGATCTCGCGAGAGTTGAACTCTCGCGAGATATCCTCAGTAAGGAGCTTACAGCGCGCCGGGACGGAGGACTGCACTGACAGGTAAGTGCTTGGGGGGGTCCTCGCAGGGGGTGGGGGGCGGCGGACGGCTCACATTGGGGGCCTCGCGGGGAATGGAGGGCCCCTTAGCCCAGGGGCCTCCATTCCCTTAATCCGGCCCTGCGCGTAACAGTAGTTGTGCACCAATTGTAGGCTGGGTAACTTTTTGGGATCTGCCACTAATAGCCAAAGGTGAAGGCCTCATTCTCTCTTTGCCACTGCATGTGTAGAATGGCATGCTTGCAATTTTTTTTTTATCGTCACTTAACTTTTGCTCAGTTACACTTCTTTTTCGCTTCAATACAGTAAAATTTTTTTTGGTTTTTGTTTTTTGCACTAATTTGAAAACACTCTGTTGTTTGACATCGCCTTGGCCAGATGACGTACTGGGAACACTAACATCAGGACTGGTGACAGAACCTGGTTGCTCATTTAGATCATATGTGGACTGCTTTGAATCCATTCTGAGCGCAAACCACTGGGGAGTGCTAAAAATTATTTAGTAGATACTGCTGACAGATATGACTTTTGACAGCCAGAAATATTAATGCACAATTAGGGAGGACACCCCAAAAGCACTGAGGAGTGCTAAAAATTATTTAGTAGATTCTGCTGACAGTTATGACTTTTGACAGCCAGAAATATTAATGCACAATTAGGGAGGACACCCCAAAAGCACTGAGGAGTGCTAAAAATTATTTAGTAGATTCTGCTGACAGTTATGACTTTTGACAGCCAGAAATATTAATGCACAATTAGGGAGGACACCCCAAAAGCACTGAGGAGTGCTAAAAATTATTTAGTAGATACTGCTGACAGAAATGACTTTTGACAGCCAGAAATATTAATGCACAATTAGGGAGGACACCCCAAAAGCACTGAGGAGTGCTAAAAATTATTTAGTAGATTCTGCTGACAGTTATGACTTTTGACAGCCAGAAATATTAATGCACAATTAGGGAGGACACCCCAAAAGCACTGAGGAGTGCTAAAAATTATTTAGTAGATACTGCTGACAGATATGACTTTTGACAGCCAGAAATATTAATGCACAATTAGGGAGGACACCCCAAAAACACTGAGGAGTGCTAAAAATTATTTAGTAGATACTGCTGACAGATATGACTTTTGACAGCCAGAAATATTAATGCACAATTAGGGAGGACACCCCAAAAACACTGAGGAGTGCTAAAAAATATTTAGTAGATACTGCTGACAGATATGACTTTTGACAGCCAGAAATATTAATGCACAATTAGGGAGGACACCCCAAAAACACTGAGGAGTGCTAAAAATTATTTAGTAGATACTGCTGACAGATATGACTTTTGACAGCCAGAAATATTAATGCACAATTAGGGAGGACACCCCAAAAACACTGAGGAGTGCTAAAAATTATTTAGTAGATACTGCTGACAGATATGACTTTTGACAGCCAGAAATATTAATGCACAATTAGGGAGGACACCCCAAAAACACTGAGGAGTGCTAAAAATTATTTAGTAGATACTGCTGACAGATATGACTTTTGACAGCCAGAAATATTAATGCACAATTAGGGAGGACACCCCAAAAGCACTGAGGAGTGCTAAAAATTATTTAGTAGATACTGCTGACAGATATGACTTTTGACAGCCAGAAATATTAATGCACAATTAGGGAGGACACCCCAAAAACACTGAGGAGTGCTAAAAATTATTTAGTAGATACTGCTGACAGATATGACTTTTGACAGCCAGAAATATTAATGCACAATTAGGGAGGACACCCCAAAAACACTGAGGAGTGCTAAAAAATATTTAGTAGATACTGCTGACAGATATGACTTTTGACAGCCAGAAATATTAATGCACAATTAGGGAGGACACCCCAAAAACACTGAGGAGTGCTAAAAATTATTTAGTAGATACTGCTGACAGATATGACTTTTGACAGCCAGAAATATTAATGCACAATTAGGGAGGACACCCCAAAAACACTGAGGAGTGCTAAAAATTATTTAGTAGATACTGCTGACAGATATGACTTTTGACAGCCAGAAATATTAATGCACAATTAGGGAGGACACCCCAAAAACACTGAGGAGTGCTAAAAATTATTTAGTAGATACTGCTGACAGATATGACTTTTGACAGCCAGAAATATTAATGCACAATTAGGGAGGACACCCCAAAAACACTGAGGAGTGCTAAAAATTATTTAGTAGATACTGCTGACAGATATGACTTTTGACAGCCAGAAATATTAATGCACAATTAGGGAGGACACCCCAAAAACACTGAGGAGTGCTAAAAATTATTTAGTAGATACTGCTGACAGATATGACTTTTGACAGCCAGAAATATTAATGCACAATTAGGGAGGACACCCCAAAAACACTGAGGAGTGCTAAAAATTATTTAGTAGATACTGCTGACAGATATGACTTTTGACAGCCAGAAATATTAATGCACAATTAGGGAGGACACCCCAAAAACACTGAGGAGTGCTAAAAATTATTTAGTAGATACTGCTGACAGATATGACTTTTGACAGCCAGAAATATTAATGCACAATTAGGGAGGACACCCCAAAAGCACTGAGGTGTGCTAAAAATTATTTAGTAGATACTGCTGACAGATATGACTTTTGACAGCCAGAAATATTAATGCACAATTAGGGAGGACACCCCAAAAGCACTGAGGAGTGCTACAAATTATTTAGTAGATACTGCTGACAGATATGACTTTTGACAGCCAGAAATATTAATGCACAATTAGGGAGGACACCCCAAAAGCACTGAGGTGTGCTACAAATTATTTAGTAGATACTGCTGACAGATATGACTTTTGACAGCCAGAAATATTAATGCACAATTATGGGGGACACCCCAAAAGCGCTGGGGAGTGCCAAATATGAAGAAAAAATAATAAACCTCTATCCTCCTCTCTGCACTAGCTATTTTGGTTAGAGCAATTGCAAGAACAATATTGTATTCTCTGTCCCTGCTCTAATTAGCCTATGACTACACCCTGCTCTCTCCCTCTGTCAAATGGCGTTGGATTGCTGTGGAGGCGTGTATTTATAAAGTTGAAGTATCGCGAGAACCGAGTCCCGAGATCCGACAACGTCACAATGACGTTCGGCCTCGATTTGGATTCGGAATGGGCGGGAGAGTACCGAGCTGCTCAGCTCGGTACTCGGATACCCAAAGTTCGGGTGGGTTCGGTTCTCGGAGAACCGGACCCGCCCATCTCTAGTTTTAAAGCACCCACACATCGCCTATGGTTTCCACCTCCAAACTGGATAATTTACTATCAAGCTGTGAGGGAAACCTACACCACTGGCAATGTCTGGTGGTTTTAAAACCCTTAAATCACATGCAGTTTAGGCTAAACCACCTGGCAAAACCATATGGAAAACATAACATTTATCAAGCTCAGCCAACTCAGAATCATGCCATGGGTAAAACAACACTCCTGATTGGCTGCTTGTCGTACAGTGTCGGACAGTTCATTGCGCATCAGGAGCGGTCCTTTTCGTTGATTTGTAGTGTTTATTTTCATTCCATAAGGATTACATTGGTTCAAGAACAGATTCCAACTTAGTATTTATTAGGGTCACTGCACCACAGTAAAAAATATGGACACCATACCTCACAACATTAAAGTCTCCGGCAGCCGGAAAGTGGGTGTGAGCACACCACGATGGGGGCATGGCCACATCCCCAGAGGGCTGTCTAGCGCTGTAATGTCCACTAGAAATCTCCCTTCCCCAAATGTTCCCACCTGTGGGATATACATGTTTCCGCGCAGGAAAGCGTGACAGATCATAAAATTGGAACTGTCCCGTTAAAATCAGGATGGTTAAACGGTATGGGGCACTATAATATTAGAAATAATTATGGGGACAAATTATTTATTTACATTATCTCTAATACTAAGGGGATGCATATCTATATTTATTATGCTAAGGTGGTACATTTCTATATCTATTGTACTAAAAGGGCACATTTTTATATTAATTACACAATTATTTTTTTTCACTTAAATGCAGAACACTTGTACATATATATATTCTATATACTACATGTGGTACGCACATCTATTAGCACACATCGGGTGACCTTTGGTGACACCGTTAAGAACTTATTCTGTGGGTTTTCTGTATAACTCACCTACCCTTTGAAGCATCATATCTTTTTGAACATTATAGAATGAGAACCCATATGTATAGTGAAACCCTTCTATAACACTATTTGTTCGTATATTCTCAAATACTGCACCAGAAGGTGCCGTCCTTCTCTCTTCTGTTTCTTCCATACATATATATATATATATATATATATATATATATACAGTACATAAACTCTATTACACTATTTGTGTTTTTCTATTTTCTGACCCACATTATCGCTATTACTGGAGAGGGGGAGACATTACCTCAGAAGAGGAACTCCGTTTCCACCATACGATCATTGATTTCATCTATATGGTACGCATTTTATTACATCTTCCCATATTACTATCAATATTACACATTGGAGCGCCATACTTGTTTATCTTTTCGCATATATATATATATATATATATATATATATATATACACACACAAAAACATTTTAACCCTATTACCCACTGACCAGGGGTACCAGGAGGGGCACAGAGCTACGTACTGCCCCCAATGCTGAGTATCACAGGCTGTTACAGATGGGGAATGAGTTGTTTTTTTACATATATTAAATTATTTATTCTTACACACTTTGGCGGGCAAGAATTTACAAACAACCTTGTGTTCCAACTATCTTGCTTCTCGCCACCACCTCTTTTTCCAACAGGTGTTCCTTTGGTTTGATAAACTGCAGCGTGATAAATAAATAAATCACAGCCGGATAAATAAAGCAGTGTCTGAGTGTTTTTTGGATAAATCGATGGCTTTCTAAACCTCTAAGAAACTCATTGGAAACCGCGCCTTTTGTAAATTTGCCCATTTAACAATTTTGGGCTCACTGAAGGCTACTTCCTAACAATTTCATTTCCTGACTTTAGAATGGAATTTTTTTTAACATTGTTAAATATTAACTCAGCTAATGCAAACGGCACCAAATGCCGGAGGGATGGTGGATTCCGAGAAAATAATAATACCAGGCAAAGCTGGATCTTGTTTATACAGCAGAGAGTAAACCTGGCCATTGAAGCAATGATAACAGGTTGATCTGAACAGTATAAGGCTTAAGCTGGGCACACACTACACTGTTTTTGTCCAATAATCGGCTCAAACAGCCGACATACGACCGCTCGTTCAAAAGTCGGGTCAGTGTGTGCAGTGACACGATGGTTGAAAGTCTGCCCAAATGGACGATTATCGCCTCATTTGGTTGGTCGTACCGTTTAATATTTTCGTTTCCAATCTCGCTTTCCACCAACTTTTAATGCAGATCGATTTTACATGCGATCGATGTTCCGATCGCTTGGTCCATGGACTGCATACACACTAGCCTTGTTTAGGACGATAAAGGGAAGAGCAGACGTCCCTTTAGCGACTTTTTACAGCCATGTTGTCGTGAGCAATGACTGTAATTTCATACTCACTGTTGTGGATCGGTCGGAAGTTTATACACACTACACAACGGAAACGAGATTGGAACGAAAATATTAAACAGTACGACCAACCAAATGAGGCGACAATCGTCCATTTGGGCAGACTTTCGACCATCGTGTCACTGCACACACTGACCCGACTTTTGAACGAGCAGTCGGATGTCGGCTGATTTAGCCGATTATTGGATGAAAACCCTGTAGTGTGTACCCAGCTTAAGAGGTATCATTAAATGAGACTGGACTGCTGTGCAAGGCTCTCATCGAAGAAACCGCTTCAGCAGAGAAATGAGTAAGGAGATGGACAAGCCAGGCCTGATTCATTAAGGCACATAAACAGCGAATTTTGCGAGAATCCGCAAAATCACTCTGCTCATGCCCAGAACCGGACCATACGCCACAGAACGCAACCACGTTCAATTCACCTTCGAGCACAAAGGACACTTATATAGCTTCCAATTTCAGAGAAGGAACAGAGTGCGGAAGGGGCGTTAGGGGGAAGGGAGAGCCAATCTCGAGCACACGCTGCAACGTTCGATTCAAGCTCTGAGCATCTCTCAGGTACTTGCTTTCCAGACGTAAGTCTTGTTCAAGCTACAGGTCTACTGTAAGTGCCAAATGGCTCATGGATACTTTTAGACAAAGAATGATATTGCTCGTTAACTGGATTATATACAAAGCTAATTAATGCTTGTGCTGCAGTGAATAAAGGAACTGAGGACGCTTGAAGGCGACATAAATAGTGAGTATGCCAGTTGGAGAGTTTGCTCTTCTACTGAGCTCTTTCTTTCTGTTACGCCTATGCACTAACCCAGTTGATTTTGGGGATGCATACAGTTATCACCAATAATATGCTTATGAATTAACTTTGTTGATTCGGAGGTTGCATGTTAACAAACTGTTGTGGCTGCTACAGATGAGAGTTATCAGACATAAAGGCAGAGCCGCCAAGAGAAATTTTGGGCCCCGGTACAGTAAATTTGCTGCCCCCCCCCCCCCCGCACAGGTGAGCAGCATGGGTGCTGTAAGCCGTTGCTGAGTGGCACCTCCAAAGGGGCGTGGCTGCATAATGTTGGGGGTGTTGTCAACATGGGCCTGGCTGCACTTCTCTAGACATGGCATATTGGTGGAAATTCAGCTGCCGGCGATGTGACATGAAGAAATTGCGCAGCGCACATTGCCGGCAATTACGGTAGAAATCTCTGCTCATTTTCCCTCGCACCCCATAGAGGTGAAAGGAAAAATGGGATACTGTACATAACACAGATCATGCAGTATATAATACATACATTAAAATAAAATATTACATTTATCACACGCTCCACAGCCACATCACGCCACCCCTCAGCTACATCACGCATCACGCCACCCCCTGCTACATCATCCACCGCTCCATCCCCTGCCACATCACCCATCACGCCACCCCCCAGACACATCACGCCACCTCATCAACCATCACGCCACCCCTCAGCTACATCACGCATCACGCCACCCCCTGCTACATCATCCACCACTCCATCCCCTACCACATCACCCATCACGCCACCCCCCAGACACATCACACCACCCCCTAGACACATCACGCCACCCCCCAGACACATCACGCCACCCCCTAGACACATCACGCCACCCCCCAGACACATCACGCCACCTCATCAACCATCACGCCACCCCTCAGCTACATCACGCATCATGCCAGCCACTGCCACATCACCCATCACGTCACCCCCCAGACACATCACACACGCGCACAATGCCATATACATACATGCACAATGCCATATGCATACACATACATACTGTCATATACATACACACAAAATTCCACATACATACACAAAGCCAGGCCATAACACCCCCACCCATCAGTCCCTTGTACTCACCTCACCTCCAGAGGCTGATAGCTCCTGGCCGTGCTCTGCAATGACAGGCAGCCTGGCAACAGTCTGATTTGTTGCCTGGTTGCCTGTCTCCATTAGTTCAGTGACAGCCTGTCACTGACAGAGCCATCCCCATTATCCCCGCCCCTCCGAATTAGCCCCGCCCCTTCCGGTCGGGTGAATGGGTGGGGAATTAGCTTGTTGCCTGCAGTGCGGGCCTTGGCCCCCTGGCATTCCCGGGCCCCAGTAATTAGTACCCGCTCTCCCCCTTTCGGTGCCCCTGCATAAAGGGTAATTATAATGTCTGGATCTGCCAGCAGGATTTTAGTGGAAAAGAAATATATATTGTTTTCAGGGGTCTATCAAAACTGAGATTGCTTTATGTCCAACCAACCCAAGGCTCCATTTAAATGTTTACGTTGATCAATGCGGTTACCATCTAAATACAATAGGGATAGTTCCTCAATATAAATTTGGAAACACTGTGATGAACAACTGCTGTTATTTTTTCATGTGAATTGAGGCCCAGAAGGAATTATTAGTGTAAACAACGTGATCTTTAATGTGGAAGTATTATATGATTAACTTCTTATGCAGATGCTTTGGAATTTTAAACGGATACATTGTTTATGGGACTGATTCATTCTTTAGATAAGAACAATTTAGAATTGACCAAGTTTCTGACATCATATGTATACATGATACATCATAGATCAGTGAGCACAGGTTTTTATTCATTTTTAAATGTATATGTTTTAAAATAAACACATTTTAAGGGGTAAGTTTGCCATCGCGGCCTGTATATTTTCCATCATTTGCATATTATAGGGTATAATGAATCAGTAGCCCTTTAGGAAGCAGAAGAGAATACTTATCACTGTTGATTCTGGTAATGTTATAAAAAAAAACATATACACACTACACTAGCACCCATTTGCTAAGTTATTCCACTAAATGGGGCTGATACCCCCACATCGCACCTTCCCCTTTTCCATCGAGTTGCATCAATGTTACTTATGACCTGAAATAATGACACATGTTTAAATTTTTGGGAGTTAAGGCCGCAGTTTAATTGTTATTCAAAAGAGGTAGCAGTAGAAGCAGATGCAGGAACAGCTACCCATGAATACCAACCAAAACGTGGGGATGGCCAGCCGGCCCAGAATCCCTGGCGCTACTTTATGGCGTCAGAAAGACTACATCCGTCCTGGCCTTAAAAAGGGCATGCTTTCACAAATGATACCCCCGGGCACTTCCACCCATACAGCGACAAGATCGAAAGGGGGAAGAATACTAAGGCCCAACTTTTGCACCATGTATTAAACCGCTGCCTGCACTGCTTTCCCGAAGACTGTGCCTCTTCTGGATAAGGAGAGAGAGCACGGTCAGCACACAATAAACATATGCAAAAGATAATCACAGCTATATGAAGGGAGGGGAGGAATCCTTCAGGAAACAGATAGACTTCCTGTCTCTTGCTCTTATGAAGCCTTGGTTTACCCCCACCTCTTGGGATCATCATCATCATCATCATTTATTTATATAGCGCCAACATATTCCGTAGCGCTTTACAATTGGGGACAAACGTAATAAACTAATAAACAAACTGGGTAAAACAGACAAAGAGGTGAGAAGGCCCTGCTCGCAAGCTTACAATCTATGGGACAATGGGAGATTGACACATGAGGTTAAGTATACATTTTGCATCTTGGCCCAGCCAGACTGCAAAGGTAGGGTGACTCATAAGCTAAATGATCCTGTCACACAACAATGTTGGTCCGGGGGTAGTTGTCTTCTGTGAAATTGTGTAACAGGCTAAAGGTAGTGAGGTTAAGAGGGTGGTTGAGGAATATTATAAGCTTGTCTGAATAGGTAGGTTTTCAGAGAAGGCTTGAAAGTTTGTAGACCAGAGGAGAGTCTTATTGTGCGAGGGAGAGAGTTCCATAGAGTGGGTGCAGCCCAAAAAAAGTCCTGTAACCGGGAATGGGAGGATGTAATGAGGGTGGATGAGAGACGCAGATCTTTTGCAGAACGGAGTTGCCGAGTTGGGAGATATTTTGAGACAAGAGAGGAGATGTATGTTGGTGCAGCTTTGTTGATGGCCTTGTAGGTTAGTAAAAGTATTTTATATTGGATTCGGTAGAAGACAGGCAGCCAGTGTAGAGACATACAGAGTGATTCAACAGAGGAATAGCTATTTGCAAGGAAAATCAGTCTTGCCGAAGCATGCAAAATAGATTTTAGGGGTTTGAGTCTGTTTTTGGGAAGACCAGTAAGGAGGGAATTGCAATAGTCAATGCGGGAGATGATTAGTGCATGAATTAAGGTTTTAGCAGTGACTTGTGTGAGATATGTGCGGATTCTGGAAATGTTCTTTAGATGTATGTAACATGATTTAGATATAGAGTCAATGTGGGGAACAAAGGATAGGCGTGAATCAAGGATTACACCTAGGCAGCGAGCTTGTGGGGTGGGATTTATGGTCATGTTATCAACAGAGATAGAAATGTCAGGTATGCTCTTGTTGGCGGGTGGGAATATTATTAACTCTGTCTTAGAAAGATTAAGTTTGAGTTGACGAGATGACATCCAAGATGATATGGCAGAAAGACAGTCAGTTACAAGGGACAACGCAGATGTCGAGATATCAGGAGAGGATAGATCTCATTGGTCATTTTAAACCGGCTGGAAAAAGTTAACCCTTACAGGTAAGTGCAATGCTGGACATACAAGCCAAGCGTTTAGTTCCAGTCCTCCCCATACATGTCTTCATTTGTCATTGCCGATTACACACTCAGTGAGAGTTAAAGAGGATATGAATAGGCAATTTTGCAGATTTACAAAGTTCCAGTGAAACTTTCTTCAACTTCTATGTGTAAATTCACATTTCACAGAATCTATAGTCTATCAATAGAGCGGAGACAATGCAAATTCCAAGGCAAATGTAGAACAAAGAATATTTTACGCTGAATGGGTTTAAACATTTTGCTCATCTCTAATGAGAGTTAATTACAAGTCTATCATAGCAACTAATCAGTAATTTTCCTTCATTTGTCTTGTGTAAGTTACACAATGAAAGTAATTGTCTGATTGGTTGCTATTGTTATACTGGATGTTTGCACACTCACCAATAATTCTCTCTAAGGGCTAGATTTACTAATCTGCGGGTTTGAAAAAGTGGGGATGTTGCCTATAGCAACCAATCAGATTCTAGCTTTCATTTATTTAGTGCTTTCTACAAAATGAAAGCTAGAATCTGATTGGTTGCTATAGGCAACATCCCCACTTTTTCAAACCCGCAGCTTAGTAAATCTAGCCCTAAGACTCATAAATACACTGCAGAAAATATGGACTGACACTCTTTTATTTGTCTTTATGACATTTGTATCATAATACGGGGTGTGTGAACCTTGACTAATTATGCATACGGACCTGTGTAGAGTGTCGCTTGTGATTACCAGATACAATTCTGCCCCAGTGCAGTGTTGATCTTATTCCCTGGTCACTGCTATGTGGTTAACTATTTCACACCCAAGTAAATCTCTGAATAAAGAATATAACTTTTATTTGTGTAAGTCACCACAATGTGCTCTAAACAATTTTTAGCAACATAAACTGTTAATCTTACTATGCATAGTTGTACAAGCATGGAAGGGTACACAAAATATGGCACACATGTAGAGCCAACCCCGTTGTTTTGATTCATAGACCAGGTGTAGTACCACAAAGTCTTGGTTCCATTACTACTGAGGAGTCTCCCTACTTTCCTCAGGCATACACCAGTGCAAAGACCAGCAAGCTTCCATTAATGGTAGAACTTCTGATTCTGAGTGCCGTGACAATCCGGTCACGGACCCATAATCCCCATCCAGAATTACTTTGAGCCTCTGCCCCTCCTTGTCCTCAGAATTGCTTCCCATGCTGGGAAATTCTGGGTAAAGGGTTGAGATAGCCCTTAGTCAGTTTGAATGGGTGGCCCTTATCTTGAGGGGATGGTCTGTGAGCGAGTCGCTATCATTTCTCCACTGGATCCCCTGCTGAAACTGGCTCCTCTGTATCTGAAAATAAGGGTCCCACAAAACTGGGTAGGACCGAAGAGTAACAAACGCTTGTAAAAAAAAATTTGGCTTCTCCTTGGATTATCCTCTTACATCCTTTTTGCATGGGCAAGACTCCAACCTGGCTGGCAACAGTTGGGACTATATCCTCATCTCTGCTGACAACCCAGGGGCATCAGATTGGTAACTCATGTGCCCATGGCAAAAGGACTGCAGATAGTGGGTCTAGGCAGAGAGATATGCCTGGGTGGTTTTACCTCTTTTGGGGCACATTTAACATAACATGTACAGTAATACATCATACAACTTTGTTAGACATGGAACATTTAAGAAACTGGGTAAGCGCCTCTAGCAGTTTCTTAATGATAGGGAGCCCTAGGCTTGCAAGCTTACAATGCAATCTATAGGAAAATAGGAGTTTGATACATGAGGTTAAGCATCACATGTTGCATATTGATCCAGCCAAATTGCAATGGAAAAAGTGCTTAGTGGGGTGATGATGGTTTGGGGGGGGGGGGGGTCAGATGACTATTTGAGTTTAAGAGTAGAATAAATGTAATCTTTGAGTGAGTTCTGCAGAGGGGTAGTAATTGGTTGTATAGCTTTAGAGGGCTAAGAAGGTGGTTCAGGAATTTGATAATCTTGCCTAAAGAGGTGTGTATTCATAGAAAACTTGGTGTGGAGGCTAATGGAAAGTCTTGTGGGAGAGAGCTCCACAAAGTAGGTGCAGTCCAAGAGAAGTCCTGTAACAGATAATGAAAGGAGTAATACAGTAAGTATGGATGAGGGGTGCAAATCTCCGACAGAGCGGAGAATTGACGTTGGCAGATTTTTTGAGGCAAGTAAGATTTGTTAATGGCTTTTTATGTTAGGAAAAGCCCTGTGTAAAATTGATTACTTCCTCTATAAATATAGCTTGTGTTTCAAGAAGTAAAGAAACTGTCATCAATGTGTGCTGTTGATAATATCGATGACCTGGGTAGTATCCTTAAGATATCTCTTTGTGTACATATTAGTGATTGCACAAAAAAAAAAGATTCTAAATACTATCATAGGTAGAAGATAACTGATTTGAGGTGTTTCAGATGTTTTTTCTAAATTTTACGTACGTTGGGCAAATAATAAATAATAAATAATAAATAGTTCTATTATTTTTTTTGTTTGAAATCTCTTTCTGATACCCTTTGCCTAGTAGTTTAAGCATTAGACTTTGGGAGTGGTGTGCCCTATTTAATTTCATAAGTATAAATGAATAATAGAAGACTTTCCACGTCTGTCCGATAATCTTCTTTTTTATGATGACAATTCCACCTCACTTTGTAGCTGGTTGCAAGATTGTCTTTGTTGTTTTTAAAATAGTTGAGGACTTTTTTTTTTTTTATCAATTGGGGTTACATTTAATTTTTTGTTATTTGTCTGAAATATTAGTTGTTTTTTCTTCTACTAGTATTTGAAACTTTTCTAAAAGGGTCCTTTGAATAAGGGATGAGTAGAAATTTGACTTACCCTTGACTTTGTGTTGCCACTTCTCCTTTTTTACCCTTATAAATTGTCTTTGTTGAGTTAATCTCCTCTTTAATTTGAATAAATCTATAAAGACATTACATTTGTTGAGGTTATTAGGATGGGCAAACTTATATCCTTTGTTTAGTACTTGTATCTTAGCTTTAGTTCATTTTAATTTGCTTAGGTTTGTCGGATCTAAACAGTCTGTTCACTTGTAAGTGTCAGTTTATCAGTTTATGAGCTCATCGGCCAGAGAGAATAAAAGACACTGCAAGTTCTGTGTGTGCAGTTAGCTCTGATTTATTAGTTACAACTTCATATCTATATAGCACAAAATCATGTATTTCAGAAAACTATGCCCTAAAAGGTTTTAACCACTCATGCTTCCTTTACACAGATTTTTCTCACATTTTCACACAGGAATTCTCCCCAGGGGGAGTTGGTTTATCTCCTGTCTGCCATAACCAAGGTCATGGGCATAGTTTCTTGCAAACAGCGAGATAATAATGAATAATTCCTACAAACTAGCTATATCTAAGCTGTCTTTGAGCTATAACAGAATAAAATTGCTATAAGGCAACAAGATGGCGTCAGCTTAGCAAAATTACCCCTAGATTATGAGGCCCTGGACTGCAGCCCACTCAGCCCATATGTAAATTCAGCACATGCTGTGAACCAGTAAAAGAGCTGCTCTTCTATTAGTACGCGAAATGCATAAACCTCAGACAAACACATTTGCAAATGTATGATAAGCCCAGGGCCTGATTAAGGGCTCTGGTCCTAGGATAATGCACCCGATTTATAGGTTCGTAGCAGGTGTTTGAATGGGTGAGGTCAGTGGCAGAATTACCATTGGTGTGGCAGGTGCCGTGCAGCGGGGCTCATGGAGATAATATGGGGGCCTGCTGCATGGCAGATGCAGAGGATCGGAGGCCCTAGTTCCCTCTTCCCCACAGCCCGCTAGTTCCGCCTCTGCAAAGTGTGTTCAACAAGTACAATAGCTCTTTTACTGGCTCACAGCAGTGTGCTGGGGGATTTTTCTCTGTATTTGTGCCTTGATAACCCCACCCTTTCAAGCACCTGCTTTGAATCAATAAATTGATTGAGAAACTTCCAGGAAGTGATCGCAATCTGCTCCTGTGACCAAACCATGTGCTTCTTTGTGTGTGCAGACTGAGTCCCTTACATTGGTATGTAAATGGGGGATGGGATTATGTCCCAAACTATTTCAAACTAACAAACAACTGGTTTCACTATTAATGTGTGACTAAGGCTGATTCAACCATGTGGTTTGAGATAAACTAAAATGACTGATTCTGGATCAGAGGCCAATGGGTCATAAAATGTAAAATCCTTATCAGAAAAGAAGAGACATCATAGTCTGTCAGCACGTTACCTTCATTTTGTTTTGGATTTAGGGTTAAGGGTATCTTCCTTCAGATTACCTTCACAGTGGCTTGCAAACAGAAGTCAACCAGGCAGGTTCCTCAAAAGTGTTTCTGTCTTTCCCTGGACTAGTAGCAGTAAGAGATTCCTAGCCTCCCCTGAATACCTCTGTCCTCTCCCGGAATAATTTCACTTTCCAATTAACCAAAGGAAGGACCTAAATCAGTTGATGTCCCTGCCTATATAGAATTCTGTAAATATCCAGGAAAGAACCCTTAACCCTGTATTCTGAAAATACAGATTACACCCTATGTAAGTCTACCATTCTGTTCAGCAGACCATAAAGCTATCTAGAAATGAGCACCTGTTGGTAAATTCACCACAAACCAAACATATTACCTACCCCATACCTCCAAATAGCCCCCATTTATGACAGTCTCAATTTTCAGACGCCAAAGAGGAGTGTTCTGTTAGAATGGAGGTGTGACTCCAACAAAACTGGGGTTGTGGTCAGGACCGGACTGGCAAAATTTAGCCCAGGGAGCAAGACTCGACTCAGCAGACTATTAGGAACATTTTAAAGGTAAAAAATGCTGGTGACCCAGCCCAAGGGGTAGCCCACTATGGGACCAGCCCGGGGGCCAGATGCCCCCTGCCTCCCAGCCCAACCTGTCTCTGGTTGTGGTAGTTGGGTGAATTTGCGTGGAGATGACTTGCCTCTTGGAACATCCGGGGAATAAGTTTAAACCTGTCACCGCTAGAACACAGATTCCAGCAGACATTTGGCAGGAGATCTGCTTAATAAAACAACTAGCCTGCCATGCATGGGTTACATATTTGGGCCTATTTTTAGCCCTGAAAAACAAACTACTACATCAACCGGACGACCATAGTTGAGTATCAGTGATTATTACTAACAATATACAGGCAGTTTTAAAGACGGTAGATCAACACGTATTATATGTGTTGCTACAAACCTCCTCTCCAATCATTTTCCGTTCATCCTACATTGTAATTTCCCAGATTAACTTTTTTTCGAGCGTGGCATAATGAATTATTTGGTAACAACTATATAAAGAGGAAGTGCAGACTCTGCATGTTATTTCCTACAGTTAGCCAACTCCCACCCCTCCTGTCTCTCAGTAGCTGGTGCACTGCTGAATAGACAGTCTGCCTCTGAACACTCTAACATAGCAGATCCCGTAAGACATAGTGACCCTTCCTCTATATGTTGGATTTGACAGACCTCACAGTGAGCAGGGAGTGATATCTGTCTTCCCATCCCCTTGAGAGAAAAAAAAATGTCTTTCACAGAGTGTGGTAAGTAACATTACGAGTCATTGAGATACGTTACTGACCTTGGCTTTATTAATAGGGAAAAAAATGCCTATTTCATAGAATGTCAGTTAGCACGTCCACTGTGGTAAAAAAAAAAAATTGGGTTAGTTTGTTTACTTAATGATGTGCTGTAACCGATGGAAACCACTCATATGTTAGCATTCTATTGTATTCTGACTAATGCAAGCTAAAACCTGATTGGTTTCTGAGTTACAGCAAATGTCTTTGACTTTAAGGAGCAGACAACATATCCTCACAATTGAGAAACGAAAATGAATCATTTAAAAAAAAACTAATTCCCAAGAGGTACAAATGATACTGCTATCGACACAAAATATAAGAAGTATGTATTTATAGTTAACAAGAATTTTTGCAAGGTAAACAAGTCTGGACATAATGTAATGCAAAATAAGTTAACAATTGCAAACTGTAAAAGTAATTGAAGCGAATAGACGCAGGGTTTTAAACAAACTTTATTTGGTGAAAAAGCCCATGAATCAAACTAATAACGGTACCATA
This sequence comes from Mixophyes fleayi, assembly GCF_038048845.1. Taxonomy (NCBI): domain Eukaryota; kingdom Metazoa; phylum Chordata; class Amphibia; order Anura; family Limnodynastidae; genus Mixophyes; species Mixophyes fleayi. Next base: position 42,789,488 of record NC_134405.1, read on the forward strand.
AAATTAGTTTAATGTAGTTCAAGTTCTGACTGTTTTTGCTCCTCCCGGCAATGCAAAATTCATACTCCCCTATGACCGGTGAGAACTGTTCTTATATAAGATAGATTTCTCTTTTCTTCATATCTCTTTTGTGTCTTTTTCTCAGTGAATAGTTGTGGTGTGTGTGTGTGGGATACATAGAATTTTATTCACGTGATTAGTGCAAAACATATTATGTTACATTCTACTTTTCTAACACTTCACTGAAAGGAGCAATAGAGTATATAATATGGGTGTTATTACCATCTATTAAAAAGTGAACGTAACTTAATATATTACCTGGTTCTTTTGAGTTCAACATCAGTTCAAAACAGGCAATTGCAACGAGGCCACATAAAGATATTCTTAAAGGGCATCAAGATACAGCTGCATTCTAAATACGTCAGTCATCATCATCAACTTCACAACTTTAATGTCTATAAAACATAATAATAATAATAAATTAATTAATAAACTCAAATGTAGTTTCCCCCCAAAGTGTCCTGAGCACAAACGTTCATAGCCTGCAGGGCCATCTTTTCCATTGGGCACGATGGGCAGCTGCCCGGGGGGCCCACGGGCAAGGGGGCCCCATAGGCAGGGCTCTTAATGAGAATAAATAATCCTGCAAAAGAAAAAAACCTGCAAAAAAAACCTACAAGGGTCACTGAGCAAGTACATCTATCTATCTCTATCTCTATATATCTATATCTATATCTGTATCTGTATACATCTATATATCTATATCTATATCTAGGGGCCCCGGTGCACTGCTTTGCCCAGGGGCCCATAATGTTGTTAAGATGGCCCTGATAGCCTGGGCTGGTTTCAGCTAACACACAGTGACGAAAAGCATGATATCCCTCTGCAAAAGCCGCAACCAGCACCAGGATGTGTCAGCCTAGGCTGGGCCCACTATAATAGACAACCCTGGCATCACCTGGATATAATTATACTCAGCCAGGGCTCAATTCCCTACGGGAATTAGGTCTGTAAAAAATGTAGTCGTCTCCTAGGTGTTAGCACAGGGGCTCCCCCAACACTCCTGCATTGTGGGTATTGGGGTAATATGGGAAAAATATTTTTAAAATAGTATTTCAGCTTGTGCCACTACTGGTCCCAGCAAGCCACGGCAGCCATGCTTGGGTATGCAGCTGTTTGTACTGTATTCGTATTTCTACCAAATACAGTAATTTTTTTTGTATACAATTTAGAACCCCAAAACTCTCTTGAGGATTTTGAATGTAACATGAACCATTCTTATTGTATGTCTTATATTTGCCATATGTGTGTTTTTGTTTTCAGTTCATGTATTGTATGATAATATCAACTTATATATTGAGGGAATTAGATTGGTTGCTGCTTATTTATAGGGGAGTTAGCGTTCTGCAAGAACTGATTCTTCACATATTAAGGAGCTCTCCCATATGGGTCCACAGCTATGAAACAAGAAACACAGGACAGCAAGAGGGAGAAAGTCACAACTGATAACTTTTACAACGTTTTATTTTGTGAAAATCATTGAAAGCATGTTTTACATACAGTGGCGATTGTGGGATATTTAGTGCTGTTTGGCGTTGTATGCGTCATGAAACCTCATTTGAGGCTTCAAGAGAGTGGATCGGCAACCCGCCAACCAGACTGCACCATAAAAATAAAAGTTGTTTTCACTGATGGGTGGCGGGCTCCCCTGAAGCCCGGGGCACGCTAATGCTGCACTACTCTGGCCCTATTATTGGTGAAAACACAAATAGCACTTCTCACCCTTTTATAAGTCAGACTATAGCGGCCGTGTCTAATGTAAAACTGTATAGCCTGTTAAATGAGCTAGTAAAGTCTTTGGCTGTTGGCATTGCCGCTTTAAATAGAGAAAAGTAGAAGTCGCTATGCAAAGTGACGTGAATAGAAACTGCCGTCTTTGCCAGGGTTCGGGATGTAGCAGAAGCAGGTCGGTGATGTAGATTGTCATTTTCATGCTAAGTCATTTTTAAAATCGATTTATTTTTTTTTCTCGGTGGTGTCGTCTGTAACATCACACCCGTAATTTCGTACCCAACCCGAAACATTGGCACACAGCAGTGTCAGAAAAGAAAAGTGGTGCAAGATGGACATGTCCTTGGATCATGAAATCGGTTATGGTTCATTTGATCGCTCCACCTGTTCCTTGGATAACTGTGGTAATTCTACACCTAATACATGGACAGAGTGAAGCGGGCGGTTATGTACAAGTAGCCCCTTAAAAGAGGGAAAGGGATCCCAGATATCCCCACCATGCTGCGAGCCTTCTTTGTCTGTAACTGCATCCGCAGAACTCTTATTGAAAAGAACATTTGCTCTGCTGGGATGTCCATGTCTCGTTTTTTCCTCCGGCCTCTTTGGAGGTCATTTGGTTGGGACAAGTGGGACAGGTCATTTCCTTACAAGCAGGTCGGTGATGTAGATTGTCATTTTTATGGTAAGTCTGCATTTTCTTTTTATAGTCATTTCTCAAATCGGATTTTTTTTTTCTCATGGGGCGCACGCAGGATTTCCCCCCCCCCCCCCCCCCCCCCATCCCCAGCAGCTCCGTTTCGGCAGCACTGTATTATCCAGCAGCCGCGGCGCTGTCAAAGAAGTGTCCGCGGCGGTGCTGTATACAATACAGCATCGCCGCGGAAGCTTCTTTGACAGCGCCGCGGCTGCTAGATAGTACAGGGGCACCTTTTTAGCGGAGGGGAGGGGTTTCTGGAGACCCAGAAACACCCCTGCGTGCGCCACTGTTGTCGGTGTTGCAATCGTCGGTGGCATCAGTGTCATTATGATAATTACCACCGCAATGTTTCCTAGATGTGCTAAGAGCTGGCGTGTGTTTGAGTCATTGATCTGTCGCTTAGCATCCAGCCAGGTCGCTGCAGCCTATGTTTGAAAGTGTATGAAAATAATATTGTGACCTGTGAGGTGGTCAAAATTGACTGCAAATTACTTGAAATTAGTGTTATTGAGGTGAATAAAAATGTAGAAACAAAAAAAGAGCAAAATTATGTGATTTTAGCATATTTTAGCATTTTTTCTAAAAAAAATACATAATCAAAACCAAAACACACGAGGACGGTTTTGCCAAAACCAAAACACGAAGTTAATCCAGATCCAAAACCAAAACCAGAACACGGGGGTCAGTGAACATCTCTAGTTGTGACACCTTTCTATTATAGCCAGCATTAATATTTTCAGCAGTTTGTGCTACATTTGCACTTCTAGGGGATTGGAACAGATGGAATGGCCTTTGCTTCCCACAACCATCAATGAACCTTGGGCACCCATGACCCTGTCGCCAGTTTACTGGTTGTCCTTCTTAGGACCACTTTTGGTAGTTACTACCCAGTGGATACTGGGAACACACCGCAAGACCTGCAATTTTGAAGATGCTTTGACCCACTCATCTAGTCACAAAATTTGGCCCTTGTTAAACACGCTCAGGACCTTACACTTGCCCATTTTTTCTGCATTCAACACATCAACTTCAAGAAATGACTGTTCACTTGTTGCCTAATATATCCTAAGACGGTGATGGTGGTGTTTGCCTTACTCAGTATCGAGCAGTTGCACCATTGCTTTTAGTTTTACGGAGTAGTGCATACTCGGGATTTCATCTTGCAGAACAAAATTATTGAAACAATTGTACATTTTTAGGGGCTATCCTGGCTGTACAGAGTGGAACAATGCCCTTTCCATTCCACAAAAGGGCTTCATTTTTGCACCAGCTCTCTGGATTTTTCATGGGATGCATTGTTGCAGTTCCCAGTTGTACTTCAGCAGAGATTGGGCGCATGTTGCCCAAATGAAGTTTCACACACAAAATTGCCACATGTAATAAAGACATTCCGAATGTCCCTTCCCCCTCACGATTAATTACAGTCATAAACAATGCTAAACAGAGCAGAACTTTGTATGAAAGACAGAAGAATGCTATTGAAGGGTAGTTCTAAACAGTAGCAGATTGGACTTTGGGGGGCATATTCAATTAGGTTTGCGGTCAGCGGTAACATGCCGGAATGGCCCGTGAAGGCAATCCACGGTACCACAATAACGTGGATTTTCGTGCGCACCCCATAGGGTTGCAAAGGAAATTCTGAGTTATTACGGTACCGTATTACCGTCAGCACTGTGCACTTTTCATGGTAACGAGCACTTCCGCGGACCGGATACCTAATTGAATATGCCCCATGATGTGGCATTTTAATTTCTGCACAGTGCGCCTCTTGGCATAATAAAGAAGTACCAAGATAGTACATATCTGTTGTCCCAAGCAGAAAGCCCTGGAGATTCACAAATGTCTTCCGAGTGAAGTGGGTGGGGGTGGGACAGGGGCCTCCTACTAATTATTCTAATTATGCCCCCCTTGTTCTTGCAACCTTGACTTCTCCTCCAAGCAGGGCTGTCTCTTCCATTGGGCACAATGGGCAGGTGTCCGGGGGCCCTGCGGGCAAGGGGGCCCGTCCGAGGCAGCTCTGTAAAAAAAAAATCCTGAAAAAAAAAACAAAAATGAAAATACTTACTTTGCGGTCACGTCAGCGGCAATCCAGCTCCCTCCCTGGTCCCCTCTTCCATGCTGTGCTCGCAGTGAATGCTGGGTGTGATGTCACGCCCAGCATTCACTGCGAGCACAGCACGGAAGAGCGCAGAAGAGACTCAGCGGCGCAGAAAAGAGGAGAAGGGGATCGGACTTAAGGTAAGTTAAGGGGGCCCCTATATATATATATATATATATATATATATATATACATAATAGTGTGTGTGTAAGAAAGATATATATGTAAAAAAAAAGTGATTTTATATATATATATATATATATATATATATATATATATATAATCACTTTTTTTTTTACATACATATATATCTTTCTTACACACACACTAAATATATATATATAATTATTATTTTTTAGGGGCCCGGTGCACTGCATTGCCCGGGGGCCCATAAAGTAGTTAAGGTGGCCCTGCTTCCAAGACCTCCCAGATGGGAGAATTGAAAAGTTAGGCATAGGGTAGTGTAGATAAAATAAATGTTGTTCAGTGCAGTCAAATAAGCTGTAGCCTCTGATTGTTCAATTAGTTAAAATGCTTAACAGCTGATATCCCACACTGCACTTAAACCTCTTAACAACTTATTTAACTTCTTTGAATAATTGACACGAGACATAATTGTGGCAATAATAATACAGGTAGTTTATTTTGCTAACCAACATGGTGGTGAAGAAAAGAGCAGTCAGGACAACATACGGCGGGCAAGCAGGATACCCCAGCATTTAACCATGGAACATTCGCAAACGGGGGGGGGGTTAACCAGACAGCACCCCGGGCACACATGTCTATCTTACCAGGACACTCAATCCCGGGCACTTCATGAACCTACAACCCTTTTAGGCTGAAAGGAGTGCAGACCACAAGCCAACCCACAGGGGCGGTACTTCCACCGAGGCTAAAGCGGGTTCAGTCTGCCCATTACCATAATGTGCGCCCCAACCACCAAGGGCCCCCCAAAAAAAATATAGAGAGAGAGCTATGTAGGGGCACTGTTTAGCCCCCATTCTTTGCGGAGAGGAGGGGTTTCTGGAGAACCAGAAACTCCCCCTGCGTGCGCCCCTGACCACTGGCTGCACTGCATTTTACGGCAACACGCCATCCAGTACCCCACCATTGAATGCCAGACATATCAAGAACTGTCAACAGGCAACGAAAGTACAGTCCAACAAGCTATAGCAGGCACGGAGGTTCATCCAAAATATTAACTTCCTGAAACTCCAGAGAATGATTTTTACTCTCCACCCATCACTTTTAAAGACTACTCTTTAGCCCTCCCCGATGCCATCAGATGGGTATACACATCCCCAATTAAACTTTTGACCTTTGAGGATAAATTTAGTTACATGACACCGCCTCAACTTTTAATATCCTTCATGCTTATTTCAGCCCTGAGTTCTTAATATCTGTCATGTTCAAAAATGTTATATTAATAGTATAGCCTGGCAACTGTGCACCTCATGACAATAAACAGAGACTATTGTATGGTGAAACAGGCCACAGCTCAGAGGCATGCTGGGCTGGGGGGCAGGGGGGCACCTGCCCGCTGGTTCAGTACCGGTAATAAGCTGTTGAGTCGAGTTTTGCGACTCTAAAATTTGCCAGCCTGCTCCTGCCACAGCCTTTGTTGAAATTTGAAATAATTTGAATGGTTAAAATTAACAGCGCTCTGCAGAAACCTGCTTCTTGAAATCATAGCTTTACTGTGCAGTAATCCTGTAAATGATTCATATGAACATAAATGTACTAAAAACTTATAAATTCACATATAAAAAAACAAATAAAAGACAGAACTCACAATAACAATTGTAGTAATAACTACTGTAGGTAAAATTAATTCCAGCCTCTATACTTTCAAGCAAAGGTGGAATTAGCGAGCTGTGGGCGCCGGTACAGTGAGGAGGCAATCGAGACCCCCATGCCTCTGCATCTGCACGGCACCTGCGCACCAATAGTAGTTGCTTCCAAGGTTATATATTGAATAGTTAACCGCTGTCAAGCTGTAACTCCTGGTATGTATTATAGCAATGGAAGGTTAGTAATTCAGTCTATTACACCTGTAGCAGTTTATCCCCCACAATGATAGAATGAGGAACTATCATTGTAAGTCCTTTTGTATACGTAGGTATCTGCTCTCGTCTTTAAAGTCTAGTCGCTAGTAGTAATCTGAGTATTTAGATATACTATACTCTGTAGCATGTAAATCTCCCTGCTACTTAGGAGGTCCAATACCAATGATCCACCAATGGACTTGTGAATATAATAATTAGTCTAAGAAATACACCTGTGCTGATTAGTGTTCGGTCATCCCTATTGGAGATTCATTCATTAAATACGGAATACATGCAAGTTACTGTTTACCTCTGATGAAACGCGTAAGGTATTTATCATTGTGCGAGATATAATCACTGAACCAATTGGTAATGGTACTACTACTCCAATAGCCTCTATCGGATTGCAGACCCGGGTCGTGCACTTCTAAGGAGCACGGACATTGAAGCTTTCAGGAGGAAGGTAAAACATTTCTGAGACTGATTACTATATTTATAAGTCCATTGGAAGATTATTGGAATTTGCCTCCTAAGTAGCTGGAAGATTAACATGATACTGGACTTTAAAGAGGAGAGTGGAAACCCCTGTATACAAAGGGACGTACAATGATAGTTCAGCATTCTATCATCGTGGGGGATAATCTGTTACAGGTGTAATAGTCTGACTTAGTAACCTTCCTTTGCTACAATACATACCAGGAATTACAGCCTGACAACTGTTAATCATTTAATATATAACCTTGGTATTATTGAGGCTGGAGTTAATTTTATCAACAGAAGTTATTACTACAATTGGTATATTGATTTCTGTCTTTTGTTTATTACTTTTTTTGGTTCTTGTTTTGGACTTTAACATACGTTAATCAATTTTATTTGGTGTATTTTCATATATTGTGACTATATGTTTTTAATAAATGGCATAATGAAGTCCTGTAATGATTTCTATGGGAGCTGTATAACAGATAAGAATGTCCTTTCCACTTTTAAGTCTTATTTTCATAGCTTCTTCTTGACATTGTATCAACAGGAAAACATGATCGTCTTAGGTGAGCAGATTTCAGTTACAGGATGTAACAAATGTTCAGAAAATGTTGCTGCAAACACAAACTGTCACTATCTAAATGTGGGCAGCACAGTGGTTAGTATTTGCGGTTAGCAATGTGGTCTAGAGTTTGATTCCACGAACAGGGAACTACCTGTGTGGAGTTTGTATGGTCTCTCTGTATTTGCATGGGTTTCCTTCTAGAACACAAATAACATATACTGGTCAGGGCCATCTTAACAACATTATGGGCCCCCGGGCAAAGCAGTGCACCGGGGCCCCTAAATATATATATATATATATATATATATATATATATATATCACTTTTTTTTTTAAATGTGCTCGCTCATTGATCCTTGATGTACAGCAAGTAAAAAATCAAATCCCCCTTCACTTACCTTTCAATCGCCTTGTTCTCCGATTGCACCCCTTTTTTTCTCTTCATTTTGTCTTCTGTTTCCTTAAATCCTTGCTGCCTCTTCTCCATTGCTTCTCGCATCGTGGCTCCCCTGTGCTGCGCTCCTCAATGAAAATTTCTGGCCCAACATTCAGTGCTAGCGCAGCACGGAGGAGGGGAACAGGGAGGGAGCCGGATCGCCACCTGACTGCAAAATGTAAGTATTTGGTTTTTTTGCAGGAATTTTCATTTTGGAGGATTATTTATTGTAATTAAGAGCCCCCGGGCACCTGCCCATCGTGCCTAATGGAAAAGATGGCCCTGATACTGGTAGGTTACATGTGTGTTTTCTTGATGTGGATTCATATCTGACTTCCTTGGTGTATACTGTGCAGTATATCTAGTCGCCTCTAGCCTTCCTCATGAACTTTTCTGTTGGGGCTGTTATTTTTGATAATTGCCTTCATAGTTACAGGGCCTGGTGTTATACCCGCACTGTAGTTATGCACCATATTCTGATTTATTTTATTTTATTTTTTTATTTTTTTGGAGCTTGTCCTTGTTAAAGAACCCCAAGCAGAGTGTGCCGTAACATTCATGACTCCCCCCCTCCCCCCAAGTAATACAATGGCTGGAATACCGCATCTGTGTTTTTCAGTGTTAATGAAATAAATGTACAATAGAGAGGAAAGGTCCTCTACAATTTGATATTTATCATGTTTTTATTTTAAACAAGCCAGCGAGGAGAGGATGGGGTGCCAGGGGACATGATCCCAGGATAGATGATCTCAAGGGAGAGAGGAGAGGATCCCAGGGATGAGGGTGTCCAGGACAGGGTGCCAGAAAAGGCCTTGGTGTATGTTTAGGTTAAATCTAAAAACTGTAATCCCTAATTAGACTGTTTCATGTTTCTCTTCTGCATTGTGGATAAGCAGGGACATACCCATGGGGAGGGGGGGTGCTAGTACCTGGAAACCCCCCTCCCAGCCTGGGGCACTGTATTATTGAGTTTGAGTTGGCTGGACACTGTCCACAGTTTTACAGCTTGTGTGCAGATTGTTTCTGATTGTTTTTGTCTGCACTTTTCTCAGCTCTTTTCCCTGCTATGTGTCCCGCCCCTTCTCCCACACTGCAAGCTTGTCTCGTGTGCTGTTTCTTTGTTTTTTCCGTGGCGCGACCCTGGGTGAGCGGGTTGGCTGCTGCTCTGGATACTGGATCGTGGCGCTGGATGGGCGGTCGGGGTGGCTGTGGCCCAGCGTCTTCCTTCCTGTGTTCTTGGAACGCAGGAGCGCTCCAGACGCCTCACTTCCAGTTTTCGTCTGGAACGCACAGGCGCCTGTGCGTTCCACTGCAGGGGTTGATTCTCCGCTTGTGAGGTTCCTGCTTAACAGTGTGGAGTTGCTTTCTCCTGGGGTCTTGATGCTTTGTGGAGCTTCAACGGGAGGCAAGCACTTCTGTGTAGGTAGGTGTTGTAGGGTAGTTCAATCCAACGCGTTTCGTCCGGGCGGACTTTGTCAGGGATATTGTCTCGTGTGCCGCAGAAGGACACGAGATACAGCACTGGATGAAGGTAACTGTGTAGTGTGTTCCCATGTAGGTGTGCTTTTAATGTAAGTGAGGGGGATTTAAACTTAGGCTTGGAGAGGCTTTTAATATAAGTGTGGGTGAGGGGGAAAGAAATTTTAATATAAGTGTGGGGTGTGATGTATTAATTTCATAGTAGGTTGAGAGTGGGATCTTTTAACTTATAAGGTGGGGCTTTGTCCCGACTGTAGGGACAGTTGGGAGGTTTGTCCCGTTTCACACTGCTCTGCTCGTGAAGGGGGAGCTGCATGCACCTAACAGTAGTGCACTCAGCATTGCCCGTGTATATGATGGGGATAGGAAGAGTTGGAGAGCAACCAAGCACTGTCTAAAATTCTAGCGACGCCCCCATGCATGCTGACCATGCCCACTGGTGACATGGTGTAAGAACCCCGCTCTACAAATCCTGCGTTTGCCCCTGATAAGCGTGTAACAGTTTCCCGGTTTAATTACACTGAAGGAGTAAATTAACTGCACCCCTCAATCCTTATGGACTAGCCACATCATTTACTTTCGCATGAACAAGGATTTATTTAAACTTTGTAATTATTTGTATTGTACAAAGTGACTTGCTGATGGTCTCTGTACCCGAAACATGTAGGGCCTCTTTTGCGAAGGGCATTGGTTTTTCAGTGGTGCGTCAAGATGCCATTCCTGCGACCTTCAAAGTGCTTTCAAAGTGCTTGTCTACAATCTGTTCTTTGACTTTGCACCAAATGATTGTCACGCTCTGAAATAAGCAAAGAAATGCGCAGGTCCGCTGTTCGAAAAGCATCCTGGTCATGCAGTCAAGTCAACCACATTGCAAATGTCCTGAGTTCCCACTGTCTTTTGGTACCTAGAAATGTATATCTCTGTTAAGTACACCATTACGCCTTAAGATACACGCAGACATTTAAAGGTTATTTTTTTTTTTTTTAAAGCAATCTTGAAGTTATTTAATTGCAGGCTGTTATTTTGCATTTTTATAACGTGTGTAAATGGGAACAATTATTTCTTGTTCGGAATTGAACTCATACCCCTACTCCAATAAAGTGTTTCTTGCTATATTAAATTTACATTTACTATAAAAATAAAAAAAATGAAGAAACTTAAATCAATGTTTCACTTTGGTCAGAAACAAACTCACATCCCCATATTACAAATGCAACTACTCTATCTCTAAATCACACATCAAGCTCACACACGTTACAGTGGCGCACGCAGGGGGGGTTTCTGGGTCTCCAGAAACCCACCCTCCGCTAACTAAGTGCCCACCATAGTTGCACTGTCCTATACAGCAGCCGCGGCGCTGTCAAAGAAGTGTCCGCGGCTGTGCTGTGAATACAGCACCGCTGCGGACGCTTCTTTGACAGCGCCGCAGCTGCTGTATAGTACAGCGCTGCCGAAACGTAGCTGCTGCGCATGCGCAGCTCTCTCGCGGGGTTTTGTTTTTGTTTTTTTGGGGGGGTCGGGGGGGACAATCTTGTTGAATATGTGTATAAGCACTCTCTGCCTATACGGCACAGATACAATACACTGCCGGATGCGCCCAATGCATATATATATATAAAGTACCATCAGAACACACATATAAAAACAAAATATACTAAATACAACTATTAATAATATAATCATTAATAAAAATACACTGAAAAAAAAATTCATTATAGTTTTTACATGAAATACATTTATTAGGATTCTATTAGAGATGAGCAGGCTCGGATATCTGAAATCCGAGCCCACCCGAACGTTGCCGATTCGAGACAGATCCGGGTATTCCCGCCAATTGCAAAACTGAAACCGAGGCTCTGAGTCATAATCCCGCTGTCGGATCTTGCGATACTCGTATTCTATAAATTCCCCGCTAGCCGCTGCCATCTTCACTCGGGCATTGATCAGAGTAGAGGGAGGTTGTGTTAGGTGGTCCTCTGTCCTGCTATATCTCGTGCTGTGCTGTGCTGTGCTGTGTTCTGCTCAGTCCAGTGGTGCTGTGTCCTGTGCTCTGTCCTTCTAAGGGCATTGTTATTTCCCTATTATTCCCAAGTTATAAAAAAAAATAAAAAAAAAATATCCAAAAACAATCCTGCAGTATAAGTCCATTGGTACTGCGATATTACAAAGTTCACAGATTCTGCAGTATAAGTCCATTGGTACTGCAATATTACAAAGTTCACTGATTCTGCAGTATAAGTCCAGTGGTACTGCTATATTACAAAGTTCACTGATTCTGCAGTATAAGTCCAGTGGTACTCTCCTGTGCTGCATATACTTTTTAAAGGCTTTGCCGAGTGTGTGTGGCTTAGGGGTACGCTCTCTTGTGCTACATATAATGGAAAACAAAAATTTGGAGGATAAAGTAAGGAAAGATCAAGACCCACTTCCTCCTAATGCTGAAGCTGCTGCCACTAGTCATGACATAGACGATGATATGCCATCAACGTCGTCTGGCAAGCCCGATGCCAATCTCCTAGTACAGGGCATGTAAAATCCAAAAAGCCCAAGTTCTCAAAAAGTAGCAAAAAGAGAAACTTAAAATCATCTGAGGAGAAACGTAAAGTTGGCAATATGCCATTTACGACACGTAGTGGCAAGGAACGGCTTAGGCCCTGGCCCGTGTTCATGACTAGTGGTCCAGCTTCACCCAAGGATCTAAGCCCTCCTTCTCCCCCCCCCTACAAAAAATTTAAGAGAGTTATGCTGTCAGCAACAACAACAAAACAGCAAAGAACTCTGCCTTCTAAACAGATGACATCACAAATCCCCAAGGCGAGTCCAAGGGTGTTGGTGGTTGTGAAGCCTGACCTTCCCATCACTGTACGGGAAGAGGTGACTCCATCCAGCATTTGCAGCACACCCTCTGCATATGTTGGAAGGATCACCCACAGTGTAGATCCAGATTTGGATAATCAAGGTGTCAATGTTGTACACCGGGAGGAGGCTATTGATGTAGCTGGCGCTGTGGAGGAACTTGATGATGAGGAGGTGATGTGGTTATTGTAAATGAGGCACCAGGGGGGGAAACAGCTGATGTCCATGGGATGAAAAAGCCCATCGTCATGCCTGGTCAGAAGACCAAAAAATGCACCTCTTCGGTCTGGAGTTATTTTTATCCAAATCCGGACAACCAATGTATGGCCATATGTAGCTTATGTAAAGCTCAAATAAGCAGGGGTAAGAATCTTGCCCACCTAGGGACATCCTCCCTTATACGTCACCTGAATAACCTTCATAGTTCAGTGGTTAGTTCAGGAACTGGGCCTAGGACCGTCATCAGTACAGGGACACCTAAATCCCTTGGTCCTGTTGGATACACACCACCAACACCCTCCTCGTCAACTTCCTCCACGATCTCCATCAGATTTAGTACTGCAGGCCATGTCACCAGCCAGACTGAGTCCTCTTCTATATGGGATTCATCCGAGGAATCCTGCAGCGGTATGCCTACTACTGCCACTGCTGCCGTTGCTGCTGTTAGTCGGTCATCTTCCCAGAGAGGAATTCGTAAGACCGCTACGTCATTCACAAAACAATTGACCATCCAACAGTCGTTTGCCATGACCACAAAATACGATAGTAGTCACCCTATTGCAAAGCGTATAACTGCGGCTGTAACTGCTATGTTGGTGTTAGACGTGCGCCCGGTGTCCGCCATCAGTGGAGTGGGATTTAGAGGGTTGATGGAGGTATTGTGTTCCCGGTACCAAATCCCGTCGAGATTCCACTTCACTAGGCAGGCGATACCAAAGATGTACAGAGAAGTACGAGCAAGTGTCCTCAGTGCTCTTAAAAATGCGGTTGTACCCACTGTCCACTTAACCACGGACAAGTGGTTCTGGGCAAACGAAGGACTATATGACTGTGACAGCCCACTGGGTAGATGCATCCCCTTCCGCAGCAACAGCAGCAGCTGCATCAGTAGCAGCATCTACACAACGTCTGCTTGTGCCAAGGCAGGCAACATTGTGTATTACAGGCTTTAATAAGAGGCACAACGCTGACAACCTATTAGAGAAAATGAGGGAAATTATTTTGCAGTGGCTTACCCCACTTAGACTGTCCTGGGGATTTGTGGTGTCAGACAACGCCAGTAACATTGTGCGGGCATTGCATATGGGCAATTTCCAGCACGTCCCATGTTTTGCCCACACCATTAATTTGGTGGTGCAGCATTACCTCAAGAGTGACAGGGGTGTGCAGGAGATGCTTGCGGTGGCCCGCAAAATTGCTGGACACTTTCGGCATTCTGCCAGTGCCTACCGCAGGCTCGAGGCACATCAAAAAAGCCTGAACCTGCCCTGCCATCACCTCAAACAAGAGGTTGTGAGGCGCTGGAACTCCACCCTCTATATGCTGCAGAGGATGGAGGAGCAGCAAAAGGCCATTCAGGCCTACACCGCCACCTACGACATAGGCAAAGGAGTGGGGATGCGCCTGAGTCAAGCGCAGTGGATACTGATTTCCGTGTTGTGCAAGGTTCTCCAGCCGTTTGAACTTGCCACACGAGATGTTAGTTCTGACACTGCCAGCTTGAGTCAGGTGATTCCCCTGATCAGGCTGTTGCAGAAGCAGCTGGAGAAAGTGAGGGAGGAGCTGGTAAAGCATTGCAATTCCACAAAGCATGTAGCTCTTGTGGATGAAGCCCTTTGTACGCTTTGCCAGGATCCGAGGGTGGTCACTATTTTAAAGTCAGAGGAATACATTCTGGCCACCGTGCTCGATCCTCGGTTTAAAGCGTATGTTTTGTCTCTGTTTCCGGCGGACACAAGTCTGCAGCAGTGCAAAGACCTGCTGGTCAGGAGATTGTCCTCTGAAGAGGACCGTGACATGCCAACAGCTCCACCCTCATTTTCTTCCACATCTGTGGCTGCGAGGAAAAAGCTCAGCTTTCCTAAAAGACCCGCTGGCGGGGATGCTGATAACATCTGGTCCGGACTGAAGGACCTGCCAACCATTGCAGACATGTCTACTGTTGCTGCATTGGATGCTGTCACAATAGAAAAAATGGTGGAGGATTATCCAAATAGACACCATCCAAATAGACATGTCAGACAGTCCATATTGTTACTGGCAGGAAAAAAAGGCAGTTTGGAAGCCCCTGTACAAACTGGCTCTATTTTACCTGAGTTGTCCCCCCTCCAGTGTGTACTCTGAAAGAGTTTTTAGTGCAGCGGGGAACCTGGTCAGTGAGCGGCGAAGGAGGTTGCTTCTTCAGAGCATTGAAAAAATGATGTTCATAAAAATGAATTATCAATTCCTCAATGAAGTACAGCACTGCCCTCCAGATAGTACAGAAGTACCTGTGGTTGTGGAGTCCAGCAGGGACGCATTGATAATGTGTGAGGAGGAGGAAGTACACACTGTAGGGGGAGAGGAATCAGAGGTTGAGGATGAGGACGACATCTTGCCTCAGTAGAGCCTGTTTAGTTTGTACAGGGAGAGATGAATAGCTTTTTTGGTGTGGGGGCCCAAACAAACCAATCATTTCAGCCACAGTTGTTTGGTAGGCCCTGTCGCTGAAATGATTGGTTTGTTAAAGTGTGCATGTCCTATTTCAACAACATAAGGGTGGGTGGGAGGGCCCAAGGACAATTCCATCTTGCAACTCTTTTTTTGCCATTATGTGACCATTCAACAGTCGTTTGCCATGAGCACAAAGTAAAACAAAATTAAAACAAATTCAACAAATTAAACCAAAAGTAAAATGCCCTGTCATAATCAAAAACAAGAGGTATTGATGTGCTAGAACTACTGTAGTGTTTATAAGTTATAAACACTACACTTGAAAGCTTGAGCCTTTAAATGAAAAAGTCACTCTTCATTGCACGAATATTTGCAACAGGGACAGTTTTTTTGTTAAGAAAGTCAACAAATAACACTTTGGCGCTGTCTGTCTTTCACATACTTGATGGGATCTCAATGATGAATGCTCTGTACCATGGTCGTCTAAAACAAGAGTTATTGACGTGCTATAACTACTGTAGTTTTTATAAATTATAAACACTACACTTGAAAGTTGGAGGAGGTATTGTTGCCCCGGTACCAAACGGGTACCGGGGCCACTCCACTATGCAGTCCAGATAGAGGCGTATCAGATCTTAAACAACGTTGACTGTTGCTGCCAAATCATAAACTAATGAAAATGACCTGTCATCGTCAAAAACAAGAGGTATTGACACGCTCGAACTACACCCTGTATATGCTGCAGAGGATGTAGGAGCAGGCAGCTGTGCAGTGGAATTCAGACCATTTGAAGGCGGAGGTATTGTGGCCCCGGTACCAAATTGTGTACCGGGACCACTGCACTATGCAGTCCAGAAAGCTACCTCGGTGAAACGTTTTGGACTAAAAACAATATTGTGAGGTGTGAGGTGTTCAGAATAGACTGGGAATTAGTGGAAATGATTGTTATTGAATGTTATTGAGGTTAATAATAGCGTAGGAGTGAAAATAAACCCAAAAACTTGTTTTTAACACTTTTTATGTTTTTGTTTTTTTTTAAATTGCTCCTGTCCCCCCCAGCTGTGCCCCCCGAGAGCCGCTAGGCCCTAGGCAGGTGCCTAGGTTGCCTAGCGGTAAATCCGGCCCTGCCACTGTACATAAAATGCATGTTTACAGTTATTCTTAATTGTAAACATATGTTCTAGAATGTATACACGTCTGACATCACTATCAATTGCCCTGTAGCTGATGCAATGTACCTCAGAGATGTAGAGAGCTTGAATCAGATGGATATACTTGCGCTCAACCTTGGCACATCCTTACTGTACAATGCCTATGTGGATATATGCACTCCCTCCCCTGTTCCACCCTTCATATCGTAGGCTGTTGGAAGTGTTCATTGTGTTCGAAGATGAATTGCATGCACTTGCGTTTACTGGTGTATAGTCCATTTCTGAGCATGCAAAGAGCAATTTTACGCGACATACATAACAGGAGTTATGTTCCTTAATGGATCAGCCCTGAATGCTTTTTGTTTTACACACCATTCTCTGTAAGCTCTAGAAAATGTTGTGCATGAAAATCCCAGAAGCTCAGCAGGTTCATCAGAGATACACAAACCACCCCGTCTGCCTCCCAAAATCATTCCACAGTCAAAGTCACTTAGATTACATTCCTTCCCCATTGTGGTGTTTGGTCTGAACAAAAACTAAACCACTTGATTGTGGCTGACTGTTTTTATGCATTGAGTTGCTGTCACGTGATTGGCTGATTATATATTAGCTTTAAAGAGCAAGTGTGCCTAATAAAGTGCAATACAGTGCAATTGCTTAAGCAATTGATAGGTTCACAGCAGATGAAGGGTGAGGCTATCCAGAAAGGCCCAAAATACAGAGGGAAAAAACCCCAGCACACTGCTACCCTGTCAAGGCGCTACTGCTAATAGAGTGGTCCTTACTCTAAACAATGAGAGTCCCTATATTGGGTCATACATATATGTGTTTTTAAATTGAGAGCTTAAAATGCATATTATTATTATCGTAGATTTGTAAGGTGCCACAGTGCTCCGCAGCGACATACAGTAGGGAAAACAGTACAAACATAAAACAGGGACATACAAGGTACACAAAATAAATACAGACATGAATACTGTCAGGAACCACGGCAGCAGTGGGCACCGCCGCGTCTCACTAACCATGGTCTTTGGCGTCCCGGCCGTCATCATGACAACCGGGTCACTTCCGGCTTCTTCGTCCCGGTTGTCTAGGCAACAACCGGGACGCTTGTTACTCCCTGTCGCCACACTCGGTCAGCTGTCAGCTTTCTAGGGCTGATTAGTTCCCATGTATTGCAGCCACCTGGCTGATTATTATTAGATAGGCACCTTCTATCCTCCTTGGCCACCAGCACTCCTATTCAATTAGGCTACTCCTGGGGATATTTGCAGGGCTTTGCCCTGATTGGCTCTTAGTACTATTTAAGGCAGTGAGGACTGAGCCTCACTGCCGGGTATAGCGTTCTGTTCGTTTGCTCCCTGCTTCTATGCTGTGTTGGATTGCTTTCCCGTGTATGACCTTTGCCTGTGACCCTGACCTTCTGCCTATACCCGGACTCTGAACCTTTGCCTGTGAGACTGACTTTCTGCCTGTACCCGAACTCTGGACCTTTGCCTGTGGCTCTGACTCAGCTTGTACCAGACGTCTCCACCTGTGCTCTGTCGGGCCAGTCAGCCACTATCATCTCTGACCAGTCCGCAGACCGCTGGCCTGTCCCTACTCCGTGTATTACCTCCTGTAATTCTGTGTGATCATAAACTTGTACTACACGGAGTGAAGTCCTGGGGGCATCGAGTACCTGTGAGCATAACCAGTCTCTATGGGAAAGGAGGTGAAGACCTCTTCTATTAGTTCTACAAGTTAATGCCGCATTGGTCGCCAGAACAAAAAAAAAAGGGTATGAAGTACCCTGCTCATTCGAGAGCTTACATTCTAAATGAAAGAGGGCACAGCTAAAACAAGAGGAGCAAATGAAATGTGGCTCATAGTGGAGATTGGGACAGTTGCGAGGGTTCATTAGTGTGAATAGTGTTATTGAGAAAAAGTCACCTCAAAAAAAGAGATGGGTTTTCAAAGAGCATCTAAAGATTTGAAGGCTGTGGGAAAGTCTGATTGGGCATAGTAGGGAATTCCATAAGTGGGGAGCAGCACAAGAGAAGTCTTGTAGGCGGGAGTGAGAGGTGGTTACCAGAGACGAGACAAAGCGAAGGTCAGAGGTAGATCTAAGTGGGTGGAAGGGAGAGTATTTTGATATGAGATTCATATAGCATAGTGTTGATGTTCTATTTTCATGCACCCAACCTCCTTCTAGCATATAACTTATTACTGTATTTAAAACATCAAATAAACACGCTGACACTAGATTAATTTTGGAAGTTTATTCATTCTAAATTGTATCGTTAACGGTGGCGGCAAGAGCAGGGCAGTCAGCCGACCCAGGATATAATCCTTAGCTATTGGCCAGTGCTAAATTCTGTCAAAACTGGGGTGGGCAGAAGGGCCTACATCCTAATCCCCTCCTCCCCATCCACCTGATGTCCACAGAGTAGGAGAAAGAGGACCAATTTTTGGCTGAACGGTGTCTGGACAGCCACTACACATATGAAGGGCCCATTACCCCAAATCTGGATTCTCATGCATAGGACGAAGTCTATATTGTCACTTCAGTACATAGTTCTAATTTGAAAAAAGGACACTGTGAAAGCTTTGGGCCTTACTTAAAGCAGACTCTTGACACCGCAGTGGGCAGCGTACCGTACACATTCAGGCCCCTGCTGGAATAGTGGGCCGTGCACCATATCGGCAGACCCCTGCCAGAGCAGTGGGACGCACACAATAAAACAAACCCATGCCAGGGCAGTGGGCCGCATAATGGGGAGACTCCCATGCCATAGCAATGCGGCGCCAGGGCGAGGAGGGAGGGGGGAAATGGTAACCCATATGAAGGTAAAAACCCATAAAACCAGGGAATCTTTTAGCCAATCAGGCCTTGATCCGGGGAAAAATTTCATTCATGTCCCTGATAAAAGCGAAGAGCAGCATAGCCCTGGGTTACCGGGGAGGGAAAGGCCCATGTAGCAGCAGTAAGGTTTGGGCCTGACGTATTTCTACAGGCAGCAAACTTCCATTGCTCTAAAGATTGAATGGCCACAATGGAAGCGTTCTCTTCAGCTGTAGAGGTAGGTGCCCTGATTAGAAAGGAATGGGTGCTGAATACTATCGGGTCTAGACCCATATATGCCAGGCCAAGGAGCAACATTAAAGTTTGAGCCTAATGGAGCGCTTAAGTAGCGCGCAAACCAAAATTTTGAAAGGGGGGATACAGCAGCATGTATCAACCACATGTCACCCCCCCAGTCATTAACATAGAACAACATGACAGATAGCCGGGTTGTCTTGAGTGGGAAGGTTGTCCACTGCCCATTTCCCGATTGATCTGATTTTGACCTGAGCAACTTTTGAGCTACTATGTGAGGGAGAATTACTGTTTACCTAGCCAGCTAGGCCACACTACCAGATTCGAGGAGGCGACCATCGGCCTAAAACCAACCAAATATCACCCCCTATAGTGTCATAATCTCAGAAACTTAGGAGTCCAAAGCCAGTAGGCCTGATCCAAGTCTGGGAGGCATTGGACTTCCATCACCGTAAGTGCTGTAACATTGTAATAGAAGACCAATTTAAAGCCATGGCAGTAGTTGCTCCAAACCTAACATCTGGGTGATGCAGGTCCAAACTGATCCAGTCCATGGACCTCCTAAAATTAGCCTCATGGCATCACCTTGACCATTCGTTGGGGGGAAACATCCATGAGCAGCAACGGCAGCCCTCTGCAGTCTGAACTACGAGCCATATAAGGGTGACCGGAGATATCGTTGGGTCAGCCAGCGGAGGGCCAGTGACCCTACGGCATTTTACATATAGATAGATCACAGACCTGTCCATGTAGGCTAATCTGTGTGCCTCCAGCCAATATTTGTTTAGTGAGTTACCGATACTGCGGAGCCTGGTAAGGCCGCGCCACGATTCCCTGTAGCTATTGGACTTCCCATTTCCTACATGCAGTATGGAAGACTCTTTGGAGGCCACAGTGGTAGCTGCCCCAACCTAATCGAAAGGGTGCTAGAGGTTGAAGCAGATATACACACACTGTTTGCTAAAATTGCGTCAAATTAAATTACGGCCAGGAAAAATTCCTTATGCACCAAAAACCATGTGATATCTCCTAGTGGACTAAAGCTGCCTGCCTCCCTAAGACAACAGTTAATAAGGTATATCACATAGGTGGAACGACAATCTAAGATTTTCTCAATCTCAAAGCTCTCTCCTGTTGAAAAGGAGACGTGCACTTATGATTGGCAAATAGGCAGGTGATACACCTAATTTTGCCACATTTATAAAAACCATTGGATCTAGTCGTCAGCCAACACTCTAAAGACGTTCTCAATAAAGCAGGTTTAATATTTATATTGTTTTTAAAAAAACTAGGTGACAATTTATTTTTGAGATTCTTCGATTTCCTAAAGACTATATTACTACCTCTATTGACAAATTACCCTATGCAGTCATCAAGTTCTAACAAAGCTGAATTCTTGGTTATAATACGCCTAATTTCTCTTGCATAGCTGTTATATTTGGTAATAAATACTAAGGATGAGCGGGCTCGGATTCCGCTAATCCGAGCCCACCCGAACAGTGCGGATCCGACGGGATCCGAGCACTGTTCGGGTATTTCCGGCGGCAAAAAAATGAAAGTGAGGCTCTGACGTCCAAGTCTCGCGTCGGATCTCACGAGACTCGGATTGCATAAATTCCCCGCTAGCGGCCGTCATTTTCATTTGGGCTGTGATCAGGGTAGAGGGAGGTTGTAGGGTAGTGGTGCTCCTGCTCCTGTGTGATCAGTCCAGTGGTGCTTTATTCTTTTGTCCTGTGCTCTGTCCTGCTGAGTCCAGTGGTGCTTTGGCCAGTTCTTTATCCTGCCGAGTCAAGTGGTGCTTTTGTCCTGTGCTCTGTCCTGCTGAGTCCAGTGGTGCTTTGGCCAGTGTCTGTCCTGCTGAGTCCAGTGGTGCTTTTGTCCTGTGCTTTGTTCTGATAAATCCATAGTAATTTTATAATTATTAACAAATCTTAAAAAAATGTTAAAGAAATTATACAAAAATAATTTAAAAAAAATATAAAAAAATAATTTAAAAAGTATAAAAAAAAATTCTAGAGCAATATATTCTTGCAGTCCAGAAATATTAGTACTGCAATACCTACGTTCACTGTTCTTAGCATTCCAGAAATATTAGTATCAGACATTAAACTACGTTCACTGTTCCTGCTACATCAAAAAAGCATGAACCTGCCCTGCCATCAACTAAAATAAGAGATAGTGACGTGCTTGAACTCCACCGTCTATATGCTGCAGAGGATGGAGGAGCAGCAAAAAGGCCATTCAAGCCTACACAGCCACCTACGATGGGCCACGTGTTTGTGCCGCCCACTTGTGTCGCTTTGCTTAGACATCCAGCTACCTCGGTGCAACCTTTTGGACTAAAAACAATATTGTGAGGTGTGAGGTGTTCACAATAGACTGGAAATTAGTGAAAATGAATGTTATTGAGGTTAATAATAGTGTAGGAGTGAAAAAAAAAAAACGAAATATGGATTTTAGCACTTTTTATAAAAAAAAATCAGAACCCAAAATCAGAACCAAAACTTTTCGTGGGGTGTTTTGGCAAAACAAATCAAAACCCAAAACCTCAAGCTAATCAGAACCCAAAACACCAAAAGTGGCCGGTGCACACCCTTAATAAATACCATAGATTTATCAGAAACAACCTTATTGGGGCGTGTGGTTAAAAGACAATCCCTATCAGTGCCTAGGGCCTCAATGTATGCGTTTTGTACAATCGCTTCTGTATACCCCTGTTCAATAAAGGCTTCAAAGAGTTTATCAGAGTGTTTGCGAAGAAATTGTAGGGATTTGAAAGATTTTAACATACGGAAGAACTGACTTTTAGGTATACTATTTTTCCAAGAATGAAAATGACTACTAGTATAGTGTACATATCTGTGTGAATCAACTGATTTGGAATAGCTTTCCGTAACAATGTAGGAGTCTTCTATTCGTAAAGTGACATCTAAATCTCTGCTGGATGATGAATACTGGTAAAACTTAAACCAAAATCATTAGTGTTAAGATGTGACATAAAAGTGGATATAGAGTCAGAATCCCCATCCCAAATAAAAAATAAATCATCAATATTGCCAAAGAGGACCAGGTTTGCCCCAAAATCAGAACCCCATATGTACCGCTCTTCGAACAATCCCATATAAAGGTTCGCAAAACTCGGGGCAAAACTGGTCCCCATCGCCGTACCCTTGACCTGTAAATAATACTGATGATTTTTGATCATCAGTATTATTTACAGGTCAAGGGAACGGCAGACAGGCCTACAGACATGCCTGTCAGTCAAGCCGGGCATGATTTATAATCTCCTACCCCGATTATCATCAGTATCTATGCAATAGCCTACATAACATTAGGGCGTCTGTTATCCAACAAGCTAAGTGAGTGTGTAAGAGCCCCAAGTTTTGCGGAACCTGGGCAGCAGCAGAAAAGTCATAACTGTGCAATCACCATCTGCGGTGTATACAAATGCAGATCATCATACTCAAAATTCGTGCTAAATGGCTGAGTTGTCTCTAACAATTAGAGTTCTCTTTACAAACATTGACCCTACATATCTCATGTCTACCTCATATTCTGACTCAGAGCTATGTTATTGATCATACACTTGTTGACAAATGTGTTTTTCCAAAAGAACATATTTGTAAAGTTTGCATCCCGCAGAGGCCGCACAGAAGGAGGAAGAGCACAGTGCACTCCCTCCTCCTCCAGATGTGGCACGTGCCCTCACTGCACTGTGTGGGCTGCCCCTGTTCTGATAAGACTGGAATCAGCCGTCTGAGGGAGGATCACTTGTTGCCCACATCTGATTTAGACCAATCTATATTAACCAATTATTCAGTTGTAAACTTATCAGGGGGAGTGGTGTGTTTGTTCAACTCCCATGATTTATTTAGTACATTCTAAAAAATGATAACTAGAAGGTAGGTTGCTAAAGGCAACAACTCCACTTTTCAAACCCGCCGGAAAACTCTCAGCTTGATACATTTACCCACAGATCCATCATCAGTATGAGCAATAACATTAAAGTTACAACACTGAAAAATTATATCTCCTACAATCCAATCAATATCTATTAGCATTAGATCATGGTCTAATGGGTATCCTGCCAGCTACGCCACAATGTATTTCTTGGGATACAAATAATCTGTAATTTAGTAGTGTGTGTAGTTTAGATCGTTGCTGGGCTTCATATATGGTCATGATACTGCATGTGCTTACCTCCCAAAATTTAGAACCACGAAAACGGGACAGAATAAGCTCCACCCCTGTTCCGCTTAAACTCTGTCCGCAAACGGTCAAAATTTGATAAAGCTCCACCCACTTTTTGTTAAGCCCCTTTCCTTTTGCAGCCCACGAAACGGGATGTTCCACCAAAAACGGGACAGTTGTGAGGTAGGTGTATGCAATAGGCTATATTGTAAAACAACCACAATATCATTATTTTTAGTCATATTATTCATACTGGAAACAACAATACATATCTAATTAATAATTCTAAAAACATAAAATGGGATTTATTTGTTTTTCACTTTCTGATAAAATTGGTATTTTGTAATCTAATTTATTTAAAACTTTGTATGGACCCAAAAATGAATTATATGTTCAAACTATAAGTACTATACTATATACTATAAGTAATAAAGTTTGAAGTAGACCCCAAAGTTTCTAGGAAGTGACACCCCTGCCCTTCCCTCAACTGGTGTGGTCAACATTACATTCTGGGGCTTTACAGTGTCGCAGGTCACACAGCAATGAGCTCAGTAACAGAAAATAGAGCAGCATGGACAAGTAGCCGAGGAGTCTAGACAGGTCTAGCCACAGCCACTGGGCCCACGAAGTAGCTGCTATCCCCAGCAACTACAACAATGATTAAGCTCTGATACACAATTAGTCTTTAAAGGCATAGGCAAAGGGTTTAAGCAACATTTGTAATTGCGATCAGTGGCATATCTTTGGGTTATGTAGAGTGAACCAACAAGGCTAAAATTAGGTTTATGAAGGATATTGTGAGCCATCATGCTGGTCACTGTGTTTAGTGACCTTGAACTATATATCTACCAACTCGGCAACTCCATTCTGCACAACATCTGTGTCTCTTATCCACCCTCATTACATCCTCCCATTCCCGGTTACAGGACTTTTTCAGGCTGCACCCACTCTATGGAATTCTCTCCCTCGCTTAATAAGACTCTACTCTGGTCTACAAACTTTCAAGCGATCTCTGAAAACCCACCTCTTCAGACAAGCTTATAATATTCCTCAACCACCCTCTTAACCTCACTACGGGCCTGATTCATCAAGGTACGCAAACGCAACCGTATCTGCTTTGCATACTTTGAGTGACGCAAACACTTACGCAAG
This sequence comes from Mixophyes fleayi, assembly GCF_038048845.1. Classification (NCBI taxonomy): domain Eukaryota; kingdom Metazoa; phylum Chordata; class Amphibia; order Anura; family Limnodynastidae; genus Mixophyes; species Mixophyes fleayi. The sequence goes on from NC_134405.1 coordinate 42,814,159, forward strand.
TGAAATAAGCACCTCAAACTGCAAAAACACACCCTCCTGTGGTCTTCTACACTTAAGGCACAGAATTAAGCAGCGCAAACGCAATAAAACACACCAACCTGCGGATCTTTTAACATGGTACAAGCACAAGCGACGGATCACAAGCGATTGATGGGAAGCTAAGCAATGTATACGTAACGCCCAATCTGGGAGGGACCAACAGTTTGTTTACACAGAATACAACACAAATGCCTGGGGCTTATTTTTTCGAGATACCTCTTTACTCATTAATCACTGGCAAATAACAATGATGTGGAACACTCTGAACGTTGTTTTTCGTTTACAAGTAATTCGCGTAATACACACTTTTATCAAACACATTGCTCAAATCTTTCTGTGTTTAGGATTTCAAGTACGCAAAATGCATGGACATGGCTACATTAAAAAGACATGAATTACGAATATATTAAAATGTTTGTATGTATGTAGTGTAAATACATCTTGCCTTTTCAGCTAAATGCATAGCATACTCTTCCATAAAGGATACACACAAGAGTGTATACAACCTCCACACATAGTAAGGGTTTCTGTTTGGATTAGAACTCATGAATGACATGTATGGAAAGTGGGACAGCTACCCACTAGCACAGTGAGGGCTAACCTGTGACACTCCAGGTGTTGTGAAACTACAAGCCCCAGCATGCTTTGTCAGTAGATAACTAGCTGATAGCTGGCAAAGCATGCTGGGGCTTGTAGTTTTACAACACCTGGAGTGTCACAGGTTAGCCATCACTGCACTAGCACAACCTGAGATGTGAAAAAACCCAGATAACACCAACAATACAGCATGCGTGCTACACAGGCAACTGACACTTAATACTACTCTTCATTATTCACACAAATTACTCAAAAAATACCCATCTCACAGGTAGCTCACTGGTTAACACTTTGGACTTACAATACAGCAGAGATGAGCAGGGGCGGGCTGGCCCGGGGGCTCAGTCAGACCGCCATTAGGGCCGGGGGGGTAGGCCGGCCGGCCGCCCCCCCGGATGCAATATATCACCTTTTTACCCGCGGCTGCATCTGATGATATGAGATTCGGCCGCGTCAACACACAGGCGGCCGCAGCACATGACAGGGGATGTGGCCGCATCATCAATGATGCGGCCGCATCCCGTGTCATGAGATGCGGCCGTCTGTGTGCACCCCAGGCTTCCCTCTCTCAGCTTGCGCCTGGACATGAGTTCAAATACCAAGCAGACCCATAACTAATGTGTAGACTGGAATCATTATGCTAGCAAGAAATGCAGGAACTTCACACAATGGTTTCATTTTTTTAATTTGTATTTAATATACACGCCCACCCACATTCTAAAATATGGCCTCATATTTATGCTGTATTGTAAGAAATTCATTTTTGGGTGAGTATTTTAGAAAAGCCTCAGGGCCCACACGTCACATGCACATTTATTACTACGAATGGACTAAGTGTTGGGAGGGGGGGGTTTCTAGGGGACAGCCTCTTTGGAGTTAAATACAACATTGGCTGCAGACCGACTTTCATGTGGATAGACGTCGTACACGTTATGTGATGTACTCAGCTTTATCCAAAAATAACGCTCACCACACTCCAGTACCATGGAGTTTGGCTTCGCTTGCACTTCTGCCTTACACCACTGACGCCACTTCTGGGTACAGTTTCCATGTTCTCCTCAATGTGTGACTGGCTTAGCTCTGACACTTGAACGTAACCTTGGACTATCACTACAATGACACATGATTTGGGGAAATTGTGAACTAGCTAGGGCATTTCACCTTTGGGAATTTATCTTGCACACAGGGCCTACAGATGCCATACCTCTTACAGGGGTGGCTTGTTGGCAGAGGGCACATGTTCCTTTTGGATGACATGCAAAGAGCAAATCTAAACCTTTTCAGCTATCGAAATGATGATGGAGTTCTAAACCAACCATCCTCCCTAAATGTTACTGTTTTCAGATTATTATATACTTTCTCTTTTATCCTTACACCCACATGTTGGGTAATTAGATGAATAAAGACCCACACACCAAGGTTTTGTTTTTTTTAGAAACTTATTTTTAAAGTGATTCAGTGATTGTCAACTATTTACATAAAACAGAAGATATACAATATAAAAAAAAAAAAAAATAATCTTTACAAAAATGAGGCCCAGTAGGCCAATTTAAATCTCAAATTGGCAATAATTTGCCCTATATGGTTGTGGAGGCCTTCCAGGTCCTCCACAATTTGGCCCATGTGGGCCAGAAGCTCTGCTGCAGTCGGTGGTGGGGGAGGCCAATTGGCAGCTTCTTCCATGGGTGCTGAAAGAAAAAAAAAAATATATAAAACATGTAAACCGATTTTGTCAAACAAACAAGAATTACTATAGATTTGTACTGTGACCTTACTTTAAAATGTTAGGCCTCTAGCTACAAAAGCATTTGGACGCACATTAGACGTTGATAAGGCTTTGGTGTAGCATTTTTAGAGATGTAATACACTCTGGTGTGCCCCGGGGAGAGGGGCATGGACAGGGTGGTCTTAACAGCATTATAGGCCCCAGGGCAAAGCACTAGAGTGGGGCACTACCTACACAACCACTCACAGGAATTTAAATTACATTGGTTTCGATTAGAATTAACAAACAATAGAAATATATACTGTCAAATTGAAAAGCCTATTGGGCCCATCTGTTCGTGTGGCCCCTGCCCGGCGTGCCCATGTGTTAAGATGGCTCTGGCTTTCTTGTTTTCTCAAAAACACATTTGTGGGGCCGTTATGATTGAAACCAATGACATTGATGTCACCTTGCAATCTACATGTTGGAAAGTAGGCATTATTTACATTGCAATGGTAGCCCAATCTGAAAAAACTTTCCTGTAAATACGTACTCTCTCCTAACGCCTCATCCACTTGATGACCCCTGTCCTCCAGGGCCGGATGGGCCACGGGTTCAGGCACCGTCTCCAACTCAGCATCACCAGAGGCGGAAGTGGAGGACTGGGGCTCGGCCGCAGAAATCTCGGCTCCCTCCTCATCTCCCTGGCCCTGCCCCTCCACCTCCGTCTCTGGGTCTGCGTCGCCATCCCCCGCGGCCTAGACTGGCTGCTGCTGTGTTGGTGGCAGTGGCTGATCCAGCTGTGGCTCCTCCTCCTCTTCCTCCACCACCGGCCGGCGGCGTTGCCGCTGTTCCCAATGTGCCCGGTCTGTTGGAAACAAGAAAAAAAATAAAAATAGGGTATCGTTAAAACATTCACCAGTTTAATAAATCAATAGTGTAACGATAATCAGGTGATCATACATCTTTAATAAACTTCTCATTGCCATCAGACACAAATATAAGCTACAACTAAAGCAAGGAGCTACATATGATAAACACAAAGCATTTCACATGACCTGTCAAAAATGTCTGTTTTTGGTTTAGGGATGTTGAATATCTCAGTGCCTAGTGGTTAGCACTTTGCTCTCACACCACTGGGGTCAGGAGTTTGAGTCCTGACCATAGCTTCAGCTGTGTGGAGTTTGCTCCATACTTGCATGTGTTGACTCTAACACTTCCCAAAAATAATACTGTGCGGGTAATTTTGATTTTTTAAAAAATTTGCCAGTAGTCTGTTAGGGAATTGTAAGTCTTCAAGCTCCCATGGGGCTGGTAATGATGTGAATTACTTCTCTCTGTACAGCGCCACGGAATTAGTGGAGGGATCTCAAATACTTTGGATGATGTTTACTTTTGAAATCATCCTTTGTTGAGACTCCCTCACATTGTAAATAGCCAGTAATTGAATGAGTGATTAGGCATATAAAGTCCAGTAGGTAATATGTTTGCACCTTATGGAACCGTCCAAAACCGGTAAAATTAGGTAAAGTATTTTGTTATTCAAAGCTGTCTTTAAAATGTTTTGCAAATAAAAACACATCTGCCACTCAAAATATCAAATGGTTTTTAAGCTTAGGTCAGCAAGTTAGAACAATGGGGTCAAAAGTTGGAGAGTTTGACATATAAACCTGCATTAATGTTCTGAAGTTTCACAATAAATCATGTTTGTAAAAAAAATGTCCAGCAGGCACATTTAGGAGACAGGAGCCAAAGCAGGTTGAGTGCATTGGAAGGGTGAAGAAAGAATGATATGTAGTGTAGTGGTAGGCCATGTCAGGTGATTTGGGTGAACATATTTGGATACATATACCAAAAATATATGTTTACACACTTTTCCTGCGATTAATAGAGAACTCACTTCTTATAATTTCCTCCCTGAGCTCGCGGAGCAGCTGGGGCTGACGCCGGCGGAGGTCGCTCCAGCGACGCTGGAGCTGGACGATGCTCCGATTTTTGTTCAGCTGCAGGCGGAGGTATCTGCGGACCCCTTGGTAGGCCCGCAGTTTGATCTTGTTGGAGACGTACCTTTCAGAGGGCACATTATCCATGGCCTCTGAGTACTCTTAACTCGCGCCTGCTGAAAATTGAAGCCCTCACTTTCTACTTCTCTCTCACAAAATGGAGGGCTCTGTGCTCCGATTGGTTCTCTGAGCCACGTATGGGCACGCTCACGTCTCACGCGGATCTTTCAGACACCTGTGTGTGAAATGGTTGCTTCTCCATCCAAAAATATGGCGTCCTTCACGGATGAGATGAATACTCTATGCTTTGCAGTGAGGAAACATTAATGTACACCTGGCTTGTCAATTAAATCAGTTATTTAATCCCACTCAGCATCTTTCAATTTCACTGAGCAGGCTCTGCTATACTGTGGACATGACAGTTTTTTGGGCCAGAGATTTGACCCAACAGGTGTAAACATTGTGAATGCAAAATGGCCCTATCTGGAAATGTATATTATTGTGTTTTTTTTAGAATACACATACAATTACCCATTAGGCATAAGTGTACTATAGGAAGTCTCACACTGTATGTTATTTATTCATGTTAGAATATCCGACCAATTGTAAGCATCAAATCCAACCCCAGTGTGGAACCAAGCTCAGAGATGCTATGGGAATGAGTAACAACAGAATTAACTACTAGGGGTACTATGTGCTAGCCTACAGCAGACACACTAGGGGGGACATGGGGATAGTAAGTAAATCTTACACCGTATAGTGTCAGTTTTGACCTTGCAGTAACTTGGATTTGATGCTGTCATCAGAAGGTGTTTGAAATGGAGTGTAGATTTGGAGTAGGGTAATGGCTTTCAAAAGTAGATTTGTACAAATGTTGGCGAGTGCTTTGCCTTCCTGTCATTTGGATTGGAATATCTGTCTTTGATTTGGTGCATGCACTTTATTCAATCTACATCAAGTTGTGTCATGGTTGTGCACAGTTAACATTAGCCCTCTTGGTAGTGCTTCCCTTTAATAACCACATTGGCTGTTGGTCACAGGATGGCCATGCAGACATGGCATATTTCTTGTCTATTAGCTATTTAGGCACACCAAACTCAGCTTATTGATTAGATTTATATCCAAACGCACCTTTGTGTCAACCACTATGTTTGGGGTGGTGTTTTGAATCTCACTACAGATTGTGGGCCAGTGTTCTGTACTTACTGCTTGCCAATCTGGAGGTTGGTCACTCTGCTGGGTGAGGAGAATGTAATTGTGCCCTCAGAGTACTATTATGTGTCACACTTTGAAAGTATTTCAGATACCTTACATGTAGACACATGTTCAAGCAGGCATTGGTCTTACTCTACACAAAATAGCCCCAACATAGAAGTTACACACACTACTTGCAGATATTCCCAACATGATTGTGTTTTAAGGGTAAGGTTACTTTTTTGAAAGCCCCATTAGCAATGTGAATGCTAGTGCAAAATAATTAATTCTTACACCACAATCCAATATGAACATTTAAGTTCACATCCATAATACTTGTACCCCTGATTTTGAAGGCCAAAAATACACAATATGACAGGTGTGTGCAAACTAAACACCTGAGTTTGCACACACATTTTACTAGCCTTCAAAGTGTGTATATGTGTGCTGCTGCAAAGGACCATTGCATGACTGCACCAATACACAATATAGTTAAAGTGTAACATAGACAAATAGCGTATGAAGCCACCCAACAGTGCTGTCCAAAAGGGGTATACAAAAATATGTTGAGACCAACTCCAACAGATGCTTAACTTGCGTCGGACGCAAAGACCTTGGCCTTGATGTGGACTTTGTGTGTAGCATTTGTCTGTGGCCACGATTCCAAACAAAGCTGCGTTTGCGTTGCAAGTGTTTTTGGCCCAGTTGGCTTCAACAGGTCATAGCCTAGGAAGTGTGGCAGTCAATGCCATCAACATTTAAGAAACACTTTGACAGAGGTGCTCTGCTAATCTCTATAAGTGCACAGACCATGTTGAACGTGCACAATACCACATTCTAACACATGCCTCAACCAAAGACTATACAAAATTATCTCTAATATTAAAGGTTAAAACCAGTACATATAGTGTGAATTCAGGGGAGGACCATTATGTGGCTAAGGGGCCAAAAACCAAACATGCCCTCAATATATTGAACAAGTAGACATGTGCCTAAACATGCCCCAAAGGACTATGTATGGATTCTTGTGTATGACAATACAAAGCACAGCAGCGTAGTAGTCAGCGGATACTTGATTGGGACTGATTGATGACACTAATGCATGGTCACATTTATTGTTAACAAACATGAATCTATAGTTTCAGCACAATACATAGCAAATAAAACAGTGGTCTGTGTGCCAAAGTTACTTGCATGAAGAGTAGACAATCTGGCCAAAGTCAAGAAACATAAGCAGCCTAGGAGCATTGGAGTAATACTTCAACGTGTAGCAGGGGCGGATCTAGAATTTTTTTCTACCCCGGGCGATGTAGGGGGGGCGATTTAAGCCCCGCCCCCTTTCTAACTTCTAAGGCTGCCGATCGTCCCCCCTGGATCCGCCACTGACGTGTAGTGACACACAAACTGCTGAACTTCAAAAGGCACACCAGCTTGGCCTGTTGAATGTAAAAACAAAACATTACTTCAGCAAGATTAGCTCACATAAAACGTTAAATAATGTACTTCGTATATACCTTCCTTGGTGCACATGAAGGTGTCCCCTGTAATGTAACCTGGAAAGTGTCTTGTAAGCTTCAACACATTACTCTGTAATACTGCCTTGTGAGTTTCTCCTATAGCTTGATTTAGCTGTGTGTTTTGCATCATTTGTGCCTTGAAAGTCCCCCCCACCAAATTTAGTTACAAAATGTGTAAATTGCCTATTGACCACAAGCCAGAGCACCAAATGAACCTCTCAAATGTACTGTTTTTGTTACACTAAAGTTTCAAACCAGCACCAACACTTCACTCTTACATATTATTCAAAACACTATAGATACTTTCAGTCATCCACTGCATTCCCCATGGGCACATCCCTCCCAAACGTTGTGACATCTGGTGTTCCCATATAGATTAATATCATTTGTACACAATATATTTCGTGGAAAACTTACATAGAGAGTGATCTTGGAAGGCAGATTTTGCAACAGGTGCCTATAGTAGAGGAGCAGTTATATAGGTAGCAAGTGACCCAGAAGAGACCCGTGTCTAGATGGACAATGGAGTGAAGGATGTGTAGGGTGTTAATCAGTGCCCAAAGCAGCAGAGAGTTACAATTGAATGAGTATCTCAATAACATTCTACATAATAATTTGGGATAACACATCTACAGTAAGAAAATGAAACAAAAAATATAACAACTCCTTTCTAACCATTGTCTAGAAGTGTTGCAAGGCAGCTCATCCTGGAACCCATAATGCCTGTCTTCTTTCAGTTACAAATATCAGATAGAAAGCCAACAAACTTGGCCCAATTTAAAGTAACAAATTCTTTGCCTGTGTTCTTTGTACACACCTGTACTTTCAAGCATTCAAATCTACAATATGTTATCTTAACTGTAACACAAGTGCACAAATGCCATAATAGGAGCATAACTATATACTTACAAGCTGAAAAAGGCTACAAGTCCATGTCAGTTTCCTTCTGGATGCAATGGACATTTGCAATCCACCTTGATTAATGATTCTTTTCAGGTGAGCCAGACATGTCCCAGCTAAGACCTGTTAGTACACAAAGGAAAACCTTTAGTTTTGCAATAAACACAGCAATCTTTACCAAACAATCAACATTCTTGTTCAAACTGTTCTGCCTATAAAAGGCACATCTGATAAGCTCCCAAACTCCAGACACATCCCTTCCAGCAGCATTTCTATTTTGCAGAAATCAAAGGTACACTTTTGATTCCCTCCCAAGTATCTGGTCCCAACATTTGTATTTGGTTATAAAAATGAAAATGGGCTTTACATCAGACTTGCCAACTCTCCCGAAATATCCGGGAGACTCCCGCATTTTGCGAGAGTCTCCCGGGCTCCCGGGCGAGTGTGGCAATCCCCCGCATCTGGATAATTCTGCCCACTTCCTAGTGAAGTGGGCAGAATTAAGTCCCAAACGCCGCGATTCCCGGTGAATCGCGGCATTTGGCCCCGCCCCCCGCTGTCAAATGACGCATTTTGCGTCATCACGTCATGGGGGCAGGTCCAAAATGACGTCACTTGGAGCCCCGCCCCCCCGTTACGCCCACCTCCTCTGCAGGCTCCCGGATTTCACCAACAGAAAGTTGGTAAGTATGCTTTACATTCATCACAATATAGTAGTTTGTGTGGACTGAAAGATATTACCCCAAGTGTGACAAACCATAAATTTGTTTTTTTTTTACCTTGCAAATCAATGTTGAAGGTTAGGTGTCCAGGCTCCACATTTTCCTGAGGGCTGGTGATCTGTTGAATAAACATGCACCATGGACATTTTGCTATACCACATAAGAGTTTAATTAATAGGTATAAGATTGCAAAGCTTCACAACACCACACCCCCCCCCCCCCCCCAAAAAAAAAAAGGTACAATGCAATAGTCAAATAACACACATTAAAATGCTCATTGCATCAAAAAATAAAAAAATGCACTGTTATTGTGTAACATCAAACATCTTACAAACATTTAAAGTGGCTATAACACAGTAACTTTAAATAAAACTCAAAACAAATGAAATGCAATTAAGGAAATCACCAGCAGCAAAACACAGTACTACCTGTTGATTTCTAACAAACTTTTAGGGGGGGTATTCAATTGTTTACCGAGATCGGGAAAATACTCGCGCTCTAAAACTAATACCGTTAATACGGTAATATCTCGCTGGATTTCAGCTCGCAGCTCCCTGAGCTGCGAGCTGAAATCCAGTGAGTAAATTACCGTATTAACAGTATTTACGCGCAATATTACCGTATTACCGGTAATATTTTTAGAGCGCGAGTATTTTCCCGATCTCGCAAACAATTGAATACCCCCCTTAGTGTGCATGAGGATGTCTTTTATAGGGGATTGTAATGAGACAAGTGTATGCAGGTGTATAGGCCAGGTATCAGCTGACGAGATCTGCTGCTGGGTCTATGCAATGGTGGTTATGACTAAGTCTCTTTTCATTCTCTACTGATTAAAGTAATTTTGTGTTTCTTATTGTACACTCATCTGATATGCATTAGACTAGACATTGATTTTGCAAACACCAAACATGATCCTTTGTGTCTGTTACTAAGAAGGTGTGTTCGAGTGTTCAATTAAGTTCAAGGACATTTTTGTGTGCAAATAGTTAATGTGCAGTTTGGTGTGGGTGTTTCCATCTGAATTATACCTTAGTGGTTAAAGAAACGAGCGAGCTGCCAAAGACAAGGTAAAGAGTTTGAACCCCGAATGATGCCTGTACGTGGCTTAACTTTGTCTATTTCCATGTTTCAGTGTATGTATTATTGCTTTAGTATGTTTTGGTGTGTAATATGCCATGTTGAACAGTGTGGTCAGCTACAACACAGAAAAGCAGTGGGTCCAAATGACTTGCTTGCAAAGAAAAAGAAAATCTGTACTGCCAAAAGTGGAAAAACCTAATTGCATACTTACCTACTTTCTTCAGCTCCCTTCCGGGAGCCAGCCAGTGGAGGGGGGCGTGAAGGGGCGGGGTGGCCGAAATCGCGTCATTTCGGCCCCGCCCCCTGTGACGTCATGACGCAAATTGCGTCATTTGACAGCGGGGGCGGGGCCAAACGCCGCGATTCACCGGGAATCGCGGCGTTTGGGATCTAATTCTGCCCACTTCACTAGGAAGTGGGGCACTTCCTAGTGAAGTGGGCAGAATTCGGGAGATTGCCACACTCGCCCGGGAGTCCGGGAGACTCTCACAAAATGCGGGAGTCTCCCGGACATTCCGGGAGAGTTGGCAAGTATGCCTAATTGGCTACAATAACCTTAGAGAAAATCCAATAATTTGAAGTGCTAGCAATATTATTCTAATTTTGCATTGTATTAATATACATGGATACATTTCAATATGCACATTTTTTCACTCTGCATGTACCGAATCTGTATGTGTTGAATATTTCTAAGTTTTGACCTTTTTAACAAGGTTTTAAGCAAAACAACTTATGATAGAAGTAAGTGGTCAGCTTTTAGTTCTATTACATTTCCTTGACATGTTGTTTTCACCACTTGTACATTGGCGGAGCAGTTAGCTAATCTACCGTGCACCCGCGCAAGCCTGAGTTCTACTCCTCACCAATGTTCTTGTCTCTGAGGGATCGTTAATATCCTTGCCATATTTGTGTTGATATTAAAAGTGTTGCTGGGTTCATATTAAGCTATGGTTAAAGTCACATAAATCATGCATTGAAAACGCAAAAAAATCATATTGCTTTTATATCTGTTAATAGTGGTTTTTAATGGAAAAGCACCATCAACAATTGTCACATTAGGCATTTCACATCGAGAGTAATTAGAATGGTGGTTGTGATCCTAAAGAGATTGAAAATCATTATTGAATGTTAGTGGTAGAAAATAAAATATTTATTTTTTTACCATGCACGCAGCACTCCATTCCGGCAGCCAGAATGAATGTGGAATGAGTGTGCACTCCATTCCGGCAACTGTAATGAATGGGGAATGCAGTGTGCACTCCATTCCGGCAACTGTAATGAATGTGGAATACAGTGTGTACTCCATTCCGGCAGCCAGAATGAATGTGGAATGAGTGTGCACTCCATTCCGGCAACTGTAATGAATGTGGAATGAGTGTGCACTCCATTCCGGCAACTGTAATGAATGGGGAATGCAGTGTGCACTCCATTCCGGCAACTGTAATGAATGGGGAATGCAGTGTGCACTCCATTCCGGCAGTCAGAATGAATGTGGAATGAGTGTGCACTCCATTCCGCAACTGTAATGAATGTGGAATGAGTGTGCACTCCATTCCGGCAACTGTAATGAATGTGGAATGCAGTGTGCACTCCATTCCGGCAACTGTAATGAATGGGGAATGCAGTGTGCACTCCATTCCGGCAGCCAGAATGAATGTGGAATGAGTGTGCACTCCATTCCGGCAACTGTAATGAATGTGGAATGCAGTGTGCACTCCATTCCGGCAGCCGTAATGAATGGGGAATGCAGTGTGCACTCCATTCCGGCAGCCAGAATGAATGTGAAATGAGTGTGCACTCCATTCCGGCAACTGTAATGAATGGGGAATGCAGTGTGCACTCCATTCCGGCAACTGTAATGAATGGGGAATGCAGTGTGCACTCCATTCCGGCAACTGTAATGAATAGGGAATGCAATGTGCACTCCATTCCGGCAACTGTAATGAATGGGGAATGCAGTGTGCACTCCATTCCGGCAACTGTAATGAATGGGGAATGCAGTGTGCACTCCATTCCGGCAACTGTAATGAATGGGGAATGCAGTGTGCACTCCATTCCGGCAACTGTAATGAATGTGGAATGAGTGTGCACTCCATTCCGGCAACTGTAATGAATGGAGAATGCAGTGTGCACTCCATTCCGGCAGCCAGAATGAATGGGGAATGCAGTGTGCACTCCATTCCGGCAACTGTAATGAATGGGGAATGCAGTGTGCACTCCATTCCGGAAGTGAACTGCACTCTGCACTCCATTCCGGCAGCCGGAATGAATGGGGAATGCAGTGTGCACTCCATTCCGGCATCCGGAGTGTAGAGGCCTATAAAAGCCAGGCTTTTTTACTGAAGAGCCATCTAGCAGCATAGTGCGCTATATGAAGCTAATTAATTCCGGCATTCCGGTAGTTACGATTTTAACCCTAAGGCCCTAAATATCATTATACATGTTAGACCTGGCAGTGGCATTTATTAGAAAGGTGTCTGTAAGGCAAAGAGGCTTTTTTTTACACAATCACAGTAATGGAACATTTGAGACATATATATATATATATATATATATATATATATATATATATATATATATATATATATATATACACACACACAAATAAATGTTTTTTGTTGTTTGTTTTTTTAAAAAAAACAAAAAAATGTCTGTATTGATATGTGTGCTTGTTTTGCATATTTGGTTGTGGTTTTTATACGCAAAGTATGCTTCTAAAGGCTTTTAATAGTTGTTTGCACTAGCTGTTTTGGATTTAAACATGACCCAGAGCTTCCTTAACTTTTAGCAAGGATTTCAGGCATGAGTGACGTCAGTTTGTCTTAACCGCAGAGAGGGAACGCCTACTGTGCTTAACTTGGATTCCATCACGCCTACTTTACTCAAGTGATCTCTCATCTCCGCCCAGTCCGCGCCCACTCTCCTCCCATTCCCACCCCTTTCTACTCAAGTGTTGAAGCACCATCGCAACACCATCTCAAATTTATTTGCGATTGAGTTTGAGTTGCCTTTGAGTGCCGTATCTGCTGTGTTTGAGCAGCATATGTGGTGCTTTCCGCTGCTCAAGTCTCGTTTTTGCGCATGCGCAGAGACGACTAGCAGATTATCCGCATACGTATGCGTTTGCGTACCTTGATGAATCAGGCCCTACATTAGCATATTACCATCCGTTACACAATTTCACACAAGACAACTTCCCCCTGACCAACATTGTTGTGTGACAGGATCATTTAGCTTATGAGTCACTTTTACCTTTGCAGTCTGGCTGGACCGAAATGCAAAATGTAGACTTAACCTCATGTATCAAACCCCTATTGTCCCATAGATTGTAAGCTTGCGAGCAGGGCCTTCTCACCTCTTTGTCTGTTTTACCCAGTTTGTTTATTAGTTTACTGTTTGTCCCCAATTGTAAAGCGCTACGGAATATGTTGGCGCTATATAAATAAATGTTGACGATGATGACTAACTCTGGCTACAATGGGATTTTCAGGTTGTACATGGGAAATAATTATATTTTAATAATGACAAATTCCTATTTGAGTCTCTTCACGTCATATCGGTAAGACAAATGAGGAAAATGATGTCTGGGGGATGACACAAGATTTTTTAGCTGTAATGTTATTTTTGTTTGGTTGTTCATAGTTCTATTTTGTATTGGTTAAAATACTTTATTAATTTTTGTATTATTCTTGTTTACTACAAACAACATAAATAAAAAGTTTTTTTTTTACTTTGCGAACATTAACGCTATGTACAGCACTAAAATGTTAGTAATTGAAGCGTGGTAAATGTTAAAATAAAGTGCACAGTAGAGATTAAATAAGACACCAAGGGGTATATTTACTAAACTGCGGGTTTGAAAAAGTGGAGATGTCGCCTATAGCAACCAATCCGATTCTAGTTATCACTTATTTAGTACATTCTAAAAAATGACAGCTAGAATCTGATTGGTTGCTATAGGCAACATCTCCACTTTTTCAAACCCGCAGTTTAGCAAATATATCCCTAAATGTAGTTTTAATTGTCAGAATGGTGACCTACAGTAATAGAGATGAAAGAAAAAATCATAAATAAAGTGGGGAAAGCTAGTCTCTGCTGCTATGAAGATGGATGTTTTAAAATAAAGTGCGACCGATGAAAACAAAAGTCAAATCCAAATAAGGGAGAAAATTAAAATCAACATAAGTATTTAATAGCAAAATATGTAGACTTTCATCCCGCAAATGACAGCCGTGTCCATCCATGACGAATAGCCTTCATTAGCCTATACAGAAACATCTGTTTTTAACTTTGTATGTTTTCCATTGTTTGCATGGTATTCCTCAGAATGCAATATGGCTGCCTGGGCATGCTGAGACCTGTAGTACACTACTGACAAAATATTTATTTAAGTTTACTTTTTGAGTTACTACCCCACACCCACCTCACAAGGGATGCAGAAATATTGCGCTGATTGACCTAGGGCTGGTTTATCACTGTAGCAGGGAGACCCCACGCTGCAGGTTTCCTGGCCATCAGAGGCGCAAGCTGAGTCTGCTCTCAGATGTAGACATGCATAGGCAAACCGAGGGGGGTTTCCTACTGTCTGGAAACCCCCCTCTAAGCCTGGGGCACTGTATAATTGAGGTGGCTGGACCCTGCCCCCGCTTCACACGGCTCTGCTTGAAAAGGGAGAGCTGCGTGCAGCTAACAGTAGTGCACTCAGCATTGCCCATGTATATTATGGGGATAGGAAGAGCTGGAGAGCAGCCAAGCACTGTCTAAAATTTTAGCCACACCCCCATGCATGCTGGTCATGCCCACTGGTGGCGTGGTGCGGAAGCCCCCCTCTACAAATCCTGCGTTTGCCCCTGACATGTATAGTTCTTTATCCATGTTTATATTTAGTGTAGGACTGTCCAGAAGGAGAGGACTGTGGCGTGAGTTTGGTCAGCTTACTATTTATTGCAATATGTGAAACTAACCTGTTTTTATTCACTAATACCACTAGCAATATATTTGGTGAGTGCAGATGATCCAATGTCCTGTGGTTTGCACAATGAGGCCACACTCATCTTGCACTCCATTTTTATGAAATAGATAGTTATGATATAGATAAAGCTAATTCAATGTGTAGAGCAATCTGTCTACTCATTGAGGAAAGAATAGGCTAGTTTGTTCTGGATATAGTAAGACAGGATGCTACTCTTCCAGTACTGAATTTTTTAACCCAGCGTAATGGAGATACTCTTTTTTTCTATACAGAGTATCAGTAGAATTCTGAATCATCCTAGGGAGGATACAACTATTTCATCTCAGTCTCTCTTTTTGTTACACTAATTCCTTTGGATTTATTTGATATATGTCTAATCCTAGGTTTGACCCGTGGTCTCTCTGTCTATAGACAGTGATCTTAGAAATCAGCCACTGGTTCTCTGAATCGCTGCTGTCTACCTGCTCAGAGTCCTTTGTGTAATCTAATTATTCAGTGTTTGCACCTGTATTACCCATGTGGCCAATTAAGGAAGTTTCCTGGCTAGATACAGCTCTCAGTATCACTCTCTCCTTCCTGTGCATCTTCGTGTGCAGAAGTGCATAAACATTTCCTTGCTGTTCTCTGGATACCGAGCTCGTCCTAACTCCACTCGCTATAGGTCTGTCCTGCTCTCAGCCTGTTCTTGACCACGCTTCTCTGCTGCCTGCCCCTGACTTTTGGATTGACTTTGTATTTAATCTCGACATGTGATTTAGCTCTTTGTTTTTTCTGCGACATAGTCCGAGACCCTTAGGATGTGCTCTGGTTAAAACCAAGAGGGGCATTAGACTCTGTGCCCCAAAGGAGCCAGTGCCGATTACCAGAGCCACCAAGGGTGCGATTTCACACACAGCACCTTACAATAAACTTTGTGCTAAGAAACCATATGGATTAAATTCTGCTTTTGATCTCAGCTATATCTAATAGTATAATGTATCTTCAACTGGAGATGTACTGACGGAACTGATTTAATGAGCCATTCGCAGTTTCACTGTACCGGCCGTGTGTACTTACACGTGCATGGCTTAATCTTTGAGACAAGCAAATGACTCAACCAGGTAGCTTCCCTTTCCCTGCTCCACTGTACCTGCTCTCTTCATTTTAATTTGCCAACGGGTGAAGGGAATGTGAATTTTAATGTCCATTTCTGCTATCTTTTGGATTCGGGGTTGTTGATCTTTTCTAAATTGTTTATCTGTAACTTTTAAAGGTTGAGACTTCTTTGATTTTGTTTGCTGTCCGTTTTCTATGTACTAGACTGACTTTCTAAAGAAGCGAGGACTGTAAGTAGCGGATATTTACCTTCAGATCTTCCAATGTAACCCTTTCCACCTGGTATAAAATGCTCGGCTCCTGAACTTCGCACTTAATGTACTTTTACAGTTATCTGGGCTGAATGATTGATGTTAAATAAAATAAAAAAAAACCTTCTTAATTAATTAGCATAGGTAATTGCAATAGTAATTTAAGGGAGGAACCAGAGTGCAGAGCATTTTGTCAGATACTAGTGGTCATGGTAAAGGGTCACTTGTATAGAAACAACCAGAGAATAGGGTCTGTATTGTATAGTAGCCCCAAGATCATGGGGTCTGTATTTTGTACCAGCTACCAGAATGTCATCTATATTGTATGCTGGTTATATTGTATAATAAGCTCTGACTTGTATGCTTGTCACCAGAATGGTCTACCATCAACTATCTGGTAACCAACTTGAGAAGTTTTAGGAAGACTATATTGTAATGGTTCACCAGTTTCAACAAGTGATCATTTTTACCCATAATTAAGCCTTGGATAGAAATCATGGTGGATCTCGCTATGCAATGAAAGCAGGACCAGTAACTCAATGATATATTATATGCTTTTACATGCCACATTGGACGGACCCATTCCTGTGTGAAGCCACAATTACTGTGCAGATGTGATTCAGTGACTACCATAGAGAGCCATACAATTACCCACTCTACTAGCCTCTCCAGTTAAAGTGGCAGTTCTCTCTGTCACTGCCAGGTTCTGTTGACAATTGCTATGGTCATTGGCCGACATTGCTGTTCTGAACCAACAGCCAATCAGAATTCAGTGTGTGCCAGGAACCCAAACATCCAATGCCGGTAGTCTTTAATTTGGCCTTTTCTACCACTCTCCTTGCGAAAGCAATTTGCTTCCTCAGTTCAATCACAGCTCATTACTTTCCAGAGCCATTAACTAGGCAACATTTGAGCAAAAAAAGTGATTGATGTAACCTGTTGTTTGGAATTGAACCGGGAAGAAGGAAAGGAAATGTTACATGTCTTCATGTTTTAAAATACACTCTTATGTGATTAAAATTAGGGTGTTTATTGATGCATCACAAAATAAGAAAAGAATTAAAGAAAAAAAAAATGAGGAAGTTAAAATAGGATAACCGTCTGTCGGCCCCCAGACAAGGTTAAGTGGCAATCTTGCAGAATTTATTTTTCACTACATAAAATCTCAAGATGTATACATTAGGAATGAACAAATAAAATATCATACCCATAATTTACATGTAAACAAATTATTAATATTCTTAATTTGCAGCACTTAAATTCATATCCATGATATCAACGCTACTTTAAAAAAAAAAACAACAAGCTATGTAAGATCAGTTCTCCCATGGGCAAATTCAGAGGCGGTTACTGATGGAGGCGATAATAATACAGGAAGGGGTTAATGATGGAGGGAGTTAATGATAGGATGACAGGTTAATGAGGGATAGCATTATTTAATGGTGTTGGTGGGTGTGTTGTTGTGAAAGTAACAACATAACAGTACATTCAGCGTTACTAATAACCCAAAAGGGTTGTGGCTCCTTATCTACAACCGGACAGACTTAAGCAAGCAAACCTGTCAAGATGAACATTATCAGTTAGCACATGCTTTCACATTAGTACACCACCATACCAAATGTTATATATATATATATATATATATATATATATATATATATATAACCTCCTCTCCATTAACGCTCCTGCCCACTCCCTGCGCACGGCCAACGACCGCCGCCTCTCCTTCACCCTTATCACCTCTTCCCACTCCAGATTCCAAAACTTTTCCCGTGCAGCCCCCCTTCTCTGGAATGACCTCCCTCGTTCCATCCATCTCTCTCCTACTTTGTGCTCCTTCAAACGTGCACTCAAAACTCACCTCTTCCTCAAAGCCTACCAACCATCTACTTAACCCCTATTTCCTCCCTTTGCTCGTCCTCCCTTCTGTCCTCTTGCCTCAACTGGCTCCTCTTGTGCCTGGTCTGTTTACCCTCCCTTAGGATGTAAGCTCGTATGAGCAGGGTCCCCTCCCCTCCTGTCTCCATACCTGTTCTTCTGCTCCGTCTTTACTGCATATGACTAGCCGGAGTTTCTGAAGTATTGGTACTTTTTGTTCATTGTTCTGTATGGTTTCACCCTGTATAGTCTACTGTTAGTACTGTGTGCGGCGCTGCGGATACCTTGTGGCGCCTAACAAATAAATGATGATAATAATAATTATATATATATATATATATATAATATTGTCTGCACTCACCAAAACATTTTTATTATTGCTATTCTAGCTGTAGCCTGTATTAAACACACAGAATGCCTGCAATGCATGTTCACCCAGTATTAGCAGTAATATTAGATTTGGTGAGTGCAGATGATTCAGTGTCTCTTTGTTTGCACAATGTAGCCACACCCCTCTACTTTCTAGTCTTTTTTGGTATCAGTTGATTTCCTAAGTGTCTAATAGCTGCTATTGCTTGGTGAGGATTTGCCGTTATAGGCTGTGTGCAGGTAAGGATCTAAATTGTTAAAAAAAAACATAGTAATGATCATGTTAAAATTCAGATTGAATCCATGTTTGTATTTACAGTAGGACTGGCCAGATGGGGGAGACTTTGGTGTGAGCTGATCAGCTTAACGTGTATTGCTATATATGTCACTAGCAGTCCCTGCTTTTAATACAGAGTACAGCTTGCATTATCTAGAATAGCACTAATGGTTAATTGGTTAATTCAGAGGATCCAATGTTTGTTTGTTTGTTTACATAATGTGGTGACACCCACATTTTTAGT
The DNA here is from genome assembly GCF_038048845.1 of Mixophyes fleayi. NCBI lineage: Eukaryota > Metazoa > Chordata > Amphibia > Anura > Limnodynastidae > Mixophyes > Mixophyes fleayi. Next base: position 42,833,002 of record NC_134405.1, read on the forward strand.
TCTTTACATGTGTTAAAATACTTTTAATAGAGCACAATATTTTTGATCTTTTTTTGTTTTTGTTTTGTTTTTTATGTGTTAAAAATGGGTTTTGTGACCAAACCCCTATTATAGCTCCTCTCACCTATCCAGTTATACAATTTGTGTCAGGTGATTCCCTAGGTGTCTAATCGCTGCTATTGCTTGGGGAGTACGTGTCTTTAAAAGATGCGTGCAGGTAAGACTCAACCCAGATATACAGCACAGTAATGATCAGGTAAAATTCAGATTACATTCATGTTTATAGTTAGTGCAGTACTGGCCAAAAGGGGCTCACTTTATTTTAGTGACTTGGGCAAAGGATGCCTAAGGGTGTGAGAAAAACAGGCTTCAATGATTTAAAACCTGTCCTGTTATCCCCTATATTCTCTATAATAATTCTAGTGCATGCAGATGTGATAAGCTCATTTTTTACTGATGATGTCATTGATGTATTATAAATGACTGCAGTATTATATTACCACAGACACACTGACTATTTTCTGCATTGTGGAAGGGTGTAGAGGTGTTAATTCTCATGTAATGGTGTAGTGTTTCCCAGAATACCCGAGATAGCGTAATACAGACTGATGCATTTGTTCCAGGCTGCTCTTCCATTTCCACAGAGTCACTCTGAAAGCCCATAAGAAGCATTTAGCTTATCCTATCTGTCTTGCAGAAGAAAAAAAAGCATTTGTCTCTGGAAAAAAAAAGAGCATGACTAATACACTGATAACATACACGGGTAATCACTGTTCTATTCCATATCCATGGCTGCTTTCTCTTATTGATGGAATGGACAGCAAACAAGAAGGGCAGGGTTAGCAACGTATCATGTGTCTGATGTTATTGTTGTTTACACTCTGATCATTCTGATCATTTTTAGCTGCTTCTGTTATGTGATACTTAAAAAAAAAAAAAAAAAAAAACACTAAAAATATTTTACTTTTATTTTCTAGACCTGCCATGTAAACCAAGATGGCTTCTCAGCCTTATTTCAGCGGTTGGTGAGGTACAAGTACCCGTGCTTGGCTATTCTGATAACATCTGATTCGGAGGATAATGGGTAAGTTTGCAGAGATCTGAAGACTACATTAAAATATGTTTCATATTCTGTCTTCAACAAGCTGAGCTATAGGATTCCTTCCCCAAGACACACTGGGCCTAAAATATTAATTTTTCTTACTCAAAATGCAACCAAAATACTTATCCATGCTCTCATCATCTCCTGCTTTGACTACTGCAACCTCCTCCTACCTGGAATTCCCCTCACCCATCTATCCATGTTACCCATATTTTCCAGAATCCTATTGAAATTAATTACCCCATACTTGCCAACTCTCCCAGAATGTCCAGGAGACTCCCGCATTTTGCGAGAATTCTGCCCACTTTCTAGTGAAGTGGGCAGAATTGGGTCCCAAACGCTGCGATTCCCGGTGAATCACGGCATTTGGCCCCGCCAACCCGCTATCATGCCCACCTCCTCTGTAGGCTCCCGGAATTGAAGATCATAATGTTGGTAAGTATGAATTACCCTTATCTACAAAGTCCTCAACCACTACCTCTGAATAGATGTCAAATCTCCTCTCAAGATACTCTCCCCATGTCCTCTTAGATCTACCTCTGACTTGCCTCTCACCTCCTCTTTGATAACCACCTCTCACTCTTGCCAGTAAGACCTCTTCCGTACTGCGACCCTTCTATGGAATTCCCTCCTAGCCTTCAAATCTCTAAATGCTGTCTGAAACCCTATCTCCATATTAGAGCTTACCCTATTCCCACCTGTGCTAGTCACACTGCATAGGCAAACCGAGGGGGGTTTCCTAGTGCCTGGAAACATTATGGGGATTGGAAGAGTTGGAGAGCAGCCAAGCACTGTCTAATATTATAGCCACGCCCCCATGCATGCTTGTCACGCCCACTGGTGGCGTGGTGTGGAAGCCCCCCTCTACAAATCCTGCATTTGCCCCTGCACAGGTACACACAACTCTCCCAATCTCCACTTTGAGGCACACTCACTCCTCTTGTCTCAGCTGTACCCTTTCCAACAGAATTGTAAACGACTGCACGTGCCACCGGTGCAGTCCACACCCTGAGGCACTGGGCTCATTGCCTTGTCCCCCCCCCCCCCCCCACTTCCCCCTCAGATGACCTCCTCCTCTGTGACGGGTGTGGGGCGGGATGGGAGGCACCCTTCATCCCTCCACACCCATTACACAGTATACAAAACTAATATAATTATGTTTTAATTGAAATCTTCCATCCACTATTACATTATTAGCCCCCACCCCCATCTACATTATATTAAAATTAGGCAGTAAGGCCCATCTTGGCCATTTATGCTTATTTTTGTGCACACATGCTGGATTAATGCCATAGATTTTATAAGTAAAAATGGAAGTGGTAGTAGGGGTACAAAATTTGGTATATTCTGATGGGACTCTGCAGATATAAAGGAAGATGCATTAAAGAACCTCGCTAGGGACTGAAATACAAAATATAAAATTAAACATTTTTCAGGACATGATTATTTAAATAAATAAAAGGTGGAGAGGAAGCGTTTAGGTGTCATCGTTTAGAGCAGGGTTGTCCAAATCGTGGCCCGCAGGCCGCATGCGGCCCAGCACGCCTGTAAATGTGGCCCAGAAGGAGTTTTGGTTGTTGCAAGGGGGCAGCACTGTTAATGGAAAAAAAAAATCCTGCAAAAAAAAGAAAAGAAAATACTTACCTTGCAGTCACGTCAGCTGGTACTCCGGCTCCCTCCCTTGTCGCCTTCTCCTTGCGGTGCTCACAGTGAATGTCGGGCATGATGTCATCACGCCCAATATCCATTGCGGAGCGCAGCACAGAGGAGTCACCCGCGCGAGAAGAACAATCAACAGCAGAGAATTGGAGAAAAGAAGAGAAGAGGACAGGAGAACAAGCCGATTAAAAGGTAAGTTAAGGGGGATTTTTTTTTTTATTTCAAGGGACGCTGACCAGTGAATAAAAGTCACCTGGTCTTGGAGCATCATGGACCTTATCTCCCTGCTACATACTTCTACTTGTAATACTAATGGGGCATTATATATTATTCTCTTTGGCCCATTATAAGTTGTTATCCCTTAACTAACATAGTGGTGTAATTAGCAAAACAGGTCACAATTTGGGGTCACAGTGATGTATATGTCAGGTACCGCAGGCCTGGTCAGGGCACCCTGATATACAATGCATGGCTTAAATGCACTTTATTGATATTGCATCGAAACAATACAAAAAGTGATTTTAGTATAATAACTAGAGAGGATTTTTTGAACAGGGCGATTGAAAGGTAAGTATAGGGGGATTTGAAAAAAAAAGTTATATATATCACTTTCTTTCTCATATATATATATATATGTTAACTATGTTTTCTATGGTTTTTTGGATGATCAGCTATCGTTATTGTTAGTGTATCTTATGTGCGGCCCAAACCAACTCGTCGTCTTCCAATGTGGCCCAGGAAAGCTAAAAGTTTGGACACCCCTGGTTTAGAGGGTGGCAGCATAGCATTTTTTTTTTCTCTGCCAAGGGACTTGATTTTACATGTCCTTGGAGGTGGTGGAAATCCGGCATTGGCCCATAATATTGTGATGCCATGCGCATGTTCCAGATACACTTTATAAGGGAGAGTCCATTTCTGAGCTCACTTATAACAACATGATCTATACATACAATTGCACAAAAAATGCACAGGTGCCCAGCAACTGCTCCCTACCCTTTGTTTTCACATGTGTGTTTATTTTGGCTACCTTTAATTTCCCAATTTATGTATATTTTCCCCACTATCACCGTGCAGTACTGTGGCCCTTTACAAATGAAACATAATTACTGTAATAATAATAAAATATAGGCAACTGAGCTGACTTTGTGGGGCATATTCAATTGTCCATGTTACTCGCAAAAGTAACGCGGCGTTAAGAGTATTACCGGTATTACGGAAATTCTAAGCCGGATTTCAGGAGCTGCGAGCTGAAAGCCGATGTTAAAGGTACCGTAATAACAGTAATTACACTCACTTTTACCACAATAACGGTAATAGTGCGCAAGCCACATTACTTTTTCGAGTAACGCGGACAATTGAATATGACCCTGTGTGTCATACCACAGTCCATAGAACAATCTACAATCAGCTGAAATAAGACACAAAGTCATCCCCTCTCACTTTGAATGGTCTCCAGCTGGTGGGGGTATCAGGACATGGTATTGAATGGGAGGTCGGAGGTGTGATTGACTTTTTAGTGGAAACTGAGTGTCTGAGTAATTATTTTTTTAGCAATACCAAATACATGCATACCACAATCACACCTAACCAGAAAGTCTGCATCAAAAGTACAAGTATAGTGCCTCCCCCAAATAAAAAAAAATAGTAGGAATCGATCTTTGAGCAGCCAGTAACAAGTTTATTCATTGTCTTCTTCACAGGAAGCTACTTGGAGAAAAATCCATTTGCTCCTCATCAATGGCGTCACCTGAAAAAGATACCAAAGGCTGCCATTTTTATCATCTTTATTATGATATTGATATCGTACATTTATCACAGTAAGAGTAAGAATCATGTGAATTTTCTCCCTTCGGTTCCTCTCCCTGGTTCCTCATCGGTTCCTCTCCCTGGTTCCTCTTCGGTTCCTCTCCCTGGTTCCTCTTCGGTTCCTCAGAAGCAATCTACACCCCAGACTACATCCATGTTTCCCTACCTCATAGAAGAGGAAAGAAAATGTACAATTGGACCCCCATTTTTGCTACTGCTCATCCCTTCAAGACCTGAGGAGGCCCAAACCAGGAATGCCTTGAGGGAGACTTGGGCCAATGAGACATTGATTAATGGCATCAATATCACAAGGCTTTTTCTATTGGGGAGTCCAACTGATAATGGAACTCAAGAGACTGTGGTACAGGAGAGCTCCATGTTTCATGATATTATACAGCAGGACTTTATAGACTCCTACATAAATCTTACACTCAAGACTTTGATGGGTATAGAGTGGGTCAGTCGCCTGTGTCCAAATGTCAGCTACGTCATGAAAATCGACACCGACATGTTCTTCAACCCTTGGTTTCTCGTGGAGAGAATCTTGCAGCCACAAAGTCCACCCAGGGTGAATTTTTATACAGGGTTGATGGTGGTTGGAGGTCCACCTCACAGAGACAAAGGCAGCAAGTGGTACGTGCCATTTACCTCTTACTCCAAAAATATATACCCGCCTTACTGCTCTGGCACAGCTTACGTTTTCTCGGGAGATCTGGCAGAAAAGATTTACACGCAAGCGAAGAACTCAAGTATATTCCCATTTGAAGATGTTTTTGTAGGAATGTGCTTGGAGAAAATAGGAGTACAAATCTACAAGTTAGATGGAAACTGGTTTATAGGGGAGAAGATTAATTATGACAGGTGCCAGTTTGCAAAGATTGTCACAGTCCACCGGTTCACCCCAGATGAGCTGCTGAAACTGTGGCCGGATTTCATTGAGGCTGTGAAGACCTGTAGCTAGCATTATTTAATGGGTAGCATGCTCAGAACATTAATCAGATGGAAGTTATTGCAGTATAAAAACAAGGAAATTTCTCTACCAGAATCACATATTTTAGGTTTATTACACAAGGGTTTCTGCACAGATTGTATTCATTATCAGGCCGGCTAGGTCCATCTGTCCCCATGTTTGAACTTCATAGGAGCAGGGATCAGATCGAATCAGGAATGCATCAAACCTGCACTTGCCCATTTCCACCTATTTCCGTGTATAAGATCTTTTGCATATAGAGATATATATGTTTGACCGAACTTTTTCTCTGGGTCCAGTGCCCTCTTTGCTGCTAATCCCAAAATCTTTAGCACTATAGTTACTGTTTTTGCAGCTAAGCTTGTTTTCATGGAAGGGTTTACAGGAAAGCTATTGAGTATAGTCTGTTACTGGATCCATAACTCTCCAGGCAGCAACACCTGGACAATTCAGATGTTGAGGCGTCACATCAGCAGTCTGACCTCCCTTCCCCCAATGGTCTACTAGTCAGAAGAAAGTGAGATCAGTTACTTTAAATTAAGTTTGTGTGAAGAGCCCGTAGGGGTATATGTACTAAACTGTAGATTTGAAAAAGTGTAGATGTTGCCTATAGCAACCAATCAGATTCTAGTTATTTATTTAGTATATTCTACAAAATGACAGCTAGAATCTGATTGGATGCTTTAGGCAACATCTCCACTTTTTCAAACTCGCAGTTTAGTTAATATGTCCCCTTGTGTTTTCAGAGAGTAGTATGAATTCCATTATGGAACACTTACAAACAACAGGTAGGTAAGACCTGTTTCTTAAGCACCGAATGACAGTAAAGTGCTAAAGATGTTTTTGTCTTCGGAAAGTTGTAGGAAAAAATGATACATAGCCTTTCAATATGTAAGATTATCTATTTTTGTGGTCTCATTTTCCAGATGCCTTATTTTTTCATTTGCATAGCTGCAATAGTTTCTGTTAAAAGTGACTTATTAAAACAGCTCAAAATCTATTGATTGTACAGCTTAATCTGGTAACATAAAGTATAAACAGTGAGGCAGTTCACTCAACAGTTACATCAAGTGACCTTTTGCTGTCACATTGGGGACAGACCACTTCTCTGAAGCATTGGGTTGCCCCTAAATACTTGTCTCCCTTAAAGACACTTGAGTATCATCACACACACTAGTGGAAGGTGTAAGTAGCGCCCAGTCACTGGGATGGGCAGGACACATCTCCCAGCAGCCTCTGGAAGTGGGGACAAAAATCGGGCCAACTGGACTGTCGCACCTAAATCAGGACCAGTTGGAAGGTGCGTTTTTGAGCTCAGTTTATTTTTTTATCTGAGTTTCACAATTTTATCTACAAATTAAGCACGAACTTCAATAAATTAAATTATGTTAAAAGAAACTAAAAAGGTTTAATGGATGCTTGGAATACCTATTTAAAGGTATTCGATGACCAGAAACAAAAGAAATTGAATAAATAGAATAAAATGGAATCTTACTGGATAGTCGCACATATTCATTAGGCTATACTGAATTCCAATATCACACCTCATTTCTGGTGTAAAATAAACTGGGACAAGTTTTTTACCTGTTCCTCTCCCAGGTTAGCAACATGTCTTTTATGGGCTATGTATGCCCAGTGGCGGAACTACCATAGGTGTGACGGGCCCGTGGAGATAATGGGGCCCGCTGCACTTCAGATGCAACAGGTTGGGACATGCTAGCTGTGGGCCCCGGTTCCCTTCTCCTCGTTTCCCCGCACTAGGGCCCACAGCTCGCTAGTTCTGTCTCTGTGTATGCCTGTGATGTGCTATTTAGGTAAATAAAAAGAAAGTATGGGTTTACATCATTGGCGCCTGTAAGTACACAGCATTGGGTGGTCCACGCTCCGCCTTCATCCCCCTAAACACGCGTTTTACTCAGAGTATTCTGTCTCTTTGTCGATCTTGTCACAAAGCAGAATATAGTACAATATCTATCCCCACATCATTTACCAATCGATTTGATTTCTCAGTCACTTTATTTGTCTTTGCAGATGATTGAAGAAAAAGTAATGTATTATGCAGGAAGCACAGGCCCAGTCAGAACCTCAATAGCACTTTGCATACAGTGGGACTCATTTAGATATGCGGAACATCTGTTTTTTTGCTTATGAATGAAAAACGTAGCATATACACTAGGCCTGGTCAACCTGTGGCTCTCCAGGTGCTGTGAAACTACAAGCCCCAGCATGCATTGCAGGTGAAAGCCAGACTACAGCTGACAGAGCATGCTGGGACTTGCAGTTTCACAACACCTGGAGAGCCACAGATTGACCAGGCCTGATATACACTATGCAGGAAAGAGCCGTTTTTCAGTCCTTGGTGCACTATTATTAGTATTGATTGTTTATATTACACATCACTGTAAAGAGAATATGAGTTTATAATAACACTAGTCCCTGTCCCACAGGAGTTTACACTCTAAATCACACACACACACACACACACTAGAACTGTATATTCCATAACACGCTTTGCTGAGAGAAACATGCTGTGATGCCTCTCCAGACAAGAAGGGTTAAATATATGGATTATTTAATGAATAGGATAATCGGTAATGTCCCTGTTACATTTTATTTCATAACTTTGCACTTAGTGTTATCTTTTGGGGGCTTATTATTATTATTGTTTATATAGAACCACCAATTCCACAGCGCTGTACAGAGAACTCATTCACATCAGTCCCTGTCCCATTGGAGCGCACAGTCTAAATTCCCTAACACACACACTAGGGTTTGTTTTATCAGCAGCCAATTAAACTACTACTATGTTTTTTGTGTTGTGGGAGGAAGCCAGGCACAAAAAAATGGAGAGAACTTACAAGTTCCACACAGATAAGGCTCTGATCGGGAACTAAACTTATAACTGTAGCGCTGTTAGGAAGAATCGTTGACCACATGTCCTTTGGTGGTCGTGAAACTTCGGTACAAGGATGTATCAAGCAATACGCACATTCCTTTGTCGAAATAAAGTACATAGGTTGAAGGTGTCCAAAGCTAAATGCAGTTTCGGTCAAATGATGTAATATCAAACAAGAAAGTACTAAACGCACTGGCTTCCAATCTTTATCAGTCATTTAAACCTTATGCCTTAATTTTCATTATTCCTTTAAAAATTCCATATTATAGACATTCAGGGGGCGCTACCGCTCTCAACTACCCAATTGACAGCTGTATTGTACCAGAAAAGAGGGTTGTGGTTTTCCTATTATGGTGCACTAGGGCAAGGGTTGGCAACCTTTCTCTATCTGTGTGCCAGCTAAAATCTAGTTATGCCCAGGTGTGTGTATTGTATGTGTAAATATATATATTTGAATTATTTCTTATTTTATGGTACTAATATTAAGGTAATATTAATAGAAATGGGACCAACAAATAAACATTCTAATTATGCTACACAGTAGTGCCCCAGTTCATATTATGCCTCTTAGTTGTGTCCCCGATTCAGATTCTGCCTCATAGTTGTGCCCGCAAATCATATTATGCCTCATAGTGTAGCCCTAGTTAATATTATGCCAAATAGTTGTGCCCACGATTCATAACATACCACATAGTTATGCCTCCTGTTCATATTACGTCACAATAATGCCCCAGTTCATTTTTTGCCACACATAAGTGCCCCCAATTCATATTAGGCCACACATAAGTTCCCCCAGTTCACATTATGCCACAGTAATGCCGTAAATTAACAAGATGCCACATTAGCCAGCTGTGTTCTGCATTGGAGCCCAGGAGGAACTGCTGCGAATGCGCGGCCGGTTCAGTTTTGGCGATACGCTGCAGTGAAAGCCGCTCTGGTGTGCCAGACTACAGGGCGCTGCATGCCACTCGAGCCAGGGGGGTGCTGACCCTTGCCCTAGGGTATTAGCATTAGAAACATCATAAGAAAACAATAAAAATTTACCAGCAAAATCATAAGTGGAAGTGTGCCTTAACCTCAATGGTTAGGATATATTATAACATACAGGGCGAAGAAATTAAGTATACATTTAATTATCTGTAAATAAAACAGCGCCAGACGACTATTACAGCTGTAATACTGTGATTTATTGATATATTATGTATTTTATACTATTTTTCTTGGCATATTTTAGCATTTGTATTAATTAAAATGTTCTTGCGTGGATTATTTTAGAGCATACTAATAAAAATTGAAGTTTTTATCTCTTATCATAGTTCACCACAACATAGAACACACAACTTTATTTTCTGGTAGAATAAGTTTTGGTCAGATTGTCTCTGTGGTAAGATTATGCAATTATACTTTATGATATGTTAAAGACAACCTTTATTTATTCTTGTGATTCAGTACAATGTTACCCACTGTATTGCTTGCCTCAATAAAGAAAGTTATTTTTTTAAATTTGTGTCAACCTCGTGGGTTTTGGTAAAGATTGATTTTTGATCAATTCCTTTTATCACCTGTTCCTTACACACATTGGAGGCAGCGATTTTGTTGTCTGGACCTATTTTCAGTCCATCAATTCACTAGGAGGTAGTGAGATGAGAGGCATAAGTAATCTAAATTATTAATAAATTGATAGGCTGCATTCTCAGGACAATCAGTTTAGCACACAATGGCTGCTTCCACAGTGTGTAGGGGACAGATACATTTTGAGAAGTCATTTTGAAACCACACACTTGTAATTAAAGTATCAGTTCTGATTAAATAGTTGACTGTAGGAGATATGATTGGGGTTTATTAAAATTATTTCCAAGCTGTCCTTTAAATATAACATTTTATATTGTAATATGTCAATATAGTTACTCATTAGTTTTATAAAATAAGACATTCACTTACACAACTACCCCTGTCTATACAATAGTTTAGTACTATTTAAATTTTTATTTAATTGGTGACACATCCATTTACAAAGATCTTGAATAAGGTGTAACTACGAGCATATAGTAAGTGCATAACCAAAAGGGGGGCAGTACCTCCAGGGAAAAATGTGCCATCTCTTAGAACGAATTGGAAGTGTGGGAAAGGCATTTAGAATAAAACACTGGATTTGTTTGGACACTTTTTATTTTCATTTTTATTTATTTTTTCACAGTATATGTTATAGGATTTCACAGGAATGCTATGTTAATTGTTATGTACGTCTAGCCGCTATCCAATAACGATTGTCCACCTCTTGTTATGTGGTTCCAAAGCACAATGCGATTTAATAGCAAAAAGCAGCAGAGTAAAAATTCAGATAAAATAAGTACAGCCGTTATGTTCAAAGGAGCCTTGGGGATCCAGCATACAGTCATTTAGTCCTGAAGTCTGCGGTCAAAGAGACTGTAAGCTGATTCCAGACGGCAATATATATGCATTTGGTGTTACAGTAAATACAATACAGATGACTTGGCATGTTTCCATAGGTTCAGGCTCCAGTACAGTACAGTAGAATGTAATTCATAGGTCAGTTCAAATGACACCCTCCAAGGGTGTGGGGTCAGCTCTCCAATCAGATGCATACTAATCTTCCCACCGAATGCTAGTTCAAACTGGTCTATTTACATTATACACACAATACCATTCTGATCACTAATTCCCTATATTCCATAACTAGAATACACGAGGTGCGATCTTATAGCTGATGAAACCGGATCACTAAGGATAGATAGGGGATTAGAATGACACCAAACAGGATATGTTTCCTGTAACCTGAACATTAGATCTCACTAAAGTGCATATAACATTATAATATTTAACTATAAACTCAATAATATCTGTTCATAAATGACTGTGGGTTGGAACTATTATAAAATGAACTATGTACAAGTGAATGTGTAAGTGTATACGTGCGTTATCATGCGATTGCGTCATAACATGTGGCGTACTGATCGCAATCGCACAGTGAAACAATATTAATCAATATACTTTCTTTCATCCAATTATTCGACCTTGACATTATAATGAAGTTACACAATGTGTTATATATGTTTTGCTTCATATATTGATTAACACTTTGGAAGTAAGAGGAGAAATAAGAAAAGAAGTAGTCAAAGTATTCTAGAGAAAATTGAAGCTATAATTACAAGCAGTAAAGTGTTCTTCTTTCTTGAACAACAGTGGTTTTCGATGAGCATTTGCAGGTCTTAAATTGCAGTACATTAATCTAACAGTTTTCAAGACTCATTACTATACTTTCTGTCTGACTGCACAAACTGGTATCAAGATGACTGTAACTAGGAGCTCAGAATCATGACTCGTGACATCAGATCCTGACATCAGTTCCTCCAAGAAGATTTTTTCATGTCTTACAAATACCTCAAAGAAAGTTTCATTGGCAAACTAAAGGCTTCAGAGCTCATGTCTTCATATACTGGGGCTCATGGTGGCTTTATTCAAGTTAAACTTATTCACACACTTACAACTAGAGATGCTCAATGACCCCCGTGAACTGGTTTTGGATCTGGATTAGCTTCATGTTTTGGCTTTGGTTTTAGCAAAACCGCCCTGGTGTGTTTTGGCTTTGGTTTTGGATTGTTTAGAAAAAAATCTTAAAATATGCTAAAATCACATATTATTGCTCTTTTTCTGTTCCTACATTATTATTAACCTCAATAACACTAATTTCAAGTCATTTGCAGTCAATTTTGACCACTTCACAGATCACAATATTATTTTTATATACTTTCGGACAAAGACTGCAGCGACCTGGCTGGATGCTAAGCGACAGAGCAATGGCACAAACACACGGCAGTTCCTAGCACATCTAGGACACATTGGCACACAGCAGTGGCAGAAAAGAAAAATGGTGCAAGATGGAATTGTCCTTGGGTCCGCCCTCCCTCCCACCCACGGTTATGTTGGATCTTAAAAAGGAATCCAAAAATCCCGAGATCAGACGACGTAACAATAATGTTTTGCCTCGTTTTCAATTCCGAGAGCGCCCCGACAGTACCGAGCCGACTTGGCTCGGTACTCGGATCCCCTAAGTTCGGGTGTGTTCGGTTCTCAAGGAACCGAGTCTGAGCATCTCTACTTACAACTGCAATAGTGGAAAGGCGCTATAACCCCAAGGACCTCTCCGAGCGAATACATCTATTCCATTAGACTCTAGTCAGTCTGAATTGGTCAAAGAGACAGCAAACCTTGGTTACAGTGATCTCTCCTTTCATGGAATTTTCTTTAGGACTATATCATCCTTCCCCCTTCCTGTAACACACACCTTTGTTCACATTGCCCCTTCATTACTTCACTCACCTCTATTTAACACTCATGAACTTTTACCCTATTTATATTCACTAATTGGAACAGTTTCACCCTGTCGCCAGAAAATAAAAGGCCATACATATAACAATCATCTTTCCTATCTGTCTCTTTCTTTCCTTCCAATAGCTGGTAATATATCACCTTATCCAGGTCCCCCCCCACTTCTCCCATACACCTATTTCTGTACACTAATAAAATCCAGCAAACATTAAATACATCACCTGTATCCCCTCTCCTGCAAAGTCCTTTAAATGTGCCCTTTGTAATGCACACTCTGTTTATAACAAACTTACCTCCATACACAACCTCTCCCTCTCAAACAACCTCAACCTTCTGGCAATAACAGTGTCAGGGATAAGCCCCTCTAGCTACTCCCTGATTAGATATCTTATCATATATTCCAACAGTCATATAATATATCACCTCTATTTTGTCAGGAAACCACTCTTGAACCCCTTTAACAATCACAAACCGCCCTCTAGGCACTCGTGACTTGGACGCTTACTGTAAGGGAACAGGATTCAGCCCAAATATCACACTCACCTCTTCCTCTAAGGCTACAGATTTCGCTGGACCCTTCCCAACACAGACGGGCGCTTCACACCTCTCAGCAACTGCCACCAACTACGAATAAGGCCCGTAGGAAACCTATGACTTAATCACCCAATTGTGCTCTGGTAGCTAAACAGTTAACCCTTCACACACTGATTTCTAAAGAGTTAATCCAGCCAAGCAATCTGTCTCTTCTAAACAGGCAATGGATTCGTTTTAGAGCATTAAGGACAGAACTAGATATGTTCACTGACCCCCGTGTTCTGGTTTTGGATCTGGATTAACTGTGTGTTTTGGCTTTGGATCACAATTTTTTTCTGCTAAAATCACATATTTTTGCTTCCCCCCCCCCCCCTACATTATTATTAACCTCAATAACACTAATTTCAAGTCATTTGCTGTCAATTTTGACCACCTCACAGGTCACAATATTATTTTCATACTTTTAAACAAAGCCTGCCAGACCTATTTGTATTTCAGCAATGACAAGTAGCAATGGAGCAATGAAGCTCTCACTGGAGACTTTGAACACTGCTACCCCCCCTCCCCCCCTTTCTCTTCTACCTATCATGCTGCCCAACTGCACTAGAGACTGCCAAGAACTGTGCTACCCCTTCTATGTCCCTCTGTGAAATGTCGCTGGATTGCCGTGGAGGGCGGTACTTATAAAATCCAAAGCTCGCAAGATCAGACGACGCAATGATGACGTTTTTGCCTTTTTTACAATTCCAAGGGCGCACAAAACTACCAAGCCGGCTTGGTTCAGTACTCGGATCTGCTAAGTTCGGGTGTGTTCGGTTCTCGGGGGCACCGAGCCTGAACATCTCTAATACTAACCCTCCCACTCTATGTCAGACACTCTCTTGCATGCTATGCAAACTGGCGGAAATTCAATTCAGCACTGGGGCCCATCGTCCCACCCAGAGCCTTTTCTGATTTTTCACACAGATAATATAGTAACAAATATTCTATATGAAATTCACACCAAAAATGTATTCAATCATATAAACCATGATATGATCACCTCACCTGTGCAAACACTGAGGACAGGATCTACATAAACTAGACATAGCAAGAGCATTATGTCATTACCCTGCAGGAACTGCGTTTTTTCTCAATTATTATTCCTTCTCCCAGGAAGGGTGCCATTGTAAAGTGTCCGCTGGGGGGGAGGGGATGTCCGAGCGCCCAAAACGCTGCAAGGGAAAAGGGCCCCTGTCCTTGTGTGCATGGCACTCGTTTAGCTGTAAGGGGAAATTACGGGAGGGACAGTTTCACAAGGTGAGTACACCAAGGGAACAGCCCTTGCCGTCTTCCGCATACTTTGTCTTACGACCAACACCTGTAAAACATGGGAGACAAAGCCACAAAGAACAATCCCTTCCCCAACACCCCAGATACTCAATCCCGAGGGACCACTATGGAACGCACCGTACCCTTACCTCCGCGACCGGGATTCTCCTACTCACCTGTCTTCGGTCGTCCAGGTCCACTGGCACTCTGTCGCTACGCAGGCCTCCAGCGAGAAGTGAGCCCTGATTGGCTCACTTGCCCTCTGCCACCGGGTTCCTGCAGGAAGTGAAGAAATACTCACCGCTGGAACGCTGGATTGGTGAGTAGCAGTTCTCAACAATAAACTAAGGTCCTTACACATTATGGGGGGGCGATTCTATAAAATGTCATCTATGGAACAACTGAACATTGTTACTCCACATTCTATACATAAATTTATGTCAAAAGAAACTGTTCCTTACAAAAAAAAAAATTTTTGAAACCTTAAGAAATTACACATTTTATGTCCTTCACCGGGATAATGTCCTACTTTCTCCTAAAATGGAGTGCTGATTTTTGTCATAAAAAAAAACAACAACTACATTGCAGGTGTTTTACACCCCTACTCTTTAAAATTAGAAGCAAATGTGGAGGAAAAATGAATACAATAAGGACTACAAGGAACAATAAAAAGCAAATGAAGGCAAAATTTCCATTTCTTCTCTTTTGTGGAGTACTTGCAATGGCAATGGCACCATCTAGTGGCAGATAACTTACATGACAATAATGTTAAGGGAATTAAACACTTGACACTCTTGACACATCATCATCATCAGCAACATTTATTTATATAGCACCAGCAAATTCTGTAGCGCTTTACAACTGGGGACAAACACAGTAATATACAATACTGGGTAATACAGACAAAGAGGCAAGAAGGTCCTACTCGCAAGCTTCCAATCTATGGAATAATGGGAGATGGATACATGAAGATTAAAGCTACATATTGCATTTCAGTCAAGCCAGATTGAAAAGGTAAAAGTGATTTGTTTGCTATACGATCCAGTCACACAGCAATGTTGGTCAGGGGCTCGGAGGGTTGTTGTCTCGTTGGAAATGTGCAAAGGGTGGTAATTGCCATAGGTCTATCCTTTGTACAGCAGCAACCTAATCAGCAGCATTGTACATAAAAATGACGTGACAGAACGGAGACCCATGCCTAAGAATGGAGGAGGGGAGGAGTCCGGAGCTACGACCAGGAACGGAGACACTCACTCGATTCCGCTTCCCACCTGGAACTGTCAGTAGCACTGCCGGAAACTCAGGTGAACCACGCCCCACCCCACGGTACACTATCTGTGCTGGAACAGCCAGGCTAACTTGCCGGAACTCAGAAACAGTCACCGAAACGAAACCGGGGGTAACACCGTCCGAACTCAAAAGGGCTGTGCTGCAATGCCAGCGAAGAGCCCAATCACTATCTCTGGAACCTTACGGGTACCCCGGGGAGTTACCCAGTGGGAAGATTGCCCTTTTCCACTGTTGTGGTTCTTTGCCCGTTCTCCTTTGCCCCTTCCAGGCCTTGAGTGTGGCCAGAGAATGGACAGGACAACAGAGCTTACCTCCAATGGGATGCCGACGTCTTGCTCCTGGGGAAACATACCCCCCACAGCACATACACAGCAATACAATACAACAATGTACAGTAAATCTTCCTACCCCGCACAGAGCCTGCTGCTAAAACTGGGATGCATTCTGGGCCTAGTGCTCCAGGTGACAAGAGCCTAGTCCCTACTCGCCGTGAGCCTCGGCGCCACACTTGAACCTACCTAAGGGCCTTGTGCCTAGGACTTCGGGGCTGCGCCCCTTCCTAGTTATGGGGCCTAATGCCCAGCACCAACTACCTAAGGGCCTTGTGCCTAACGTGGCCCACCCCAACTTGTGCTCAGTCCTCTTTGCTGTGGGCTGGTTGGTACCTCCTGACCGCTTACTATGGATCAGGACTGCTGGGTAACAGACAGTCGACACAGTGATGCTGGGTTCAATATAGGACAGCCAATGAACAGATTAGAGTGTAAGCTCTTATCTGTTGGTCACAGGATACAGCAGGCAATACTTGTCACGCAGAATCTTCAAGCAATGATGTTTATTTGCTTATGGGCTCCTTACAATGACCATTACGCATTGTAAGGACCCCATGAGGTACTAGTCATCATCCAGAAGTACAGATGGTATAATACAGCTCTTATATACTTTTTCTGACACACAAGTTGGCAGGGGGCAACCCAGACCCCTTCCTAGCTGGCACCTCGAAGTCTGATATGTTACAAGATTAGAGAATATATTACATCCTGATGCTAAATAGCTGATGTATTTAAAAAAAAATCACACCAATCTGTAGTTTCCTAAATTACTTGCTGGCTACATTATTCATGTAGTTAGTCTATCATTTTAATAAGACAGGATAAAAAAAAAAAAAAAAAAAGGAATGACCCCCTGCTTTGTATTCAGGCTAAAAAAAAGTGTTGGTCACTCACAGATGAAAAAGGCTTAATTAACACAGAATTTCCTTTCAGTTGGAGAAACAGATTTCCTCTAACAAGGTATCAGTTAATTTCCAATACAAAACTCAGTGGTGCAGTGCACCAATTTTTATCATTGCACATGTACTAAGTCAAATAAATTTAAATAATAAGTTATTTCTAAGTGATCCAGCCACAGTATTACAATAAAATCCATAGCATACGGGCTCCTTGGACATAATATCATGAAGCCCTTCGGCAGACTTAATTCCCAACAGTAGTCACGTCTCCATCATAACAAACACATTCTACCCCACTCCCTCCTATGCAGTATAGATTACACACCACATATTGCCTCAAATAAACTTTCTTCACGGAATTTGAGTCTTTATCAAATTATGCAATATGAATGGTCCTGAAAGAAGTCTATGAATACAGGTCTTAAATCATTAATTCAGAGCCAATACTTGTAGGTGCAATGTATAGCGACAGAGATTATCTAAATTAATATAGTCTATTCTGGTTATCTGAGCTGCTAGTAGATCTTCCATGAGGTTTTCCTACCACTGTGTAAAAAAAAAAAAAAAAAAAAAAAAAAAAAGCCTGACTGCTCTCATTGTTTAGTTCATTAGACCTCCTTGGTAGTTGATGTACGCAGCAAATGTCTGATTGTGTGAATAAATTCTTGGCAGGATATCAGACAATGATTTCCCAGAATGCAGAAATACGATTTGAAAACAACCAATATTTCTTAATGGATAACAGTTGATGACAATCTAACTACGTGACAACTCCTAGATTGACTCAATGCGCACCACATCCAGTCCGGCTGAGATCTGTAGCAATGATAATTCCATTGAGTTCTGGAATTTATTTTCCTATTAACAGTGTGTGTTTCTATCAAGACCATATGCCAATAATGCCTTACTACACGTAATCGCAGACTAAAATTATGCAAATCTTCAGTATCTCTTATTCAAATGCATGGGAAGTCAATCTCACATGTGCTTGACTTGCCCAGGAAATGCATCCCAGAGATTAACTGAGGCAAAATAAAAAATCGTTCTAAATCTTTTTCACACTTGCCGAGGTTCCATAAAACTAGAATCATGCTATATTCTCCACAATTAAAACCCTGCAGTAAACACCCATTTCACCAATTATGAACTTTAAACACCACTGTCCGGTTTAATAATTGCAGACAATTCTTCATTATCTTTAGTTAATAAAGCCTATTGCCCGTTGTAAATCTCACAAACCCCAAAACTTCTCATAGCGGTTGAGAAAGCCAATTCATCTATTGAGATCATCTTCCACCATTAAATCCCAGGAAGGATGAACCTTTAGAGCATCATGGGGAAGACATGTTGGAAAAGCCTGGGGACTCCTTCCTCCTGCTGCCAAAATCCCTGTCTTGAAGTTGGGTGAGGGGGTTCTACTAGAGCTGGATCGAAACCTGTATTGTTTAGTCCTCCCTAAAAATATTTCAGGAGTGAAAACAGTTCTAGATGTTCCTTGGGGAGGGAGGGAGGGCACCAGCTTTTACATCCTTGAAAAAGCCTATTCTTGGTGGTCTCAGCCAACCATGGCAGCAGCTATACAATCCGGTGTATTCTGCAGATGCCATGGCGGATAGTCTAGCCCCACAATCTCTCAAAAAGTTTGCATCCTCCACGCGGGTTGTATTGCCAAAGACACATCAACATAAAGAGGAATATCCCAGAAACTGAATACACCAACAGGGAAAGCATATATACAATTAAAGCTGGTGGCATTTGATTGCCCATATCCAGATGTTATCATCTAATTGTATAGCACCACTAATTCTGCAGCACTGTATATCTATGCTTTCTTAGCAAAGAATACTGCTCAACACTTTGTAACAGGAAAGCTCAATTCTTGTGCACCCAGAAGGGGGAGCTTGAATGTTTTACAGCTGCCGTTTACAGTTCCATTAGTATACTAGATGTATTTAAATATTCTCTACTTGAGGAATGCCAAAAGCTAAACAATTATGTTCATTCAGAAACTTCTTAAAATTAAATCTTTATTATAGCCTTCTAACATTTACAACTCCAAATCCATATATTATACACGCTTAAGCAAAATATTTAGACCAATTATGTTCTACAGCCGATAAAATGCATAGCGGGGAAGTTGTTCCCCCCCCCAAATAACACCACCTGTGACATAACCTTTAATAAACCAAAATAATGACACGGACACCAAATTAAAGTTGGAATGAATGACGGTATTTATTTTTATTAAACTAATAGGACTGTAAGGCGGACGAGAGCAGGGCAGTCAGGAACGCAAAACCAATAAAAGGTGGAAAGGTCAGACCATAGTACCACCAACCCAGGATCATACCTTATCTATTGGCCGGTGCTAAGATCAAGTCCAACGGCAAGACTACGCCCCCTATAAACTCCGCCAGAATAAACCATACAAAACTGGCCCAATGGTCCTCCTAACATACGGACCAACCATGGTATGACACCATAACCACAGAGGGGTAGTGACCTATGACAAGATCACCCGAGCACCATATGCACAGTTAGACTGCACTGCTCTCCTACTCTAACCGACTACAAATAAATGTTACCACAGAAATAGCAGGGAGGGCGGGAGGAATCCGGAAGCAGGAAGAACTGAAACCTCTGAGCACTGACTTATAACTGTGTATAAGTCCCAACCCCTTCCTGCTCCCATTGGCTGAAATTCCAGGAATCCACAGATCATAGGTTCTTTGGCAAATCACTCACCCGCATGATTTTAACTGCGTTTAGTCTAATGGACACACTTCTCTAAGTGTGGCCAGTTAAAAAAAAAAGAACCTAAACACTTACTGGTTACAAGGTCAAGTATAGACGGTTCCTCATTTTGTAATAAAAATATTTTACTATGGCTCAAGTCAAGGTCCACTTTAAATAATGGATTATTTAACCACTCCTATCTCCCCTTAAGATGGATCCCTATAATTTATTCAGTAGCTACAAATGACCTACTTTACCACAATACCTTCACAATATTATTTTTTTAACCACAAGTGATGCCTCTATTTATTTTGAAAGCAAATTATAAAATGAACTCCCTTGGCTAAAATAGGTAAATTTGTTAAGCCGTCATAAAACAAGAGGTGCAATATGTGCATAATTTAAATCCCAATAATTTTAACATTAAATGTAGATATGTATAGACTATGTTAAACTAAAAAGAAAAGTGATAATGAATACGAGACATCAGAATATCTTCAACTTCTACACTAGTAAGTAGCTTGTATGTAGAATTATGCAACATTTCACAAAATTGACAAAAATTGCATCTTCTATTTATTCAAAAGAAAATCTAGATTTCTTCAATATGGCAACCTAATGCTACATTGTTTTTGTACAAGTAGGGAAATTAAAGAAATTGACCAATTAGATTTCCTGGTCTTTCCTACTGCTTCTTGTGTAATTAAATCTAGTTCCAGGGGATAGGCAAATGGCAACTATACTAGTCAATAGTGCTATAAGTAATATGGTTTGATTTATAGCGTAAGGTCACATCCTCTAGTTCTACTCAGTTTGGGGGAGTGGGGGGGGGAATTGTCCATTATTATGCTGTGCTGCCTGTAGGCAGCATTGTATGAACAGAAGGGCTGTACAGGATAGACAAATATATTTTACTTTAGTGGGGCACACTCACCTGAGCAGGTATCCCTTCCAAAAGAAATACATTGAAAGACCAAGGCCCCTATTTATGTGGCACTGCATAATACGAAAGTTTTTTAACCTCATTGCATAGGTCAGGTATGAACTCTTTCATATTTATCAAAAAGCTTCACCAGGGACAGCAGATCACATGATCCCTCCACACATGCGCTGTCCAGCTCTGATCTTTGGATCAGAGCTGACAGAACTGAAGACTATCATGTTAATGTACGCCAGGTGAAACTGGTGTACATCTTCGTAACAAATAGCGTAGCTGAGCAGTACCCATATACTTTTATGAGGACTGCTCTATAAAATGCACACATGTAAAATACAATGCAAGGATCATAAATGACTACCATACTTAAATCTTTACATGTAAAATTCCTGAAAAAGAGCATTTATGTACTTGCGTTAAATATTTTTCTCTGAATCCATCTGGGGAACACTGCTACCATGGGGTTGTATGTGGGGAGCCTGGGAGTTGGCACTTAGCAAGTATAAACAAATTTATTAACTTGTTGACTGAACTCCTCCCCTCTGCAACCACTCCTAGCCTCAGTGTAATACAAAAGCCCCAAGGAAGCGAAGTCAAACAACCAAGACCAATCAGCAGAAGGGAGAGAACGCAGTGTCCCCCAGATGGATTTAGAGAAAAAGATTTAACACAAGTACATAAATCCTCTTTTCTCATGCATTCTATCTGGGGGACACTGCTACCATGGGGCACATACCAAAACAGCCCCTTGAAGGGAGGGAACGCTCCGATAATCCGACACGCAACACTGTGGCCAAAAAACAGTGGCCGTAGGGACAACAGTAACTAGGTTACCCATGTGAATAGCAGCAAGGAGACTATATTACCCCTAAGGCTGAGATGATGCGCCAAAGCATCCATGTGTGCAGCCCAGTCTACCCAAACGGAGTGGGAGAAATGGACACCAAGCCAATATAGACAATACAGAGTCCAACAGAACCTGCAATGCCTGTCGGTCATAATACAGAAACTTCTGGTGATGGTCTGCTGAGACACCAGCCTTTCCCAATCTCAGCAAAATCCCAATCTAGAGGAAGTCAGTCTTCCTAAATCTGGACAGCCACTCCACATAAGATGGAGGACACGACCCAATTGGTGAGAGAACGCTGAGATAAGGTTCCAAGATGCAACTACCTCCTGAAAGCCTGGAACAGAATCTCCAGATTGAACTGAACCCTACACAGCCTCATTGGCTGAATAAGAGAACTGTGACCCACAGCTCTGACATGACGGATAGGAAAAGTAGGTATACAGTCAAGTGGCCCCAGGCCCGATGCTTTACACCAAGGTCCTAATCAAGAAACTCCAATCCATGTGGAAACCACACTTTAGCAGAGCCCGAGGAGGCAAGGAATTTGTTACAGAAAAACAACATAGTATCCGGCCTCCTCCTGGAGCCACGGCAGGAACTGTGAGGGTGTGGATCGAACCCTTAGACAGAGGCAACACACATCTCGCCGATTCACAAACTTTGCTCATATTCCTGGATTTCCTCTTTAAAGACAGATACCATATCAGTCAGGAACTGATCTGTGGAAAGTGAAGAACAGGATGGGGAGTGAATGTGTTTAGGACTAACGCTCTCACCACCCCACGAAGGCCCTGCATGCCCTGTAGTAGCCACAAGCTTCCTGCCTACCGAAAGGGTGGCCACTATTCTTGATGAAAATCTCTGTAACTGTCGGAAGCCAGCAATAATAATCCTGAGAATGATCCCGGCTGTAAGGGGGGTCAAGGGCGGCCACAAGGTAGAAGGACTGTATTATGCCAAAAGACCACTCCACCACGTGATTAGAATACTGTATTCTGATCCAATATTCCAATTCAAAGTCATCAGCATTCTAAACAGGGGCTCCTATATAAACCCACCGGATAGTCAGGGGAATCTGCATAGAGTAGGTAACAGTTCTCCCCTTCGGGACTTTCACTGCATGGACATGATGGCCACCTCAACAGTAAGAACTCTGGTAATGAACAGAATGCAGGTCGTGGTGACCGTGCCAAGGCGCCCTGAGATGTATATTGCCGGCACAGCCATAGAAGATCTGCGTAGAGACAATCCCTTTACCTGCGGGACCGTTGCAGCAGAAGCCCACCCAATGGACCAAGCTGTAATTGAGCACCCTCATGCATTCCTGGTCCCGCCCGCACTGTAGATGTATGCAACGACCCAGGCATATTCAGAACCTAAGGAGGGCTGGAATTCCTGAAGAATGACCAAGCCCCCCCTGGGCTAGTAACGTGATCCTTTTGATCCTCAAGATCAGTTTTCTTAAGTTGGATACTGGGCCCCACCCTTTAGACAAAGGACACTCTCTCCAGCCCAAAGGCCGACATTGGTGTCACCCTATACCAAGTGTCCAGGGCTGAGACCCTACCTGTCCAGAGATGGTCCCATCAGGGATACTTATTGAAGAAGGGCCTCCTCTTGACAGGAGTTTGAAATCTTAGCATCTGGACTCCCCAGATGAGTGAAAACTGATACTTTGCTTACCCGATCCCCCAGGAGTAGGATGCAACTTCCCTTCAGGGAAAAAAAAAAATAAAAAAAAAAAAAAAAAAAAATCACAAAGTAGAACACTATTCCCTAAGAATCCTCCTGCTTGTGAAGCATTAGAGGAGAACTCAGCCTGTCCTCCAGAACCACACTCCGAAGACCATGGCTCTGGTATCCAAACCAATTTTCCGAAGAATATTCTCAGTGAGGGAACCAAATGGAATGGAGGGAGATAGAATTATCACTCATGTAGACAAAAACAATGAACCCCGGGTAGAAAGCCGTTATGGCAAGCAGGTTGAACCTGCCTTGATAATGACATTCAGTGCTGACAAAAAACAGCCGAGGTCTCTATAAGACCTGACTTTACATCAGCCTCACCTCTCAAGTCTGGCTTTTCATGTGAGCAAACTGGGAAGAGGTCAAAAAGCCATCCAGATGGAGTTGTAATGTTGAAGGCATCTCTCCTAATGCTGGGAGCCAGGGACTCATGTGGCTCATGCCCTAGTCACCTACCGATACAGACCTCGCTTGGAAGAAACCAATTCTAAGAAGTGGAGTACCGGTCCTGGGAGTACTGCCATACCAGATCAGAGCCTAGGGTAGCCAGAGCAAGCTCTTCTACCTTCTCCTAGTACTACCAGTCCTGTTCCTATACTGCTCCAGGATAAGGGCGTATTCGATATCAAAGAAAGAACTGAGACCCCAGTTTACCTTAACCCATGGTTCGAGAAGTTACAGGATGAGGGTGTGTAAGGAGAGCGTGGGACTGACCAGCCTGTCTGGCTAGGGATGTCGATCTGCTGTGGTATCCCAAGTAGTAGAGTTGGTACAGAGTCAAGTAGGCTCCAACCCAAGCACTTGACCCCCTTCAGAAGCAAGGTCTCTGGGAGCCTCCTATGACAAAGAAAATCAGCCCCCATCCCCCCCCAGAGACGGTCCATGGCCAAAGGGCTACTTCTGGACTACTGATTCTTTGTCAGATCAACCGGAGGGGCCAAACGGCAAATTCTTTCTCCGAGACAGAGTGTATTCAGAATCTCCATAGGGAGGGGGATACTCTCTTCCATGGGATACCATTTAATGTAGGTCAGTCAGTTTCTGGTCTTGTGGCCCTCAACCATTTACAAAGAAACGAGGTTGCGTTCTGCATCACCCCAAAACGCCGACAGTGGTAAGCCCTAGGGAGCAGCATTTTCCCAATGTCCGATACCGGCGCTGCCCACATCTCCACTCCACTGATGACCCAGCAATGAGTCAGGACCAGGATATGGTAATGTGGAGCCTTAGATATGTCTGCCGTAAGCACGGGATCTCAGTGGTACAATATTTCAACGCTGCAGGGGATAAGGGTCACAGTGTTATGAGCCTTATGCGTAAAAAATTTTTGTTTTGGCTTTTTTTTTTTTCCTTTTGGAAAGAGCCTAAGCTTGGTGGCCTGCCAACCAGATATAAAAGCGTTTGTGCCAGAATCCTCAATACTTTTCTTCAGGGTCAGGCCCGAGGGCACCCCTGACACTTACGTTCATGGAGTCACTGTGGTGTCAGTGTTGACCAAGAACCAGGTCAACGGGCTTAATGCCTCCCCCTACCACGGAGCGATCAGGTTCTCCTGGAAGGACCCCCGCTGCTATGTGACCAAGCAGGCCCACATCTAATTTTGGGACATATACCTCTCCACTTTGGAGTGAAGTACAGTAATGGTAAGGGCCCAGGCACTAGCTTATATCTCCACCGGGCCACAAGTAGCTGAACATGTGTCGCTACTGACTGTGTCCGCTAAATTGCGCACACTGATTATATATATTAAAAAAAAAAAAAAAAATATTATATATACATATATATACACACATACACACATACACACATACACACATACACACATACACACATACACATACATATACACACACACACACACACACACATATACACATATATACACACACACACATATACATACACATATACATACATACACATACACATACACATACACATATACATATATATATACACATACACATACATACATATATATACATACATACATACATACATACATACATACACACACCTGGGCCGAGCGTGCTACCCTGGATTTATTCCCACGGGTAAGGCCCCCTAGTGTGCACTATCGGCCCCAGGTCCTTAGTCCACATCAGGAGACTTATTTACATTATAATCAGTAAGTCATTTTACCCGAGCACACTATAGCAGCCATTGTTGCTATAACCAGGTAACTGCGGCACTGGCCAGTTCCTTGTGTTTTAAATACCATATCCTGCACCTTTATAACTGTGTTGCCTGCTAAGTGAATGTAGAGGATACCAGTTTTCTTTAGCGCTCAGCCAAAACAGTATCTCAATCTGAAAGGAGAGAAGTATGTGGCACCTGTTTAGGGTATACTTCTATTTTCAGATAACACTAGATAGGACTTTAGCACACAGCAAAATTGTATATAAACTGTATAATACAATATTCATCTACATGAGATAGGAGCAGATTAACATAATAGTGACTACCATGTTTCCCCGATAAGACTTATTTTTTTTGGAGGGGTCAAAAAAAACTGCTGTCAATGTTAATTAAAATAAGCCCTAGGCAATTTCAATAAACAGGTAAGTGTGAACAAAAAAACCTACCTTTATTCAACAATGGGCATGTCATCTTCTTCAACAGCATAAGTGTCCATACCCCGATTTCCAGCCTGGATTTCTTGCACCTCCATTTCCTGCAGAAGAAGTGGACCCAAGCTCATGTCCAGAAATATAGCTCCCCTTAAATGAGCATATCTTGTCCAGGTAGCCTGCCCGTAGTGCATTGGCGACATAGCTGTCAGTAATTTTATCCCATGACTTCTTCACCCAAGTCACGAACTCTTGCAGACGGGGCTTCACAAAGTTTCCACGCCGATTTCTTTCCATTCTATTTTCAATGTAGTCATTGACTTCCATGCGCAAATGAGCTCGACCGAAGGGGATGGTCTCGAAGGAGGCCACCATCTTTCCCAGCAGCCGCATGCACAAGTGAATTGAGGGGCTGGGAGAAGACAAGACCTGAGATGTTATACTCCGAACTGAACTGATCTTCTCGGCAGACAGGAACATCTTTTGCTGACTGGTGTCCATGATGAGCCCTAGGAAAACCATGCGTTGACACGGAACCACCTGGGATTTCTTTAAGTTTATCAGCCTCCCATGGCTCTCGAGAACCGCCAAGGTGAGGGATAAGTGCTGACGTAAGCAAATCTCTGAGGAGGATTTGATGAGCAGATCGTCCAAATAAGGCACGACCTGAACTCCCTTTAAGTGAAGACACGCTGCCATCACTGACATGATCTTCGTGAAGACCCTCGGAGCTGTGGAGAGGCCGAAGGGCCCGAAACTGATAGTGGGAGGACCCCACTGTGAATCTTAGGAGAGACTGATGGTCGCTCCAAATGGGAACGTGGAGGTATGCGTCCTTTATGTCTATGGAAGCCATAAACTGATCCTTCTCTAAGCCGTTTATTACCGACCTCAGAGATTCCATCCGAAATCTGTCCACCCGTAAGTGCACATTGGAGGTTCTTTAGGTTTAAAATGGGTCGAAAGGACCAGTCCGGCTTCTTGACCAGAAACAGATTTGAATAAAACCCTTTTCCCTTCTGGTTGTCTGGGACCCTGCAAATGACCCTTTGCGAAAGAAGAGGCGACACAAGCCTGTATTGCCTGTCTTCTTGTTGGATCTCAGGGTAGCAGGGTTACAAAGAAACAATGTGGTACGGACCCAGCAGGTCTATCGTGTACCCCCTTGACATAATGCCCCGAATCCAAGAGTCTTAGGATGACGCTGCACACTGTTCCTGAAACAAAGACAGCCGTCCCACCACTGGTGCCACCTCCAGAAGAGTAGAGTGGTCGCGAGGAAAGGAGGTCCCCCTAAAGGGTTGACGAAAGGAGCTGAACCGAGGGCCCCGGCCCCTACCTGAGAATACCGGCAAAGAAGTGCTTTTGCCCCCTGTTGCCTGGGAAATAGTATAGTATCCAATTCCAGGCCGAATAAACCTGCTGCTGTAAAGGGAATGGTTTCAACTGACTTTTTTGATTTCGAATCTCCTTCCCAGGATTTCGGCCATAACGTACTTCTTGCTGAAATAGATGCAGCCTGAATAGAGGAGGACATAGACGCTGTGTTGTGGGCCGCCTCATAAAGGTACCCCGATGGCTCTTTCAAATGTAAAGCCAGGGTAAGTAAATCAGAGTCCTGTAAAGCCTCTGCCAGTTGATCTGCCCATGCTTCCAAGGCTCTAGCAACCCAAGCTGAAGCAAATGTGGGTCTAAAGGAAGAACCCGCTGTCACAAATATAGATTTCAGCTGGGATTCCACTCTGCAATCATTGGCATCCTGCAGAGTTGCTGAACCTGGGACTGGTAGTAAAGTGTGTCTGGCCAAACGGGCTACTGGAATATCCACCTTAGGAATACTCTCCCAGCAAGCCACGTCTTTCTCCTGCAATGGATACAGAGAAGAGAACCTTCTGGGAACAGAGAACCTTCTATCAGGCTGTTTCCAGGCTCCCTCTGCAATATCTCAGAGTTCTACAGAAGGGGGAAAACGAATAGCCTTCCTTTTGGCCTTCTTAAAAAAGACTTCTGTCTCTAGGACTAGGATCCTCCGGTTCTGGGAGGTTCAACGCTTGTCTCACCGCTAAAACCAAATCATTAATAAATTGGGTTTTAGTGTTCTCTACCTGCTCCAAAGGTTGAACCTGGTCAGGATCAGAATTTATTTCCCCCTCCTCCTCTGAAACCCCCTCAGATCCGCTAATCCCCTTATGGTCCTTTCAGATTCTAAGCAGCTTCCTTTTAGCAGGCAGACCATGCCGGTTCTGTGGGAACAGGGGCTGGTCCTTAAGCAAAGGTCCTGGTATAGACATTCCAATAGGACCTGTGGTAGCAGGGAGGCCCAAAGGTGTACTAGCATTATTAGCCGCCGAGGCTGCCACACTAGATAGCAACTGAGTAGATTGTGAGATCATCTGTGCTAAAGAGGAGACCGACTATGTCAGGGAGGCCACCCAGGCCGGTTCCTCCATCCGTGGGGCTGGAATATGCTGGGTTTGCGCAGGGGGGACCCCTGCTTCGCAGACAGAGCAGAGCGCCAACGGGTCTTTCTGCCCACATGGTAATTTTACATTACATCTTGAACATGTAAAATACTTTGCCATAGGGCCCTTTCCTTTATCTGTCATTTTTACAAAGGAAGGCACACCAAACACACAGGCTTAAATTGTTAGATTTAGCTGAGAGAGACTGTAGAGAGAATAGTGGGAAACAAGTAATCAACTAATCTGACATAAAAGTTGTACTTGTATTTTGTTAAACAATATAATATTTTTGGCAAGTAGGAAAACTACAATATAACCCCTACTAGCCCACTTTGCAGTCAGAGCAAATACAGTAATATTGTTTAAATAAATCAGATACTTAGCCCACAGGCCAAACAGGGGCAAAGTCCAACAGCAGTGTCCTGGTGCCTGCTCCCTCTGATCTGTGTAATTTTCCCAGGCTTCTCCTTGGCGCCAGAAGACCAGGCTAGTCCACTTTTCTCTGGAGGACAGGGGAGCTCTATGTCTTAGCTCCCCCTCTCCTATAATGCTGTCTCTTTACAGCTTTTCTCCGTTTTTTTGATAGAAAAAATGGTATGCGGCAGAATAGTGGAGACTTCAAGAGTTGAGGTCTCTGCAGCGGTTTGCACCCCGATGCCCCCTCCTATGTATGAGAGGGGATCTTGGTATAGCCACCTTCTCCTCGCTCCTCCGCGGATCCAAGATGGCCACAGGCATGTGTAATCTCCGATAACCAGCACTCTATGC
The DNA here is from genome assembly GCF_038048845.1 of Mixophyes fleayi. NCBI lineage: Eukaryota > Metazoa > Chordata > Amphibia > Anura > Limnodynastidae > Mixophyes > Mixophyes fleayi. Next base: position 42,862,220 of record NC_134405.1, read on the forward strand.
CTGCAGTGGCAGCGCCGGTTATCGGGGAGGCTCCAAGAGTGACAGCAGTCCGGAGAGACCGCTTGTCACTCTCTATTCAGGCACCCTATTCTTTCCTCTCTGTCAGATGAGAGCCAGAGGCGCTCACTGACGGAGTAGTGCCTGCGCTGCTATGCTGGGAGTGTGTTCTCTATAATAGAACACACTCCCAGGTCTGCCACCTAGATAAAAGATCCTGAGGACTAATAAAAATGAAAAATAAATAAAATAAAAGTAAAAATTACATGCAGTAGCTAAAACACTGCCCAACTCCATGGGCACCAAAAAAAAAAAACTGAGAGAAAGAGGCAGGGGGATTTTTAGAGGGGAGGGGTCTGTCAGCAGTGCTAAAGTTAACTAGCTAGGTGACAACTCCCGTGCTTCACTCCACAACCCATGGTAAGCAGTGTCCACCAGACTGGATGAAAGAGAAAAGTCGATTCCGTCAATAAAGGACTTAAATGCAAGTGCACGTTTAATTACTTAAACATCTTCCAGCTTAAATTTAAACAGTGTTGGTCTTCAGACAGTTCATATCGCTGAAGTAAACCATCCAACCAGTGTGGTGATGCTTTGAATCATTCTGGGACCATTTCGAAATGTGGTGCCATTGCAAGGGCAAATGCTTGAATATGCGCCCTGCGTACAACCAACGCCTTTGCTCTCCTGTCAGCAATCTATTCACCAATGATGTCTTCCAGCTCAGGATATAAGGGTTGTCGACATGATCCAGACCTGCGCGCTTCTTAGCTTTTCCCTCATCCACCTTTTGAGAGGTTATTGTACTCCGCTCGCCATTTTCAGACCCAACATCTTTTCTTTACAGAAAGCTGAAAGATTCTTGCCCTGCGAGTCCTCCACAAATGCTTTCTTATACTCAACAGTATAGCTCTTCCTTTTTGCACTCATGTCTGGGGGTCAAATCATCAACATTTATTTATATAGCGCCAGCAAATTCCGTAGCGCTTTACAATTGGGAACAAACATTGATAAGACAATACTGGGTAATACATACAGACAGCTTGCGAGCAGGGTTCTCGTACTGCTCTTACAATCTATAGACAGGATAAGAAATAAAATGATGACTTATGCTCCCCTAGTCCTGCTTTTATCCCTATCATGCCCCAATACTTTACTGTAGTTAGTTTTTTCTTCACTTTTCTCTGTTCTCTCCTCAGCTGTGCTGCTGTAAATGACGCTGGCACGCACGGCAGCGTCATTCACAGAAACCGATGGGAGGGTGCGCACTTACTGTGAGACAGCGAGCCGCTGTGATTGGATGCCACTGTTAAATCTTGAACAGCAGCATTCATGACATGTTTGGGGGGGGGGGGGGGGGGGAAGGGGAGTGGAACTGGGGCATTGTATTGTACCGCAGGGACCGGGTGAGATGGGGATTTAGCTAGGGCTTATTTTGTACCATTGGGGGAATGGTAGGTTTTATTATCAGGGAAACGCAAAATTTTAATATATATAATGAAGTACTTAACTCCTGGTAGCTAAGGACCGTCAACACAATATAGGAGAGGAACCTGTAGCCATGTCTGCAGTTCCCGGTCCAGGAACATACCATTGCGTCGTAGCAGATAGGGGTTGGGGTTGAGGAAAAAACCCTCTCTGGGATTCTCCCCTTTTACAGATGTATCTGTCAAAACCGACTGTTCTGCGTTGCTTCTATAGTAAACCCGCATCAGCCTTTTACTCCAATTCTCCTCTGTGGCCAAAATAGTGATTAATTGCCACAGTACAGTTACAGAAACAAATCTGGGTTATTAAAAGGTGTTTGTGGGAAGAGAAATCGCTGACATCTGTGTACAATAAATCCTTCTAAAAAAAACAATCAGGTGATCGCATTTCATGCATATAATATAATTGGCTGATGCAATATGGTGCGATGCAGATGTGGTGTTTTGATTAGACCAGATTACAGACAAACTGTGGTACATAGACCAGTTCATATTTCTAAAAAAAACTAGTACTGTCTCACTGGAGGGTTAGCCATGACCAGATTTACACAGCCAAAATGTCTAAAGAAATGCAAGTGGAAAGAAATTAAAAAGTGTATATGGATTTGACACATGCCAGAAACCCATCAAAGGTGTCAGAAGGCTGCTCTCCTTAGCACCAAAAGTAAGGTAATAGCTGGTGGACTGAGCTGCTCTTCACATCCATGTGGAGGGAAGGAAACTGGGCAGAGTGCCCTGAGCGGTTATCAGTAGATACAGACCACATCTGCCCACATGGATCTGTGCTGTATGAACACCCCTCCTCTATACAGCACAGCAGATATGTTAATATAGATCTGGAGAAAGTAATTTACTAGTGCTATAGTAACTAAACTTCCCCCTCCATCTTTATGTGCAGTGGTCAAAGAACGAGATCACAAACTGTTTAATTTTTTTTCTTTTTAATTTTAAACTATGTTTCGGCTCACTCCGATACTGCCTGAATGAAACGAGACATACCAAAAAACCCTTTGACACATCCCACTGTCTTAAAATAAAATCTTCAATTATAAAACAAAAAAAAAAATGGCAAAAAAAGAAAAAAAAAAAAAAAAAAAAGTCAAACACTAACGCATTAAAATACATAAAGCTTGTTAAGTCACTTCACAGAATTGTTTTAATAAGGAATAAACTGGTGTGTAGAGGTGTACATTCTGCTCAGGCATAAAACTTCTCAGAAACTGATAATGCTGCTTTGAAATCTTTGTAGTGAATATAATAAATGTCTGGCAGCAGAATGCAATATCAGGAAAACTAGATTACAACTGGCAGCATTATTTTAGCCAGACCTGTACACAATGGGCTACCATAATTAAGATCTGAGGTAGTCCATGGTATGCTGGTACTACCAGAAAGTAGTTCACCCGACTGAAGTTAGGCAACTCGCAACTCTCCAGCCATTTCATGCAGAGCCACAAAACACCCAGCATGCACAACTAGCACCGCAACAGCACAAGTCGCCTACTTCTGTAGTGACCATCCTGGTAGGGCATGCTGGGGGCTTGCAGTTCAACAGCTGAAGAGCCACATGTTGCCTACATCTGCATTAATCACTTACAAAGACCAGTGTCCATGAACCATGCCCCAGCATAGGATCACGCATTATCAGAACCAAGTTGTCATTGCATAACCAGAAACACCTAGTGACTGCTAGACCACCATCATGGCCTATGAACCTTCACACTGTAGTGCCAAGAGCCATTTTCAGACCCCATGGCAGTAATCACATAGTGAGCTCATTGCCACAAACTTAAATAAAAGACAAAACTTTTTTTTGCTGAAAACCAAAGTTACAGTATACGCACAACAAGCCTTCCGGTGCATTGAAGGGTGATCAAGATACAGAGGGACCGATACAAATTTCAGACATGTTGCCACGTACAGGGGAAGAGCAAAGTCATCACGTAATAAAAAGCACTGCAACGTGGGGAGGAACACCCTTTTTCCATAGATGCTGTAAAACCATTAAGTGGTAACAAAAGCTTGACGTTCCTTTGGATGAGGGGGGGGGTATGGGCAAAAAAAGGAAGGGGGGGCAGTCTATCTGTACTGATAATTCATGCTGTGATCCGTATTTCTGGCGTAATTCCCAGTGCCTCCCTGGGGCGGTTGGAAAGATGCAGGAGGGGTGGTGTAGTTTTGTCCAGGACCTTGATTGTAGTTTGATTGTGTGTATCCTAAATGTGAGTTAAAGTCTATTGTTAGACAGCATTGATAAAAGTTTAGATATTTACAAACAATGGTGGACAGACCAAGAAATAAATTTCTTTAGTTAGGAGTGTAACCTGTGGCCAGTACTGGAACTGATGTCTGCTCTAAACAGGTGTGTCAGTGGGTCATATAAGTGACTGTGAGAGGACTACACAGATGAAGCTAGAAGAGGGCTACTGTTGGTCACGTCACTCATATTAGGCCAAGTCATCAGGACCGCACACTGCTGTGTAAGAGAATCTACCTTTTTTTTTGGGTCATGAGTTAAGTAAACGTAGCTGGCTGTACAACTCCAATGTTTTGCTTTAATACAACAAAGTTCTCAGATGGTACATATTTTATACTGCCTACTAAATAAGTAGCACTTACCTTGGTATGAGGTATTGCTGGCACCACCCCCATAGGTGGTGCCTGTGTTATAGCCAGGACTTGGTGTTGTGTAAGAATTGCCACCTCGCCCACCTGAACCATCCCCACCCGCATAACCTGCGCAGAAGTAAAAAAACAAGGTCAAGCATTCTGTCCAGGCAAGCCTGTTTGTATACCTGGACTATTCTAATAAGGGCAGACTATTATGCAGTGCACAGATCAGGCTTTGTATCCACAGCAGGGTGGAGATGACCTTTAAAAATGGAGACAAATGCCAAAATGTTTCCTTAGCGACTAGTATGTGCAGTACATTGTGATGGACTGAAGCTTCTGCTATGACCAAACTCAATGACGTCACATCACTATTGTATTAGAAGATTTTCACATGAGTTTAGGGACAAGATAAGGATTATGGGAAAGCAAAGACAATTAAAAGCAGCTCTCCCGAAGGGCAAGCTCTGCAAGTAGACCAATTAGCAACAAAATAAAGACTAGTAGTTGTCCCATAAGATGAATATTTTATAATTTATCTATCAATTTTCACCTTGGCTCCATAGCTAACGTGTTTTGCCATTCTGTATGTGGCTATCTGTTCCTTCAGTCACAAAGGACATTCTGCTGAAGCTGACCAAGGTCACAAGACCCTGCACTAAAGGTTAGAATGAAATGCGACTTGTCGCTAATCTATATATTGGAGCTTAATCCATCCTGTCACAGTATTTAATCTCGTCTTACCTGTGGCTGCTCCGCTGCTGTAAGAGTTCGAGTAGCTGTAAGAGCCACTGCCGGCAGCCTGAGATGCTTGGTTGTAGCCCCCCTTCGGTTTCTGTGGCGGTCCGTAGCTGCTGTACTGGTTCTGGCTGTAGCTCTGCTGGGGCTGGGCCTGGTGTGCTTGGTAGCCCTGGTTGTAAGCAGGTTTGGACGGGGGAGTTACATGTTGTTGTGCTGGTGGTTGTTGTGGTGGCTGTTGCTGTGGTTGAGGTGGTGGTTTCTTGCTCACAAAGGGTTTAGGAGGAGTTGGTGCAGAATATCCTTCCCCCTGGTAATAAGAGCTGTAGCCCCCAGAGCCAGCACCTCCACCAGTGTTAGAGCCACCCCCATTGCTGTAAAACTGACCTGCAGGAAGATGAAAGTGCATTTTATACATCAGCATGGATTTGATATTCTGCTACATACTGCAGTCACAATACTTTTAAAACCTGCAAAAAGCCTCCATATATCATGCAAACATGTTCAAAGGAAACCTGTCCACTCATGTGCATCTGAGGAACCATAATGACTGGCAGCAGATTCAGCAGAACATGCAATGCAAACATTGATCATGGGTTAATACAATTATTCCCCCATTTGCTGAATTTGCAGATGTGTCGTATCAGAGTCCTCATGTGAAACAGGTGGTAATGTTTGGATATTAAAAACAGACTGGCTGTAGTTGTGCAAGGCAAGTCTATCTGAAGGTTTCTTACTTTAGGGTAAGAGGTCCTAACAATCTATAGGTTTTATGGTTTTAGTCCAGAAAGTTGGAAAGGCCTCTTAATTTAATTTGCCAGAGTTGTTACACAATTTAAGCAGCTGGGGCCAACATCTAATACAAAGTAAACTGTTTACAAGAATGGTGTCTATAGTGTATTTTACAAAACTGCCACCAGACATTTGTCAGGATATGAACGGTGCTGCCAGGTGACCTAACATTAGTCTTCAGTTGGTTTTAAATGAAGGCTTGTTATAAAACCGCTTATAATAAAACTAAGGAACAGAAGTTACACAGCATTCAGCGCCTGAAGCAGAAGTGTATACAGGCTTTACATATTTGTCATCCCTCCATTATCAGTTCCTGGTATGCGAATGGAAGAGAGGAAGCTTACATCTATGGTGACAATGATACAATGCAAGAGAAATGTTAGGCAGAGCTATCAAGTCAAGCGTTGCCTGTGCATTCTGCTTTGGAAATGTGACTAAGAATGGAGGCGAGACTAAAGTAAGCATGTGCTCTGTTCTATCCACCTTCACAGACTAACCCAGTCACTGAACTGTCACTTCCCTCATGGGCAATCAATCAATAGCCCATGTCTATAGTGGGTTCTGATAAGCAGGGGGTAGAGGTACAACTGCTCTTAAGACTATAGTGAAAACACCAACATGGATATACTTCCTGATTGACCCTTTAGTTGAATCCTAATAGTGTTGCTCAAAACACAGAAAACGCAGCTAATGTAGGTCAGGAGGTGCTCAATAAACAGTCCACTAGAGCTACCCACAGTTCAGGTTCTCTTTAACCATCCACAGGTGAGTTTATCTATTTTTTCTGGACCAGCAATTATCCCTCCTGTTGCTACAGACAAAGAAATCCTGGAAACATGAATTATTGGTAGCCTTTGAGTACAGGTTTGCGCTCCTCTTGTCTGCGTTCCATACCAAGCAATGGGAAATTATACAGCATGACATTCATGTCAATTCTCCACTAGTAAGCAGAACTTTGTAAGCAGCCCACACCATAGAGGAAGTACAGACTGAAAGCTCAGGAGCCAATTAAAGCAATTTATTATGGGACCATTTGGGGTGGGGAGGGGGGCACACTAGTGCAAGACAGGTTACATACAGGGAGGGTGTTTGAAGGAGAGAGCATAACCAGTCAACTTAAGAAATTATATACTTTAAAAACCTGTTTGAAGACATGTTACAAGCAGAAGGCAGACCGTGTACAACTCAACTGATTCTTTGATGGTTGATCTGAATTCTGATATCAGAGCTAAAATGGAGTTACTAGGTGCCAAAATATTTTGAGGGCTGAATACATATCACCCGCACAGTGGAGATGACTGACACCTCTAGCCATTGCATTCCCCCATGTAAGTATCCAGTGATACTTTGACATCTACCTTTTGCCCTTGTATTCCCTCATTTGAGCATTGTGGTTTCATCACTGATTTTAGTACACTTTCAGAAAGTTAGTTATGTTCTACTGCTAAGCTACCTCCCCCCTATTTGAATCCAATTAATCTTTTGTCCCCAGGTACGCATGTACAAGGAACTTCAACTTATCTGACCGAAACGCATCTTGCCAAGAAAATTTGTTATTTATATATGTACTCACAATTTTTCAGCATTACCACATATATAAAAGTCTGATGCAGATTTTATGACTGCACCGACCACTCATTTAATCAGCCAAGTAATTAACGCACACGTGGTATATCTTTAGTAACCATCTTCAAGTCAGTCTAGGTGAGTGGAATTGTAATTTCCTCACCAAGCGATTTAGTCACAATTTTTTTTTTTATGTTTGAACAGTGAACATGTCAGAAGTCTAATGCAATATTTATCTGTTAGAGCAACAATCCTCATCCTATTTGCTAATTTACATTTCCACATTCAAATACCAAATATTCCAATTACAGAAGATCCAGACAAGGTGGGGTTGAACTGCTCCTTTCGCCAATTTGTACATTCAGTTCTAACTGGATAGTTTTGTTTTGCGTACAAAAGTGATGTAGCTTCTCAGATCACCAGCACATCTCAGACACCATGCCCCTTCAAACCCCAATCACAAAACCTATTGGACTCAGTGCAGAGTGTTGGGAACAAATGCCTGACTGTACAAACACAAGTCTATGATTTGGTCACTGCTTACTCTAAACGCCATTACTTGCTTTTAATTATCCTGGACCTCTATATGAGAAGTGGTCAGCGTCTACATTCCCTAGGTCTTCAAGACAATGTCCTATTGTGGTACTACATCTCAAACTGCTCTAGTCTTCGTTTCACTGGATGCATCGCCTCACCTTGCTCTACACAAGGTTCACTATTAATCTCTATAGTGAAATGCAAAGCTTTTTTTATTTTGGCATCAATCTCTACACAGCTAATCATCCAAATATAGCTATTCACGCTGGACCGCTCACCAACCTTGTTGGCCTGTTTTCCTGCTATTGAGTTTTTTAGGTCAATCTTTCAAAAGGTGAGTGAATATTCCCAAACAGAAGCTGCGCAACTGATCTGTTTCTGTGGACAACACAACACTACTCAAGCCCACTGTCTAGGTATCATACTTTGGATTTGGATATACATCTACAGAGCATTTCCATAATTCGTACATCTCACAAAATACTGCACAAAAAAAACCCACTACATGTATTCATAACATCCTTCAATTCTACCCTTCAGAATCTTCCCCAAACCAGACAGACATCACCCCTACAATCTATTCCAAATTTTCCTTGCAATTCGTTTTCCTACGGCTACTCCCCTGCCGACCCCTGTTTAAGATCTGCACCTCCCTCACCTGCTCCCATTCCAAATTACAAGACTTAAGTACTGCCCCCACTCTGTTGAACTCCCATTCTTAAAGGTTTAGAGGTAAGTGGAAAATCTTTAAGTGCTAAATTAATGAGCCACCTTCTTAAAATTACCTAGTCTTTCCATTACCACCATAATACAGTCCATACAATCTTTTTACTCTTTAATAACTTGACTGTCACATACAAACAAACCTCATGCATCAAAATCCTCTCACTATAGATTGTATAGCAAAGCCCTCTAATCAGACTGAAACCATTACTTCTATTACCAAACTTAAAGCACTACTGACCATGCTGCTGCTACAGAAACAGTTATAATGGACATAACCTAAATATCCTTCAAGCGTTACACTGGATGGCATTGCTCAACTGCATTTAAACAGAAATTTAAATCAGAGGAACAAAATGTTCTCCAGCTTCGTACCAAAATTTTTAGTATAATGAATTTTCCTGCTACAAAAATAAGCTGATTTTGGGGAGCTGAAGAACCACTTAAAGCAGGATCTGTATATAGGAATGTAGCCATTAGGCAAGTCCAGTTTAAATAAATCAGACTGCTCTGTGTAAACTAGTGTCCACAAACAGGTTCTGCCAAGTTATGAGAATTTTGTAATGTAAATAGGTGAAATCTCAAAATACAACCTACTTAATCACTTGCCACTAGAAGACCAGAGGCATTATGAACAGGAAGTCAAATGTTATTGCAGATACTTAACATGTATATTTTCAGGTGTAATGGTCCTTTAGAAGAGGACATGGCCATCATATATTTGCTACTAGTCCACTGGTGTTGGCAGTGGAAGATTCAGGGAAGCACAGGAACCAGTAGCAGACACTAACCAAGCCTGAACAGAAAGTGGCCTTAATAGAAGCTGTGCTTATAGGACAGAGCAAGACCAGCCATGAAAGGCATCTTAATCAAGCCTTTTCTGCAGGGTCAAGTCCAACCTAAATGGCAACTTCCAGAGCACCCACACTTGACACCCATAACGACTGTCATATCAAGCAGGCCGATAGCATGTCGTACAAGCCACATTCTCACAATGCCCACAATTTGGACTGACTTGTGTTGTGAAGCTATGATTCTCACAGAAGGCGAGAGATGGGAAGGTCAAGATAGATTAGAGAAGTCAAGTTTACAGCTTTTAATGCAGGACTCTGGCCCACTGCCCATATCGGATTTGCAATCACTAAGACAATAAGTCAGGAGCTAAATAAAACTGGGCATGATAGGAGGTAAATATACCCAGGACCCATGCGGAGAAAACAGAATATACACATGGCAGTTCCACACCATAACTGCATTCTAGTTCCTTCTATTGAACATGGGAAACTGCATATTAGGACAGATGGTTTACACAAGAAAAACCAGTGTTGCAGTTTCCATAGTAGTTTTTACAAGATTTATTATTAAAACATTATGAACACGCAAAATAAAAAGGTGCAAATTTTCAACAATAAAAACACCAAAGTTAAAAAAAAACAAAAAAAACACTAAGTTAAAAATAAAAAATGTTGCCCTCAATTTCTCCATGAACCGCAGCAGGGCAATATCCAATCATGAAGGAACAAAAAAAGGGACTGCCCAAGAGACACTTCAAACGTCGACTTTGATAAAGCAAGTTCCGTCTGAGTCTCACGAAAGACTCAAATTGCACAATTTATACACTGCTGCAGGTTACAGTCTGTAAGCTTGAAGTGAACAGTTGACAAAAGTAACAGTAGAACTTTCGTCTTGTGGAGCTCAAGACAGACGGGAGTAAAGAGCGGATTTGTGGGTTTTGAGTGGATGGGTGCAATACGCTACAGATGGTCTAAGCAGATGCAAAATCATGATAACCGTAGCAGTCTGAGAAAAAGTCACCTACAAAAAGGGGGAGACAGCAGAGAGAAATAAAATTAGAATCCTCTGTAGAATGGCCATTGTGCCATAGATAGTTTCAGTACAAAGGTTTTAGATTTCTCTGCTCCTGTCTCCCCACAAGAAAAAGTGTGGGGTCCTCCAGGTGGTTACAGGGGAGGGGGAGAAGCGTTTCTAAAAATCAAGAACTTGGCTGTGAGTCGGTTTCCTCACAATATTAAACCAAAGCAGAGAAATGTAAAAAAACTGACAGAATTAACGCACATTATTACTCAATGAAATTTCTGAAGGGTGCAAGTGGACCCATCACCTACACAGGGGAAGGAAGCCTTTCAGTAAACAGCCCATCAGCTCACTGTGAACCAATGATATCACTGTGCAAGAGGCATTAGTGATGTCTTTGGTTCCCAGTGACTTCATAGGCTGAGCACTGCTTCTGCTCAAAAAATGGCTACCTTCACTGTGTGTAGGCAATTGGTAAACTTTACCTTTAAGCCAACCAAAATACAAGCTGCTCCTTTGGGAGAGGATTTTGTAACATCTGTAAGAGCGATAAAAGTACAGTAACAAAACCACACCTGTTCGATTGTATGTGGTGTAAATGGTTATTCTTTGCACGAATAGCACCAACTACTAAGATTCGTGTCCTATAGACACAGATTACTTTGACAAATGGCTGAATAAGTGCAAAGAGTCTTCCATTAGGAGACTATATCCAAGGTTGTCAGTGTACTTCATAAGACCATTACAAATGTTCTCAATAAAGCAGCTTATTTTAGTTAGTTTACCTTTAAACCAGTTCCCATTTGCACATCTTGTCATGTTGTGCATAAATATGCAGAGGGGAACTGCAGTTTAAATATTGTTGCAATAAACATTTGCTGTAATAAAGTGCAGTAACATGTCCACTTTCTTGGCTATAAATAAAAAAAAAATAAAAAAAAGGTCGCTTTGGTTGGAGACATGACAGAAGTGGCCTTTCCAGAAGGATTCCTGCCCCTGTGCTTTAGAGGCGGCTCAGCAAGGCTGCATTTACTAACACGATGTATCCATGTTCAGCATCTTCTGTAAACTTGCATATACCATTGCAGGGTTAAAGGAAAATAAATGAGGTCAGCACTCGTGTGGGGTAAAAGAAAGCACAAAGACAATCATGTTCCATCCAGGTGTGATATCAATGGGGAAGGACCCATCACATGACAGTGCTGTAAGTAGCAGACTTTCTAAATGGTGAACATGAAATGTAGCAAACAAAGTATTACTGCAGATTATAGCCAGAAGCCAAGTAAGGAAACAATGTTGTGGTGTCCGGTCATATTCCGCAGAAACCTATATTCCCAAGTCGTACTATAGCTAGTCACAAGTTACCTAGCACCACAATTCAGTTTCAGCACATGGACAGAATGTAAGGACTTCCTGTAGAACACTCCCTAAACCATATTTAGCCTCACCCTCAGCTCCTTAACAAACTTCATTTTCTCCTCCAGTCTCTGCCCCCACAACTTCCCTTTTAAACATAGATAGCACACAGCAAGTTATTTTCCACCTTGATGACTAATATTTGGTCAAGCTTAAAGGAAGCAAATTGTTTTCCATCATGCTGAAATGAAGCAGTACCTTAGGCAAGGGACAGTAGGATTGTCACATGATCACTATATACCAAGAGTAAACACAAGCCAAACATCACTTACTGTATCCTGCAGTTGCAGACGTTTGATAGTTGTAGTTTCCACCATAGCCACCATAACCACCTATAAAAATAAACTTTTTAGCAGTGGGACATAAGCAGATTGCACCAAGCTCAATTCTACCAGACAGAACGACCAGTGCAAACATGGGCAAGTTGAAACATGTTGCATTCAAACTAAGATCAATGGATCTGCTGGCATATTCCACTAAACAGCAGCGTACAGTCAGATTAGTGCTTTTTATCTTCTTGCGAATAGATTCCTACAGAAGCTATTCCTTTTCATACATACCTGAATTCATGTAGCCGTGATTGCCTCCAAAGCCACGTCCCCTTCCTCTGCCACGATTCATTCCTCCTCTGCCACGTCCACGCATGACTTGCGGTGGGGGAACTTCATTAAACATCATCCCAAATCCCTGGTTATGCTGCAGGTAACAGCGAGTGATTAGTAGAATGCAACACATCAACACAAGAGTGCAGGGGGAACAACCCCTTGCAAGGCAAAAAAGGCTATTTACATTCTATTTGTTGTGTTAATATGCATTTTTCAGCCTACTTCAAGTACCAAGATCCCCTTAAAACCACAACTTACTTTTCCACCTCTGGGGCCACCACCCCTTGGCATCATTGGGGGCCTTTTCTTTTTAGGAGCCTCAGGGTGCATTGAGTAGTCAGGGAAGAGTTTCTCTAATGCAGCAAGTGCAGCATAAGCTTTCGCAACCTTCTTGTTCGCTCCGGAGCCTTGGAATTTTGCATTGTCCACTTCAACCTTTGGAAAGTAGAACAGCAAGTTATAAGTTGTACAAAGGGAAAGCTCACCTTGTTTTGGATACAGCATATTTCTTACAAGGTGTAAAGAAAAAAAAAAATCTAATACGGAATGAACATGGTTGGTCACTAGTATGACTCAGTTATTTAAAGACAGTTACCTCCATTACAAATCTCTTGTCATGGCTGCCACCAGTTTCTGATATAAGCTCATACTTCAGGCCACGTCTCTTTTCATTCAGCTCCATGACTGGGTTCTTCCCATGCTTTGTGAGAATAGGCCCTTGCTGCTTGGCCCCCTAGAATGACACAGGAACCAGTGTTTAAAAGGAAACTGCAGTTGTTTGTACAATATTCAGCCAACATCACAAACACTAACCTCGGCCTGGTCTGTCGGGGATCCACTATCCCCCTGTGCATTGTCTGTCTGAGCTGGAGTTTGGACCATTGGTTTTTGCTCAGCTTCTTCAGAGCCTTCTTCCTTTTCTTCAACCCCAGTGGGAAGTCCCATGTCTTGTAAAACCTATAGTTAAAACCACGTCAATGTCATGCGGTCATATTTCTTAACAAAACTTGATCTTAAAGTTGGGTACATACCTTAACTGCCACGTGAAGTTTAGCAGTCTTCTTTGAGGGTCCTGAAGCCTCAAAAGTCTTCTCATCTACATCGACAGACATTGCGAAGATGGGGGCATGGACGGGTCCTGTCTGAGATACCAGTTTGTATTGGAGGCCTGGCTTCAGCTGGTTCAACCTCATCAAGGCGTTCATTGCTTGTGGAGGCTCGCTCTTCTCATCTGCATAAAGTTACACCTTTAACCATAGTCCCACAAATACAATAAAAATTACTCCAAACTTTAGGTCAGATAATTGTGAATGGTCACTTTTAGAAGTGCATATTTCACTGTAGTATTTACCAGATATAGCTGTTCTATAAACGCGCCAGCTATTGTGTGCATTTCAGTTGATCTCCTGTAGAAGCACACAAGTGCTAACATATGAAGACTGCATTCTAACAGACACAAGGAAAGGTGATCTCTTCTAAGTCTTACACGTGGGCAGTTTAAAACAATGGAAAGTATGAAGCAGGACAAGTCTTCAACTGTGCTGTCATAGTTGGATGCTTCCAGAATTAATGTAGTTACATAAGCAAGCTATTAAGAGATTGAAACAGCTATTGAAAGGGATTACACTGGCCAACCATAGCAGCCAGAGACATCCTACTGTTCTCAGACCAGATGCCAAGTATAGATTGGCAGTATGAGCTGTGAAGCAATTGGCCAAACGTCAGATGAGGCATGAATTTGCACCCTGCCTAACAACCCACAAATACCTTTCTTCTGAATCTTCTTTTTCTTCTTACTTGGCGATTTGTCTTCGCTGTCCTCCTCTATGGGGCGTTTCAGGGCTGGTATAACATAGGTGGTGCTGGGAGGAATCTGGACTGTGGAGCAGTAAAGGAAACATTTATTAGTGTTGCAGATGTTCTATATGGTGCATAGATTGTTTATTTTATTTTTTTGCAACCAAACATACCTGTGTAATCAATGGTTGGCTCTGGTTTTTTGTTCCTATTCACCTTTGTGGTCAGTGGGTCCATGCCCAATACTTTATGTAGTTGGCCAAAAGCTGTCAGTCTGAGTGCATGCTGTAGGAAGATGAGAAATGTGGTCAGAAGTGTCATAGCATGATTATATATGGAGGAGACTGGCAATACCAAAAACTGGTGTCAAAACTCTAGAATTTGGGTGAGGCAGGAGTGTTCTCAGCAGGGAACCATGAAGCCATCCTGCAAACATTTAGCTACACAACAATGAAAGCATTTTTCACAATAGAAGTATTTTTTTTTGGGTGTACTGAAAGGAAATCAATAGGAGGGAGGTGGAGATTCCCTTAGAAAACAGACCAATTGTCTTCCATAAGTCACCTCCAACCGCTAACTGCAGCAAACACCATTAAATATCCAAAAGTGTTTACTTCTTAGGAATACGCTACCCCATTTATACCTGTAACACTCAACTCTTAACCACAGCTGTCCCAAATACAGTACACTGTGCAACTGTAGATGCCAATACTGACTGCTCCTTACCTGTGCGCTGTGGGTTATATCTTCGCGTTGTTGCCTTTCTAGATGTTCAAGGGCATCAGTAGCTTCTTTTTCACATGGATCATACAGGCCAGGTCCATCTGAAAAACCAGATTTTGATACTGCTGGATATAAGCATTTAGTTTGAGGAATTGCCATACCAGTCCTGCCATCCACAAGGTAGCTGAAATAATGCTCCTTTAGTCAGAGAAAGCAACTGAAACATGAAAGGCAGATACACACCTGGCATTAGTATTCCAGAACTAAGGCATTCCAGGACTCTCCTGAAAGCTTCACCAGCCCCCATAGGTCTGTTTGCGGTTCCAATAGCCTTTTCACAAAGCAACTCAAGAGGCTAAAAGGAAGGGGGAAAAAAAAAGGATAATCTGAGGGAGAAGCTAAGCAGTTACTGAACATTTGAACATTTTTATGACTGCGGGCTTTAACTCATCTCAATTTCTACAGTCTTTGTTTAATTTCCTCAAGCAAGAAGGAGCTGCATAAGGTGATAACATCCCAGTGTTTTCATGTTCCATTATGAAAGAATGCTTGTGCAAGACAGTAAGAGTAGTGTCCTGCTTGTGCAAGCTTACAATCTAGTCTGGTACTCTGAGAAACATAGCTGAGACAAGAGTAGTGTGGGTCAGTTAGAGTAGTATAGACAAGAGATTGTCAAAGCTCAAGTAAAGAGATGAGGTTTCAAATGTACCAAGTGGTCATGTTGAGGGCCTTATAGTAGAGTATGAATTGGATTCTGGAGAACACTAAGCCAGTGCAGGGATTGGTAGAGCAATGTGGCATGTGAGGGTTTTTGGCGAGGGAGATTTGAGGGCAAGTGGTGATTGAGATGAAGACATCAGCTCTGTTCGACATTACCAAATCCACCACCTCAAGCCATTATCCTTTATTTATAAGGCATCACAAGGTTACCGCAGTGCCGTACAGAATACAGACAGTTGACCATATAGGTAAAATATATAATGAGTATTTTATAGTAACAGATGTTTTGTGTGCCTGTTTCAAGGAGCACAGAATAAAGGACAATCTGATAAAAGTAGTGGAGGACATTCCAGTGAAGGGGACAGCCCAGGAAAAGTCTAAATCCTGGCGTGGGATGTGGGGAGAGTGGAGGTGAGGCTAGGGTCATTGGCCAATTGGAAGGAACAGGATAGTGTGAATAGAAAGTAGGTTGGAGATATATGGTGACAGTGGAGTGGGAGAAGGCCTTGCAAGCTAGGAGTCAAACCTGAAGTGAAGAGCACTTCTGCAAAGTGTTCATATAAAGTTAATTCATATGACACTAGTATAGTCATATAGAAACATAGAAGTTAACAGTAGCAATTGGCAGTAGAGAAGGTACATTAGAGCTCAGTCAACTTTCCATTCTGAACTGCACCATCAGCAGTTACTTACCCATCCTCTTAAGGGTTCCCATGTAGGTACTCGGGTGCACAGGTCCCGCAGCACACGGATGACAATGACACAGGATTTCAGCCCATTAGCCCTAGCCTGAGACAAGGGAAACACCCGTTAACA
Source organism: Mixophyes fleayi (assembly GCF_038048845.1). Taxonomy (NCBI): domain Eukaryota; kingdom Metazoa; phylum Chordata; class Amphibia; order Anura; family Limnodynastidae; genus Mixophyes; species Mixophyes fleayi. Next base: position 42,878,562 of record NC_134405.1, read on the forward strand.
ATCAATGCTACACCAACACAAGCCAGAAAAAAGATAAAATAAAATTTAGACTCTTGTAGTGCTACTTTGTCAAGGGTAAATGTAAGCTATGTTTAAGGATAAGCCTTATGTATGCTACGTTCGTAATTAGTGTAGAAAAAAAGGTAAGATTACTCTTAGAACAAAGCAGCAACTATGATCTAATCATAATGTATCCTGTGAGGTGTATTTTCACCGATTGCTTCTGCAGCCACCTGTAGAGTGACAGGAGCCAGCTCGGCACAGCTATTGCTCTGGTGTTTACTTAAGTATCTTCTAACACATGTGAACTGCAATAAGTTATATAAAAATTACAAATGGCATTTACTACTTTGAAGACAGAAATAATAAAATGCAAACCTGGAACCACTTGGCGTGTCGGAGTGACGCCAATGCAGCAAGGCATTTGTGCCTGTCCAGAACGTCCGGAGGATCGCTGACTGATATCGTTTCTATTCATGGATAAGAAGACAAGGCACGGTTTGACCAAGGGGGTGTCTGTCAGGTGGACAGGGGATGAGGCAGCTTCCAGAGGGCAGTGGGGCTTCTTGCACTACAGCTCACATAATACCCTGCAGAGTAGTGAACTGCACTAACAGTCTAGGGAATTCCCTAAGTCTTCAACGATTCCCAAAACAAAAACCCTGACACGTTTTATGGATATATGCTACAAAGTCTATACTGACCTGCCTAATGCAATAAAGCAGCAGTCTGTATTCCAGGATACCATTAAAACATTAACCCCTGTTCACAAAGTACAGATTGGTTTGGTCAGGAAGACCCTTAATGGATTGACAGTTTTGTTCATATGTTTCCCCCCCCCCAACATTACATGAGATAGCTCATGCAAAACATATTTAATCAATACAGAATGCTGCTTTAAAGTAACAAGTGTGAAAGGCCCAAACATAAAAAAAAAACAAAAAAAAAAAACCCTGCAGCTAACAACCTGAATCTACAGGTTCTGCACTAAACCTTCCACCCAGCTCGACTGCCCTGGCCACAGCCCATGACAGAGAGAGTCCTGTTGGTCAAAGGTCCAGCGTCCCTAAAAATCGACAAACTAGAAGTCTTGATACGAGATCAAATGTCAGAACCATATGGCAATAGTCATAGAAGCATAACATGTTAGGACCTGTCTGTGCTGCAGCAAGATCATGTCACAAGACCAGGGTTTTAGATAAGGCTAGCCTATCTATGGGAGATTCTTTGTACAGGACAAATTTAGTTTTTTTTTACATGACTGCAGTCTAACTTTATCCAAAACACTCCATTACTTCCTGGAAATCAGCATACAGATTTACAATGAGGGACAGTGTCATTAATTCTTGCTGCAACACACACAGCCCAGATAATACATGCAAAAAGATAAATTTTGTATCAGCAATAGAATACAGTGTCAGAGGGGCCTACAACTCAATCACTTCCCAGCAGGCACCTGTGACACTGTGCACAGGAGACTAATATCCACATACAGGGCCACTAAGTTACAGCTGGCAGCAAATCCCAGAAAGGGGTGGGGGGGCATGACAGTAATTAGACAATGCTGTTACACTGCATTATAAATCAGACATTAAAGAACAGCAAACTGATTACATGGAAGGCTACAAACATTACAGGGAATTGGGAATGTAAGAAGGGTAGTGGGTGGGTAGGGTTCTAGGATAGTGTTAAGGATCGACCATTTTCTACCTTCCGTACCTCCGGCACTCAACTTCTCCACCTCCTCCCGGACTAGAGTGGATGTCAGACGAATGTCAAGAGTGAGCTGCGGCTCTTTTGTGTTTTTAATTACAATTTTGGATTCTCTAATGTTAGGCACCACCTCATACAGCTCTTCAGACACAGTCTGCAATAAAGAGACATAATCAGATGACCATACAACACACTATGTCTATGTCATACGAGAGAAAACCACCCAGCCTTACCGCAAACTGCAGAACAAGATTATCTGACACTTTCTTCAGAAGAGAAATGGTGGGTTTGTCCTTGCAGAGAAGAACCAGCTCCAACTCCAAGTCTCCCTTCAAGAGAAGTCCTTTGGCAACAAGACCAACCCTCATCACACCACGAAGTGTTCTAGTGGAGTTGTCTCCAGATTTTGTTTCACTGCTACTACATGAAATAGGTCAAAATGGTCAGTATCAGTAAATGGTAAACTGTAACATGCACTGTTGCACAGGGAATTAATTGCTATAAAGTTAAGCCTCTGTTCTTAAGGGGCTGGAGATCTGCCCGAAGCGAGAGACAGCTATCCCTATGAAACAAGAGCCAGGTGGGTGTTTGCATTACACATTAGAGAAAACCCTTTGGCCCCTATTTATCAATATCTACGTTTTTAACAAGATCCCTTTCAATCCTTATCATAAAGATAAGCATTGAAAGTTTGTGTGTATTTATGAAAAAGCTTCAACAGGAACAGCAGTCACGAAAAACTGCAGTTCCTGCGAAGACCCCTCTACTATATTTCCTATGGACACCATCACAAAGTGGCCATAGAGGGGAGAGCAGTAAGATGCGGTGAGGGATCCAAAGATCCCTTTACCGCAATGCTCTCCCCATAAAGCAGAGCTGAAAAATTACACATGTACATTACCGTATGACTAAATGCCTTTCCATCACTTGTTAAATTCCAGAATAGAGCAGTCCCCATAGATATCTATGGAGCCTGCTCAGTATTTAAAAAAAATATATATATATTGCAAATCAGCAGGTATCTGATATCTGCTGTGATGCACTATTAATAAGTTTGCAGGATACTTAGATTTGCGTCTATTCCCCGAAACAGTGCTTTTAAGGGAATTTACAGGAAACTAATAATTGATAGGCTCATTTGAAACAAATGCAAGACTGGTAAAATACCAACATTTACCTGTCCTTAACCTCTTCAACAGTCTCCTCAGTGTCTTCAGCTTCTGGCAGCACAGACTCTATAGGTGGAACCTTTTCTTGCTGGTCAATCCAGTCAGAGACAGCTTTCAGTGCCCTTTCCGTATGAGACACCATGTTCTGAACAGCCTCCAGCTCCTCTTGAGTTGGATAAACCACGGCGTGCTTTGCCATGACATGGCGGTCATCATTTAGGAAGATGCGCATTGGACGCTGGAAATTATTGGGGTGACATTAGAGTATACTTCTAAAATACAAACTAACTTTCATATGTTCTCTGTACAGTGCTACAGAATTAGTGGTGCTATATAAAATGATGAAATATGATTCTCAACTCACCATAGTTGAAGATATGTGATGTCAATAAGAGAACAGGGTTCTTTCCCAGAAGCAAGCAGATCTGTAAATATTGTTACTACATTAGCATACAATAGCTCAAAGGAAGGACCCTACATGTGTAAACATTCAGCCTAGTTGTCCTATATGGCAACCGCTTCAATCATGTTCAGGTGGACTGTACCCCATAGTAACCAGTTTATACCTTCTGTTATCACAGCAGTGTGGAAAACAAAGCCTGTACCTAGATAGAATATTTTGCACACAGCACCCAATTATTTTTAAAAGCTGGCCTTCTAAATTAAAAGAATTGTCAACTGAAACAGACTATCAAAAGGTAAAGCTAGCACAAGAAATACTTAGTTTTATAGTAAGTGAATGGCTTCAACATGAGAAATAAGTGTATAGCACAGATTACTATAGAACCCACTCTAATCACTCATTCCAGTCACATTATCCATCCTTTGTCCTTACTCTGCGGTCACAAGTGCATACTGTAAAAGATTGTGGGGGAATAAAATCCTAAATTAGCTGTAGAGATACGTTCCAAGGCAAGGATGAGACATAGTTACCAATTAGATATAAAACACTGGTAACTAAACAAAAAAGGAAGTCAGAAACTAGAACAATCACATCAGTATTCTGATAGTAAAGTCTTTGTCTACAGCAAGGTTTGTTTGGAGAGCCAAGGACATAACTAGCAACATTTGCCATCTGCAGCTACAGACACTCTGGAATAATATTACCAAGCCAGTCATTACAAAAAGGTGTTGTGCTTTGTAGATTCATCCACATTAAAGACACCCAGCACATGTGTTGATATGATCAGAATAAAAACATTGCTCTCCAACATAAAGCAAAACCGTAAACACAATAAGCACCAACCACAAGCAGTCTCGCCCTGCTCATCATGTGCAGAACAAGGTGCTGTAACCAAGAGAGATTTCCCTAACACTGCCGAGAGGCATCTGCCTGGATGGACCACATTTTAATGCACCTAGATGTCAGTGCTTATAGAGGTCACAGCACACAGTGGGTGTGATTTCCAAGCTATGGGAGGAGGATTTAAGCAAAAAAATAAAAAAAATTCATATTGCCTACAACCCATGAGGGTGTCAAGGTCTTTATATATTCTCATTACAATATTCACAATGCTGGGGCTATGCTCTCCAAGCACTGGAACAAGTTATATATGGCAATAACTAACCACCCTAAGAACTGTGCAGATACACCAACCCAGGTGGTAGACATAATAAATGTAGGGACAATCAGACGTAAGGCGTTAAAGGTAGGGACAATATCAGCCATATAGACCCATGGACACGCATCATATCATAGAAAAAAAAAACAACAAGTGCAGGACACGACTTCTTCCCCCCTAACCTCGGACAAAGGCCATGACGGAGCCCGTGCGGCCGGGGACAAGAAACCCCGTGCTGCTCCATTTACCAACCGCCATTTTGAACGAAGCCCATAGACAATAAGCAACAAGGACTAAGCATTCAACCAGGGGGAAGACGTATGAACGAACCACATAGAAGGGAAACAAAGCACCTCACGGAACGGCTATACCCGGCGAACCAAGACAAAATGGCGTCCGGCGAAGAAGAAGAAAATGGCGGCGGCAAGGCCACGCGCAGCCCGACAGTAATCTCGATAACACTGTGCGTTTGTATCGTCCGTCTGTGAGTCCGCTACCATAGACAATCCACAGGCGCTGCAATCCGTGAGACTTACCGGTTAGGCGATGTACGGCCCGACTGCGCAGCTAAGCGGTTGGGGGGAGGAGGCGGGGCTGCTGGCTGATTGGCTAGTCCCACTCACGTGGTTCCAACAACTGGCGCGAAAAGGTGGAAGCGCCCGGCTAAATGGGATTAGAACGGAAGAGCCGGAGCGCGAGCTTTTATATAGCGGCTTTCACGCCCCGCCCTCCGGTCTCGACGTCCGAGGCTCTCATTGGTCGCTGGGGGCTCGGTGTCGAGGCCTGGAACGCACGGGCGTCGTGATTGGCCAGGACGAACACAACTTGGCCAGGCTTAACAAGATGGCGACATAATCACGCTAGGCGTGAGGACAATGAAGGTGGTGGGGTTTGTTGGTAAATACTATATCTGCGGAGATTATTCGCTTCTCAGTGGAGGTTATTCTACAGAACACAGATAGTTGGTGAATATACATACAGTAACCAAACTGACTGTTGCGTTATTAAGTTGAGTGAATGAAGCAAAATATATATTACATGTAACGTGAGGATGTTGAGTTTCTCCTAACACGTCTCAGCATACCCAGGCAGCCTCCGTGGAACTACAAGTCTCAGCATGCCCAGCTGGCAGATTATGTATAGCTTTTTAGTTCCACAGGGTGAATGACAGAACCTAAAGGACAACACATTACAGTGTATTAGCCCTGACCACACATGACATATGTAATTTCTGTATTATCTTTGCATTTTATGTGAAGTATTATGTGGATATGATGTTTATTATTATTAATAAAGGCACAACATACTTCACACACAGTACAGGAGAGGTACCTAATTGTGGGGAATTTGCTGCCAAAGTCTAAATGTGTACTATCTATCTTCTTGATAGGTATAAACATGACTAAAGTGACACTATTTTAGTATGGTGCTCATTGCATTTAATACAAATGTTGTGTAAGGCTGACTTCACATTGGGGGGAGCTTTCTGCTCAGCATGAGCGTCAATCTGCCTGATCAGTCCACTTCAGGTGGCCAAATTGGACAATATCCAGGTGTTCAGAGATCAGGCTGACGCTGGTAGGAAACATGAATATTGGGCATACTGCCAGTTGCCTAATATCTTATTGCCTGGTGCCTGTTTATGGAATGAAAAGATTACCATTTTAGTTGCAAAATCAGAAAAGAAATAAGCCAGTGCTTGGTTAATCCAATATTAAACATCGTAGTAGCTGCACAGCAACATAAAAGCCCTATATGTATACAAAACAAAAAGACAATTGTTGGCGCTTGTCCTTAACACTCCATATTTGAGTGTATGTAGCATTTTATTTGCAGCCGTATGAAGCAGAATAGCTGTGACCGTTTGAAGCATATAGGAGTTTAAAAAATGGAAAAATATAAAACATAAGAGAGGCTTTAGGAAATAGGGCAGAAGGAAAGCTGGGAAATATGGGTTTGGATAAGATAGGTTCCATACAATGATTTATATGCTTTTATAAAGTGACCACATGGGAGTTAATCTGGGTACGCACTAATGCAACTATCGTGCAGATCACATGATAAACAATATTGCAAGAATGTGTACACTCCCACAATCATGTTTTATCGTATCAAAGCACTTTGTATGAATTGATTTGGTTTTAGAAACGTCCTAAAAATCACAACCAACAATGGAACGATGTCGGACAAATGTGGAAGGGTGTACACAGTCACGACCAGCTGTGTAAGCAGATCTCTATAGAGTGCACAGAGTCACATCTTTTCAGCAGATTGTTATGAAAGATGAAAATCACAGATCTGATGGTAAATTGTGTAGGTGTGTATACATGAATCAGCATGCCTATCTCGACTTTCAATGGTTGGTAAAATTGTTACAGACATTGAATCTGAAGTAAGATTGCATTCATGTGTACCCAGGTTTAGAGCTTATTCACAGTCCAATTCTTATATATACTGAATATATAGCCTTTATCAATGGTTTCTAATGCAGTGATATGCTGCATTCTGATGAATATAGTTTAGATTACACAATGCTGTAGTGTGTTTCCCCTTTAACAAGTCACAACCAATTTTATTTTTCTGTATTGTGATTTTGGAAAAGTTCGTTCTGATTATATCTGCTCTCTCAGCATTTTTAATTTGTCCATAACTTTTACTGAAGTGCACTTCACTCCCGGGATCTATATATGCCACATTAGCACTATATAAATAAATATTAATAATGAAATGTAGTAGTTTTGCAGAATTGGAGGCGCACTCAGTTTGAATTTTGGATCATCAATGTGCCAGATAAGTAATGTACTGCAGAAGGAAACTCTTGCTGTAACCAAATGGGAAGTGAAATCACCGAAGTCTCATATCTAGCACACTGGATTGTCATTGTCCCAGTGGTGTATGTTTCTTGGATCCAATAGCAGGAGTGTTGCTGTCCCTGATTGGTCTGATACTTTAGTTTGGAAGTTTTCCTCTCTTCCTTGTAGCATCTCATTTGCCTTTTCAATTTCAAGGCAGAAATTTTTCCACTCTTGAGAGGGCATTTGAATCCAGTCTCTGACTGGAATCATAGATAAGCTATTGTTCAAGACTTTTGTATGTACGCCTTTTTATACACAATAAAAATATTGGTTAGGTTTAAAAATTACTACACAATGAGGTGTCCCTTTTTTTTTCACATGTTCCTCTTATATTAGTGTTTGCCTGCATTTATGTGAATGGGAATTTCTGGGATGAAAGAAACCTTGGGACAAGTAGAATCCAGTGTGCCAGATCTGGGAGTTTGGCGATTTCACTTCCTTTGTGGCTCCAAGGAGAGTTTCCTTCTACAATAAGCATACTGTCACGATAATGACTTTAGAGGATGCCACTGCCTGATATTGGCGCTACTAATCAGGGAGGTGCGGAGTCTAACGCACCCCCCGGTATTCACCAGGGACCACTGCAAAGATTGATGGGCTTAGCTGAGTGAGGTGCGCAGGTCGCGGTTCACCCAGTTAGTAATCAGGGCAGCAGGGAAGACAGGAATGGCCGTATGGTCCGCGTCAGAAGCCAAACGATGGTGCAGTACAGAAGGGTGATCTAGAGGGAAGGTCAGAAGCAAGCCAGGGGACAGATACCAGGTAACAACAGAGCCAAATTGCAGGACTGAGAATAGTCAGCAACGAAGCCAAAAATCAGGAACCAAGGTACAAAAAACAGGAGGGAGCAGGACGCTAGGGCTGGTGGAACCAATGCTCTGGCACAGACTGTAGGGAGGAGGTGCTTTAAATAGTAAAATGTGGGCCCCGATAGGTGCAAGTGATTTCAGCGGTCAGATGCACCTGACCGCCGACTAGCTGGTGAAAGTAGCGTTGGCACCTGGCAACGGGACGCAAACCTACTGCGCTTGTGTGTGCATCGTGGCGGGAAGTACGTTGCGCGGCTCTGTAAAGGAGGCAGGCGTCCGGCACAACGGGACAGTGCGGGGATGGCGCCTGACACATACCTCCCAGCTGTACCAATTTCGTCTGGACAGTCCCGATTTTAGGGCTTTGTCATTAGAAGGTATCTTCCACTTACAGCTGCTGCTCTAGCTGTGAACGGGTGCCACACACCTGCTACTGGTGGGTGTTGCTGTGTAAGAAAAGGAAGGGAGGTTTCTATAGTGCTTTACAGCGCTAGGCAGCCCTCTGGAGGAATGGCCATGCCTTCATACTGACGTAGTCATGCCCCCTGTCCCGATGCCAGATACTAAAATATTAGGATGTATGTGATAAGGTATTTAATAAGCTGTTATTAAGTACCTATCTGGTATGTAGTTTTAATTTTTCCATTGATTGATCACCAAAAATACGACATAAGATTTTAACCTGATCGCAAAGCTGTTTATTGGATGTCTGCCACCCTATGTTCTTGAATGAAGTGATTATTATTATTAATTTTTATTTATAGGGCGCCACTAGGTGTCCGTAGCGCCTTACAGGGACAAACAAAATTACAATACGAGGTGAGACAGCACAGAACAGTAAACAATAATCACAGTAACTCAGTGAGCTCAGGGCACAGCTAGAGAGGTGGGGGAGGGGAGAGGGGTAGGTCCGCCAACAGCGGCACCTAGGAAGGAGGGCACGGAAGAGAGGGAGACCCCCAGGGGGAAGAGGAGGGAGCGAGAGGGGACGGGGGAAGGGGTCCTCGAGGAGGAAGGCTAGGTAGCTGGCGAGCAGAGTTAAAAGTGGTGAAGACAGGAGGAGAGTAGACCCTGCTCAAAGGAGCGTACAATCTAAGGGGTGGGGTAGACTGACAGAGAGACACGGGGGAGAGAAGGAGGAACGGAGGATAAGGGAAGGGGAAGAGTCAGAAGAAAAGGTAGGAAGTTAAGTGGGAGACTGGAAAACTTTAAGAAAAAGGTGGGTTTTTAAAGCCTGTTTGAAACTGGACAGATTAGGGGAAGTTCTGATGGAGGGAGGGAGCTTGTTCCAGTGGAGGGGGCAGCGCGGGAGAAGTCTTGGATACGTGCGTGGGAGGAGGTGATCAGGGGGGTAGAGAGGCGACGGTCATTGGCCGATCGGAGAGGGCGGGATGGAGCATGAGGAGGGAGGAGATGTAGGGTGCTGTGGAGTTGGCGAGGGCCTTGTATGTAAGAGTGAGAAGCTTGAACAGGATTCTGAAGGGAAAGGGGAGCCAGTGAAGGGCTTGGTAGAGGGGGGAGAAAGAAGAGAAGTGGCGAGAAAGGAAGATGAGCCTAGCGGCTGCGTTAAGTACAGATCAAAGGGGGGCGAGGTGAGAGTGGGGGAGGCCAGTAAGGAGGAGGTTGCAGTAGTCCAAGCGGGAGATGATCAGAGAGTGAATAAGACATTTAGTGGCATCTTGGGAAAGGAAGGGCCGGATGCGAGCGATGTTACGCAGCTGGAATCGGCAGGATTTAGCAAGAGAGAGAATGTGGATGCCAAAGGTGAGAGAGGAGTCGAGGATGACCCTGAGGCAGCGAAGTTGGGGGACAGGGGAGATAGAGGTGTTGTCGACGGTGATAGAAAGGTCAGAGGGGGGACAGGTGCGAGGAGGAGGAAAGACTATAAGTTCAGTTTTGGCGAGGTTAAGTTTAAGGAAACAAGAGGACATGGCAGAGAGGCAGGCGGACACCCTAGAAAGGAGGGAAGGAGAGAGATCGGGAGAGGAGAGGTAAAGTTGAGTGTCGTCAGCGTGGAGATGATAGTTGAGGCCGTAGGAGCTGATGAGTTCACCCAGGGAAGAGGTGTATAGAGAGAAGAGTAAGGGTCCCAAAACAGAGCCCTGAGGGACCCCGACTGGAAGGTTGGACGGGGGGGAGAGAGACCCAGAGGTGGTGACAGAGAAGGAACGGTCAGCAAGGTAAGAGGTGAACCTGGACAGGACTGGGCCGGAGAGGCCAAAGGACTGGAGGGTGTGGAAGAGGAGGGGGGGTCGACGGTGTCGAAGGCTGCAGAGAGATCAAGGAGGATGAGAAGGGAGAAGTGGCCCCTGGCTTTAGCCGAGAGGAGATCATTGGTGACTTTAGCCAGGACAGTTTCAGTGGACCTGATTAAAAATGGTGGACTTCTCTGGACATTGAGAATTGTATTTTGTGACTGTGTTAGGTTTATATCTATCCCTCATTCTTTTCTGTGATTTGGTAATAATAAAATGTTAATTCATTGTCTGGTGATGACCAGTGCATGTACTGGTGCCACCTAATGTCCATTGTATTTTATGCCTCTGGCACATCTCATTCAAATAGCATTGTATCAGCTCTCAGGCCTTTGTTGCACATGCAGCTTTGCAAAGTTTAGAGTCTATTGTTATGTGAATGTGTACAGTCAATGATACAGGTTTACAGCACAGACTAACATTCTAATTTAAAGTGATTATATTTCTTATAAATAGCTCTTATTTTAATAACTTCAGTAAACCTATTTCCCTGCATAGTTGTAATCATTAACATGAATATAGGACCAAATTGCAAATAGGACACAGATACAATATGGTGCTCAACTGCATATTAAAAAGTTTGTGTAATAGTACACCTTAATACACAGCCTTGTGTACAGGCGACTGCCAACCTTCAATACGCAGGATGGTAGGTCCAGAAAGAATGTCTACAAAGAAAGAGAAGGAATAGGGCGCCTAATAGTGTAGTATTTAGGAACTGATGCCTAATACACGTAGTGATGGTAGTTATGCGTACCAGATATATGTAAAAATAAAGAGCGTCTATGTTATGGTTCCAAATTTCAAACCTTGTATCTTAAAGGTCACCGCAGCAGATGGCGGGGTCATAGAAATAAGAAAAACACTAGAGACAGTGTGATAACATTCTGGAAAGCGTGTTCTTACACACACCCACTCGTCGATAGTGCTTAAGCACACCAGATAAAAGGAAAAAGAGTTTATCTGTATTATTCCTGAATATTGCTCTACATCTTCATGTTTCAAAGTACCTCCAATAAGGAAAGGTGAAAAGACCATATGGTGCATTGTTTTTGCCACTGACTTGTTTAAACACAAAAGTATATAGTTAATGCACTCACAAAACAGTTATAAAAAATGCTTATCTGAGGTTACAGTCCATGTATAGATGGTGTTGGAGTTGTTGTTGTTGTTTCCCCTAAGGTGGTTCCAATATTCTGCTGCTCAGGTAGATATCCAGATATTACTTTTCGGATATTAATGTTGCACTAGTATCTATCCAAAAGACTGCAACTCACAAATGTGTTTTATTGATTGTATTAAATATTCCTTTGCTCATTTACCTAGGTATCATTTATCATTTCATTGACAAAATACTTGAAGGTGCTACCAACCAGTTAGAGAAAACATCATAAAGAAGAAAGAAAACTGGCTTTCAACATGGTGCACTGCAGTCTTACATTTTATTTAAGTTTTGGGTTATAAAACACTTGATGATTGACAAAATGTAAGACTGCAGTGCACAACACTGAAAGACACTTTTCTTTAAGATATCCAGATAGGCAATATCAAATCCAATTTGGATAAAAGAGTACAATCAAAACGCATATATATCCTCAACGCGTTTCCTCTTTTTCAAAGACTATCAGGAGGAAATGTATATCCCTACTGTATTGCTGATGTTAAATAATAAAAAATAAATATATTAGAGACTGTACACAGAAAGGCAACTAAAATGGTGCATAGCCTACATCACAAAACTTACCTGGAAAGACTAAAACATCTTAATATGTATAGTTTGGAGCAAAGGAGGGAAAAGGGGGACATGATAGAAACTTTCAAATATATCAAGGGTTTGAATAAGGTACAGGAGGGAACATTATTCAAAGGTTGAGAAGTACTAGAACACGAGGACATGCACTGAAACTGGAGGGAAGTAGGTGCAGAGGAAATGTGAGGAAAAATTACTTCACAGAAAGGGTAGTGGATAAGTGGAATAGTCTCCCATTAGAGGTGATAGAGGCCAATACAGTAGAGCAATTTAAACATGCTCGGGATAGACATAAGACTATCCTTAAATAAAAATAAGAATTACAAGCCAGCTCTTGCTATAAGCCCCTAAGGAGATGAGTGCATCTGATTTTAACTGCATTTTAATGGTGTTTGATGCATATAGGTCAGTGTAGGACCTGCATATAATGAGGTGCCCTTGACACTGGGATGCAGGCTTAAATGTTTTCATTAAAATATGAACCAATACCTGATGTTTTCATTTTGCTTGATACACACAGATATACAGTGTTAAGGATAAGCGCTGACAACAACTGTCTTTTTGTTAATGTGAAAGGTTAGTGTTGGACAAAGCAACCAGACCTATGCTTTATTTTTCTTAGCTGCACTAGAAAAATTAGAAGATCTGATTGCACAATAATGCCTAAATTTATCCTTATTCACTACTATTCTAATAATTTTAAATAATCTTAAATAAATCATAGGAGCAGATTCAGTTACAAGCTATGTGTCATGAGCAGAGAATCGGATTGGCCACTTGCTGGTATTAGCGCAACTGAACAAGGAGGTGCAGAGTCTAACGCACCCTTGGTATTCACCAGGGACCCCCACAAGGGAGTATGAACTGCAAAGGGTGCGCAGATCTCGGTTCTCAGAGATAGTCACCAGCAAAGTAGTAGATTGAGTTGAGTAGTCAACCATATGGATCAGAACCAGCTTTGCTGTGAGGTACAAGAGGATGTTCAGAGAATGGTCAGAGTAAGCCAGGTGTCAGAACCAGAGAGATCAGTATGTGCAAAAATCGCAATCCAAATGGAAGGTCAGGAGACAAGGTGGGTCTGGAGCCAAAATACACTGGAGCAAAAGCGCAGGTTTCCGGAGAGTGGAACAAGCAGGTAGAACGTTCGAGCTAGGTTTTGACCTAATACTCTAGCACCCTAGTGGTGCCAGAGCCTTCTATTTATAGGAAGGAGAGAGAGTCCTCATTGGCCAGGGACGAATTCGGACACTCAGTACGTGACTATACAGGAAGCAAAGGAGCATCTCGTTGCCTAGCGAACAAGACACAGCGCCTGCTACGCATGTGTCTGCTATGTAAAGTGCCGAGAGGAGAAGAGGAGTCCCACTGCTAGTCAAGCGTCCATTAGGAAAAGGCAGGCTGCCATTCCTAGCACACAGAGGAAATGTGGGGACATTGCCTGGCAATACCCACCCCCCTCCCTGTTGGAAGGAAATTAGAAGCATGTTTCTTTAGATGACTGACCAAAAGGCAAGGTTTATGAAGATCCTTCTTATCGACCCATGATCTTTCTGGGACGTAGCCTTTCCAGTTAACCAAACACTGTGTCTTGCCCCAGAGAGTTTGCGATTTCAGGATGCGATCCACCTCATACTTGTCACCCGTAACAGTTTTAATAGGAGAAGGGGAGGTAGGTTTCTTGGAAAATTTGTTGCGTACAAGCAGTTTTAATAAAGATATGTGAAAAGAATTACGGATTTTAAGAAAGAGACAGCTGAAGCTGATACGAAACTGAATTGATAACATGGGAAATCCAAACAGGACAAATGAACCATGGTGCAAATTTCATGGAAGGAACTTGGAGTGTTAGGTTATGAGTAAATAACCACACCTTGTCCCCAACGTGGAGTACAGGGAGATTTTTACAGTGACTTTCAGCAAAATGTTTGTACCGTTTCAAAGTCTCCAGGAGTCTCGTTCAATTTGGGTCCAAATCTGAGAGAAGTCACTGACCATGTCCTGTGCCAAAGGAACTTGGAGTCAGGTAATTCAGAAAAGATGGGTAGAACAGGGTGTCTTTCAAACAAGCGAAGAATGGAGAAACTCCTGTGGACTCATGTTGAGTATTATTATGTGTGAATTGGACCCAAGGGAGATGGTCACTCAAGGAAGAATTGTGTTCAGAGGAATAACAGCGAAGAAAGGACCCAAAGTCCTGATTGATTCACTCGGTCTGTTTTGGAAACGGTCCACCACGACCCAGATGGTATTATAGCCATAGCTGTTGGGAAGATCAGTGATGAAATCAATAGTGATGCTTGTCTAAGGAGAATCAGGATGGGGAAGAAGAACCTGGCCAGAAGTTGTCTAGAGACCGTGTTGGGCACAAACATTGCAAGCTTGAATGTATTTACGGACATCCGAAGCCAAGGAGGGCCACCAGTAATAACGATACAGGAGGGCGATAGTTTTCTTGATGCCAGCATGTTCCGCAAACTTGGAGTCATTAGCCCACTTTAAGACTCTGGTACAAAGGTGAGGTTAATGAAAGACCGACCGAAGGGTGGAGTTTTGGCTGTGGGCTTGGTCAAAGCGAGGACCTTGAGTAGTCTAATAATGGGCTGAGCCTCTGCAGGTGGGCAGGTATCCAGGCAGTCAAAGGCTATGGACAGAGCATTGGCCCTAGAATTCTTCGTACCAGGATGGCAAGTCAAAATTAATTGGAATTTTGAAGGAACAGAGACCAACGAACCTGGCACGGATTAAGGCATTGTGCAGTTTGTAAGTAGATGATATTTGTGTGTTTCGTGGAAACAGTAATAGGATGGAGAGCTCCCTCCAGGAGGTATCACCATTCTTCTAAAGCGATCTTAATTGCTAAGAGTTTCATGTCCCCAATGCCATAATTGATTTCACAGGGAGAAAATTTGTTGGAGAGAAATCCACAAGGGATGAAAACACCAGAGGCATTCTTCGAAGAAAGTACAGCCCTACACCCACGAAGGAGGCGTTGACTTCTAGAAAGAATGGCTTATATTGGTCAGATTGCTTGAGAACTGGGGTGACTGAGAAGGGTTTCTTTAAAGCATTAAAAGCAAGAACCGCTTTCTGAGCCCAGGTCTTGGCTTGTCCCCCTTTACGAGTGAGAGAGGCAATGGGTGTGGAAAATCCTTTAAACTGCTGGTAGTAGTTGGTGAAGCCGATAAAACACTGTGTGGCTTTCCCAATAAGCTGGAGCCAGTTGAAGATTGCCTCTACTTTCTTAAGGTCCATCTGAAGACCTGTACCCGAGACCAGATATCCCGAAAAGGGTACTAGGGTGAACCTCAAAAAAGGCATTTTTCCAACTTACAGTACAGATGGTTTTGACGTAGTCGGAAAAGGAATTTTCTAGCATGCTTTCAATGAGCAGAGAGATCTCGAGAGAAAATCAGGATGTCATCTAGGTAGACAACTACAGATTGATACAAAAGGTCCCGGAATATTTCATTGATGAACTCTTGAAAGACCGCTGGGGCATTAGAGAGTCCAAAACGCATCACAAGATACTTGTAATGTCCGTCCCGAATATTAAATGTGGTCTTCCATTTGTCGCCCTGACGAATTCAAATCAGATTCTAAGCACCTATGAGATCCAGCTTGGTAAAGATGAGCTCCACGAATACGATCAAACAATTCAGAAATGAGCGGTAAAGGGTATTGATTTTTTATCATAATGGCATTCAGTTTGCAGTAATCTATGCAAGGTCTAAAAGTACAGTCTTTCCTTTCAACAAAAAGAAACCAGTGTCAGCAGGGGACGAGGATTTTCGGATAAAACACATACAAAGGTTTTTAGAAATATATTCTGACATGGCTTGAGTTTCAGGTAAGGATAATAGATATTCTCTGCCTCGAAGAATGTTTTTGCCAGGCAATAAATCAATGGGGCAGTCCCATGGTCAGTGAGGAGGTAAGGTTTTGGAGGCAGTCTTGCTGAAAATGTCAAGAAAATCAGAATATGATTCAGGAAGAGCTAACTGTGAAGCAAGGGTAAGACAAGGTACCAGAGACCGAGAGTTGTACAGAGGTTAGGCAATGTTGCTTGCAGAAGGAACCCCAAGAGGTGACTTGAGCTCAGAGCCAGTCAAACTGCCTCAGGTTGCAGACCTTCTATCACTTGCTGAAAATCTTAGCCCAGGTGGTTAGTCCTGAGAGTACAGCGACTAGACAGTATTGGGGTAACGTCCATAGCTGGTAGCTTCCATCTGCAGTGTGGAGAAAGGCCTTGAAATCGAGATTAGTTCTAAAGTCTGCTCAAAATGTTTGGCCAATCGTTCTGAGTGATAATAGAGGGGTATACGTGCAAAAAACAGTAACAAAAGGAAAGATGGCTTTGGGTGTGGTTCCAAATTTGGGAGCACAGTGAGCATGTAACCATCCTCAACAGCAGGCTAGAAGTGTAACTCCCAACTGTACCAATGTTTGTGGGACAGCACTGATTTAGGCAGGACAGTCCCACAAGTGATGAGGTGGGGTGCTGAGGGGCAGTCTCTCATGTGTAATGAGCCGCCATGCTATTCGCAACTGCTAGCTCTGTTATATCCTGATGCTAGTCCGCAGGACACTTTCTATTACCTTATGCTGCACTGCTCCAGCTGGTCACCTAGCAGCTGGGGAGCTTCTTCCGGCCGCTATTGGGGTCATATGATTTTCTCCTCGTATCTGAGGGGCTTGTCTTCATGGAAGCTCTGTGATTGTGCACCAGTACTATAAATGGCAGTGAGGACTTAGTAGAGATGGGCGGGTCCGGTTCCCTGAGAACCGAACCCACCCAAACTTTGGGTATCCGAGTACCAAGCTGAGCAGCTCGGTACTCTCCCGCCCGTTCCGAATCCAAATCGAGGCCGAACGTCATCGTGACGTCGTCGGATCTCGGGGCTCGGTTCTCGCGATACTTCAACTTTATAAATACACGCCTCCACAGCAATCCATCGCCATTTGACAGAGGGAGAGAGCAGGGTGTAGTCACAGGCTGATTAGAGCAGGGACAGAGAATACAATATTGTTCTTGCAATTGCTCTAACCAAAATCGCTAGAGAAAAGAGGAGGATAGAGGATTTTTTTTGTTCTTCAATATTTGGCACTCCAAGTGCTTTTTGGGTGTCCCACATTATTTTGCCTAAATATTTCTGGCTGTCAAAATTACTATCTGTCAGCAGTATCTACCAACTAATTTTTAGCACTCCTCAGTGCTTTTGGGGGGTCCTCCCTAATTGTGCATTAATATTTCTGGCTGTCAAAAGTCATATCTGTCAGCAGTATCTACCAAATAATTTTTAGCACTCCTCAGTGCTTTTGGGGTGTCCTCCCTAATTGTGCATAAATATTTCTGGCTGTCAAAAGTCATATCTGTCAGCAGTATCTACCACATCATTTTTACCACTCCTCAGTGCTTTTGGGGTGTCCCCCATAATTGTGCATAAATATTTCTGGCTGTCAAAAGTCATATCTGTCAGCAGTATCTACCAAATAATTTTTACCACTACAAGTGCTTTGCGCTCAGAATGGATTCAAAGCAGTCCACATATGATCAGAATGAGCAACCAGGTTCTGTCACCAGTCCTGATGTTAGTGTTCCCAGTACGTCATCTGGCCAAGGCGATGTCAAACAACAGAGTGTTTCCAAATCAGTGCAAAAAACAAAAACCCAAAAATTTTTTACTTATTGAAGCGAAAAAAAAGTGTAACTGAGCAAAAGTTAAGTGACGATAAAAAAAAAATTGCAAGCATGCCATTCTACACACGCAGTGGCAAAGAGAGAATGAGGCCTCCACCTTTGGCTATTAGTGGCAGATCCCAAAAAGTTACCAAGCCTACAATTGGTGCACAACTACTCTTACGCGTCAAAGCTGAGCTGCAAGATTACAGTAAGGCATTAGAGGAGAATGTTTGCTCTGATTCACAAATGACAACAATCCCTGTGGAGAGTCCATCCAACAGTGGGATGTCTAATTGTGAGCATTCTGCTGATGTGTGCCTTAATAGCCCGAGTGTAGCCGGTGATACCAAAATTGAGGATGCCACTTTGGAATTAGAAGAGGATGAGGGGGAGATTTGTGTGGGCGACGAGGGCGCTAATGATGATGTTGATGATTATGATGCAGACAGATACCAAATTGCCTTTCTCAATTTCTATTTATATTCTAGATTATATAACGGCTGAATAGTTTTCTATTTTACTCCTAGTGGAGAGAGGATCTGATGCAGACAGATACCAAACTGCCTTTGTCCATTTCAATTTATATTGTATAGTATATAACGGCTGAATTTATTAGTATTTTATACAAGTGGATGGGGGCCTAGAGAGACAGAAACCAAACTGGCTTTTTCCATTTCTTTACATATTTAACTATAAGTGTAGGGTGTAATATACATCCAAAGACGATGGCTGCATTGCCAATATGCATAGATGGAGAGGAAGACAATCTGTTTTGTGTGTAGAATAAATGAAGGCCTACCAACGAAGAATTAAACTGTTTTTTTGGATGATTTATTACCTCAACAATTAGATTACTTATCTCTAAAACAGTTGGAGCACTAAATTGGGTTATTTTAGGCCCAAAAACATGGATTTTACAACAAAATAGCAAAACACGCAATGGCGGTTTTGCAAAACCAAAACACGACGGTAATCCAGATCCAAAACCGAATCCAAAACCAAAACACGGGGGTCAGTGACCATCTCTAGGACTTAGCCTCCCTGTCAGTGATTGTGTTCTTGCGTTTGTAAACCCTGATGTGTTGCTGTTAAATTGTCTGCTGTTTACCTGTTGCCTGTCCCTGGATATTATCGGTCTGCTGCCCATGTTAACCTTTGGCTTAGTTTCTGGACCTGCTTGCTCACTGCTCGATGGGAACCTTGGCCTGTTTCCTGGTTACCCTTATTAGCTGCCTGCCTCAACCATTTGCATTCTCCTGGGTTATTCTTTTGTACTTAATTTGGCATACAACTACACAGTACTCCAGTCTCTATACCCCATAGCTATCTGGCACCTAAGGTACATTTTTACTATGAGCTGGGGGCATCCGAGTACCTGTGAGAATATCTCTCTCTATGGAAAAGGTAGCTTGCCAAGTGAAGACCTCTCTGAATCCTTGCTCTAAAAATGTATCTTGTGTCCAGTGGGAGCCCTTTCAATATCACAGGCCATTGGAAATAGAAGTTAGGACCACCAAGTCTAGCTGAACTTCTGGCGGTTTAAAACCAGACACTGTCTCAAGCGTTACAAAAGTTTTCAGTTTAATTATCTGTCCAGGAAGAGGCTTCTAGAGCATGCCAGGCTACGAGAGCTCCAGTGGTAGGACCCAAATTGAACGTCCCAGACCAATCCTTTGGAGAACAGAAATTATTCCAAAAGTGTAAAGAGAGTTGCAAATTCAATTTAAGGCTGAGACCCCATTCTTTCGGTAGAACAACAAGTAGTAATCATCATCTCATTACTTCAAGGTGATCTACAAATGTGGGCTTTCGTCTCGGTCCTAACAACCAGTGTCCGTTGACAAATTCTTTGAAGCTCTCGGTCTGCTTTATGATGACTCTGACAGGGTAGCTTCTGGCAAAACTCATCTGTGTTTCTTCAAACAAGGTCACAAGACGGCGGAAGAAGATTGTGCAGCATTCAGACACTGGCCCACTAAGAGCGAGTGGAACGTGCATTATACAGCCAATTCCACTTAGGGGGTAAATGTATCAATCTGCGGGTTCTTCAACACCCGCGTGTTCAGCCTCTTCCGCGATTAAATTTCAAGCGGCGCTGCATTGTAAAGGGAAGTTAACCCTTTACAATGCAGCGCCGCTTGAAATTTAATCGCGGAAGAGGCTGAACACGCGGGTGTTGAAGAACCCGCAGATTGATACATTTACCCCTAGGTCTTTCCGAGCAGATCAAGCACTCATTGGTCCAAAATTCTGTCCCTGATACTCTGGAAAAAATCATGCAACTAGCTATGAAAATTTACACATTAAGAAAGGAAAATGGATTAGGATTTATCTTCCTTTGAACTTTTGTAACGGATACTGCAGACCCCATGTAGCTTGGGGCTTACAACTTCCTCAGGAGGAAAAATCTAAGAGGCTTTTTAGGTCTCTGTTTATATTACGGAGGCAAAGGTCATATGGCTCTCATTTGTCCCAATAAGCTGGAAAAAGACTAAGCCTAGAGGATTTGGAAGAGGACCATCTAGGCTTACAATTAGTCTCTTACGATAATTCTCTATTGGTACCAGCTCGCATCTCCTCCGCTACCAATGTTGCTGATGTCCTTGCTTTCTTGGATAGTGGAGCAGCCGGAAACTTTTTATAAAATGGACCCTGTCATCAGAGTAAGTGGTCTGGATGGTAATCTCTTAGTTGTGGGTATAATTTTAAGCAAGTCTCCACTTACACGTTTGTACATTGGAAGTCTACATGCAGAACAGTTGTCCCTGTTTTAATTCATTGTTCCACGGTTCCTCTTATCTTAGGTCATCCATGACTACACCACCATAATCCTCTTATTGATTGGGCTAGTTTTGGTGAAATCATTTATTGGGGGTCAACTTGTGCAGGCTCCTGCATCTATACTAGTAAACAAATTATTTTTACAGTTTTACACTTGGGCAGTGCCACAGTACTGAAAGGCTGTGTGCCATTTTCAGCATGTGGGGGGACCCTGTCACAAAGCACAATTCAAAAAAATGTCAAGTGCCCTTTGGAGGAACTGAGGACCACTTGAGAGGCCCCACAGCCTATAAGGTTGCCCACCTCTGATTTAAATCTGAAAACCGTAATGATGCTTTGGTTTGAGCAAATGGGATATCAATAATGGCCACAAGGTGTCACCAGAGTCTATGCAGCAACTAACAAAAAGAATGCAACCCTGCACCTTGAATTCGTATGTCCAACTCGATTTGTGTAAATGTTTGCATGCACAGGTAGAGTGGAGGAGTTGGATATAGGGAACATATTCTTAGCTTATTTTGCAGAGTATGAATCATACTTGCCTACTGTCCCGAAATGTCCAGATGACTTCAGATTTCAGAGACCAGGCTTTTCTCCTGCATCTCGACCACTTTCTAATGAAGTGGGTTGGACAAGGGCCTAAATGACATAATTCGATACTAGTCGCGTCATTTTGGCCTCATCACCTGCAGCCAAATATGAAAGCGTGCAATCACACTGTGGGGGCAGGGCCAAAATGATGCACTTTGCAGTACTACTGCCCCTGCACTTGCCACATTACTTCCCCTCTGGGATATCCTGGAGGGGTGAATTTAAAAGTTGGCAAGTATGGTGTGAATATTATAATAAAGTAGTAAGGAGGATGCCATTTTTAGGGGCATTCCTTGCCCTAAATGGGTGACCAGGCTAATTAACAAGACATTGACCCTTGGAAAAGGACGAGCAGGCAGGAATCCTACCCGATTCCAGGTGGAAGCAGGGCTTAATGATATGCATTGTGGAATCATGAACCCACCCCTATTGTGCAATACTGCAAATCACGCAATTGCACAGCAAGGATGGAGCCACAGTGACGTGATCACATCAGCACATCCCCTCTGCTCTTGTCACCTCAAAAAATTGTCAAGAATGGTACAATGTTGGGGGGGGGACGGACATAAAATCTCCATTAAAAATAAAACACCTACCCTCACACTAAGAATGATCAAAGCAATATGCAACTTTCAATGTGGGAATTTAGACATGTTAGTATGGAAAATTTAGCAGAATAGCTCGGGACCTGGTAGCTGCCCAGAAGCCATAAAGATTATCATTGTGTACAATTTTGTTTTTAACACAATATAATATAAAATAAAACAAATTAAATGATGCCAGGCTATCCACTCTGTCCCTAACCTCTCCTGTGTATAATTAACTCTCCCTCATGTCTTGTGTTACTTCACTTTTCCCTAATGTCTCCCTTGTTCCTACATCTCTCTCATGTCTCTTTGTGTACTTACATTTTCCTTTGTATCTCTTGTGTTCCTTCAGCTTTCCTAAATGTCTTCTCAGTGTTTTTTCACATCTCCCTTTTATCTTCCATATCTTCTGTCTCATTTCCTTTATCTGGTCACTCTACCCATGTGCCCCTATCTTCATCTCTGTGCCTCAATGGCTGCTCTTCTCACTCCCTCCTAACACCCTATTCCTCTCCATCCCTAACACCCTGCTCCTCTCACTCCCAAATCACCTGCTCCCCTCACTCCTTAAACCCCTGCTTCTCTATCTCCCTAACCCCCTGCTCCTCTCTCTTCCTAAGCCCCTGCTCCTTGTTTTGTTAATATACTTGTAAATCAGTTTATCAGGACACTGAAGCATGGGTGGGCACTGCTGAGCTCTTTATTCAGCCATTTGCAGACTCCGGGTACATTGCACCCTGCCCCCACCCCCACTTCCCAGCATTCCCCATGGCATTAGGGACCATCACTAAAGATCCAAGCTTAAACACATAAGGGAGTGTCTACAAACATTAAGCATATCTAATGCAATAACATCACATCTTCTTTTCTTTAAAGATTAGCCCTGTATCCTTCAGTATAACAATTCAACGATATAACATTAAGAACATCATCTAACACGTTTCAATGAGTCTCTCAGGTCTGTGTATTTCTCTTTTGGGTCTTTCACACAAAGTCTGTGTTTCGTCAACCATGTTGGACCTTTCTTCCATCATGGTTTGTTCACCATTATCAAGTCCATCATATATGTCAGATGAAGGGTATTCTTCAGTCGTGTTGCCATCACTATGGTTGGGTTGAGATCTTAAATCGACCCGATTTCTTCTTACTTCTGTTCCACGATCTGTACGTACAATATAAGATCTTGGTGCTACTTGTGCTTGCACAATACCTTTCTGCATCCAAATGCCTTTCTCATGATCTCGGAGACGGACTTGGTCACCTGATCTTAGATCAGATAAGCTTTTTGCTCGCCTATCATGGTACAGTTTCTGTTTCTCCTGTTGACGTACCTTACTCAGTCTCACCAATGCTGAGTTATGCGTATTAAGTAGTTCATCACTTATCGGAAGATTTGCTCTAATCCTCCTTCCCATCAGCATTTGTGCAGGAGAGAGTCCATTCTGTAAAGGTGTACTACGGTAGATTAAAAGACTTTTGTAGAAATCTTCTTTGCCGTCTTGTGCTTTTTTCATTAGACTCTTTACAGTTTTTACTGAACTTTCCACCAACCCATTTGACTGTGGATAGTGGGGACTCGATGTTGTATGGACAAATTCCCACTCTTCAGCAAATTGTCTAAATTCAGCGCTGGAAAACTGAGGTCCATTGTCGGTGAACACTTCCATAGGAACACCATGCCTTGCAAAGATTGACTTCATGCAACTGATTACGGCTTTACTAGTAGTTGTAGGTAGAGTCTGCACCTCAGAGTAATTAGAATAATAATCAGTCACGACAATGTGCGTTTTTCCAATACAATCAAACAAATCTGCGCCTACCTTCTGGTATGGTCTCTCTGGCACTGCTTGAGGACTCAGCGGCTCGACTTGTTGCTTTGGTCTGTACATAAGACACAGTTCACATGTAGCTGTTGTCTGTGCTATGTCCTGGTTCATTCTTGGCCAATACATCACTTCACGCGCCCTCCGTTTACATTTCTCTTCTCCTAAGTGGCCTTCATGTATCTTGCACAGCATAATTTTTCTTAGTCGTGCAGGTATAACAATTCTATTGCCTTTGTAAATAATACCATTGACAACCGTAAGGTCAGTGCGGTACATCCAATAATCATGAATAGACAGTGGGCACGCATTTTTTTCTGCTGGCCTTTCAGAATGATGTCTTGTAACACTTTCATTGTGATGTCTGTCTCTGTTTCTTTTCTTATCTGTTCTTGTCTTGCAAGAGACACAGGTAGAGAAGCTACAATCAAATTAACATATGCGTCTATCTCTTTATCCATCAGACTTTCGGAACCTTCACTTTTGTCCACAGCACGGGAAAGTGTGTCAGCAATGTACATGTATTTACCAGGACAGTACAGCAATTGGACATCATATTTCTGTAGTCTTATAAGCATTCGTTGAATTCTCATGGGACAGTCATGTAACGATTTAGCCATGATAGCTACCAATGGCTTGTGGTCAGTTTCCACTGTAAACGCTTGACCATACACAAATTGATGAAATCGCTCACATGCATATGTGATAGAAAAAGAACTTCTAGCAATCTGAGCATATCTTGTTTCAGCACTTGTCAATGCTCTTGATGCATAGATTACCGGTTGCCATGTATCCTCATGTTCTTGTAACAACACTGAGCCTAGGCCAAATTGCGAGGCATCTGTTGAAATTCTTATTCTTTTTGTAGGATCAAAGAATCTTGGGAAGTGGGGGTGGGGGCAGGGTGCAATGTACCCGGAGTCTGCAAATGGCTGAATAAAGAGCTCAGCAGTGCCCACCCATGCTTCAGTGTCCTGATGAACTGATTTACAAGTATATTAACAAAACATGGTGTCAGAAGAAGTTTTAACTGCACTGCTAGAGCTCAGAGTGTGAAAGGATCCTGCAGAAGTCTGTAAAGCTGTGACACGCAGTGTCTGAATATCTGCCTTGTGCTCTGGTCACATCGAACAGTGAGTAACTATGGATAGGCTGTCTCCTCCAGCAGGCATGCTCATGTCTGGCAACTTGTCCGAAAACTGGAAAAGATTTAAACAAAGGTTTAATATATATCTTGCTGCATGTGGAGCTGATGCAATGGAGGATAAAACAAAGTCATCCATCTTCCTCCATGTGATAGGAGAGGATGTGCTGGACATTTATAACAGTTTTCAGTTTGCTGAAGGGCAGAATATGGTGCTATCTTCTATAATGCAAAAGTTTGAAGATTACTTTGTGCCAAGGAAAAATGTGACATATGAAAGATATAACTAAGTCTGGAGAAGGATTTGATCAGTATGTTACAGAACTGCAATCACTCAGCAAAACCTGTGAGTTTGGTGATTTAAAGGACTCACTGATTAGAGATCGTATTGTCTGTGGAATACCTGATAATGGACTCAGAGAAAGATTGCTGAGAGAGCAAGACCTAACACTAGACAAGTCAATGACTATGTGCAGATCTGCAGAAATGATCAGACTACAAGCCAAACAGTTACACAAGGAATCTGATACTACTGTACATGTGGTGAAGAAAACAGAGCCAAGCAAACCACCATTCTCTAAAATGAAGCAGTCTAAAATGCAATCTAATAGGAAAATCTGCAGTAGATGTGGAAATACTCACAATCCTAAAATGTGCCCTGCTTATGGTAAAACCTGCATGAAATGTGCTGGACTTAATCACTTTGCCAAATGCTGTAGAACCAATAGTGAAACAAACAAAGTGCATGCCGTTGAACAAGCTACGTCTGAAGATTTTTTTGTGAATTGTATTGAACTTTGCAGTACAGACAAGAAAGAATGGATTGTTCCTTTAACAGTGAACGAGATTGTCATTCCCTTTAAGCTTGATACTGGTGCGCAGGTGAATTTGATATCGTTTCAAGACTATAAGACTTTTAGAGTAAAACCTAAAATTCATCCAGCCAATGTGAAAGTTACAGGCTACACTGGGGAGGAAATTCCTGTGAAAGGTACATGCCTAGTGACCCTGAGCTACAAAGGACAAAAGTTCAAAACATCTCTACTGATTGTGGATAAAGATGTACAACCGATTCTAGGATTAAGTTCATGTGAGAAGCTTAACTTGATAAAGAAAGTTTTCATGGTGACATCACAAGTAGAAGATGAATGCAAATCAGTGTTTACAGAATACAGAGACATGTTTGAAGGTTTAGGTTGTCTGCCTGGTGAGCATAAGATAAATCTAGACACGCAAGTTCCTCCAGTGATACACCCTTGTAGAAAAGTGCCATTTGCAGACTCCGGGTACATTGCACACTGCCCCCACCCCCACTTCCCAGCATTCCCCATGGTCTTAGGGACCATCACTAAAGAGCCAAGCTTAAACACATAAGGGAGTGTCTACAAACATTAAGCATATCTAATGCAATAGCATCACACTCCTCACTCCCTAAGCCCCAGCTCCTATCGCCGCCTAAGCCCCTGCTTCTCTCTCTCCCAAACCACTTGCTCCTCTCTCTCCCTCCCTACCTAACCCCCTGCTCCTCTCTCTCACTAAGCCCCTGCTCCTTTCTCTCCCTCCCTAACCCCCTGCTCCTCTCTCTCCCTAATCCCCTGCTCCTCTCTCTCTCCCTAAGCTCCTGCTCCTCTTTCTTCCTACCTAACCACCTGCTCCTCTCTCTCCCTACCTAACCACCTGCTCCTCTCTCTCCCTAATCCCCTGCTCTTCTCTCTCCCTAAGCCCCTGCTCCTCTCTCTCTCCCTAAGCCCCTGCTCCTCTCTCCCTAACCCCCTGCTCCTCTCTCTCCCTCCCTAACCCCTTGATCCTCTCTCTCCCTAATCCCCTGCTCCTCTCTCTCCCTAAGCCCCTGCTCCTCTCTCTCTCCCTAAGCCCCTGCTCCTCTCTCTCTCCCTAAGCCCCTGCTTCTCTCCCTCCCTAACCCCCTGCTCTTTTCTCTCCCTAATCCCCTGCTCCTCTCTCTCTCCCTGAGCCCCTGCTCCTCTCTCTCCCTACCTAACCACCTGCTCCTCTCTCTCCCTACCTAACCACCTGCTCCTCTCTCTCCCTAACCACCTGCTCCTCTCTCTCCCTACCTAACCACCTGCTCCTCTCACTCCCTAAGCCCTTGCTCCTCTCACTCCCTGAGCCCCTGCTCCTCTCACTCCCAAAGCCCCTGCTCCTCTCACTCCCTAAGCCCCTGCTCCTCTCACTCCCTAAGCCCCTGCTCTTCTCACTATCTAAGCCCCTGCTCCTCTCTCTCCCTCCCTAACCCCCTACTCCTCTCACTCTCTCCCTAACCCCCTGCTCCTCTCTCTCTCCCTAAGCCCCTGCTCCTCTCTCTCCCTACCTAACCACCTGCTCCTCTCTCTCCCTAACCACCTGCTCCTCTCACTCCCTAAGCCCCTGCTCCTCTCACTCCCAAAGCCCCTGCTCCTCTCACTCCCTAAGCCCCTGCTCTTTTCTCTCCCTAAGCCTCTGCTCTTCTCTCTCCCTAAGCCCCTGCTCCTCTCTCCCTCCCTAACCCCTGCTCCTCTCTCCCTCCCTAACCCCTGCTCCTCTCTCTCTCTCTCTCTCCCCCTCCCTAACCCCTGCTCCTCTATCTCCCTCCCTAACTCCCTGATCCCCTCTCTCCCTAAGCTTCTGCTCCTCTCTCTCTAAGCCCCTGCTCCTCTCTCTCCCTCCCTAAGCCCCTGCTCATCTCTCTCCATAAGCCCCTGTTCCTCTCACTCTCTAATCCCCTGCTCCTCTCACTCCTTAAGACCCTGCTCCTTTCAGTCCCTATTCCCCTTGCTCCTCTCCCTCCCAAACCCCCTGCTCCTCTCCTTCTCTAACACTCTGCTCCTCTGCCTCCCTAATCCCCTGCTCATCTCACTCCCTCCCTAATCCCCTGCTAATAATTAGAGGTAGCCAATGATTAGCAGACACTTATTGAGACTTTAGTAGTAATTCGGCCATAGATTAATATTGCTGAGCGTGTTATAGTAAAAAATGTATTACGCATGTATTAGGTTATTCAAGTTAAAATGATGCTTCATAGCAATTGCATTCATAACATATAAAATAAAAGGTTTCTGTACATGTTCACAAGTTAGACGTAAGTGTCTGAAGGGTGTGTCTGCCTACCAGACGCATCTGCTGCTCATTCACACCTGGGCACATCTTCAACTCTGAATACAGCGTACATACAAATTCACTTACTTGCACGTTTCTCAAATGCAAGTTACACTTACATTCCTCTCTGAATCATTATATATGATTAACTGAAACGTAATTAAGCTTTACCGTTAAATACCATTTTTTAAGTCTGTATAATTATGTGTTTTGAGATCCTCTGCTACTTATCATTCCTGTGCTTTCTTCCATACATGTTTATTTTTAGCCCTATATCTTTTTTCAATCAGTCTCCCTGGTAGCATTTCTTGACAGGTGCCAGAAAGTGAGAGAGAGAGAGGAGACAGAATGAGCTTGATTTCTAGTAGTATAAAAATAAAAAAGATGATGTCTGTCACTATTGTTTGAAGAGATGATGAGATAATTGCGGAGGCCCCTTTTGGTTTTCATTCACAATCTTATCAGCAGAAATTCTTAGTTGAAGTAGTTTTACATAGTAATGGTAGACACCTATTAATTATTTGCTACAATGGAGTTGGTGAAGAAAGACTTGTTTTCTTGTGAGAACACATTGTCTGCCTTGGTAGGAAGTGGTATGTAAACCATTGCTGCGTGATATTATACAAATTATTACACACAGGAAACAGAAAACAGGCACTAAAACACTTGATTCTGCCCAGGCACAAACAAGCTGTGTGGCTCCTCTATTTAGTACCCTTCACAGGTAGATATATATCATCATTTATTTATATAGCGCCAATGATTCCGCAGCGCTGTACAGAGAACTCACTCACATTAGTCCCTGCCCCATTGGAGCTTACAGTCTAAAGTCCCTAACACACACACAGAAAGAGAGAGAGAGAGACTAGTCAATTTTAATTTAATAATCAACCTACAAGTATGTTTTTGGAGTGTGGGAGGAAACCAGTGCACCCTGAGGAAACCCACGCAAGCATGGGGAGAACATACAAACTCTACACAGATAAGGCCATGGTCTGGAATTGAACTCCTGACCCCAGCGCTGTTAGGCAGAAGTGCTAACCACTAAGCCTGTGTGTGTGTGTGTGTGTGTGTGTGTGTGTGTGTGTGTGTGTGTATATATATATATATATATATATATATATGTGTGTGTGGGGTACGGGTAAACGGCTACAGGAAAGCTGACATACTTTTAAACGAAGTGACAATAACGATTGGTATAAGCTCGATAATAATAAAAAGACTATCATCATCATCAACAACATTTATTTATATAGCGCTAGCAAATTCCGTAGCGCTTTACAATTGGGAACAAACACCGATAAGACAATACTGGGTAATACATACAGATAGAGAGGTAAGAGAACCCTGCTCGCAAGCTTACAATCTATAGGACAATGGGAGTTAGAAACACAAGGGCATGTGCTACATCATATTGCACAATGGACCAGCTAGAACGCAAAGGTAAAAGTATTGAGTGGGCTGTGTGTGTTGCAATGTTGGTCAGAGGGTTGTTGTCTTGCGTTAGCAGTGTAGAGGATGGTAATAGGGTAATCTAGGGAAATTAAGATGATGGTTGAGGAATGTCATAACCTTGTCTGAAGAGGTGGGTTTTCAGTGAACGCTTGAAGGTTTGAGGACTAGAGGATAGTCTTATTGTGCGTGGGAGGGAATTCCACAAATTGGGTGCAGCCCGGAAAAAATCCTGTAACCGAGAATGGGAGGATGTGATGAGAGTGGAGGAGAGACGTAGATCTTGTGCAGAACAGAGGTGTCGAGTAGGGAGATATTTTGAGATAAGTGAGGAGATGTATGTCGGTGCAATTTTGTTGATGGCCTTGTATGTTAGTAGAAGAATTTTATATTGGATTCGTTGATATACAGGCAGCCAATGTAGAGACTGACAGAGTGGCTCAGCAGAGGAATAACGGTTAGTAAGGAAAATCAATCTAGCCGCTGCGTGCCAAATAGATTGTAGGGGTTCAAGTCTGACTTTGGGAAGACCAGTAAGGAGGGAATTGCAATAGTCGATGCGGGAGATGATGAGTGCATGAATTAATATTTTTGCGGTGTCTTGTGTGAGATATGTGCGTATTCTGGAAATGTTCTTTAGGTGTATGTAACATGATTTAGATAAAGAGTTGATGTGGGGAATAAACGACAGTTGTGAATCAAGGATTACACCTAGGTAGCGAGCTTGCGGGGTGGTATTTATGGTCATGTTATCAACAGAAATAGAAATGTCAGGCAGGAAGCTTCTGTTTTTGGGTGGAAATATTATTAATTCAGCTTTTGAAAGATTGAGTTTGAGTTGGCGAGAAGACATCCAAGATGAAATGGCAGAAAGACAGTCAGTAACGCGAGACAACACAGATGGTGAGAGATCAGGAGAGGATAGATAAATTTGGGTATCATCCGCAAAGAGATGATACTGAAATCCAAAGGAGCTTATTAGTTTTCCATTAGAAGTGGTGTAGATAGAGAATAGCAGAGGACCTAGGACTGAGCCTTGTGGAACTCCAACTGATAAAGGAAGCGGAGCAGAGGTGGATCCAGAGAAATTAACACTGAAAGAGTGATTAGATAGGTAGGATGAGAACCAGGATAGGACAGTGCCTTCAAGACCTAGGGATTGTAGCGTTTGTATGAGAAGAGAGTGGTCAACAGTGTGAAATGCAGCAGAGAGATCCAGGAGAATTAGAAGAGAGTAATGGTTGTTGTTTTTTGCTGTGATCAAATCATTGACAACCTTGGTCAGCGCAGTCTCTGTGGAGTGTTGAGAGCGAAAGCCTTACTGAAGAGGATCCAATAGGTTGTTTGCTGTAAGAAAGTGTGTGAGGCGAGTGTAGGCAATTCTCTCGAGAAGCTTGGAGGGGCATGGGAGCTGGGAGATGGGGCGGTAATTTACGAGAGAGTTAGGGTCAGAATTCTGTGTTTTATAAAATGGGAGTAATCACTGCATGCTTGAATAGTGATGGAAAAATACCAGTAGAAAGAGATAGATTACAGATTTTAGTTAGAGGGGGAATGAGCACAGGAGACAGGGACATACCAATTTGTGAGGGAATGGGATCAAGAGGACAGGAGGTAGAGTAGGAAGATGAGAAGAGAGTAGAAACTTCCTCTTCATTTGTGGGATCAAATGAAGAGAGTGTTAGA
Source organism: Mixophyes fleayi (assembly GCF_038048845.1). Taxonomy (NCBI): domain Eukaryota; kingdom Metazoa; phylum Chordata; class Amphibia; order Anura; family Limnodynastidae; genus Mixophyes; species Mixophyes fleayi. The sequence continues at coordinate 42,909,512 of NC_134405.1, forward strand.
GGGTGCTACAAAGGAATTGAGCCGATTACTTGTCAAGGGAGATGATACCATTTTAAGTCTGATCTTATCTATTTTGTCCTTGAAATAGGAAGCAAGATCCTGTGCACTGATGTTAGTTGGAGGATTTGGAGCAGAAGGATTCAGAAGAGAGTTAAATGTGTTAAAGAGGCTTTTGGGGTTAGAAGCCTGAGCATAGATGAGAGATTGGAAGTATTTTTGTTTAGCAGTGTCCAGAGCATTTCTGTTGGAGTGGTAGATATCAGTATATGTGATGAAATCATTAGAGGCACAAGATTTACGCCAGTGACGTTCTGCTTTACGAGAACGTTTTTGTAGAGTTCGTGTTACTGTTGTGTGCTACGGTTGGCAATGAATTCTACGCGAAGTATGTAGTGTCGCTAGAGCCACTTGATCCAGGGCAGTTGCTAGGGTTTGATGAAAACGGGGTACTGCCCGATCAGGGGAGGAGAATGTAGAAATTGGGAAGAGAAGGTGTTGGAGAGATGTGGAAAACTGTTGAAAATCAATAGAGTTGAAATTCCTGCAGTTGTGAGGAGGCTTGGAAGAGTTTGACACTAGGGAGAGTAAAGAACTGGGGGTGAGTGAGTAGCTAATAAGGTGATGATCTGAGAGGGGGAAAGGAGTGTCAAGGAAATGAGAAACTGAGCATAGTCTAGAGAAAACAAGATCAAGACAGTGGCCATCCTGATGAGTAGCGGATTCAATCCACTGGGAGAGGTCAAGTGAGGAGGTTAGAGAGAGCAGTTTGGAAGCAGCATTTGAACGTGGATTAGAAATAGGGATGTTGAAATCACCCATGATGATGGTGGGGATATCAGTAGATAAGAAGTGAGGGAGCCATGCAGAGAAGTGTTCAAGAAATTGTTGGTGTGGACCAGGGGGGCGATAGATGACAGCAACACGCATAGAGAATGGGTTAAACATCCTAACAGCATGTACCTCAAAAGATGTGAACGTGAGTGATGGGACACTTGGTAGAACTGTGAATGTGCACTGTGGGGAGAGAAGTAGTCCAACCCCCCCTCCTTGTCTGCCTCCTGGTCTGGGGTGTGGGTGAAATGGAGACCACCATGTGAAAGGGCTGCAGGTGAGGCAGTGTCTGATTGCGTGAGCCATGTTTCTGTTATTGCTAGAAGGTTGAGGTTGTATGAGAGGAAGAGATCATGTACGGAGGTAAGTTTGTTACAAACAGAACGTGCATTCCAAAGGGCACATTTAAAGGACTTTGGAAGAGAAGGGAGACAGGTGATGTGTTTAAGGTTTGCTGGATTTCTGTAGTGTTCAGATATATGCGTGTGGGAGAAGTGAGGGGGACCTGGATTAGGTGATATATCACCAGCTAGTAGAAGCAGGGAGGAAGAAAGGTAGGAAAGATGATTGTAAGATGTGTGTTTTTTAGTTTCTGGTTACAGGGTGCAGCTGTTAAAGTTATTGAATTTAAATAGGAAAAGAGTTAATGAGTGTTCACTAGAGGTGAGTAAAGTAATGAAGGGGCAATGTGGACAGAGGTGTGTGTTGCAGGATGGGTGAGGGATGATATAGTCCTAAAGATAATGCCATGAAAAGAGAGAAAGAAAAATATTTTGGCAAGCATTGGGATTTATGAGTTAAATAGCAAAAATTAGGGAATTAAGGAATTACCTAATTACAATGTCCAGTGTAGTCAGAAAAGTAGTGTAGAGCTATGCTGCAGCAAATGTAGTTTATCCATGGATGTCTGGATAGTATAGAGTAATGACGTGGGAGCCATGTGGGGGAATGGGTGGAATGGAGAGAAATAAAGAGCAGGTGATTGAATAGCTGAGTTTTTGCAGAGTCATGAGAGAGGAGAGTGGTTCAAAAACAGTATCAATTCTTCCTCCTTGTGATGGCAGACAAAGCATTTAGTAGAACTGAGAGCACAGTGATGAGATAGGGGACTGAAATAGCTGTAGCATGGGTAGGGAGTGGTTGAGCAAGTAGTACAGCAGGTTGATTAAACATAGTGGAAACTGACAGATCAAACAAACTTTCATGAGATGAGAAGAAATTAAGATCTGAGTCCAAAATAGGCCTCATGCTGCATGGAGCTTGTAGCCAGGGTGAGTTGAAGACATCAGAGGTGGAATATGGAGTTTCAAGTGAATACTGACTGTATTCCTTGCGTAGCTGTGTTAATAGGCAGAATGTTCTCCTGTTTCCTCCGGTATAACTCATACTTGCCAACTCTCCCGGAAAGTCCGTGAGACTCATGAAATTCGGGTCAGTCTCCCGGGCTTCCCGGGAGAGCTGGCATTTCTCCCGCACCCCAGGCTTCACTGAGAATCGCGTCATTTTGGAGGGCGGGAGGGGGCTGGACGAGGCCAATCGCGTCATTTTGGCTCAACCCCCGCGACCCCGCTGTGGGGCGGAGCCAAAATGAAGCGATTTGCCTCGCCCTGCCCCCTCCCGCCCTCCAGTCACGCCCCCTCCAAATTATGCTGTTTAAATTTTTTTTGTTTCACACTTGTACCTATACATTTAGAGCTATACACACTAACTATGCAGCCATCACTGGCTTTGCAGCCATTCTACAAAGAATATATCTGGTTAACAGACACATGTGATCAGTGTTTTTCAATCAAGCCCTCAATAACCCCCCCCCAACAAACCTTAGCAATAAAAGGTTTAAACAAACAAACAGTGAAAGGACAACTTGCAAAAGGCTGTAGTAATTACCATTAGAAATAAAATTGCACTTTCTTAATTTCAGATAATACTCTATTGCAAAAGGCTGTAGTAATTACCTGCTGATGAAAGAGGAAGCAGAGGTTAGACACTTCTCATAGCCTGGTGTAGAGGAAACTGATAACTTATAAGTACTCCGGTATAACTCCGAATTATGCTGTTTAAATTTTTTTTGTTTCACACTTGTATCTATACACTTAGAGCTATACACACTAACTATGCAGCCATCACTGGCTTTGTAGCCATTCTACTACTTACTATATAACCGAAAACCACATTTTCAGAACGTTTAAATGAGCGCCCAGTGTAATATCCGAATGGGCTAAAGAGCTACACTATGACATTATGTAATTTACCCTAGACAAACTAAAAATGCTGGTTTTAAAGCGGCAATATCCAGATCCCACGCCATGTATAATGGCACACAGATGTGGGGTCCGAGTATTGCCGCTTTAAAAAACCGGCATTTTAATTCTGTCTATGTTAAATGACGTACTTTCCTAGTGTAGCTCTTTAGCCCATGCGGATATTAATGGGCGCTCATTTAAATGTTCGAAAAAGTGGTTTTCGGTTATATAGCAAGTAGTCTTTTTACTATTATCGGGCTTATACCAATCGTTATTGTCATTATGGTGGCGTCGGAAAAACAAAAATACGACATTGCTCATTCATTGTTTTATGTGCTCCCAAAACGTTGGCGCTCTAGGCGACTGCCCAGGTTCGCCTAATGGTGCCGCCGGGTCTTGGGACTAGACACGTTTATTTTACTATCTAATCGTCCAGTCAGGTGCCATAATTGCTTGAACTGTATGAATGTTGTCCTTGCATTTCTATTCGAAATGTCAACACACCCGGACATTTCGGTAACAAAGGAGAACATCTGGATTAATGTCATATGCGGGACCCGAATTTCTTTTGTGATTCACACTCACAGGAGGGATCTTGTTTACAATTCCCTGACAGATCAAATATGAATTATACATGAGGATATGACAACATCATGAGCTCTACGGGTAACTGTAATTTAATATTTCCAGCTCTTGTATAAAACGGACCTCTGCGTGTAGATACAAGCACACTAAATAATTCAAATAATCCACAGTTCTCAACTGTGAGTGAAATTGAATGGTTACAGTACACAATTAATATACATCAGGGATAAGCAATCCAGGCCTGATTCTATTGAGGAACTTTGGCAAGAATTTGAGTAAGTTTTCTTGACAAAACCATTTTGCAATGCAAGGGGTGTAAATTAGTTTATTATTTTGCACATAAGTGAAATACTGGCTGTTTTTTCATGTAGCACACAAATATCAACTTTAAATTTCAGTGTACAAATAAGCTATCAAGTATTTGTGGGCTACATAAAAAAAAACAGCCAGTATTTAACTTATGTGCAAAATAATAGACTAATTTACACCCCTTGCATTGCAAAATGGTTTTGTCAATAAAACGTACTCAAATTCTTGCCTAAGTTCCTTAATCAAGCCCTCTGTGTCTCTCAGGTGCGGGCTGACGGACGTCAGCCCGGGGGGCCGCATCACATGACACGTGATGCGGCCGCGTCGTCAATGAGCGGCCGCATCACATTTATATTACTTCCGGGGGGGCGGGCGGCCCTAGCAGCCGTGATTCTGAGCGGCCCGGGGGGCCGATGCCCCCCTGCCCAGCCCGCCCCTGGTGTCTCTTCAAGGGTATGGCATGCTGCGATCTGTAGTTCCTCAGCAGCTGAAGAGCCACAGGTTGCTTAACCGTCATATAGAGTAACAGGCCTGTTTGTAAAATGATATAACCTTTAAACACTCAAAAGGTAATAGGAACAAATGAGTAGCTGCAAATTTGCTGTCACAACTTGCAGTTGTATTCATGCTTTGAAAAGTTCTGTACACTAGTTGGGCAATTATGAAGGAAAAAAATTGTGGTCATCATCATTTATTTATATAGTGGCAGCAGATTCCGTACTGCTTTACAATTGAAAAAAGCAATTGAAAAACAAATGTCACCTATAAAAATAAAAGTATCATTAGGCATTCCTTTCTATTATCCATTTGAGGGCTGCATACTGTTTAAAGATGAAGAGATTTTAGTGATCATATTGCAATCAGACTGGGAACTGAGAATGAATGAACATTGCCCCTTTAATTCTTAGCACTACACGGGGTCTTGCTCCTTTAAAAGACAGACCCCCCCCCCTTCTCTTTAACTGTATGAAGGTAGCGGATTGCATTCCATCAGTGCAACGCCCACTTTAGCCCTGCCCCTCTTCCTTTCCTATTGGCCAAAGGGTCTGTAGGGTGTGCATTCATTGTGAAGGGTCTGGGCGTGGTCAGGATGCTGCAGAAGTAAATGTGACGTCTGGATATGCAGTGTTCTGCTGAGGGGCTGAAGAATACATCAGAAAGGGGAGGAGGGGCAGCATAGCCTGGGGGGCAGTGATCTTATGTATGGATAAGGGGGCTTCCCACAACAACAGCAGCAGAGGAAGACTATGTGCAGTAAGTTGCTGGATTTATAGAGCTACAAACACTTTGAAGCAATAGTGGGAACTGCTGTGCATTGAGGAGAAGACATCTGGAACAGCACTGAATCACAGTTCGCTGATATGGAGGATGACTCAGAGAAGAGTCCCCCAGATGGAGCTTATGGTAAGATTCTCTTATATTGGTGAATATAAAACACAACTAGAACTGTTATACATGGATATCAGTAGAGTGATGTATGTACTGTTGTATGTAACCTCTTCTAGAACCATGTAGCCTCTCCCTGTATCTCCTCTTATTACTCCATATACAACTCCTTATAATACCTCCTATTATTTCATATAATCTCTCCCTATAACACCTCCTATTACTCCATATAACACCTTCTATTACTCTATATAACCTCTCCCTATAACAAGGCTACAAATAAAACACGCAAATTGCCACCCTCTTTGACAACCAGCTCTTGGCACTATAGAACAGAGGTGGCATCTGACAGGGTGGGTCCTCTTATTTGCTCTATGGGGATGGGGCATTTGTTATTGAGAATAGGTTGTCCAATACAGGACAGCCACTGGTAGGCTAAAAATATATTATTAATTTTTTTTTGCACGTTGGCTTGATCTTGTAAACATGATGATGTCATACAGAAGAGGCTTTGGAGACTCAAGATGCTAGGGCCACATACAAGTCCTAGAGCTCTGTTCCTATCTTGAGATGACTTCATGCTCTGCCTCCATCTATTGATTATGAACTGTTGATCGGCAATGTTAAAGTCACAGGGCAGTGGAACCGGACCTCTGTGGGAGGATAGAGACTGTTAGTTAATAAGATCATGCAGACAGACCGTGAGAATAGGGAATTGAAAGACGTCACATGATAGGATGTTGATACACATGTTTTAGGTGCCAAACTATAACCACAGGACACATGCTGCTCTGCTTGTACACAGTGGTCATTAATATCCCACTGACTGACGTGACTAACACATCTGTGGGGTCATCATCATCAACATTTATTTATATAGCGCCACCAGATTCTGTAGTGCTTTACAACTGGGAACAAACCGTAATAAAACAATACTGGGTAATACATACAGAGAGGTAAGAGGGCCCTGCTCGCAAGCTCACAATCTATGGGACAATGGTTTGATACACAAGGGTAAGTGGGCTTCAGGCTCTGTGTATCACATAGTGAAAAGTGGGAGGTCTGGGCTCTGTATATCACAGAATAAAGGTTTATAGATTCCTGGATCTGTGTATCACAGTGTAGACTTATAGGCTATAGGTGTACAGTGTGACATCTAGAGGTTCTGCTCTTTACCTCACTGTAGTCTGTTTATTACAGCATAGCATTTAGAGGTTCCACTGTGTATGTATCACTGTGTGAGATAGAGGTTCTATGCTCTATATATCACAATGTACAGTTTGCAGGCTCTGTATATCACAGTATGAAGGTCTATGGGTTCCAGACTCATTATATCACTATACAGAGCCACCTCACGTCTTCTTTGTAGTGTGTGTAAATCTCAGTATCTTGCTCTGTAGATATGACAATTGCACCATACCTATATCCTTAGTTGTGTATGCTAGCCGCAATTATAAATATTTTTTCCTCAACTGCATGCATTGTCAACTGCATTTTACCACTTCTCTCATTCTGCATGATGGGTGTAAAAATATATTCTATTTTTACTCTGTATCCTGGTACAATGGAACATTACCATTTCTTAACTTGTAGACTGTATGACAACTGGAAGCTAGGTGGTGCTAGTTTGCAACCTATTCATGCTGTGGCGTTTGTATCCTCCCCAATAGTACCGGCATCTGGTAGCTCATTGTGGTGTTGTGGTGGGCCCCGCTGGTGACAGGGAGAGAAGATGCAGGCCCAGACCTCTGACCAATTAGAGACAGATGCAGCCCATCCCTGCGAGCTGTTACTTGTCAGACTGTTGTTCAGTGAAGTCCTGTGCTACAGCAGGACCCAAATTTACTGCAGCAGCCAGTTCTTTTGTGTTGTGACACTACAGTGAAAGCAGTCGGCAGCCACTCTGCCCCTTTGGTATAGAGGGGCAAAGATGAGAAATAGCCTCCTTGGAAGTTCTATGTTTATTATTTTCTTTCAGGTTAGTTGCTACAGCTCAACAAACTGACGGAGATTCTTGTTGAGTTCCTCATTACAAACAGCGTTCTGAGCTGAACATGTTTTGTACATGTGAAGGCGCTGGAGGGCTTCCTCATTGGCACAGAAAATGCTACCGCTGGCACCATGTGACCAAGCTAAGGATTGCCTCCGGTTCTCAAGCAGCCACCCCATAACAAAAACTTTAAATAAAAAAATACGCATCTGGTATACCTGTCTTCGGGAGAACCAGACAAATACACATCAGATGAATTCTCTGCACTTGCTTTAAGTCTGAAAGTTACTATCAGAAAAGAAAGTACATAAATTATCCATTTTAATATGTTACCAAAATAAATTGCTAGATATCTAAAAAAAAATAAAAAAAAAAATCTAAAATTTGCTTTGGTAGAATAAGAAATGCAAAAGCAATTCCCAGGAAAATTATATAAATGGATCCGGTCATTGTGGCGTAAACCGACTCCACTCTGGAAGGAGTTATAGAGAGTCTGAAGAGTTTGTGTTTTGCTATATAAAACGTGAATCATGAGAGTTGGAGAGGGTGGGGGTCATGTTTCCCGCTTCCTTTCAAGATAATAATATTTCCCTCATTGAGAGCCTGTCATTAGAATACAGGGCAGAGTGTGCCCTTCTGTAGGAAACAGATGTTCAAAGATAACGTTCTAAAATAGAAAGAAACCCATTTCCTGTTTCACGTAACGGAATCTTTACTTGTCTCAGAACTGTTCCTCTACCTGCCCTGATTTCTCAGGTGGTTACTGCCTGCTTTTGTATCTTTAGTTTAACACTAGGGCACACACCCCTCTCCCAAATCTAAATCTGTTCACAAGTTTTAAACTTGTACTCCCTACAGGACACCATAATTTTTCCTAAGGTGCAAAATTGCACCTTCAACCTGGAATTCCCCTAAGGCCCAAAGTGTCGACTGTGCGATTATTATACATAGAAGGTCTCTGTTAGAGGAGTCTTGTGGTGTAGTGGTCCTCATCTCCAATGCCCCCCTTCGGATTAAGACACAGGCTTTCAGCCTGCTCAAAGATGAGCCCCCCTGTTGTATGGAAAAAATGCATCAATTGGAACGTGTGTCCAAAAAAACTTTTTTTCACAGTTACTTAATAATATACAGTGTTTTGCCAGAGTTTGTTCATTTAAACTAGCATAGTTTCACACTCGCATAAAACATTTATATATTTTTTCTACAGAAGGTTTATATTACTAGGTGTGTCAGTGTTTGTCTTTTGCCAGAGCTCTTGTCTGTGTGTCTCATTCAGGAGATGGCTGGTAACATCTCATCTCTTCAGGCAACGGGCTAAAGTTACGTTTTGAACAAACAGGATCGTCTATATATAGTTCATTTAAACTGCTGTATAAAAGGTCATGCATATATCCTTAATTAATACTTAGAAATGATTATCTCGAATTTATAAAGCGTCAATATTTTATACGCTGCTGTGGTACAAACCGAAACAAAAGGATAAAGAATGCCCGAGAAAACTGGTGGAAGGGGTTGAGATTAGAAAGAATCGGAGGGAGGTGGTGGGCCAAGGGGAACCTGGGTGAGTTAATCTGGAAGGCAAGTTGAGTTTTTAATGAACATGTAAATGCTGAAAGGCTAATGCAGTGGTTCCCAAACTGTGCGCCTAGGCTCCCTGGGGTGCCCTGGAGATCTTACAGGGGTGCCTCAGCCAGGGCCTGTGGTAAGCAAGATGGGGGACTACATGGTAATTATTTTGGCTTAGGGCTGCCTTGAAAAAATGTTGGAGACCCTAAGAGTGCCTGGAACTGAAAAAGTTTGGAATCCACTGGTCTAATGGAAGGAGGGAGAGCTTTCCAGGAAAGCGGAGGCTCTCTAAAGCTCTCCTGAGGACAAGCATTTAACAAGGAAACAAACATACCTCTCATATGCCCCGAAGGATGGGTGGCCTAGTGCTTCTGACCACACCCATTTGTCCTGGCTCCCAGAAGACCAATGTTGGGCAGTGGCGGAACTCCATTGGTACGGCAGGTGCCGTACACGGGGCCCATGGAGATAATGGGGCCCGCTGCATGGCACCGGGGCCCACAGTTCGCTAGTTCCGGGAGGTATGAATAAGAGATGTTATTAGATTTCATGATCGTGTATAAAAACCATGTACAAGCCTGCACCAGAAAAATGGCAGCTACAATCTAATTCATTACACCCAGTTTTCATGAATGCTCCACAATGCTGGGCTCAATGTGCCTCTTATATACAGACAGTGGAGGCAGTCATTTTGCAAGCTGCACCAGTATGTATAAGAATGCAGCCTATCGATTCTGTGGGGACCAGTGACAGCACTGAGGAGCTCAGCGATTCCTTCCATAAGGTCGGGAGGCATTTATGTAAATCATGCTGACATTTATAAAGGTGGGACAGGGAGCATCTTCTTTTGAATAGAAATGACTAATGTGGTGTTTGATTGCCAAAAAAAACGGAACAACTTTTTCCATTGTAAAGACGAGCTGTGTTTCGCTGGTATTTGTCCTAATGATTTCCTATGACTTGCTCCCTATTAATCTGCTGGCAGACTGATCCCTGCCATGTGTATGGAAATACTCATCTACTGCCCCTCATACGGACCTGGCACCTACATTTATAGTGGCTGCCATCTCTAAGCCCAGCTCAGGAGCTCCCTTGTGAGGGCTGTGTTGAGAGTGACTGTGATACAAGTTCTCTCTGGGGGGGGGGGTAATCCCAGCAGTCATTTTAACAGGGGGACCACTAAACCCCCAATTTAAAGGGATGCGAAGGTAAAATACATTGTTTAGATGTAACCTGCTGTTTGCCCGGTGGGTGGACCCAACAATGGGCTCTATCTCACCCACCTGTGAATGAATCTACAAACATCTGCCCCATGCACAGGCAGGTTTAGGAATAATAATAGTACATGTAGTGCAGGTGCAGAAAGTGTAGTTGGATATACTTACCAGTATTCAAATTAATGGGTGCCAGATCACCTTTCCTAATTAAGCAGACTTTGTTTACATCTTCCAAGTTTACACTCCAGCACAGTTCACTGAATTACCTTAGACCAAGCGTGCTCAACTAAGGTCCAGAAGACTTACCAACAGGTCATGTTTTCAGGATTTCTGTCTGTAGAAACAGGTGAGATAATTATTGACCCAGAAAATAGATTAACTTGCCTGTGCATGATTAACGAAATCCATTATCTCCTCACTCCATTACATAAAATAGTTACTACTTCCACATCTTTAGGACAGGGTCCTTAAAGGATCTGAGCAGGGAACAAGTGGAGTTAACATCACTGCACCAACGAATCAACCAATCCACACGGAGCATTCCTCCAACGTAATACTGCATAGCTGTCAGTCACTGTCGGCTTGTTGAGTTGGAAAAGCTCCTCTCTCCCAACATGGAAGGAGCCTGGAGAGCAGTAGTAGAGAGCATGATGAACAGATTTAGTTAAATATAAAACACAGTTATATCATGTATCTTATTCAGCTCCGTAATACACAGCCTTTGATATACAATTATATGTAAAACTTTGGGCATCCCTAACCAGGGATGCAGGGCACAAATGTGCCATGTGCAGACGTTTGGGTACCCTTAGAGGTGCTTTTTTCAGCTCGATTGCCTTGTAAGGTCCTATATTTAAGCCAGGTAAATTCGAGAGTTGAATACATAGCTCCTTATAACCTCTATCTGTTGTGCCTCCTCTCCAAACCCATGGGCTCCTCTAAGCAGTCGACTGTGGACTTGAAAATAAAGATAAGTAACTATTATAAAGCCGGACAAGGTGATCAAAAGACATCTAAACACGTCCAGCTTGGAACATTCACGGTGAAAAGCATGATTGCGACAAGGAAGTTAAGGGGAACTTGTGAAGTCAAGGCAAGATCTGGAAGACTCAGAAATATCTGACTCGTCCTCTGGTCAGATATGCAAAGCAGGAACTACGTATCACTGCAGAGAATCTGCAGAAAGGATCTGCTGACACTGAGTAGTAATCCACAGTACGGCTCTGCTAACACAGCAATCATCCAGGATATGAAAAAATTGTAAGAACGAAATCTTTTCTATGACCTTATCACAAAAAAAAACCAAAACTGAAGTATGCAGAACAATATTTTAGGAAGACAATGATCCAAAACATCTAAAAATAATCCATGAAGTACTTAAAGGAACGAAAGATGAAGTATTTGGAATTGCCTTCACAGTCCCTTGATTTCAATGTTAGTGAAGATCTGTAGTGATATAGAGATCTCTCTCAGACCTGCAGTGTATATAACAAGATCTAAGGATATTTCTGAGCTACAGTTCTGCCACGAAGAGTGGGAACAAATTCCTAAACTAAGAATAGAAAGTCTCTCAGCTGGCTGCAAGAAATGTTTAGAAGCTGTGATTTTTGCCAAAGGAGGCGTCACCAAGCACTGACGGACCGGGTGCCAACAATCTAGCACACGACCCAACACCACAAAAACGCAAATTTCAGCAAATGAACAGTAATTCCACATTAAAATGTGTAGAAATATGTCAAGTTTGAACCATAGGTTCCCAAATTTTGCAGAGAAAACTTTATAGTCACGCCAAGTTATATCTATATATCTCTCATATTATATACATATATATATATATATATATATATATATATATCTACTATATAAATGCCTAGTGGTGTGTGTGGAAAAAAACAAACCAAGCTGCAGCGCCACCTGCTGGGCAGGGTTATACACTGACCTATATATTTCTTGAAGGAGAAGTGACAGTTGGGAGTGGTTGGTGGTTGCCGGGGGTGACAGTGGGGAGTTTTTAACACCTTAAGTAGCTTGATGAAGGATGTGGCGATGAAGATGAAGGATGAGGTGATGGAGAAAAATTATGAGGTGGTGACATGTGGACAAAACCACGTTAAAAAAGGGCGCTTGCGTCGGGAAGTAACGCTCTTCCCCTGAGGAGGCCTGGGCTAGGCCCAAATGCATGACAAGAACCTTTTTAACACCTTAAGTAGCTTGATTTGACTAGAATGCATGAGTATCATACACGGGTTAACTTGTATGTATATATATATATATATATATATACACACACACATACATACATACATACATACATACATACATACATTACATACATACACACTCCAAAAGATATCCAATAGTGGTAAAGTCCATATTAATCTTTTTTTTTCTTCTTATGAACTATCTTTTCCTCAGAAGGTGATATCCTCCCAAATTTTATGGGTCACAGGCAGGGCTGCCAAGAGGAATTCAGGGCTCCGGTATAACAACTTCATGGGGGCCCCCTTATAGTTGAGCATGGTAAAAAAAAAATGCCCCACCACAAAAGTAGCTGTGGGTGTATTCATACGATTGGGGCGTGGCTATGCATCATTGGGGCATTGCTAACAGTTGAAAATTGCTAGGCCACCATCCTACGGAATAAAAACCTGCATTGTTGTGCACTCCTGGCTTTAAGGACTTCTAGCACCATAGTGCTTCTAGCACCATATAAAGAATGCAGTGTGTATATACAGAGTTAACAATCTTGACCTGCCCCTTACATTGGGCAGAACAGTCACCAAAAATTGGGATTGTCTCATTAGAATCACAACATTTCACAGACTCCTGCTCTCTCCTATCTGTTCTTGTCACCACCTGTGGCTGCTGGTATCTTTAGTTGCAGCTTGTCTGGATCCTGGAATGTTGGGGGCCCTATTTGGAAAAAAAATGGGTACATTTAGAAAATTCAAACCAGCCCTGGCGTTAAATCAATAGCACCCACTAGTAAAAATCAGGCCTTCCTCCAGCCCCAACATTAAAATAATAGTATTCCCATTTAGTAAATTAACCTATTTCCCTCCCTCCAAACGGCCCCAGCAATAAATTAATAGTATTTACATTTAATAAATATACCTATTTTCCGTAACCATCACTGCCATTAAATAATTCAGTCACATTTAATAAAGAGACCTCATTCTCCACAAACTCACCCCCACATTCAATAGCCCCCAAACCACCCCATCTTAAATTAATAATTTCCCACTATTAAATTGCCCCACAAACAAAATAGCACCCATTAATTAGCCACCACCTACCTCATACACACTACATTGCCACAAGGCCCCTGTGCCATCACACACATTGCTGTGGCCCCTTCATCATCACCACGCTGTGCTCCCTTATGATCACACTGCACCCCCTATGCTGCTTCCCCCCCCTCTTCATCACACTGTGCCTCCCCCTTTTTTTCAATCACACTGTGCCTTTCTTCCCCCCCCTTTTTTCAATCAGACTGTACCCCCCCTTTTTTCAATCAGACTGTACCCCCCTTTTTTTTCAATCACACTGTGCCCTTCCCCCCCCCCTTTTTTCAATCACACTATGCCCCCCCCCCTTTTTTCACACACACTGTGCTTTTCTGCTTTCCTTCCCTTTCCCTCCGTTCCTTTACTTACCTTTCTATTGGCTTCTTTCATCTCTTTACTTCTCTTCTGACTTGCTTACTGGCTCCTCTCTGCGCCGCTACTCACCGGGTGTTTTTTTGTACTTTTTTTCTTCAACCACCCTGCTCACCCCACCAACGAACGGGAGCTCCCCCCACCCCCTGCGCAGATGAAAAAAACAATAAATTAAAAACACAAAAAAGAGAAACAAGTAGTTTAAAAAAAAAAAAAAAGCCGTCGGCAGAAAGGGCATGCCCGATCCCAGGTGATTAGTACCCACCCCCCGCTCGGCGGCCCTGGTCACAGGTATACAAAAAAAGAAGGAGCGTGTGTGTATAGTGTAGCACAGGGGTCGGAAACCCCCCCCCCCCCACCTCCGACATGAGTGCCGGAGCTGCCTTCACTGCAGCGCATCACCGAAACGGAAATGGTGCATAAGCAGCAGTTCCTCCCGGGTTCCAATGAGAAACGGATGACTTGTGTGTCTACAAGAGGTAACATAGGCAAACCGAGGGGGGGGGGGTTTCCTAGTGTCTGGAAACCCCCATCCAAGCCTGGGGCACTGTATAATTGAGGTGGCTGGACCCTGCCCCCGCTTCACATGGCTCTGCTTTGAAAGGGAGAGCTGCGTGCACCTAACAGTAGTGCATGCAGCATTGTCGCATGTATTTATTGCAGCATGTATGTATACTATAGGGATAGGAAGAATTGGAGAGCAGCCGAGCACTGTCTAACATTATAGCCATGCCCCCAGCATGATGGTCACGCCCACTGGTAGCGTGGTATGGAAACCCCCCTCTACAAATCCTGCGTTTGCCCCTGGGTAAGTCACGCACACAGCTGGCTAATGTGGCATCATTAATTGGGGGCACTTATGTGAGGCGTAATGTGAATTGGGGGCACTTGTGTGGCAGAATGAGTTTAGGGTACTACTCTGTGGAATGATATGAACTGGGGTCACTACTCTGTGGCATAATATGAACTGAGGGCTCTACTAGCCAGCATAATACGAATTTAGGGTACAACTGTGTGGCATAATTTCAACATTTATTTGTTGGTCCTATTAATATTTCTCAATAAATATACTAGTATATATCTCAAAAACCAAATAAAGCCAGTGACATATAAAATGAAGTGACAACGCACACCTTTGTGAGTGCGCTTACTTTCAAGATAACAGCAAGACATCTGTCACCGCTTGTGGTAGCAATCTTCGGGGGAAACCGAATGTAGTCAATCGCGAATGTATTTGGTCATTCAGAAAGTATAATCCTTCCGTCAGCAATTGCAAAATACGGAACAAGATTTGAATGCTAAGTAATATATACAATATATGCTTATTCCTCTATGTAAGTGGACTGGACATCCGCTTTTTTAGTTTCTATAAGAAAACTACAGTGTATAAAAGATTTGAGTTATATAAATTGTTCATTGTTTTGATGTTTTTAGAAACTTGTATATTATAACGTTTATGAAAATAAATAATAACATCGACATGCAGGTATGGTGTCTCTCATATCATATTCGGGTATTCTCGCCGCCTACCAGATTTTGTAGATCTTATTCACATATAATAGTTCCTCTATGGGGCCCAAAAAAGCAACTGTGATGCAGGATAGGTCTGGTGGAGATCCTTGAGATGATGAAGAGACCACTTACCCAACGCGTTTCGTCCTGTAGAGGTCTTTTTCAAGGCAGCATATAGGCTGCAGCAGAGGCTCTGCCATCCCTGCCTCTTCCCAGGTCATCACACGGCTTTTAGCCAATGACTATCAAAATCCCAGCGCCAATAGTCCTCATGCTGCGACTTAGAAAGATTATTGCATTGGCATCCGGAAATCCCAATGGGACGTTAATGGAACGTTAAGGGGGTTATTCAATTAGGTTTGCGGTCCGTAGTAACGCACCGGAACGGGCTGCGAAGGCAATCCACGGTACTGCAATAACGTGGATTTTCTTGCGCACCCCATAGGGTTTCAACGGTAAATCCACGTTATTGCGGTACCATATTACCGTCAGTACTGCGCACTTTTCACGGTAACGACGGAAACCCTAATTGAATACCCCCATAAACGTTGATCCTGCTCAGTAATTTGACCCTCCATCTGAAATTATCAGGGACCCCAACAGCACAGAACTCTGGGGTGTGACCCCCACAATTTAGGTAAAGGGGGGAGTGATTATATAATAAGATACAGAAACAGACCAAGTGTTTAATTAGTATTTAACAAAGGCATCTTTACCAAATCTAAAATCAGTATTTTCCAAGAGAGCAGCGTTATTTGCTGACGGAGGTAGAGATCCTCATCCTGCGCAAACAATTATTATGCCCACCTTGAGATGCGATCGAGGACTGAAAACCACATAAGGCAAAAAAAATAAAAAGGCAAGTTGCTCAATCAGTTTATAAGATATGCAAATGAATACTTCCACTTTATTCTATTAAATGCAAGCTTCAGACTGTGGGGTATATTTACTAAACAGCGAGTTTGAAAAAGAGGAGATGTTGCCTAAAGCAACCAATCAGATTAACTAAATAACTAGAATCTTGTTGGTTGCTATAGGCAACATCTCCACTTTTTGAAACCCGCAGTTTGGTAAATATACCCATGGGTCTATGTTTGCGGTCTGGAAATTGTATGATAGGCTGCTATGTATAACATTCACTTTGAGATCACTTTGCGAGAAATGGATTAGTTAGTGATGGCTGCACTTTAGATCAGCTCTACACCTTCGCTCCTACATCTTCTCACAAATATAAAAGTTACAAATGTGTGTAGACAGTGGGAAATTACATGATAGAGATGCCTCAGCAAACCATGGACAGGGTTGTTTAAAAAGATCTTCTGATTATCATCACAGTTCAGCTAGAACCATAGGGTTCAACGACCACTGTTGTTGCCATCCTGGTTCCTCCTTTGGTTAATTCTGCGGCCTCCTTGGTGGCTGCCCCCGAACATGGGGAACAAATGTCCTGGCTCTGTATCCTGCAGAGAGCAGGATGCTAAAGAACAACAACGCAGCTACTCTAAGCTAGCTAATAACCATAAACGTGGCAGCCTTCTCTATAACTAAAAATTGAAAGAGGTTCCGTTAAGATAAAGGGACAGTTAGTGTTATCAGCAACTGTTTTAAGAGGTTTCATGTTTTCACCACGCACTGCCTCTCCTCGTTTCAACCATCATGTCTCACCACCAGTCCCTGCACAGAAATGCCAGTCGCCAGTGTACAGCTCTAGGAAGTATGTCAGCGCTTTATAAATAAAGGATAAAAAAAAATAACAATAACGTCACAATTTCTTTTCACTATAAATACTTATTTTCCAGACAGGCTTTAGCTTGCTAGCAGCATGAGAAGTTTCCCTTTCTGTTACATAGTTCTATATCAGTGTTTATCAACTCCAGTCCTCAGGACACCTAACAGTGCATGTTTTCCATATCTCCTTGCTTAAGCACAGGTGTGTTCATTACTGACTGACACATTCTAACACAGGGCTGTCCAACCTTTTAGCTTCCCTAGGCCACATTGGAAGACGACGAGTTGGTTTGGGCCGCACATAAGATACACTAACAATAACGATAGCTGATCATCCAAAAAACCATAGAAAACATAGTTAACATATGTATATGAGAAAAAAAGTGATATATATATATCACTTTTTTTTCAAATCCCCCTATACTTACCTTTCAAGCGCCCTGTTCAAAAAATCCTCTCTAGTTATTATACTATAATCACTTTTTGTATTGTTACGATGCAATATCAATAAAGTGCATTTAAGCCAGGCATTGTATATCAGGGTGCCCTGACCAGGCCTGCGGCACCTGACATATACATCACTGTGACCCCAAATTGTGACCTGTTTTGCTAATTACACCACTGTTAGTTAATGGGCCAAAGAGAATAATATATAATGCCCCATTAGTAATACAAGTAGAAGTATGTAGCAGGGAGATAAGGTCCATGATGCTCCAGGACCAGGTGACTTTTATTCACTGGTCAGCGTCCCTTGAAATAATAGAAAAAATCCCCCTTATTTACCTTTTAATCGGCTTGTTCTCCTGTCCTCTTCTCTTCTCCAATTCTCTGCTGCTGATTGTTCTTCTCGCGCGGGTGACTTCTCTGTGCTGCGCTCCGCAATGGATGTTGGGCGTGATGACATCACGCCCGACATTCACTGCGAGCACCGCAAGGAGGAGGAGACAAGGGAGGGAGCCGGAGTACCAGCTGACGTGACCGCGTGACCGCAAGGTAAGTATTTTCTTTTCTTTTTTTTGCAGGATTTTTTTTCCCCATTAACAGTGCTGCCCCCTTGCCACAACCAAAACTCCTTCTGGGCCACATTTACAGGCGTGCTGGGCTGCATGCGGCCCGCGGGCCGCGGGTTGGACAACCCTGTTCTAACAGATCCACAGGTGGTATAAGTATTTCCCTTGTCACCTGGAAAGCATGCGCTGTTAGGGGTCCTGAGGGCTAAAGTTGAGAAACACTGTTCTATATTATATTGTGTAGCGTGGCCACCTGATATATACACAAGTGATTGCTTTACGTCCGCAGTATGTTCAGCCTGATTTGCTATCACTACAGCTGTTCATACTGCGGTGATCGCATCTCAGGCTGGACACGCAAGCCCAGATTTGTGGAGAGGCCAAATTGTCCTGGACTTCGGGTGGCATAAATTCAGGGGCCTGCAGGATGCACCTTGTTCTATCAAACTGTTGTCTGGGAGCAACATGTCATTGGAAGACATGGAGTTTGGGACTAAGAGCTCTGTGACTAAAGGAAAAAGGACGACAATATCCAAGGAAAAACAGTTTGATCCAAGCCTGTGGGCAGATACAGTCACTCATCTGTAGTGCGGAGTAACAAGATCAGTGTTTAGTTTGAGCACACAGGCAAGCTGTCCTGACTTGTAGACTGTGTAATTGGCAGAATAAGAACAGACACCAAGAATGTCATGATCCAGGGCAAGAGCAGGGTCACTGTGCATTTGGACATAAAGAGAAAGCAGACAGCAGGTTTCCTCTATACAGCCTGTGCTACTGTGCAGTCTTTTAAACATAAGGGGGCGAACCTACACAATCAGAGGCAGCAGACAGTTTTATATCTGTGTACACAGAACAGCGGCTTGTGTTCATCTGTGGGTAATTGTGAGAAAATAAATGTGTGGTTACTGAATCAGGGAGAAAATACATGGCCTGGGGTATGTACGACTGTAAGGAATTGTGTGTGAGGGTTGGGGGTAGTTACAGTCTGCCTAAACTGAGAAGTATGAGAAGTGCATGGAGTGTAATAAGTCTTCACCATCTCCCTTTACTCACCCACAAACACCAGCCTGTCCCTGTTGTCTATCTGTCCTATTAATATCATTGCCATCAGGTCTCATGTATCACTGGACAGGTGGAAATGACTGTGTCCTCCTTACACACCTTCCTACCATCTCCATCATTACAGCAGAGTGCCTCTCATCCACCCCCTCCGCCTTCATGAACTTGACACTGGTTAGACCAGTTTGGGAGGTGCAATTGGGTGACTGGGACCAGCTGACCTGGGTGGGGGAGAGAGAGGGAGTGAAAATAGAGCTTAGAAGGAGCAGGCAAGTGAGGGAGGCAGCTGCAGGGAGAGAGGGAGTGAGCTGCTGGAGGAGGAGGAGAAGAAGGATCCGGGTAACGGCAGGGGAGACAGCACAGCATGGGGGATCAGGAGAATTACTATGGGAAGCACGGTAAGTAGGTGCTGGCAGTGATATGGTGCATGCTCGGTGTGTCTGGTGTAGATAATCTAGGTGTTTTCACTTATTGGCCTGCTGTAAACACTGTGCATCTTGGTTTGATCATGGTAACTGTGCACAAATACCAGTGCTGCCTGAGAGCCTGCAGTTATGTTACTATCCTACACTAATGTGGTCAGTAGGTCGTACTTTATTACACTAGTAATTAGTCCTGTCTAATAGTGTGTCCTTATAGCTTGCAGCCAGCAGATTGACCTCAGCTAACAAAGGATATGTCTTACTAACCTCCCAGCAGTCTATAGGTCATATTACAACCAATACTGTCTGATAACCTGTCCTGATACTTTGCAGGCATTAAATAGATGTGTGTGTGCGCTAAAATGTAACTAGTATTTGTATGATAATCTGTTGTCCTGATATACTGTGTAGTGAGATTATACTATGAATCTGATCAATGTATAAATAGTACTGGCTGAGCCTGTCCTCCTCCTACACTAAACTAATAGCCAGCACTGGCTGAGCCTGTCCTCATCCTACACTAAACTAATAGCCAACACTGTCAGAGCCTGTCCTCATCCTACACTAAACTAATAGCCAGCACTGTCAGAGCCTGTCCTCATCCTACACTAAACTAATAGCCAGCACTGGCTGAGCCTGTCCTCCTCCTACACTAAACTAATAGCCAGCACTGGCTGAGCCTGTCCTCATCCTACACTAAACTAATAGCCAGCACTGGCTGAGCCTGTCCTCATCCTACACTAAACTAATAGCCAGCACTGGCTGAGCCTGTCCTCCTCCTACACTAAACTAATAGCCAGCACTGGCTGAGCCTGTCCTCATCCTACACTAAACTAATAGCCAGCACTGGCTGAGCCTGTCCTCATCCTACACTAAACTAATAGCCAGCACTGTCAGAGCCTGTCCTCCTTCTACACTAAACTAATAGCCAGCACTGGCTGAGCCTGTCCTGATCCAACACTAAACTAATAGCCAGCACTGGCTGAGCCTGTCCTCATCCTACACTAAACTAATAGCCAGCACTGTCAGAGCCTGTCCTGATCCAACACTAAACTAATAGCCAGCACTGGCTGAGCCTGTCCTCATCCTACACTAAACTAATAGCCAGCACTGGCTGAGCCTGTCCTCATCCTACACTAAACTAATAGCCAGCACTGGCTGAGCCTGTCCTCCTCCTACACTAAACTAATAGCCAGCACTGTCAGAGCCTGTCCTCCTCCTACACTAAACTAATAGCCAGCACTGTCAGAGCCTGTCCTCCTCCTACACTAAACTAATAGCCAGCACTGTCAGAGCCTGTCCTGATCCAACACTAAACTAATAGCCAGCACTGGCTGAGCCTGTCCTCATCCTACACTAAACTAATAGCCAGCACTGGCTGAGCCTGTCCTCATCCTACACTAAACTAATAGCCAGCACTGGCTGAGCCTGTCCTCATCCTACACTAAACTAATAGCCAGCACTGGCTGAGCCTGTCCTCATCCTACACTAAACGAATAGCCAGCACTGTCAGAGCCTGTCCTCATCCTACACTAAACTAATAGCCAGCACTGGCTGAGCCTGTCCTCATCCAACACTAAACTAATAGCCAGCACTGGCTGAGCCTGTCCTCATCCTACACTAAACTAATAGCCAGCACTGGCTGAGCCTGTCCTGATCCTACACTAAACTAATAGCCAGCACTGGCTGAGCCTGTCCTCATCCTACACTAAACTAATAGCCAGCACTGGCTGAGCCTGTCCTGCTACTCTGCATCTGGGAGATCCTCCTACACAAAACTAATAAGCACAATATTATCCCCCTTGCTTGACTCCTTGCATGCAAAAACCCACACATGGAATAGGCTCACGGTAACTGGTAGAATTAAAATAATTCAACCAAAATTCACCAATCGGTCACCAGTCTATATCCCTGGGGATACCATCATAGTTGATCAGCATATCTCCTACTGGTCTGGGCGGACAAATAAAGAACGAGAATTAAATGAACCTTATTGGATCTCTTACATCTTGTCCCTTCCTGCTACTATGTGTTACAAGTGGGGCATCTTCCTGATTGGACGGGGCATCCACCTGATAATGTTTTGCAACAGTTCCTTATGGAACAGGTGGGGTTCAGTCATACACGGAAGAAAAACTTGGCTCCACTTATTGTCCAGGTTGTTTGCATCTAGAGTTGAGTAAAAACATTATCGGGTGGCATAGGACTTGACTCGGATTAACAAGTTTCGAACAATGTAAAAATGGGGAAACTTCTTAAATTTGAGGATAATGGGTCCTGTTTTAATTATGGTGTTACCAAGGTGGGTCAGCTTTATGTTCAAGACCTTTTAAAGTCCTTTACGACAACATAGGCAGAGTTTAGTTCTCCAGAAACAGCTTTTTATGGATATCTTCAGCTTCCCTATGTTCTGGAGATTCCGTTTGATTGTGGCAAGCCAAGGCTTTTAGTTCACCCATGAAAAACACCCATCAGAACCAAGGTACTCAAACTAATTTCTGGAATACAGTATATGCTGTTCTGATGAGGAATGTTAATGCTGAAAGCCTCCCAATGATTCGAGCAAAATGAGGAGAGGGCCTAGGATCTGTTACAGATCTTACGTTTTTGAGATTAGCATATCAACACTATGCGCAGAAAATCTGCACATTCAGTTGTACAATCTACATAGAGATATCTCACTCCTGTAAGATTGATGAGATTTAGAGGATGCCCTAGCGCAGTTTGCGCTAAGTGTGATGTAGGTACATTTCTGCATCTGGTATGGGAATGTCCAATACTGATTCCCAACCATGGCCTTATCTGTGTGGAGTTTGTATGTTCTCCCCATGTTTGTGTGGGTTTCCTCCGGGTGCTCCGATTTCCTCCCACACTCCAAAAACATACTGGTAGGTTAATTGGCTGCTATCAAAATTGACCCTAGTCTCTCTCTGTGTGTGGTGTGTATGTTAGGGAATTTAGACTGTAAGCCCCAATGGGGCAGGGACTGATGTGAATGAGTTCTCTGTACAGCGCTGCGGAATTAGTGGCGCTATATAAATAGCTGATGTTGATGATGATGATGATTAGGTTTTGGTTTGAGGTGACCTGTTGTATCAGCCGGACTGGTGTTTCGGCCTATGTGTACGCCCCTCGGGTGGGTCTGTTTGGGCTGTCTCGGAAAATGAAAACTGGCCAGAGGATCTAGAACATCCGCTGAATGTACTTGCATTGACCAAAGTGGCTATAGCAAGTCCATACATGGCTAAGGAAAGTTCAAGCTTTCATAATTTGGTATGGCTGGTAAACAAAACTATAGATCACGGACGGCCTGTGTACCTAACTAGGGGCTGCGAATGTGGTCTGAGACAGGCATGGACGACCTCTGTCCCTCCAGGTGTTGTGAAACTACAAGCCCCAGCATGCTTTGCCAGCATATAGGTTAGGGTATGCTGGTAGTTTCTTAACACCCGGAGAGCCACAGGTTGGTCCAGGTAGTTACATTCTCATATTAGGGATGGGGCTGGTGGCTTAATCAGGTTACATTAGGGAAGAGGAGGCTGTTTTGTCTGTTTTTTTTATTTATTTTTTTACTTTATAATAAAAATGAATATTTTTTTTTATGACAAAAAAACAAGCACCCTCTGAAAAGTGGACACGCTTGTATATTTCTGCACCTCTACAATCACCTCAATGTGCACACATGCTGCACCCACATTCCTACCAATCTAATTATTTATAGACCAGGAGATTTGAGTGCCAGAATGTTTAACTCTGTGCTTACTCTACTTATTTCCCTGCACATGGCAACCAGTATAAACGTTCTACACCTACATTGACGAGCTCTATGAATGTTGCCATAATCTGACCCTTCCACTAAAAATGTAGTCTTTGTTTTGCACACGTTACAGTTTTGATCTTAAAGAGCAGAAAGAACTTTTCAGCCCACGTGCAATGTGGAATTGGACTTAATTGCACGTTGTTAAATTGATTTGCCCTTTTACGTTTGATCGTTTTGGATCAGTCATTAACGGAATTGTTGTGTTCTTGTTTGCTTTTGCGTGTGTGTGTTGATAAACAATTCAGTGTATTTATAATATTATGTGGTTGAAGAAAGCCCGGCTTTTGCACTATGGTAAGAACTGCATTGGCTACAGAAAAGCTGTTGTGGATTTTAATTAACTGATTTAAATGTGCTAAAACTTTAATAAATGTTTTCCTCCTGAGCGGTCTTAGTGCCTGGTGATATTTTCTTTTTTTTTTTTTAAATTGCTGGGGCTAGCCCCGGGCCACCTGCCTCTGAGTGTCCCAGCAGAGTTTTTAAGTCTTAGGACGCTGATTCAGAGGCGTGACGCAGCTGTTTCTCACACTTGGTCAAGACCTTTACACAACTTCTACTATTTTCCCACTCACAAGATCGGCTGTGCATATTCAAAAGCCATAAGCTACAAGGAGCCAGGATGTAATCTTACACCAGCGCTCTTTCAATTCAAGGGTCTAAGTCAGTGGTTCCCAAACTTTTTCAGTTTGTGGCACCCTTAGTCTCCATAACTTTTTCAAGGCACCCCTCCAAAATAAATACCGAGCAGTCCCGTTTTTAAGTCTTAGGGGCATATTCAATTGTCCGGTTTCCGCGGCGCGTTAAAACTATTACCGTATAGTTAGCTGGATTTCAGCTCAGGGAGCTGCAAAATGAAATCCAGCTAGAAAACTACCGTAATAAAGTTTTTTTCGCACACTATTACCGTAATAATGGTAATAATGCGCGGACCACGAGATTTTCGGCGTTTCCGCCGACAATTGAATATGCCCCTTTTGAGTCAAAACAATGTAAGTATTTGGGTCAGGACAGAAATACTTAGTAAGTTGTTTGCAAAAATAATACACATAAATCCAAGGGAAAAGAATATTTTTATATATTTTTTTCACTTATATTTCTGTCAAAGAATAATTTACAGCTAATATTAAGAGGAATAAGATCAAACAAAATAAAACAACAACATGTACAAAAATCATCACACTGGGCCCCTGTTCATCCACACACTCAGTGCCCCTCTTCATCCACACACTCAGTGCCCCTCTTCATCCACACGCTCAGTGCCCCTCTTCATCCACACGCTCAGTGCCCCTCTTCATCCACACGCTCAGTGCCCCTCTTCATCCACACGCTCAGTGCCCCTCTTTATCCTCTTGCCCCTCCATTGCTGTTTCCTTTCACCTTCCCCCCCCTGTTGCTTTACTTACCATACTTGGCCTTCTTTCTTCTATTTCTTCTGTCTTCTCTTCTATCTTCTTACCAATCCGGCGGTGCCAGGGACCCAGCATCCTCCTCTTTCCTGCAGCTCCTCATTGAATATGTCTGACGTAAGCAGGGAGGAGGATGCTGGGTCGCGGGCGCCGCCGGTTTGACAAGTTGTTTGTTTTTTCTGTCCCCGGGCCGCGGCACCCCTGTGACAGCGCCGCGGCACCCCTGGGAGCCGTGGCGGACACTTTGGAAAAAGCTGGTCTAAGTGAAAGTCACAATTCTGGTCAGTGGCAGCGAGAGATCATTTAGTAGGTGCAGACAACACCCCAGTAACAGAAGCATCTGGTAGATTGTTCATGGGAAGGATGCTGTTATAATACTGTAATAATAAGGAATATCCCAAGAAATAGATGGATACATTAACAATGCAGCAAAAGGTATTGCATTGCGACAGCACTTAAATATTTTTACATAATGTTATAGGGAAAGGGGGGGTTTAACCATTTTGAGAGCTAAACCATGAGAAGAAATTTGTGGGAATACAGCATTTCAAATTACAAGGGACGAAGCCTTAGTGATGTCTCTACATTCTAGTGAGTGAATAGGCTGCAGTGTGTGGAATATCGGCTCCACCCACAAAATGGCTGCCTTCAATGTACCTCAGTGATTCTCATTGATTGTTTGAGCTCAGAAAAAAGCAGCCCCTGTTGTGCAGACAATAGATGCATATTAACATGTAATTCAAATGTTTTGGTTTTTTTTAAAAAAAAAAATATATATATTTTTTTTTTATTGTAAATCAACAAAACATGTCAAGACAGGTACCGGTGGTGTGTTGGTTTAGTACATAGCATAAGATTACACATAGAATCCCTCTAATGCTAGGATAGGTATTTGAAAGGGTAGTGGTATAACTAGAGTGCAAATGAAGTTTATGGGCAGAATTGGGGGTCACCTGTGGTCTAAAGAACAATGTAAATAGCATTTGTGCATTGTCCTGCACGCAAGAGAACTTTTAAAACCTGTACAAGATCTAATTGGATCTCTTGCATACAGCATTAGAACATAAGGTCTTATGGCCCCTGAGAATAAGGAGTCTGGGAAGGGGACCTATTAAAAAGATACCATAGGCATCGTATTTATGGGATTTATTATTAAGTTAGGCCATGATTTTAATTTATTTCCCCATTGCTACCAGGTGTCAAATATTGGTGAGGGCCAATTGCATGGAGGGAGCATCAAAGTGTTTGCAATGGGTGGCTGTCGGGCCCCTGGCTGCATTAATAATCTGAACTTCTAGTTTATCTCCATGATTATCCAGATCGGCGGCTAGGAGCCCCGGGAGAGAGGAACAGGGGTTCCTAATGATTGAGATATTGGTCATCTTACTTTGAACATATAAGATTCCATCCCACTAAGTCACAGTTTTGGGGCAATGACTACCCTATGTGGTTTTAAGAATTCACCGCACATTCCTTTTATCTAAATTCAAAACTCATATATAAATCCATATTGTGTAAACCACCAGACTGAGAGTAGATGGGTGTGTCGCTGTAGATGTATAAAAATATGTAAGAAATGTGGAACGTAATAGAAAGATTGGGTTGTGCCAAGTGCTGAATTTCGGCCAGCACCTGCTTTATCTCCCTTAGCTAGATCCTGGCTAGCATTGATAAAGTGGTCTCGGCAAACAAGTTAACTGAGCGTATTTGGATTCTCCTTATAGTAAATAAGCTACTGCTAATCAGGAAAAGAGGCTTCTGGGATATGTATTTATCTGGCAGTACTCTGAGTCCATGTTTTATCCAATGGGTACATAGAGCACGTCCTAGGCCCATGCTGAAACGGAACTCCCACCGACGGACTGTTTTGCCCTTGATGGGACTCTTTAGTGGAGGTTCGGTATTTTCACCAAATCTCATGGAAACCATGAGAATGAATCAGGGCAGTATGCAAATCAGGAGAGAAGAGGTATGGGAAATACCATTTGCATGGCGCACAGTGATTGGTGGGGACAATATTTGCTGTCGCAGACAGTATAAGGTCTAGAAATGTCACTGAAGAGGACCCAGGTGAACCCAAGATAAATGTTCACAAAAAAATAAAACTACTATGCAGCTGGTGAAGGCAACGCTGCCTCGTTTACTTGACTGACTTCCTCTTTTCTGTAATTTCTCGACCCTCAGATAATTGACTTAAATGCCAGCAATGTCGGTGAGTCTGACAAGCTAGAGGTGTCTAGTGGGAAGGATTATAAATAATCTCTGTATAATAACCCTGCTAACCCCCAGCTAATGTATTGGGCTGTAGAAAGATGGAGATTGAAGTGATTTCAGTCTTGAAATGCCACCTGTGTCATTAGTTCACCAAGTAAGAAAAGGTAATGTTATAGTATGCCGAGGGCAGCTGGAGGGGGCTGCACTCTAGCTCTGCTCTTCGTCCTACCTCCCACGTATAAAACCATGAAAACTAGTGTAGGTGGTGGGAAATTAGAGTAGCCGGGGACAGTCCTGTTTAGAAGATCTGCAGAATATCTGGATCCAGTTAGTTTAACTATCACTGCCATTGCCACCCCGGTTCCTCCTTTGGTGATCTCAGCCGCACCCTTGGTGGCGGCTGCTGCCCCCGAACATGGGGAACATGTGTCCAGCAGCGGGCATGATACTAAAGGTAAACAGGCTGCACACAGAGGACCAGACCACAGAGTGTCCCTCACCAGCCTTCTCTAGAACAGGAAGTAACATAAATGGTGAAGGAGGGTCAAGGTTGCCAACTGTTCTCCCTTTTTAATATGTACCCCCAGGTCACTCCCCATGATTAAGAGGTCACCACAAAAGTGTGTGTATTACATTAGCAGGAGTCCCATACATTTCTGTAATCGAGGCTGCTGCATCTCCCGCCCTCTTAGCCCTGCCCTATATTAGTCATTAGCGAGGAGACGACTGTACATGAGTGAGAAATCCAAGGTCTCGGCCTGGTATTGTATTGCAGATATGCCCCAGGCACCGGCTGTAAACAGACTATAAGCACAGGGTGTTTCCTCAGTAAACACGGTAATGCCTGAATACATGTTAACAAAAAAATAGCTTTCTGTTAAGTGAGCTCTGACCTGTGTTTATACATAATTATAGTGTGTATATGCCACAGCGACATTTCTTACATGAACATGTGGCTCAATGAAAGTGCAGAGTTTGGATTATTGTGTGTTGTACTCTAGAAGCCTTTGCAGGATTGTTTATATGGGTTTATTATCTCATGACCAGTGACTGTGGAACAAATTCTTGGTTCTGTGTATTCTCTCTGGGTTGTTTGTTGAGTTTGTTAGGTGTTTGTTTTTGTCAACTTTTTTTTTTTTTTTTAATCTTAATTGTGCCTAGTACAAAGGAATGTTTATGCCGGACACTGATTTGTGTTTTCAGTCATTTACGTACCTGTCCGCTCTCACAATAACATCACCGCTCATCCCCCAATGACCTCGCACACATCTCTCGCCCCCCTACACCCTGCCCCAAAACCACTATAAAATTGCCAGGAGAATTCTGGGTGGAGAGATGGGTAAGAGAAGATAAACAATGGCATCTGTACTAAATGGGGGCCTCTGCCTGCAGATTTATTAGCACATTGGAGAAACTAGTCCTATAACAAGAAAATGTACGCATTTGTCCCTTTAATATTTCTGTTACATTAGTGAAATGCAAATTCAAAATTAAAGTATACTGTAAGAATGCATTTAATTAGTGCAGAGTATCTGTAGCTTTCAGATGTGTTATACATGGTCTCATGTCATTGTGTTGGTCTTGGTAGGGTTTCTACCCCTCTCACTACAACTAGGGACCAGGGAAGAATGGACTGGTTTGTATGCAGTTATGCAATATACTGGCCTCCGATATTACAATGATAAGGTACCAGTTACACTGTGACTTGGCAGCTAAGGCAGACAATGCGGCTCGCTCTCTGTTTTTGTACATCGCTCAGCATGTGTACTTGGCTTGTCTCTAGCTCTGCAAAGCATAATTTTATTCATCTGTAGCTCCATCAGTTATCTTTAGCTGCTGCCAAATAACTGGATGCTTCTGTTCCCTCCCAGTTTTTCTTCCACTCTCTCTAATTTTAGCCAAATGTTTTTTTGTTTTGTTTTTTGCTTTTTTGGTACAATGTATTGGTCCAGAATCTGCAAACCAAAGATTATGCACACATGCACCTACACACAATGGAAGAGGAATGGAACATGTTTTGACTTCCCTACATTGATGTTTTCTGTTTGTTTCTTTATGCAAGCGTAGTATTCTTGGGAATTGTTGGAGCCAGTTTTGACAAAATCCCATTATGAGTTGTAGTCATGCTCGCTTTTTTGAACCTCCCCGGAGGTGATGTCCATGGGACATGTGCAGGGAGCAATTCCCATCATGACACAGTTCGGTGGGTGGGTGTTGCCATTATATAATTCACATTAAATCATCAAGGCCAACTCTTCATAAGAAAGTGACTATTTACTTGGGAGGAAGCCTACTCTGCCGGTAGTTTGGAAGGACTCTCCGAAATTCGTGAGTCTTCCAGACATTCTTTGAGAGTGGGCAAGTATAGTTAAAAAGATCACGATTATGACCGGCCAACTTATTGGCAACAAATTGAAATAAAAATCCCACATACATCTCACACTGCTACTGTGTACACAAAGTACCACAATAAAGGATGGTAAAATCCCTCTGTGCATAAATATTCCTCAATCACCTGCGTGCGCGCAGTCCTAAAAAGCAGTGTGTAAGAGACCCACAGTTCTCTGAAAACGGCAGGGTCAGAATAGAAGAGGGGAAACCACCCAGGTGACACTACTGCCCAGAGAGAAGGAGATTGTTTATTAACACACAGGGCACCCAGCTTACACAGGGAGCTGCTCCAAATTGGCAGTAACAAAAAAATGTCTTTAATTTATTTTAAAGGAGTGGCTGGTTATGAAGATTTTAACCAATTTTATCTTTTTCTATCTTCTGTTTCAGGAGAACCAAAGAAGTACGATCCAACTTTCAAGGGCCCTATACATAACAGGTAATTGACCGGGATAGGTGTGGCTGGTCTTTGTAATGCATTATAATGTACTGGTTTCATACTCGTCATGGAATTCGTTGTGTGAGAATGAAGACTATCCACTCACTAGTAACTAGTGACACCTGTAACTGGTGATGTTACTAGTGACTTGATAGCCCACAAAATGGTCCTCTCCACTGTCTGTAGGCGATGGACACTTTGTAATACTATTTTATGTATAGTTTACTTTTTATTTTGCTGTTTTCGTTCAGTAAAACATACATACCAGCTTTCTTAGTGAGTAGGGGCATAATGTCAAAATGGCTGCTGCTAAATAATACAATTTTCACTAATGTATTTTACTTTGCTGGGTAATAAGAATTTATTTGGCCAGAGACAGTACATAAACTATACGCTACTGCTTCAAATGGACAAAGTGGCTCATAAATAAACCATTGGTGATCATTTAGAGAACTGTATCCATTTAAACAACTCTCTGTAGGGTCTGTGGCTTCCATAAAAAAAATTGTGCACGTCCCTTTATTCGTATAGTAAAATACACGCGGTAGCTTTTTGCAGCACAAAGCCAGGTCTTTGATTTTCTAGCTCTCGTTCTGGGAATAACTTGAACCGGTCACCTGCAGCTTTTCTATGGTTGCTGTTGTACAAGATGTGACCGGTTCTGTAAAGATACAGCTCAACACAAGTCTGTATTATTATTTTTTTTCCAATGGTGTGAACAACGTGTCACTTTTCACAGCTGTTATTAGTAGGGATGTGCATCGGCGACTTTTGAGGTTTTGTGTCTTGGATCCGGATTTTCGCGATGTTTTGGGTTCGGATTTGTTTCGCAAAACACCTACCGAAAGGTTTTGGTTCGGATTTAAGGTTTTGGATTCGGATTTTTTTTGAAAAAAAACTAAAAAGTGTAAAAATCAAGTTTTTGGGCTTATTTTGACTCCTACGCTATTATTAACCTCAATAACATTCAATAACAATCATTTCCACTAATTTAAAGGCTATTCTGAACACCTAACACCTCACAATATTTTTTTTTTTTTTTAGTACAAAACGTTGCAACGAGGTATCTTTCTGGACTGCGTAGAGGAGTGTTCCCCACAATATAATTAAAAACCCATCAACTGGTCTGAATTACACCCAAAAATAGTATCTGGACTGCGTAGAGTAGTGGGCACTGGGCACCACAATAAAAAATATATAGAAAACCTTCAACAGGTCTGCATTACACTGCACATATGGCTGCTCCTCCATCCTCTCCATCATATACATGTTGGAGTTTCAGCGTGTGAAAACCTCTTGTTTTTGATAATGTCAGTGCATTTTGAATATTTTTCAATTTGCCCCACAACACTGAATGTACTTTATCTATGATACGCATCTATCTATCTTGACTGCGTAGTGTGGTGGCCCCGGTACACAATTTGGTACCGAGGCCACAATATAATTAAAAAACCCTCCACGGGTCAGAATTCCACCAAAAAAGGGTATGGACTGCGTAGTGTGGTGTGCCCGGAACACAATTTTTTACAGCGCCAACAATATAATTAAAAAATTGGCCATCAACTGTCACCGTTGTTTAATATCTGATACACCTAAATATGGACTGCACAGTGGAGTGGCCCCGGTAGTAAATTTGGTGCCGGGGCCACAATACCTCCTCCAACTTCCAAGTGTAGTGTTTATAAAGACAGACAGCGCCGAAGTGTTATTTGTTGACTTTCTTAACCCTAAAATTGTCCCTGTTGCAAATATTCGTGCAATGGAGAGTTACTTTTTCATTGAAAGACTCAAGCTTTCAAGTGTAGTGTTTATAAAATATAAACAACAATACAGTAGTTTTAGAGCACGTCAATACCTCTTGTTTTAAATTATGACAGGGCATTTTACTTTTGGTTTAATTTCTTGAATTTGTTTAAATTTGGTTTTACTTTTTGAACATGGCAAACGACTGTTGATTGGTCATATAATGCAAAAAAAAAAGTTCCAAGATGGAATTGTCCTTGGGCCCTCCCACCCACCCTTATGTTGTTGAAATAGGACATGCACACTTTAACAAACCAATCATTTCAGCGACAGGGCCTACTAAACAACTGTGGCTGAAATGATTGGTTTGTTTGGGCGCCCACACCAATAAAACAATTCATCTCTCCCTGTACAAACTAAACAGGCTCTACTGAGGCAAGATGTCGTCCTCATCCTCAACCTCTGATTCCTCTCCCCCCTACAGTGTGTACTTCCTCCTCCTCACACATTATCAATTCGTCCCCGCTGGACTCCACAACCACAGGTCCCTCTGTACTATCTGGAGGGCAGTGCTGTACTTCATTGAGGAATTGATTATTCATTTTTATAAACATCATTTTTTCAACATTGTGAGGAAGCAACCTCCTTCGCCGCTCACTGACCAGGTTCCCCGCTGCACTAAAAACTCTTTCCGAGTACACACTGGAGGGGGGACAACTCAGTTAAAAAATAGAGCCAGTTTGTACAGGGGCTTCCAAACTGCCTTTTGGAGTTCTACCACGTCACTACCTCTAGTTAATTTAGATTGCAAGGCTTGTAAATATAAATACTTTGAAGATAAAAAAAGCAGGCTGCACAGATTGTGGAGCTAGAAAGTGTAATTAAATGGACCACGTTACTTTGGTGGCTATCTATGCCCCCCTCCCCCCCCCCCCCGCCCTACACTTGTAGTTGAATAAAAAAAAAAGCAGCCTGCATAGACTGTAGAACTAGAAATTCAAATATACAAAGAAATGGACAAAGGCTGTTTGGTATCTGTCCGCATCAGATCCCCTCTCCACTAGGGGTAAAATAGAAAACTATTCAGCCGTTATATAATCTAGAATATAAATAGAAATTGAGAAAGGCAATTTGGTATCTGTCTGCATCATAATCGTCAACATCCTCCTCAGCGCCAGCTACATCAATATCCTCCTCCCAGTGTACAACATTCACACCTTCATTAGCCAAATCTGTAACT
Source organism: Mixophyes fleayi (assembly GCF_038048845.1). Taxonomy (NCBI): domain Eukaryota; kingdom Metazoa; phylum Chordata; class Amphibia; order Anura; family Limnodynastidae; genus Mixophyes; species Mixophyes fleayi. Next base: position 42,942,282 of record NC_134405.1, read on the forward strand.
GGACTGTGGGTGATCCTTCCAGCATATGCAGAGGGCATGCTGCAAATGCTGGATGGAGTCACCTCTTCCCGTACAGTGATGGGAAGGTCAGGGTTCACAACCAACAACACCCTTGGACTCGCCTTGGGGATTTGTGATGTCATCTGTTTAGAAGGCAGAGTTCTTTGCTGTTTTGTTGTTGTTGCTGACAGCATAACTCTCATAAATTTTTTGTAGGGGGGGGAGGAGGAGGGCTTAGATCCTTGGGTGAAGCTGGACCACTAGTCATGAACACGGGCCAGGGCCTAAGCCGTTCCTTGCCACTACGTGTCGTAAATGGCATATTGCCAACTTTACGTTTATCCTCAGATGATTTTAAGTTTCTCTTTTTGCTATTTTTTGAGAACTTGGGCTTTTTGGATTTTACATGCCCTGTACTAGGAGATTGGGCATCGGGCTTGCCAGACGACGTTGATGGCATTTCATCGTCTATGTCATGACTAGTGGCAGCAGCTTCAGCATTAGGAGGAAGTGGGTCTTGATCTTTCCCTACTTTATCCTCCAAATTTTGGTTTTCCATTATATGTAGCACAAGAGAGCGCACCCCTAAGCCACACACACTCTGCAAAGCCTTTAAAAATTATATGCGGCACAGGAGAGTAGCACTGGACTTATACTGCTGAATCAGTGAACTTTGTAATAGCAGTACCACTGGACTTATACTGCTGAATCAGTGAACTTTGTAATAGCAGTACCACTGGACTTATACTGCTGAATCAGTGAACTTTGTAATAGCAGTACCACTGGACTTATATTGCTGGATTGTTTTTGCAAATTTGGTTATAATTATTTTTTTTATTTTTTAAAAACTTGGGAATATTGGGGAAATAACTATGCCCTTAGAAGCACAGAGCACAGGACACAGCACCACTGGACTGAGCACAGCACAGCACAGAACTGAACAGCACGAGATATAGCAGGACAGAGGACCACCTAACACACCCTCCCTCTACCCTGATCAATGCCCGAGTGAAGATGGCGACGACTAGCGGGGAATTTATAGGATCCGAGTATCGCGAGATCCGACAACGGGATTGAGTCAGAGCCTCAGTTTCAGATTTGAATTTGGCGCCAATACCCGGATCTGTCTCGGATCCGACTCGGATCGGCAACGTTCGGGTGGGCTCGGATTTCAGAAATCCGAGTGCGCTCATCTCTAGTTATTAGTAAGACCTAGCTGTGTTGTGGCTTATTAACTGGTAGTGTTGGAGGAACACGATGACACCAGAGTGTGGTGTGTAGATATAGTAAGTCCTATCATCGGTTTTCTGGGTTGTTTGGTTTTGTGGTGGGGGGGTGTTTTGGGGATAGGAGGGTGTAGGTAGTCCTTTTCAAAACTCTCTCACCATGACTTTCAGACCATCTAGGTTTACAATGACCAATGTAATTGCCAGTGGAAACCTTATCTTGTAGGATATCCCATTGAGTCCCTTAGCTTGGGCTTAGAATAACGGATATATAGCCAGTACTAACCGTTAAATAGAGTTAATGCAGAAACATGTTGTTTGCATCACCGTGACGAGCCAATGACAGTAGCCACAAGCGAGGGGAGGATCACTCTGTAAAAATAAACACAAGTCCACAGCTTCCATTTACAGCCCTATTGCCCCTTCAACATTAAAGTAAACTAAACGTATTAAAATTGACTAAGTCAAAGGGGGGAAAAAAAGTTATTCTTGAGGTAAAGGATAGAAACTTGGCTTGGTCAGGCTGCCCCAGTCATGAAGTGGTTAAAACTATGCATAAAGATATAAAAGAAATAATACCCCTCAACAACAGCTTCTGTAAATTCTCAACATGTAGTACAATTCTTGAGGAATAGTATTTTATTTCTCTCTTTGCACCTAATGATACTCTCTTGTTATCTGGGGTTGTTGTGCACATCCATAGATCTGTCGGTCAATCGGAATCCACTAGTCAGATGTTTAATACACTTCCAGTCTCTCACGTTCACATGAGAAAGACCTCTTGAGAAATATGTCTCTGACTCACAGTGTTCCAAATATTTCATGTTAACGTGAGACTGTACCATCGCCTTTAACCACTTCCCGGCTGAAACTTTTCTCACCCATGTGCTGAGCCTATTTTGGTACTTTTCTGAGCTGGTCACTTTCCAACGTAAGTAACTTGTTTGTGCAGTACCCACACAAAGTATACCTTGTTTTTACAAGGTATAATTTGCCGATTATGGCCAATGAAGTTTTTTATCTTTTTTTGGGGGTGTGGGGTGGGTAATTGAAATTACAAGAAAGTGAGCTATAAGCACGTTATAAAGTTTGGCACCAATCCACCTGTCCAAAACAGTAAAAAGCAATATTCTACACATAGGTTTGAAAATGATAATGTATTTTTTCTGTCTTTTGCTAGTTTGCACTGTCTTTAATGAAACGCATAAAATGTGACAATATGGCAGCCTAACAACGCATACTATTTTGAAAACTAGGCAACCTACCTCACCCAATAAAGGGACCACTAAATCTATATAAGCCAGGATGGAGGTAGTATAACTCTTCCCCACCCCTATCTCTGGACTTCCTAATGCTTTCAGTAGTGTTTGGTGCTTTGCTTTGGTCTGGTGACCCCTATTGAGGAGTCACCATAGTTTCTTGGAGTTAGGATGGGTGTTACAAAACCCCTCCCACACCCTGGGCTCCTTAATGTTTTCCGTAGTATAGGGGCTCTTCAGAAGTTTCTGTAGTGCAGTGGTTGAGTAGTGGCAGAGTTTTAGGACTTCCTAAAGCCCCATTTCCTCTCTCAACCACTATCCACCACCTGCACTTACCAAAAGTAGGTAATTTTTTTTTTTTTTAAATCATATTTCGACTAGTGTAGTGTCAAGGATGAGTGGGACTCGTTCTTCTCATCAACATACACTTCAAAATTGCCGAGTCCCTCTTGTCCTTACAACCTAATTGTGCCAAGCGTAGAGAAATGTATATGCTTGATATAGTCTTATGTTCTCGCTCCATACAAGCTGTGAGAACATCCATCGGGTTGTGTCTGTCGGCTCTCTACCTGTTCTGTCATATGTCCTAACCTTTTCAGTTCTAGTCATTGTTTGTGCCATTAAAGCTACATTACAAGCTTCTCTTTCCAGATTAAGAGGGGTCAAACTATTGCCACTGTACTGAATCGTGAGCTCTATAAAAGGCTTATTAACTTTATCATAGTAAGTAGGTAAAGTCCGATAAAAGAACATTTTAATAGTCGCTCCTTCAAGGAGAACTAGCCACCTTATTTACGGACCATTCAAAGTCCATTTTGCCTCAAAATGTAATTGGAAATCCACGCTAAGAAAAAAAAAGACTTGAGAATGAGTGTTTGTAGTAAGCCGGTTAGTGACCATGAATACCCCATTTTCAGCAAACGTGGTCGTACTGTTTTATATGCAGCTTCTTGTAACTTCAACTTTTACAACCAGCGTAAACTTGCCCAAGGGTACATTTTAGTGGATCATCTAAGTACCATTGATGTCCATTTGAAAATTTGTGCCTAAAAGGTTGTTGTAGCTCGCATTACCACCATAGATGGCACTTACTGCCTATCTTATTACATAGTGAAAAGTCGAAAAACAGCGCTGTTGACAGATATAGTGCCAATTTATTAAAATTGGTTATTAAAATAAATGACGCTAGATTTAACCCACTTGTCTATGATTGCCCACACATTGAATGTACATTTCAATACCAATTATATATATATATATATATATATATATATATATATATATATATATCTATGTGTAAATACACATAATAGATTAAAGGTCACCGATAAGGTATTCCTTATGTGGAAAAGATGGCAGTCCACTCCAAATCCCCAGAGGAATGGTGCTAATGATCCACACATAAATAGATTTCCGTAAGCATTCCGAATATAGATGGCGGCTGAATATTAAAGACAAGTTAACCCGTGCATGATACTCATGCATTCTAGTCAAATCAAGATACTTAAGGTCTTAAAAAGGTTCTTGTCATGCATTTGGGCCTAGCCCAGGCCTCCTCAGGGGAAGAGCGTTACTTCCCGACGCAAGCGGCCTTTTTAATGTGTGTTCATGAGGTAAAATTACCTCACGAAAATGAGTTTGACCCCTCAACTCATATATTTAGCCTTTACTACCCCTCCCACGGGGGGAAGGGGGGATGATGGAAGTTAACTGACCTGACTATTCTAATTTTTTTGTCAAATAATGTCAGTATACCAATTGGATGAGCCCTTTCTGAGAAAATAGTTTTTCCCCACACACACACACACACACACACACACACACACACACTAACGCACGCCTCTACACATGTGTGTTCATGAGGTAAAATTACCTCACGAAAATGAGTTTGAGCCCTACCAAATTTCAGCCCTTTTTGAATTTTTTTCCCCACACACACTAAGAATTTAGTAGGTCAGTGTATAACTCTGCCCAGCAGGTGGCGCTGCAACTTGGTTTTTTTTTTTTCACACACAGACGCCACTAAGCATTTATATATTAGATGTTAGAATCAGTTTATATGCTCTCCAATTTGTTTAATGAGACAGTCTGTGTAGTGCTACACTGTAAAGGGTAACCTCTACGGGTGAAGGAACAGGTCCGCAGCACAGTGTTCGTGAGATGCCAGTCTTAATAACTGCAGTCAATTAAATCGATGACTTTGGATTTGCAGCGTTGTTTTTCCTTTATTCACGGTCAAGCGGCAAAACAAGCTCATTGCAAGTATAATTGAGCCACGGTGTAGATCAAGACCACGGGATAAACATTAACCACAGAGACAGGCATTAATTTCACTGTCGGCACGTCAGCGTCTACTGACGCGTTTCTCCTTCCACTTTCTCAATAATTGGCGGTTTCAGCAGAGGTAGGCGTTTTATTGCATAACGGAAACCTAAAGGCCCATGAAGGTAGATTTATACTTTGGTGGGAGTATGATAGCAACTAAACATTACTTTAACATTTGCAAGTGCTCCTTGATTACTTTTTAATAGCTAACCAGATATGGTCCCAGCTGGGTCCATAAGTCAGTATGTTGAAGATCTGATGGTGAAGTCTGTGGGTTTAAGTCCTGTGTAGTCAGACTGTGAAATCAGTTTATCATTAACCCTTTAGAAAGGTTCATCTGTCTACAAAGGGCTTCAAAATACAAAGTGATCTCTTGCAGCCGGGGACCAATCAGGATTGAACTGACTAAATGGATCATCGGATTATAATGTAGTCATTGTTTTATTGAGCTCCCCCAGCATCTGTTGAAACAGAAGGACATAAAATGTCAGCGTTTTAGGTCGTTTCATGACCAATAACAAACAAGCCTTTAAAGAAAGGTTGGATTTGATTTTACATCCGGTCCACAGCTTCATGACAGACTTGTGTAATTGTTTAACATTGGGGAACCAAAGCACATTAGTGACCGGTAGTGTCTACGATTCTAACTGAACCCATCTGATTGTCCCTGGAAGTACAGGCCTCAGCCTCATGGGGCATTGGGACATTAACCAGGGTAAAGGGGTAGTTATTTCTTCATGAGGGGGTAAGACGGCAGAGATGGAGGGGAAAAAAAGGGTTAACTGTGAAGTTTAACACCATAAACTGCCCTATACCACTGATGCAAAATGTACACCTTACACCAGAGGTACCTAAACTCCGTCTTCGTGAGCTACCAACAGTTCATGTTTTCAGGACTTCTTTAATCGTACAAAGGTGAATTGATCTATTTGGCTGGGTCAGTAATTATCTCACCTGTCTCTGCAAACAGAAATCCTGAACACCTGACCTGTTGGTAGCTCTCTGACTGGGTTTGGGCACCTTTGTCTTCCACCACTTATGACTATTCCCGTCAAGGAACAGGAGACGTAATCTTTCTGACGAATGTCTCCTCTCTCCGCCATCTACATAATGTATGTCTGCAGAGCTCACTGAGAGAAGCATCTCCTTCCCAGCATGGTGGATAGATTTCATCAAGTACAGATCATTTATTATTCTCTGTAATGCTGAGATTTTAATATATATTAAAAATATCACTTATATATATTTTTCTTGTTCCAGTATTGATTTCCTCTTATGATTTCGGCACTTAAAACCAAGCTACAGTTACAGAAGTCTAACTTACACCGATGCCTGATGGGGTTTCAGGCAGAGTTATATTATGTACTTACTGCTATTATTCCTGTATAATGGAGGCGCTGTATATTTTCACAACATATTCCTTTTAAACATGAATAGTTTTACAACCAAACCCCTGTCTGTGTATTACAGAGGCTGTACGGACATCGTGTGCTGCATCCTCATAATACTTGCCATCGTTGCCTATGTGGCCGTGGGAATTGTGGGTGAGTATTTTAGTCCTCTGTATGTATTTCCAATGTAACATAGGGACCCCAGGTGGCTGTCTTGATTACGGGGACCTAGAGATCTAACCCTCCACCGCACGGGCCAGCAAACGTAATTCCAAAGATGTAAAATAAAATCAAACCATATATATTGTTGTGTAATGTATTTATATGTATAGCTCACAGCTATACATTAGCTATGCAAATGCGTCAGTGCCTCTTACTAAATTTGTGTCGTTTCTGTAGCCTGGACATATGGGGACCCACGGAAGGTTATATATCCTACCGACAGCAAGGGGCAGTTCTGTGGACAAGTCGGCACCCCCAATGAGTGAGTGACCACGCTGGTGTTTATAGTGAAGATAATGTGTCCTTTTTAGTGACTAGGAAGAAAGCTCTTTTCTCTCTATTGTGCAAAGTATTTCAAAGTTGTTGTTTTTTTTTTTTTTTGCTTTTTTATTTAGTTATAATATGATAAATATGGACGCTGTGCGTAACACTTTCAGCCAAAAGGGCTGTAGATTGCAAACTCTTCAGCAACGCTTTGTCATTATGACACGTGCTACATTGAGTGTTATGACCAATGTTGAAAAGAAATCCTGAATGTTAAATATAACTGCAGAATATTATTTACCTGTTTCGCTGTCATCAGGCGGGTCTAGCAGTGCATCTCCAGACCATAGCTGACATCAGGAGACTCCCCACTCCGGTGGAGACACCACTTTTATTTCATACAGACAGCGCGTTGTCCGTAGAAAACACTGCTGGTATTAGCGAGCGCGGGCCTCCCCCTGACCGCGGCAGATGTCGGGGTATCCGCCAGATCACGTGCTTTGATAAAACACAGGTTTAATAATATTTTGCATTTATGTTTAACATGAATTATGCCCAAATCGAAATTTTACAAACTACTGTCAATCTTTCATACAACCCAGATTTGTCATCAGCTTTAGGGGCACATTTTTCAACAGCCACATAAAATGAAAAATAGTTTTCAATCCTTATCACATTGATAAGGATTGAACTATTTCTCATATTTATTAAAAAAAAAATCTCCACAGGAGCAACAGTCACGAAAAACTGCTGTTCCTGTGAAGTTAAAAACTTACCTTTTCACTGTCTCTTCGTTCCCAAAGCTGCTGTGTGATGCATAGAAGCCTTGTGCGCAGGCTCCGTCTGATAACTTCTCTGCACTTCACTGTTGCAGAGAGCGGAGTGTGACAGGGAGGGATCATGTGATCCCTCCACACATGGGCTGTGTGACGGGGAGGGATCATGTGATCCCTCCACACATGCGCTGTGTGACGGGGAGGGATCATGTGATCCCTCCACACATGGGCTGTGTGACGGGGAGGGATCATGTGATCCCTCCACACATGGGCTATGTGACGAGGAGGGATCATGTGATCCCTCCACACATGGGCTGTGTGACGGGGAGGGATCATGTGATCCCTCCACACATGGGCTGTGTGACGGGGAGGGATCATGTGATCCCTCCACACATGGGCTGTGTGACGGGGAGGGATCATGTGATCCCTCCACACATGGGCTGTGTGACGGGGAGGGATCATGTGATCCCTCCACACATGGGCTGTGTGACGGGGAGGGATCATGTGATCCCTCCACACATGGGCTGTGTGACGGGGAGGGATCATGTGATCCCTCCACACATGGGCTGTGTGACGGGGAGGGATCATGTGATCCCCTCCACACATGGGCTGTGTGACGGGGAGGGATCATGTGATCCCCTCCACACATGGGCTGTGTGACGGGGAGGGATCATGTGATCCCCTCCACACATGGGCTGTGTGACGGGGAGGGATCATGTGATCCCCTCCACACATGGGCTGTGTGACGGGGAGGGATCATGTGATCCCCTCCACACATGGGCTGTGTGACGGGGAGGGATCATGTGATCCCCTCCACACATGGGCTGTGTGACGGGGAGGGATCATGTGATCCCCTCCACACATGGGCTGTGTGACGGGGAGGGATCATGTGATCCCCTCCACACATGGGCTGTGTGACGGGGAGGGATCATGTGATCCCCTCCACACATGGGCTGTGTGACGGGGAGGGATCATGTGATCCCCTCCACACATGGGCTGTGTGACGGGGAGGGATCACACAGAGATGCCATAGAGATTTCTTCTTTTCTTTTCTTTTTTTTTTTTTGTTCGCACTCCCCTTACCCTGAGCCAGCATAACGTAACTTAACAAGTTATATGTTTAAAGTGCCTTTAATTTCTCTACAGAAAGAAACCTTTCTTGTTCTATTTCAACATCATGAAGTGCGCCAGCCCACTCGTCCTCCTGGAATTCCAGTGTCCAACTACACAAGTGAGTGACACGTGTGTGTGTGTGTGTGTGTTAGAGATGTGTCCTCCGTGCCCTCGCATGAACCACACGGCCAGTTCTATATTTATCTACAGTTCATAAATGACTACAGCTGTAAGATAAACATGATGGTCGCATCGGATGCAAGGTTGTCTTTCCCGTACATTTATAACGACAGGACCATATGTACAAGATGAGTTTTGCATAAGAGCAATTAGCACTATGTCTAGGGTTGCACGTCTGTCAACAATATATCACTTTGTGGCTCCGATAGTAATAACTACTGCGGCTGTTGTAGATGAATTAGTACCTTTTATCTCTCTGGCTAGGGGACACATACTTGGCCCTTCCCCGTACTGGGTCATATAGCGGGAAAGAGACGATAGAATGCATGTCCAGCCCCTCCCACTCCTGGGCCACACAGAGGGAAATAGACTATAAAATTCATAACCAGCCCCTCCCACTCCTGGGCCACACAGTGGGAAAGAGACGATAGAATGCAAAACCAGCCCCTCCCACTCTTGGGCCACACAGTGGAAAAGAGACGATAGAATGGATGCACAGCCCCTCCCACTCTTGGGCCACACAGGTAGATGATAGAATGCATGCCCAGCCCCTCCCACTGATGAAATGTTCTATACAACATGCACTCTGCCCGTCCCTGCTACACGACAATGACAGTCCCGTGGGTGTTATGAGACGTGAACCCATCAAACATAACTGAATAATTGTATCTGTGAGTTTAGTGCTGATTGCTGTGTCTTTGACAGATCTGTGTGGAGAAATGTCCGGACAAGTTCCTCACCTATCTCAGCGTGACTGCAACCCAGGAGAACTTTAACTATTACAAGCAGTTCTGCAGAGACGGCTTCAATGACTTCTCCAAGGTAACTATCCAGAAGTCTCTCAGACTATGGGCCAGACCATCTCAGTGTCACAATGGTCTCGTATCAAAATACGGAATGTTATAGATAATTGGATGACAAAAAGGAAGACCTTCACCTATATAGCATCAAAAAAAAATACAAGTCGCCCATTTGAAAACAAAATATATATATAACAGTGGTATGCAGAAGACCATCTCTGAACACCAGCACTTCAAATCTTAAAGTGGATGTTCTACACCAGCAGACTGGGTTTCAGTCCTGACGTCTACAAACAGGGAACTGAGGCTACAGTGGGCTCAGGCTCGCCAACACTGGACAGCTGAAGATTGGAAACACACTGGGCCTGAGTCATTAAAGAGAGCAAAACATAAAAAAGGAGTAACTTTGCACCTGGGCAAAACCATGTTGCATTGGAGGGGGAGGTAAATTTAAAATGTGTGGGACAGATTTATAGTTGGGGTAAGGGGCATGTCTTAGATCAACTTTATATTTCAGTGTAAAAATAAAGCTATCAATTATTTCTGTGTTACATAAGAAAGCATCTGGTATTTAGGTTATGTGCAAAATAATAAACTCATTTGCACCCCTTGCATTGTAGCATGGTTTGTTCAGTAGCAAATTTACTCCCATTTTTTGGATTGCTCTCATTAATGACTCAGACCCATTGTCTGGTCTGTCAAATCTCGATTTCTCTTTGCTACATGCAGATGGCAAAGTCAGTATTTGGCATAAACAACGTGGATCCATCGTCCCTTGTGACCACGCTGTAGCTGGTGGTGGAGTAAGGGTGCGGGGAATGTTTTCTTGGCACACGTTAGGCCCCTTAATACCAACTGAGCAATGTTTTTAAGTGCCACAGCCATCCGGGGTACTGTTGCTGACCGTGTGCATGGTCGCAGTCTACCTATCTTTTAATGGCTACTACCTGCAGGATAACGTCACAAAGCAAAGGTCATCTCAAGCTGGTCCACAAACATGACAATGAGTTCGGTGTACTCCAATGGCCTCTGCTGTCACCAAATATCAATTCAGTAGAGCCGGTTTGGGATGTGGTGGAACGGGAGATTCACAGCATGAATGTGCGGCTGACAGATCTGCAGTAACTGCGTGATCCTATCATGTCAACACGGGTCAGAGTCTAAGGAAAGTTTCCAGCACCTTGTTGACTCCATACCACAAAGAATTCGGGCTGTTCTGGGGGCAAAGGGGGATGGGGGTCCTACCCAGTGCTAGAAAGGTGTACCTAATAAAGTGGCCATGAGTGTATGTATATTCTAATCTCTCTCGTGGACACTATACTATAAAGTGATATTGGTACAGGCAAAGGAATATCATGATACTTTGTACTGCTTGTTGCTCAGTTGATTAGAGGTCTTACAACTTCACATGAGGATTCACATCTGGGAGGCATTTGTGTCGAGCACAAATGTCACAGTCTATGTGTTTCCCTCACCTCGCTGAGCCTTGTCGGCGATAATCTATTAAACAGCCAGCAATATGGAACAGCGAGTGATGTGGGATTTATGGGGTTGAGAAACAACTGAGTAACCGTTTATCCTCAATTAGTGTTTTTTAAATCTTCTAGAGTTCTGTGGAGGTGCTGAGAGATAGAGATTGTCCAGCCATGATCACTCCAAGCAAGCCATGTGAGTAGGGGCTAAACTCACCCTTATCACCCTGTGATGTGAGGGACAGGCTCCATGTCACATAGCTCCCTCCTGTCTGTGTCACCTTGTGGTGGGAGGGACAGGCTCCATGTCACATAGCTCCCTCCTGTCTATGTCACCCTGTGGTGGGAGGGACAGACTCCATGTCACATAGCTCCCTACTGTCTGCGTCACCCTGTGGTGGGAGGGACAGACTCCATGTCACATAGCTCCCTCCTGTCTGTGTCACCCTGTGGTGGGAGGGACAGACCCCATGTCACATAGCTCCCTCCTGTCTGTGTCACCCTGTGGTGGGAGGGACAGACTCCATGTCACATAGCTCCCTCCTGTCTGTGTCCCCCTGTGGTGGGAGGGACAGACTCCATGTCACATAGCTCCCTCCTGTCTGCGTCACCCTGTGGTGGGAGGGACAGACTCCATGTTGCATAATGTCTTAGTGTATGTGTTATCCTTTGTAACTTCATCAGACTTTTTTTTTTTTTTTTTTATATATTTTGTTTTTGCAGTTACCAGAAGGTGCTTCCCGGCCATTAACATAAACAAAGGGGTGGTCACGGTTGGGAATGCCACAACATTCGATGACGGAAGAGATCAAAAACAGCGCAATGTGTCTGACCTGTTAGAAGGAGCCAAGTGAGTACAGAGCGTTGCCTCTCTCACATCTTGGAGATTTACCTACACTGGTAATCACTTTGGCTCTTTACACAGTATTTTTCCAGTAAGTGGATAACTTTCTCCTCACAGAAAGGCCAATGTGGTACTAGAGGCGCGGCAGGTGGCTATGAAGATATTTGAGGACTACACCGTGTCGTGGTACTGGATAATCATGTAAGACCATTCAGTGTCTGCTGCCTCTGGGGACATATTCCCATCTCCATACATAGTACATAGTCTCACGTTGATGCTCATTCTTCACAGCGGTCTTCTCATCGCCATGGTGATCAGCTTGATATTTGTGGTCTTACTGAGGTTCCTGGCTGGAATTATGGTCTGGGTGATGATAGTTTTGTTGATTGCCGTAATGGGATATGGTGAGTAACCCCTATGACCGTGTTAGCTAACCTGTGACACTCCAGGTGTTGTGAAACTACAAGTCCCAGCATACCCTTCCAGCAATAAGCTGATATATATTGGCAAAGCATGCTGGGATTTGTAGTTTCACAACACCTGGAGTGTCACTGGTTAGCCAACACTGCCCTATGAGATGTCAACAGCTTGTATATCTTGCTTCTGTCGCATGTTGTACAGTTTCTACTCACTTCTGCCCCCTGCAGGAATCTTCCACTGCTACATGGAATATGCTCAGCTGAAGGGAACAGCTGGGTCTGATGTCAGTCTGACGGACATAGGGTTTCAGGCGGATGTACGGGTATATTTACACTTACGGCAGACATGGCTGGCATTCAGTAAGTCCTGTCTCCTCTATTTATACAGTGGGGAGGGGCTGTTTACGTTGGAGTGGGGGCTGGTGGTGCTGAGTGCAAGTGGTGTGAGTGGGGAGGATGGTTATCTGTACATATAGGTTCTGGGGGGTGAGAATACAGGCACTGTGTGTACAAGATGCAGTGGTTGGGGATATCTGTACCACATGCATACAGGTTGGCGAGGGTGAGGATACTGGCACTGAGTATATCCAGGTTGGCAAGGGTGAGGATACTGGCACTGTGTGCATGCAGTTTGGCGACAGTGGAGATACTGGCACTGAGTGCATTCAGGTTGATTGGGGGGGGTGATGCTGGCACTGTGTGCATTCAGGTTGATTGGGGGGGGAGAGGGGTGATGCTGGCACTGCGTGCATTCAGGTTGATTGGGGGGGGTGATGCTGGCACTGTGTGCATTCAGGTTGATTGGGGGGGGAGAGGGGTGATGCTGGCACTGCGTGCATTCAGGTTGATTGGGGGGGAGGGGGGTGATGCTGGCACTGCGTGTATACAGGTTGGCGGGGTGATGCTGGCACTGCGTGTATACAGGTTGGCGGTGGGGTGATGCTGGCACTGCGTGTATACAGGTTGATTGGGGGAGGGGGTGATGCTGGCGCTGTGTGCTTTCAGGTTGATTGGGGGGTCGTTGCTGGCACTGCGTGTATACAGGTTGGCGGGGGGTCGTTGCTGGCACTGCGTGTATACAGGTTGGCGGGGGGTGATGCTGGCACTGCGTGTATACAGGTTGGCGGGGGGTGATGCTGGCACTGCGTGTATACAGGTTGGCGGGGGGTGATGTTGGCACTGCGTGTATACAGGTTGGCGGGGGGTGATGCTGGCACTGCGTGTATACAGGTTGGCGGGGGATGGGGATACTGGCGCCTCATGTATTCAGCTGTGGAACGCTTCCGGAGTTCAGCAAAGTCTCACATTTCTATTTGTCTCAACAGTGATTATTCTGTGTATTATGGAAGTCATTGTCATCTTGCTCTTGATATTCCTCAGGAAGAGGATCCTAATTGCCATTGCACTCATTAAAGAATCCAGCAGGTGAGGAAGAGTGTGTCTGTGTGAGTGTGTGTGTCTGTGTGTTTACATTGCACCTGGCAGGTGAAGGTGAGGAATAGATTGTTCCAGGGTGCATGGTTCAGCTCATCGCTTGTGAGATTTCCTGTGCGAGAGAAGTGGGTTTAGTTTGCCTTACAGCTGGCAGGTACAAAATAAAATGTTCGTTTTTGCTTTTGTGACTTATACCCAATCTGCAGACGTGAGTGTGTGTGTGTGTGTGTGTGTTATGCACAACCAGGGAGGAATGGACAGTCATTGTGTAAGAATGTTAAACCCAGCAGGTGAAGAACAGGCAGTCTTTGTATGTGAGAATATTTATATCCCGCTGAAGAACAGGTGGTCATTGTGTGTTTGTCTTTCCTCTCTTCTCAGGGCGGTCGGACATGTGATGTGTTCATTGGTTTTCCCTTTATTTACCTTTGTATTGGTGTGTCTCTGTATCGCCTACTGGGCCATCACCGCAGTGTATCCTTTCTTATTCTGGATCTCAGCCCCGTCTTTGGAGTCCATGCTACAGGACTATTCCGATTTCACAATAGTGGCTTCCGTTACTGTAACTATTAATTGTCCCGGTTTAGATGGAACAGTTCCATGAGTTTGTACCATTGTCCAGACTGCTGGGACCGTTCACCATGGTCAACGGATGCCACGTGCACCTGCCACTGGTACGTGCCGCCATTCAAAGGTCTTTCAGGGGATGAGGTTGGGGTGACCATGCCTCCTTTTTTGATATGCGCACCACCTGGAAGCAGTGGCGCCCCCACATGGTCCCAATTGGAACCGGGACCAATGCTGAGAGGTAAGCATTGCATATTATGCCCAAACCTATGTTTACAGTGGGTGATCCAGCAACACCTGGCCTCTTGTGGAGCAATATTTTTTTATCCTGACTGACCTGCCTAGCATGATGCTATGTAGTTTGAAACGGTCTGTCCTCGCTCCATTTTGTGTTACCTTGTCTGCAGCTCTTTGTTCTTTGCAGGCTATGGAAGATTCCAACACTTGGTGATGCCACAGGGCAATGCTGGGTTGGGTTAGTACTGTGGCATCACTGCTGCCTTCCCCTACTAGAACTGCATTTTAAAGAGGAACAAAGCCAGAAAACCACTATAGCATATATATATATATATATATATATATATATATATATATATATATATATATATATATATATATATATATATATATATAAATAATAAATACTTTTTTTGGGGGGGGGCATGTATAACCTTTATGACTGATATTACATAAAGACAGCCCTATCCCTTAACTCCTCCGCACAGCTTCCTCTCCACCTCTAATGAAGCCGTCTATAAGGTTTTTAATGAAACGCAGTGTGACTTTGCTGGCAAAACCTGTAACCCCGAGGTAAGTGCCCCAGAGTCAACATTTCAGATACTTTTGTGAGTGTGTGTGTCTGCTCATTGTGTTGTGTTTCAGTGGATCTGAATCTGGGAAGTATTGTTTGACTTTAGTGTCCATCACCTGATTATTGAAACATCCTTCAGGGTCTGTAATAATCATCATTTCTTTCAGAATTAGAAATTGCAGAAGAACTATATTCTGCTTATCGTCCAAAGCGCTGTTTATAGATTTGTGGGGGAACCAGAGCCTTATTAATAAATAAGAGAGTGGGACTACAGGTCCACCAGGACAGGGTCTATTAGCAGGGACTAGGTCGGAGGCCATTGGAGAACTTCTCTCTCGGCCTCCTGGTGGCTTATGAAGACCAGTGTCACACACAAGCTAATACATCTTTCACCAGTCAACAGACATCTGTATCTTTTGACAACACAGCAATAAATGTTACTACTTCCTAGGTGTCATCCTGTATTCAGAACAGTCTTTTGTTCCCCACGTCAGGCTGCACCCACATCCTGTTACATACAGCTAAGAAACGTTTCCAGAATACGCACATCTCTCACAAGACACTGCAAAAACTTCATGTACTCGTAATCTCTCACTTTGACTACTCCAGTTCCCTTCTGACTGGTCTTCTATGCAGACTTTCACCCCCTACAAGCTGTTATGAATGCAGCAGATAGACTCCTCTTCTCCACAAAACCGCTCTGCACTGCATTGGTTGCCTGGAATTTTTCAGATTCCAATATAAAGTACATCTACTGACATACAAGGCCACTAACAAAGCTGCACCAACATAAATCTCTCCACTCAACTCAAAATATCCCCCAACTCTCCTCCGCACAAGATCCAAATGCCTCATTCACGCTGCTGCACCCACTTTGTGGAATTCCCTCTCTTGTACAACAAGACTTTCCCCAGCCTCCAAACGCTGCATGAAAACTCCTCTCTTCAGGCAAGCTTATCAAATTCCTGAACCAGCTGAACCTCCCTAGTGTACTGTACCTGTGTCCATCCTTCTATACAGTTCACCCAAACTTACATTTATTATCCTTCTAGATTCAAACTACCTACTGACGTCTAAATTAGGACTGCTGAGTGACTGGATCATGTAGCCCCACTAAGCACGTTATCCCATTGCAATCTGGCTGGATCTATGTGTAGTATGTGGTTATTCATCGCACGTATCAAACTCCTATTGCCCTATAGATTTTTCTATTTGTTAATAACTAGTCTGTGCGTGTCTCTGTGTCTCTGTGTCTGTGCGTGTTGGCTAAATGTTCATGTATAAAAAAGTATTAACCCCAGTCTTAGCCTAATAGTAGTATTCATAACCCATGTCCCTAAAATTAGCCCTAGACCTAAACCCTAGGCTGCCCCCAACTTTAACCTTGCTCCTAATGATGAACTTTATATTGTGTTAATGCTTTTTGGGACATAATTCCAGATTACTCTATTGTATTGCACATCCAACTGTACCAGGGAGCATTGGCCTTAATATTAAGCTGCTTAGCGTTAATACCTGCTTTCTAACCACCCCAGCACTTCCTAAACCGGCCTATTTACAGACTATCATAGAGTGACTCGTGATCTCCTCTCAGTATATTTACTTCCCCTGATGTGGGGTAGGGGGGGGGGGGACACACACACATATGCTTGACTTTCTATTCTCCATCTTGTTTTTGTTAAACACACTTGACAGGAACCGTGCTCGCAAAACAACCTCCTTGCATCTATATCCTACAGTGAATCTTCCCTCCTACTTCTCCTGGATCTGTCTCTTGCCCTTTGTTTTAACACTATTATCCAGCTACCACTTCTGTAAACTCTCCATTCCTTTGGCATGTGCAACACTGCCCTCTAGTGGTTTTCATCATGCTTGTCCAACTGATCACTCACATTTTCCTTAAGTAGAATCCTCCCCCCAACCTTATCTCTGGGTGAGTAAAGCTCCTTGACTCACTTCTCCACCTATCTTGATAAACTGATAGCTACATATGAGCTCCACTAACCATTTTATATGTAGATGAAAGCCAGATTCACCTCTCGACCCCTAAAATCACTCCTTCTGCATTAGCTGAATACAGTTTTCAGATCTCCTCATGTAAGTCTCTAATGGAACCTTCATTCCCAAGTTCATTTTCTTGGTGTTGTCTTCAACTCTGCACATTCCTTTATTCCTCACATTCCGAAAATCTCTAGTCATGTTAGTTCCACCCGCACAAATACACCCTTCCCTCACACAATATGCCACCCAGCTCCCGATTACATCCTTGTAGTTCAGGCTCAGCACTTCTATAGCACAATTACAAGTCCCTACCACCCTCTGGGCTCACTGTACTTCTCCAATGATCTGTGGTATGCAAGACTTCTCCTGCACAACCCCCCTCCTGCCCTGTTAGACTCTCTTCAACCTTTGAAATCTTTAACCCTTTCAGAGACCTAAACGTAAAATGAACATCTGCTCCCCTCCACTTCCAAAGGGCCACAAGTGTAGATTTAATTCTCCTTGCCGTGGTACTAACGGTATCCGTGAAAATGATTCCCGCTTACATACAGAATACGATCCACAACATCCTCGGAGATTGCTCTCCCTTTTGCGTCTGTAGTCAACAGGGCCACTTTAAGACTGAGCTCAGTCATTCTGTGGCCTGACCCGATATTCTTAGAATTCCCAAAAAATGTTCCTACTCGACTCAATAGAATATTGGTTTAACCAACAAAATGACTGGCTCCACTGTGTATATGAGATGGATCCACTTTAAAGGGAAGGTTTGCCGAAACTTTGAAGCCAGAGCAGTCTGTGTAACGACTCCTAATGCTTCTTAATGAGATTTCAGTAGTGGGTTTAATCCTGAAACCTCCTGTGCTGGAAGAGGTGGCATAGCGGCTGTAGGTCTCTGGTTGGCCCGAAGTCTACCCATGCTTTAGAGCCTTTAAAATAATGGGGTAATAGTCTGGGAATAAATATTTGTAGTGATGTATTCTATTTATGGTGTGGTGTTTTTTGTTTTTGTTTGGGTTTTTTTTGGGAGGTTTTTTTTTTTTTTTTTTTTTTTATATGTAACTGTATTTTTGTAAAAATAAGACTAAAACCAGCCTCTGTTCCCTTTTAGACATTTAACAACACCAATATTACGCGCTTGTGTCCGGACGCCACCTGCCAGTTTGCTTTCTATGGTGGAGAGACCTATTATCACAAGTACCTGATCATCTTCCAGATCTACAATGCGTTCATGTTCCTCTGGTTAGCGAACTTTGTCATCGCACTGGGGCAGGTCACTCTGGCCGGAGCTTTCGCCTCCTATTACTGGGCCTTCAAGAAACCAGACGACATGCCGGCCTTTCCCATTTTCTCTTCCTTGGGCCGGGCGATCAGGTGAGAGATTAATAAGAGACGGGTTTAAGGGTTAGGTTCCAACGTTCAAGCATGAGAGGTAACTGTCCAAGGAGTTGGTGGTAACTGATTGGACGGATGGTTGCACACATTGCTCCCTATTGGCTGGGCAGATCATCCATGTGTCTTAGCAGTTTGGCCCTGTTTTACATGTAATGTATACGTGTCTATATGTCATGGAGTTTCACAGCAGCACCGTTGTGTAAAGACATCTTTATGTTCATAAAACATGGTTCTCCTATCAGGATGGTCTGCTGCTTGTAAGGTTTCCAATCCTTGGCTCAGGAATGTGGCTCCCACTAAGTAACATTAATACAAGTGGCTCCATCCAGCTGCGCACAGGCTGCGATTCAACATTACTTTTCCCATTTATTCCTATTTGTTGCCTATTTCAGGTATCACACGGGGTCTCTGGCATTCGGCTCTCTTATCCTTGCAATCGTACAGCTGATTAGGATAATGTTGGAATACTTGGATCACAAACTGAAAGGTGAGGCCAGGAAGTTGTTGTAGCTGCTGACCGGCCTCTGTCTGGGGGTTCGTGAAATTGTCTGTATGCTTCATAGTTCCCAGCAGTATCCTAGTTGACCAGGAACATTTCAGACACTGCCCCAGCTCTGGCATTAATGTCCATGTCTATAAACGTATGAACAGTCTGTATGACGTAAATAAATTGCTTCATTCAGTAAGTAAAAGTAAAAATGTTTACTGATCAATAGAGAAAAAAATCGCATGCAATTTATAACAGCAAAACTGTAATTAACTAATTTCCAACTAAAAATCCCTTATGCAATTTTTTTTAAAAAAAAATATATACCCTTTTCACATTGCACTCATAATGGAGGAGGATAATTGAGGATAAGTGGTTACTATTGGTTACACCCATCAGATGTCTGTACTTTACTAGAACACATGACGGAATCTGGTTGATATTGGCGCCTCCACACATTCTGCGCCGCTACCGGTACAACAGCTTTCATGAATGTCCCTGAACCGGACGAAGGTGCCGTACGGTACGGCTGATAAATGGCCTTTGACCCATAATTCTGTCTCTTTCCTGTCAGGGGTGGATAATAAATGTGCTCGCTTCCTCCTGTGCTGTCTGAAGTGCTGTTTCTGGTGTCTGGAGAAATTCATCAAGTTCCTCAACCGCAACGCATACATCATGGTAAGAGGAGGGCGGTGAGGGGGCTTAGTGTAAATGGAGGCGGGTGGGCGGTGATTCTATGTTTCTTAGAAATCCTCTCCCTGTGTAAAGTGCAGGTACTGGCATGGAAGCCAAGCTAGCACCCCGATTTCTCTGAGCATCTGGCTTCTGGGGACAATGTTCAATTAGAGTCCAGAGTCCATTGCGGACGGTCCCTCGTACCCTTGTGTCATGAATTGTGATTCAGATCAATATAAAGGGGCTGCCTCCAGGGTGTATAGGTAACGGGTGCCTTCTAAAGGCCGGGTTTAAGGATATTTTCCGAAGCAAGACTGAGCTATACTGCAGGGTATGGTGACTATGGGTATAGACAGGAGTATGTTATACTTGTGATGACGTAGATCTGCCATCTCAGAGAATAACTGGTCTTTCCGGTGACAGATTGCCATCTACGGCACCAACTTCTGCACATCGGCTCGAAATGCCTTTTTCCTGCTCATGAGAAACATCATTCGGTGAGTGAATACAAGTAATTATAGTTTAATGTCCTATGGTCACCCGATTACATACAAACGAACCACAACACAGGTATACCAATAAGACATCTGCTATCTAGCATGCAAATCTTCCACCTTCTCATTTGCTTTAGGCAAATCTAAGCTAATGTGGTCGTGTGAGGTATTTATTGTTGGTCTGCTCTTTACTCACCAAAAGCTCTATGTCATCGACACCTGAAAGGTTGAAGTGGCTTCTGTTACACAATAAATTGCTGCATAACACTGCCCCCTGGTGGTGCCTGACATCATCCTCAGTAACACCGATCTTCTGTTCTCTCTGCAGTGTCGCTGTCCTCGATAAAGTCACTGACTTCTTGCTCTTCCTAGGAAAATTGCTGGTGGTGGGCTGTGTGGGTAAGTATATAATTATGTACAATGTGCATGTTAATGTCTGCAGTCCATATATGCAATGGATACACTGCAGTGGGGTGTAGTACGAATTCACGATGCTGTAAACAGTGACATAATGATTATGAAACAGAACACAGCGACATGTAAAAAATACCTACTTACCTGCAAACAGATGGATCCGATGTGGGGAGAGGCCGACACTTCAAAATGACGGAACTTGTAACCGCGACTTGGAGGTCTATTTTTTTTTTAAAGCGGCAACGCACGGACCCATTTGATGATGGTAATGGTAATTGTATCCCTAACCGTAACCCGCAGCCTATCCCTAACGTAAAGGTAGTACTTACATGGGTCTGTGCGTTGCCGCTTTAAAAACTGAAATGTCCAAGTCGCGGTTGCAAGGGGCATAATTTTGAAGTGTCGAGCTCTCCCTACATCGGAACTAGGCTGTGTCTGTTTACAGGTAAGTAGGTATTTTTTACATGTTGCTGTGTTCAGTTTCGTAATAATTATGTAGCTGTAAACACAGTAGTACCTAGTGCATAGTCATCATGAATATATATTGACTTTTACATTACAAAGTTTTTGGATATCACAATAGTTGGTTATTCCAGAAATTCTTCATCTGCCCTCTCACTTGCCTATGACCTCCCTAGAGCAACGGTATAATGTAGGAAAAGACATGCCGGATATCTAGTAGTGCAGAAAGTAAGATGTTCCCTTGGGAAGAGGAATGGATACTGCACTGTAATGTTCATTTCTATATATAACTATGCAGTCAGCTCATCAAATCCTTGGTGTTTTCATTCCTTGGGTATCATTACGCTGGCTGTCTCGTTGAGGATATGACTTGAAATCCAAGTCCTCCACTTGTATTGTGTATTACGTTTGTACATTTTTATCCATAGCATCTACACAATCTGTGCCGCTGTACAATCCGAGAACTCTATCCCACACAATCCTACCAGTATGTCTTTAGCAATCCACGCAAACATGGGTAGAACATACAAGCTCCATGCAGAATGCTAACCACTGTGCCAGCATGTCTCCCTGACTTGTACATGGCTACAGACAGTGTTAGCACTATAGACATAAAGGATTATAGGAGGGATAACTGGTCACTTTCACATTGCTTTACTCTCTGCAGAATTTCATTAATAAATCTGAAAAATGTTTTTTGCTTGTTCCGTAGGAATTCTTGCCTTCTTTTTCTTCACTCATCGCATCCGTATTGTGCAGGACACAGCCCCCACTCTCAATTATTACTGGGTACCCATCCTGGTGAGTTTCCCACAGTTGAAAAACAGAGATCTGTGAATAACACCGACAAACTAGTTTCCTGTATGAGCTGATTCCACAGGTTGAGCACCACGATCATCTGGTAATGTGACTGTTGTCTGTCTCTTCCCCCGCAGACCGTGATCGTGGGCTCGTACCTGATTGCTCACGGGTTCTTCAGCGTGTACGGGATGTGCGTGGACACACTGTTCCTGTGTTTCTGTAAGTATTGCGGCCTGTACACACCTTTTTACAAAAAATAGGCGCAGCAAGAGATCTAGTTCCAAATGCTTCCAATCTAACCTTTTTTTTCTCTTTCTGACTGTTACATAGAGGGCTTCCACTTTGGGACAGGCCTCCATCTTTTTTGTGAGGGCTTTTTCATGTAGCACATTGTGGGTGCTGGGTACAGTATTTTGCAGAAAGGAGAAGGAAGATTGGAGGGCTTTTCCAGTCCTAAAAGAGCTGTTTACTAGGATGAGGCATCTGATTGATTGGGCGATTCTGTATAATCCGTTGCTGCATTCACGTCCTCATAGGCAGTTTTGAAACTCCTGTCTAGCAATGCTGACTGCTCTGTCCTCTCACAGCTCTTCAGTGTCAATGATCCGTTCGCCATTAGTGCTATATGGGCCCTAATTACAGGGTGCTCTCCCAAAGTGGAAACCACATTTTAATGTCTTGATGGTCTGTCCTTTTATTAATCTTTTTATGTTTCCATTTTTTCCACACTTCTATCTAATCCCCAAACTTCTATCTAATCCTCTTCTCCTTTTATCTATTCTTTCCTCTTTGTTTCTGTATCCTATGCCCTGCTTTGCCACCGCCTCTGTCTCTCTGCCCTGCTCCCGCACCCCCTCTGTCTCTCTTCTGCCCTGCCCTGCCCACCCACCCCCTCTGTCTCTCTGCCCTGCTCCCACACCCCTTCTGTCTCTCTTCTGCCCTGCCCTGCCCAACCCCTCTGTCTCTCTTCTGCCCTGCCCTCCCCATCCCCTCTGTCTCTGTCTCTTATTCTCTCTGTCTTGCTGCCGGGCCTGATACTAAACAAGGTGAAGATTTGGAGAGGAATGATGGCTCCTTGGAGCGGCCATATTACATGTCCCCGGAACTCAGCCACATCCTCCTCAAAAAAGACCAAGAACTCTTAAAATCCAGCGAGAGCCAAAGCTGAAACTTCACCGGTTCCAATAACCTTTCCTTTTTCTGCTGAAACCACTAACACCTCCTCTGTACCTCGTACCCAGGAAAGAGACCAGTGTGTGTAGACACCAGGGCACTTCAAGATGCCGATAGGTCCATCAGTGTGTGACAGATTGTGGCCTTAACCGAGCTTGATATTTGTAGCAGAGGCCTGCTAAAGCCTCCTGCAAACTAAGGGTTAACCTCTACCTTTCTCCATGTGTGTACAGGACACCTGTAGTATGTAACCTGCCATCACCCAGTGCCTTGTTTTCAATATTGCATGACCTGCTCTCATATTTAATAAGCCCCGCTTTGTGTTTCTATAAGAACCTCTTCCTCTCCACCCCCCACTCCTGAGCCTCTTTCATATGTCCCCTCCTCATTCCCTTCTGCACAGTGGAAGATTTGGAACGGAACGACGGATCCACAGAGAGACCTTATTACATGTCCACCAACCTACAAAAACTACTAAACAAAAAGAACAAAGACCAGACTGAGAAATGACCTCTCTTCGTACCACCACCGCTCCTAATTCCCCAGGACAATACCTGAATTAACGGTGGACATCTTGGGTACTGCAAGACATGTATTTGTGTGTACCTTCCAAAATGCATACAGTTTTACATATATGTATAATCGACCTATATTTGTTACACATGATGGTTGGTGGTGTCGTGTGGGGTATATATATGTATGTATGGAGAGACGCAGCCACGTATATTGTATAAAGACATAAAACAAAAAAAGTGTTTAAATTTTCTTAATGAAATTCAGTGAGATGACAGCCATCTTTTATACGAATTTCCTGTCTCTTAGGGGCCAAATCCGGGCCCCGGACACTGCTCAGCTCAAAGATATATTTATACATAACTGGATTTTGTTTTTGTTAATGTTTTATATATAATTGCATGGAAAGTTGTGTGTTTTTATGTGTGTGTGTATATATAAGCATAATACAGTCTGCAATGTTTACTGAAATACCAAATTTAATTGCACCCCTGCAATTTGTATAAACTTGAGCTTTTGAAACCGTATGCAGAAACTAAACTTAAACAATAAAGAACTTTTTTTGTACCGTTGTGTCGTCATTGAAACTGTGCACTGAAAGTACCGTATTTCCCCAAGTATAAGACGCACCTTAGTTTTGGGGCCCAAAATGAAAAAAAAAAGCTTCCCGAGACGACTGGGGTCTCCCACTGCCTGCTGGACGTCCCGCGCCATCTCATGCTCTGAGCATGCTGCCCTCCTGGCGGTTTCCAAATTCCCGGGTGCCCCCGCCTTCTGAGCGTCCCCCCTGGCCCTGGTGGTTTCTAGCTGAGTGCCTTACCGCTACCTCTCGGAGCGCCTATCACGGCAATTGTGGCCTGTTTCCGCTGGAGACCAGGGGCTGGAGTTGGAACAGCCCGGCGGACCCGCTACTTCCGGTTACGCGGTGGGACTTCCGGCAGGGACACGCTGTTCCATACAGCCAGCGGGGACTCCTCTCCTCTCTCACATCCAGGTGCCGACTTCTTCATTGAGGTAAGTAAGACTTGCAGTGTATAAGACGCACCTTTTTTTTAGACCCAAAATTGGGGGGGAAAAAGGTGCGTCTTATACATGGGGAAATACGGTATGTTTTCTGGTGAGATGTAGATAGAGGCGTCTGGTACTTTTAGGTTTAGTTTATGTAAAAGATTGTTCAGTTGACATCAGGGGCTGACCTAGATGTAATTTTAGGGGGTGGGATTTTACATAATCACACCCCTCCTTCATTCTGATTGGCTGGCCCTGGAAAAACCCGCCCAGCACCCGCGATTGGCGCCGCCCCCTCCACCCGTTTTGATCGGCGGCTTGGATCCAAATTTAAAGGACTTGTGCTGCTGGGGGGCTGGATCCACCACTGGTTGACATAGCGGGCCTCATTTATGTACCTAGATTCGTGGCGAAGTGCAAAAAGAAGATTTAATTTTACAGAGAGAGAAATTTACATAACAGGATGGGGAGGGTGCGTTTCTAGGGGCGTTCCTTGCCATGCAGAAGGACACACGGCCATTTCTACACCGCAAAAGGAGTTGGCGCAGATCAGATCTTGTCCTATACTCTTAGTGGAAGAAGTTTTTTGCCGTCCAGTCGCCGCAGAAAGATATTTCTAGATGCACTTTGTCCAACATAAAACAAGAGCTTCAAATGCACAAAAGTGACACGTAATAAACACGGACGCATGTCTCATCCCATATTATATTGTATATTATTTAGTGGTGGTTGTAAAGGGGGTCGGAGGTTGATCTTTGCTGTGAGATTTACACTTAGCACTGGGCATCGTCAGATGTATTCGCTCTTCTACTTTGTAGTGACATCAGATGAAGGCTAGATTTCTTTCTTTCAGTGGCGCGATCAGTCCCTGTCTAAATTCTCTAACACAGACATAGAGAGAGACAGACTAGGGTGAATTTGATAGCAGCCAATTAACCTACCAGTATGTTTTTGGAGTGGGAGGAAACCGGAGCACCCGGAGGAAACCCACGCAAACACGGGGAGAACATACAAACTCCACACAGATAAGGCCATGGTCGGGAATTGAACTCATGACCCCAGCGCTGTGAGGCAGAAGTGCTAACCACTAGGCCACCATGCTGCCCCACTTAAATCATACCAGTGGTGCCATATCTTATGGTATTTATGTATGGCCTTTGTACTTTCATACATGAACCGACCTGGGGCACTCCGAAGAGGTGCGTAGTCCCGTCGTGTGCATCTTGGTTGGTGTTAAGTATACTCTGTGTACAATGTAAAAATGGATCTGCTGTAATCCAAGACAAGATGTGGCATGTATAGTACTTCTAACCAGCATATTTCACTCCTCACAAAGAGCCCCTAGATCGGTTTCCCATTTTATTCTGAGCAGATTTAATCCTCTCGGGGACACCTGAGGTAACAATAAGGCATAGAGCACAGAAAGTTTTATAGGACCCTACAAATCGTAATATGTTTTTAATCAGATAATCTGACATATGAAGCAAACCTTCAGGAAATGTGACATACAGTGCATGTCTCAGCTGTAGAAACCGGAAGAATTGGTTGTTGCGTAATGGGAAGGTCGTTCTCAATTGTTCATATGTAGCTAATTGACCAATGGGGTGAATTCCCGCATCCTTCCACATCATTGAACCCTCCAACCCCACCAGCTTCCTGAAAACAGTATTGAACCACAAGGGAGTGTCCGGGTCTAATCCTTCACCTCCCATAAGAGCATGGGATATTGTCCAAATCATTGATGCCTGTCGTATTATAGGGGCCACCTCACTAGGTCAGTGCTTAGATAACAAAACCTCCAAAGCTCCCAGGGAAGGGTCCACCTGCTCGCCCAAGAAGTGTCCGAGACTGGTGTTCTGTGTATCGCCCAACCAGGGGACCAAATGTGTAAGCTGGGAAGCAAGATAATACATTTTAAGATTGGGCAGGAGGCCAGTCCTTCTGAATTTTGGTTCTACATAATGTACACCCTAGCTCTCCTATCACTCCAGATCAGGGAAATGAGATGTTTATTAATGTTTTGGAGAACCTTCAACGGTATATACACCATGGAGTGTTGTAAGGGGTATAAGTACTTCGGTTGGATCACCATTTTTATCAAGTTGATCCTGCCATTGACAGTGAGAGGGAGCTTACGACATGTGTGGCTTTTGGTCTTTAGATATTCTGTTATTGGGTCAATATTTAGAGCAATATATTCCGATGCATGGGCTGTAATCAAGATACCTAAATATTTAAACCTGTTGGTCCACAGAAGTGACTGACAGTACACAGCACCTGGCGGAGGTTACCACCTCATTGGAAAAACCACAGACTTGTCCCAGTTTATCTTGATTCCTGAATATGAACCAAAGTCCTGAACCACCTCTAAAAGGTGAGACAAAGATCCATCAGGCTCCTCAAGGAAGACCAACATGTCATCTGCGTAAAGTGCTGTCAGTGACTCCTCCCATCTCTATGCATCTAAGGTGCTCATGGGAGTGGATCAAACGGTCCAAGGGCTCAATAGCTAAAGCAGACAGGGCAGGGGATAGCGGCAGCCCTGTCGAGTACCCCGACCCAGACCAAAACGGGGCTGTTGTGAATCCATTAACAATCATTCTTGCCGCTGGTGCAGAATAAAACAGCCTAACAAGACTAATAAACCTGGGTCCTATGCCAAATCGCTCTAGCACATGCCAGAGATAGTCCCACTCAACCAAGTCAAAGGCCTTGGCCGCATCCAAGGACACGGCCACTGCTCTCTCCCCAGCCGGGTCCTTTGAATCTGCGTAAATAGTCTTCTAACATTAATAAGTGTAGATTTGCCAGGTCTGATCTGGGTGGACAATCTCATGAATGAGCCCATTGAGCAGCAGAATTACAATCAGAGAACAGATAAGCGGTAAGGGAAGCCGCTGACAATACACCCAAGTAGAGCTGCTCTGCTCTCAGACTAACACCCACCGCCCACGTCTATAATACAAAATTGTCCTAACCCACATGCCCACATAACAGTACATCAGAATGCCGACACCAGATGGAAGCATAGTCTCTGCTCAACCGCCTGTGTCCAGTAGGGTACTAGGCTATCTGGATTAGAACGCCCACCTGCAAGCAAACTAAGGTGGGAGGAGCACCATATAGTCCTACTTAAGTTTGGTTTTTCCTCCGCACACATAATTTTTTTTATATTTACTAAACAGCGGGTTTGAAAAAGTGTAGATGTTGCCTATAGCAACTAATCAGATTCTAGTTATTTATTTAGTACATTCTACAAAATGACAGCTAGAATCTGATTGGTAGATCTTGTGCAGAATGGAGGTGTCGAGTAGGGAGATATTTCGAGACCAGTGAGGAGATGTATTTCGGTGCAATTTTGTTGACGGCCTTGTATGTTAGTAGAAGAATTTTATATTGGATTCGTTGAAATACAGGCAGCCAATGTAGAGACTGACAGAGTGGCTCAGCAGAGGAATAACGGTTTGTAAGGAAAATCAATCTAGCCGCTGCGTGCAAAATAGATTGTAGGGGTTCAAGTCTGACTTTGGGAAGACCAGTAAGGAGGGAATTGCAATAGTCGATGCGGGAGATGATGAGTGCATGAATTAATGTTTTTGCGGTGTCTTGTGTCAGATATGTGCGTATTCTGGAAATGTTTTTTAGGGGTATGTAACATGATTTAGATATAGAGTTGATGTGGGGAATAAACGACAGTTGTGAGTCAAGGATTACACCTAGGCAACGAGCTTGCGGGGTGAGATTTATGGTCATGTTATCAACAGAAATAGAAATATCAGGCAGGAAGCTTCTGTTTTTGGGTGGGAATATTATTAATTCAGTTTTTGAAAGATTAAGTTTGAGTTGGCGAGAAGACGTCCAAGATGAAATGGCAGAGAGACAGTCAGTAACGCGAGACAACACAGATGGTGAAAGATCAGGAGAGGATAGATAAATTTGTGTATCATCCGCATAGAGATGTTACTGAAATCCAAAGGAGCTTATTAGTTTTCCAAGAGAAGTGGTGTAGATAGAGAATAGCAGAGGACCTAGGACTGAGCCTTGTGGAACTCCATCTGATAAAGGAAGTGGAGCAGAGGTGGATCCAGAGAAATTAACACTGAAAGAGCGATTAGATAGGTAGGATGAGAACCAGGATAGGACAGTGCCTTCAAGACCTAGGGATTGTAGCATTTGTATGAGGAGAGAGTGGTCACCAGTGTCAAATGCAGCAGAGAGATCCAGGAAAATTAGAAGAGAGTAATGGTTATTATTTTTTGCTGTGATCAAATCATTGACAACCTTGGTCAGGCCACTGGAAACTTCCCTTTACAAGGCAGCGCTGCTTTAAATTTAAGCTGCGAAGATGCCGAACTCCCGCGAGTTGAAGAAACCGGGGTATGATACATTTACCCCTAAGAGAGATAGTATCTAATCCATGAATGAAGCCAGACAGCTAATTGTTTTTTATTCATATATTTCTAATTATCTATGAGTCTAAGGGGTATATTTACTAAACGGCGGGTTTGAAAAAGTGTAGATGTTGCCTATAGCAACCAATCAGATTCTAGTTATTTATTTAGTACATTCTACAAAATGACAGCTAGAATCTGATTGGTTGCTATAGGCAACAGCTCAACTTTTTCAAACCCACAGTTTAGTAAATATACCCCCAGGACTCCCACTCTAGGGTGAAACTTTAAAAGTGCAAAACCCATGTATATATATCCAAAGATCCCAAAAATCCTATCAGCCTACACCACTATCCATTTGTTGTGTTTCACTAATTCTATGTGAATTGAGATGCTGAATGTTGCTGATTTACTTTGACATATCTGAAAATAAATTCCATTTAATTTCTCACTATGCCACTAAAAATAGCTACAGTGAAATCATTACACACACATAGGGCCTGATTCATTAAGGAAAGTAAAGCAAAAAAAATCAGTAACTTTTCAACTAAGTAAAACCATGTTGCATTGGAGGGGGAAGTAAATTTAAAATGTGAGGACAGATTTATAGTTAGGATAGGGCATGTCCTAGATTAACTTTACATTTCAGTGTACAATTAAAGCTAT
The DNA here is from genome assembly GCF_038048845.1 of Mixophyes fleayi. NCBI lineage: Eukaryota > Metazoa > Chordata > Amphibia > Anura > Limnodynastidae > Mixophyes > Mixophyes fleayi. The sequence goes on from NC_134405.1 coordinate 42,971,862, forward strand.
CTAGTATTTGTGAGCTACATGAAAAAACAGACTCTATTTAACTTATGTGCAAATTAATAAACTAATTTGCCCCTCTTGATTTGTGACATAGTTTTTTCCAGGAGAAAACTTACTCAATTTTTGCCTTACTTTTCTTAATGAATCAGGCCCATAGTGTTTAGCATTCACCACTAGAGGGCAGAGGATCTATTAACACTTTGGACGCCCTTGTGTAATGATCCTCCAAAGAAAATCAAACTAGTTGTATGGACTTTCTTTCACACCTGCCACTTATCTGTGATGAAGGTTACAGGAAGGGAGATGGAGATAGGCACCTGCAAAGCTACATTCAATCAATGGAGTTATGCTTCTGATGCATCTAAAACGCGTGAGGGCCTATGTGTCTTCAACGTGGTTTAACTGACCGGAGTACAACTGGACAACGAATCCATATCAAATGCATTTTTAATGTGCTAAGCTGACCTCCATTCATTGAGTTGCATTAAAACCCACACACACGCTGGCCACACGCCCTGCCATGTAGGGCTGTTGTCCCAATATCACCCCTGAGGTGGCTGGGTGCCTGCGGTCATCTGTACAGCACCCTAACGAACACCAGGGATGCCGGCAACTGGATCTCATTCACCCACAGGTGTCACCAAACTGGCTGCCAATCCTTTCACTGACCTCTTATGGATGATATACAGGGTCAAACGCAGGATTTTTAGAGGGGGGTTTCCACACCACGCCACCAGTGGGCGCGACCAGCATGCATGGGGGCATAGCTATAATATTAGACAGTGCTTGGCTGCTCTCCAACTCTTCCTATCCCCATAATATACATGGGCAATGCTGCGTGCACTACTGTTAGGTGCACACAACTCTCCCTTTTCAAGCAGAAATGTGTGAAGCGGGGGCATGGTCCAGCCACCTCAATTATACAGTGCCCCAGGCTTGGAGGGGGAGTTTCCGGCACTAGGAACCCTCCCCCCACCCCCTTGGTTTGCCTATGATATAGTTGCAGCTTTGAATAAAATTATTAAGCTATATGTAGTTACTGGTCAGAGCTGCTTCGTAGCTTTTCTCTTTCAGGGACCTATTTATCAACCTTCAAAGATTTTAAAATAGCATTAGTAACAAGGCTATTTATTATTATAGGATTGCAGCAGATATCTGGATAGAGCCTCGTAAGAGAGAGAGATCTTTAGATTCCCCCCTGGTAGCCTTCGTGCTCCCCCATCGCAAAGTCTCCCTGGCCCCAGCAGTTTGGGATCACTTTACTATAAACTATTGGCCAGGACAGGCTCCTATCAGAGTGCATTTCAAACAGTGAAAAAATATGGAAGTATGAGGGAAACGTTATATAAAGTATGTGTGTCATGTTACATTCCTTAATGTTCTGATGGAATGGTTTTCTAAGCTTCTCCTACACAATTCACAGACCTTTAAAGTTTTTCCAATAACAAAACTGCCCACTGCTCTTTATATGCCAGTAGCTACCACCTTACGGTTGCCATGCCTTGTCTCCTGTAGTCACTGTAGAAAGGCTGAAAATGAAATTTTCCTGCAGCGACTATGGGCCTGATGCAGTGTGAGTACTATGCTAGTTTATGTAGCGTACATTTAGAGTAATTGCTCTAGGAATGTCCAGAAAGTGGCCACACGTATATCTATCTGACTTACAGAATTCTGGCATATAGACCAAGAGGGGGCGTTCTTATGTAGGCCGAGTACAGCCAGGGCACGTTGGTGCAATTTGTAACACACGCAGCCTGGGACACGCATATACATCTGATAGAGCCGTACTATTTGCGGGTGCTCAAGACAAGTACAAATAGCGGAAGAAGATGACAGTCACCAGCCCTGGTGATACGCTTGTGATTGGCTGTTTGTAAATGCACCACTGACTGATTGGTGCTTTCTTCTTTGCCCGGCCATATAAAACGCTTCTGTGTGCGCGTTAAAGCAATTTTTCCATACACGAGACGGAGAAGTTTCTGATGTATTAGAGAGGGCTTTGAAGTTTTTATTGATGCCAGTATAAAAACAAATGGTTAAAAACATGGGCGTGTTTGTGAGCGTCTGGTATAACCGGGTCGCATGTACTGCTGATGCTGACCTGCATGCCTCTTAAAATGCCTCCGATTCATCATATGGGCGTAAATACCTTATTTCTGTGTATCTTTTAACGTATATTACACACAATTTATAACCAACTCTGCATCAGGCCTTATGTGAGGAGTGCGATGTCCTGACAAAGGAAAAACAGAGGGAGAAGTAACTTCCCTTCCCCAAACTTTATCATACAGTGCCTGCATGGTTATATGTCTTAGTAGTGGTGCCAAGACAATTATGCAATTGGAATCTCCACTCTATGCACTGTGCAGGATGCCTTTCCATTCTAACGCTCCGATTGGTTAGAGTATGCTCTAGCCCCACCCACTTCAAAACTGGGTGCACATGAAATGAAGAATGGATACAAGAACCAGGAGCAAATGCAGGATTTGTAGAGGGGGGTTTCCACGCTACTACGCCAATGGGTGTGACCAGCATGCATGGGGGCGTGGCTATAATATTAGACAGTGCTTGGCTGTTCTCCAACTCTTCCTATCCCCATAATATACTTGGGCAATGCTGCGTGCGGCTCTCCCTTTTCAAGCAGAGCTGTGTGAAGTGGGAGCAGGGTCCAGCCACCTCAATTATACAGTGCCCCAGGCTTGGAGGGGGGTTTCCAGGCACTAGGAAACCCCCTCTGTTTGTCTATGAGAACTATTGTCAAACTCAACCTAAAAATTACATTTAAGATTAATTAATTAAACCCAGTTGGAAAACAAGTAACAAGAATGACAAGTGAGGCCATAAGACGAACGTACTTAAATGCATTTGTTTGTGCGAAGTCATTTACTTACCTATAAGGGGTTAGGTTTCACTCTATACTCCAGCCAATGTTATTCAAGGGGGTGGGCCTGTGACTGCCCTATATATTCTTCCCCCAGTGGCTGATGGGCCTCTTTTTCTGCACAAATTCCCTCCCACCCTCCCTTATCCCGGTTTAGGTGCAGATCCGTGGCGGATTTATTAACCCCTTCTTTTTTCCTACTTACAGTCGAGGCACATTAGGCAGGAAAGCTTTTGCGGTCAGCGACTAATACATGCAGTGTTATTGCAGATTGGCAGCAGATCACTGTCCCTTTCAAAGCAACGTGGCTCTTGGTCCTATTGTGTGGGGGGCCCCTTGTCCTGCTTTGTGTGGGCACATCATTGTGAGTCCACAAGGGGAGTAGTCACTCTGACGCCAGATTTATCATCGGCCAAATCGTAAAGGAATATAGCCTAGGACCAGTGGTTAGTGCCAAACGGCCATTCACTGTATTGGTTCGAGTATTAGTTGGTAGCTGACCTGCAAAACCTTTCGACGCCACCATAATTTATGTTAATTAATAAACTGTGACCTTTTTGCCAAACCTTACATTTGTGTCAGTGTCTTTATTTATTGGTACGAGTATTAAGGTTAACAAGTAGATTAGATTGGGTAATGAAGAGGGACGTCAACAGTATGTAGTTTATAAAGAAATAACAGCATCAGCGGGTGCCATATATGAGTGTGTGTTTGTATGCAGCATGTGCCAGTAAGACACATGTTCTCTTATCGGCCATCCAATCAGCCGGTTGCTAAACCTCATCTTCCTGTCTGACATGACAGCTGCCTGTAAACAATGTCTGCCAGATTTCTCATGAAATGGTATTACGTGATCTCTGCGCTGTACCAAGATGTGACTGGAAGTCAGCAAACTCCCTAATCTTGTGGTTAACTGCTAATAGTTGTAAAGGACGAGGAGACGCTGATGAAACATCCTGTGGAAATTCATTAAAAAAAATGCAGTGTTGTCTCTTCTTTCACTAAAGCTAAGAAAAGTTCTGCTTAATCACAGAATCATTCTGAAGTTGCACAAAACATGCTGTCTTATTTCTACGAGTGTCCATCACAGGTCACTGAGGGTCATTTCCCCACACTCTTATCTCATTTGCATGATCACTTCCTACAAAATGAAATCCATTTCTGCAGGTCTAGCAACACCATGTGCGTGAATTTTTGGTGCACCCCTCCCAAAATAAAAGTTTAGAAATTACACTTTTATTACTAACTGAAAAAATAATTAACTAAAAGAATGTAACTAAAGATAATAACGGAAAAACCAGATCCTCTCAAGCATGTAACAAAATGAAATAATACAAATGTGATTTATTATAATATACCTATATATGACATTGTTCCTCTCCTTCATCACACTGCTCCTCTTCATTACATTGCTCCCCTCCTTCATGAGACTGCTCATCCCCCTCCATCATAACACTGCTCCCCTCCTTCATGACACTGCTACCCTCCTTCATGACACTGCTCCCCTTCATCACATTGCTCCCGTCCTTCATGACACTGTTCATCTCCCTCCTTCATCACACTGCTCCCCTTCTTCATCACACTGCTACCCTCCTCCTTCATCACACTGCTGCTCTCCTTCATCACACTGCTGCCCCCTTCATCCCACTGCTCCCCTCCTTCATCACACTACTCCCCTCCTCCTTCATCACACTGCTGCTCTCCTTCATCACACTGCTGCTCTCCTTCATCACACTGCTGCCCCCTTCATCCCACTGCTCCACTCCTTCAACACACTGCTCCCCTCCTTCATCACACTCCTCCTCTCCTTCATCACACTGCTGCCCCCTCCATCCCACTGCTCCACTCCTTCATCACACTGCTCCCCTTCTTCATCACACTGCTACCCCCTCCTCCTTCATTACACTGCTGCTCTCCTTCATCACACTGCTGCCCCCTTCATCCCACTGCTCCCCTCCTTCATCACACTGCTGCCCCCTTCATCACACTGCTGCCCCCTTCATCCCACTGCTCCACTCCTTCATCACACTGCTCCCCTCCTTCATCCCACTGCTCCTCTCCTTCATCACACTGCTCCCCTTCTTCATCACACTGCTGCCCCCTTCATCACACTGCTGCCCCCTTCATCCCACTGCTCCCCTCCTTCATCACACTGCTGCCCCCTTCATCCCACTGCTCCCCTCCTTCATCACACTGCTGCCCCCTTCATCACACTGCTTCCCGCTTCATCCCACTGCTCCACTCCTTCATCACACTGCTCCCCTCCTTCATCACACTGCTCCTCTCCTTCATCACACTGCTCCCCTTCTTCATCACACTGCTGCCCCCTTCATCACACTGCTGCCCCCTTCATCCCACTGCTCCACTCCTTCATCACACTGCTACCCCCTCCTCCTTCATCACACTGCTGCTCTCCTTCATCACATTGCTGCCCCCTTCATCCCACTGCTCCCCTCCTTCATCACACTGCTCCACTCCTTCATCACACTGCTCCCCTCCTTCATCACACTGCTCCTCTCCTTCATCACACTGCTCCCCTCCTTCATCACACTGCTCCACTCCTTCATCACACTGCTCCCCTCCTTCATCACATTGCTGCTCTCCTTCATCACACTGCTGCCCCCTTCATCCCACTGCTCCACTCCTTCATCACACTGCTGCCCCCTTCATCCCACTGCTCCACTCCTTCATCACACTGCTCCCCTCCTTCATCACACTGCTCCTCTCCTTCATCACACTGCTCCCCTCCTTCATCACACTGCTCCACTCCTTCATCACACTGCTCCCCTCCTTCATCACACTGTTCCTCTCCTTCATCACACTGCTCCCCTTCTTCATCACACTGCTGCTCTCCTTCATCACACTGCTGCCCCCTTCATCCCACTGCTCCACTCCTTCAACACACTGCTCCCCTCCTTCATCACACTGCTGCCCCCTTCATCCCACTGCTCCACTCCTTCATCACACTGCTACCCACTCCTCCTTCATCACACTGCTCCCCTTCTTCATCACACTGCTCCCCTTCTTCATCACACTGCTACCCCCTCCTCCTTCATCACACTGCTGCTCTCCTTCATCACACTGCTGCCCCCTTCATCCCACTGCTGCCCCCTTCATCACACTGCTGCCCCCTTCATCCCACTGCTCCACTCCTTCATCACACTGCTCCCCTCCTTCATCACACTGCTCCTCTCCTTCATCACACTGCTCCCCTTCTTCATCACACTGCTGCCCCCTTCATCACACTGCTGTCCCCTTCATCCCACTGCTCCACTCCTTCATCACACTGCTATCCCCTCCTCCTTCATTACACTGCTGCTCTCCTTCATCACACTGCTGCCCCCTTCATCCCACTGCTCCACTCCTTCAACACACTGCTCCCCTTCTTCATCACACTGCTCCCCTTCGTCATCACACTGCTCCCCTTCTTCATCACACTGCTACCCCCTCCTTCATCACACTGCTACCCCCTCCTCCTTCATCACACTGCTGCTCTTCTACATCACTGCTGCCCCCTTCATCCCACTGCTCCCCTTCTTCATCACACTGCTACCCCCTCCTCCTTCATCACACTGCTCCCCTTCTTCATCACACTGTTCCCCTTCATCACACTGCTGCCCCCTTCATCCCACTGCTCCACTCCTTCATCACACTGCTACCCCCTCCTCCTTCATCACACTGCTGCTCTCCTTCATCACACTGCTGCCCCCTTCATCACACTACTCCCCTCCTTCATCACACTGCTCCCCTTCTTCATCCCACTGCTCCCCTTCTTCATCCCACTGCTCCCCTTCTTCATCACACTGTTCCCCTTCATCACACTGCTGCCCCCTTCATCACACTGTTGCCCCCTTTATCACACTACTCCCCTCCTTCATCACACTGGTCCACTCCTTCATCACACTGCTCCCCTCCTTCATCACACTGGTCCACTCCTTCATCACACTGCTCCCCTCCTTCATCACACTGCTCCCCTTCTTTATCACACTGCACCACCCCTCCTTCCTCACACTGCTCCACCCCTCCTTCATCACACTGCTCCTCTCCTTCATCACACTGCTGCCCCCTTCATCACACTGCTCCCCTTTATAAAAAGCTTATTTTCTTCTGTCTTCTCTGCTGGCTGCAGCTCCTCACTGACAGCGTCGGGAAGTGATGATGCCATCACCCCCGACAGTCAGTAAGAAAGAGGGCACGGCCCCCCACAAATGCAGAAGGGGGGAGCGAGGCTCCGACTATACTTTGCACTGGGTATATCTGCACCGTGCAGGGTGCCCCCTAAGTCTCGGTTGCACGTGCCTTGAGCAAGCACTGCTTTTCTACTCTGTATCAAGCTTTGTGTGCATCTTAGACTTGTGGCCTCTTAGCGGCAAATCGATGCTGTAAGATTGTGCTGTATGTGAAACGAAGGTCATACATACATTTAGTTCTACTTTAGGGGAATCACAGCCTATTGTCTTTCACAGAATACTCTCTCCTCCAATGTTATTAAAAATAGTTTAATACATAAGAATCTGTATACAGTTTCTCAAACTCTGTCATGGCAGCTCAGTCTATTTCAACTTGGCGTGATAAGTGGAGTTTTTTGTCACGTTAAAATAGCGCTCTATTTTGCTCCCAAAATTCTGCTACGAATACTTATTACTAAATGACTGACCGGGACTCCCCTTAACCGCTCAGCCAATCACTGTCTTCTGAATACTATTGCTTGAAAGTTGAAGGTCACTCAGCATCAGCTACAAAATGATTCCTCTGACAGGTACATAGAATTTTACAGATATCTATTTTATATTGAAATAAAAATTGCCACCACATTCTACTGTATCATGAACGATACTATTGTTATTCATGTTTGTATGTTTTGAATATAACAACTTTCAGATGTCATTGAAGCGGACCACGGTTGGCCGATTCTGCTCCTGGGCCTCAGCAAGAGGTTCCATTACCATGTGAATTGACAGATCTGGTCATTCAGCACTCGTGAAGAGTGGTTGGATCAACTGAGAGCTTACTGGTGTGGTTGGCGGATAACGGCATCATACGTACAGCCAGAAGCAGTAATCTGCTGGATTCTATGGTTATGCCTGAAAATGAGTCAATTGGTTTCTGTTGGGTCAGTTTTTTGGTCAGCACACGTGGCACTGTAATCATACCCGTGCCAGTTTCTTTCTAATAAAATGTCTCACAAAGATCAAATTGCCTATAGCCAAACTCAGTGCTTTAGACCAAATTGTCCCACCAGTGAAACGCGTCAGTTCATTAGCTTACTAGAAAGTATGGGGTGTTGTGCATTCGGGACATTTGGCCCAATGATCAGACTTGCACATGTGGCCAGATTCTGAGACCATGCTTAATATCAGTTTCCTAACAACCTGATTGAGTTGTGCGTCTCTGTTGCATTTGGAAAAGGCAAAAGACACAGAGGTGGGAGAAAATTAGCAGAGAAATGTTTATCCTATGAGATGAGGAGCGAGTGGAAGGATCACATATGCTACATGTCACTTGTTTACAACCAGATAATAGCTGTGATCAGTCTAGTTAGACTAAGGCAGACGTCTGATACTCACGAGCTATTGGTTTCTAGTGAATTTATAATTATATATATATATATATATATATATATATATATATATATATATATACACATATAGCACCACCATTTCTGCAGCGCGGTACAGAAAATATTTGTCACTCACATCAGTCCATGCCCCATTGGAGCTTACAGTCTAAATTCCCTAACACACACACACACACTAGGGTTAATATTATCAGCAGCCAATTGACCTATCAGTATGTGTTTGGAGTGTGGGAGGAAATCCACGCAAACACAGGGAGAGCATACAAACCCCACACAGATAAGGCCATGGTCGGGAATTGAACTCATGGCCCCAGCGCTGTGAGCAGAAATACTAACCACTGAGCACAAAATGACTGCTTCCACTCCAGGACTGTGACCTTACGTCTCTAGTCCATCCACATTGCACTGCTATGAAAGCCATGCCTAGGGGGACTGTGTGTTATGGCAGGAGTGGGGCACAGGACCCACAGGAAACAGTTGGGACACAAAAGATTCTAAAACCATTGTAATGGAACATAGCAGGTAGGAAAGGGGTGTTGGATGAGCTTGACCTTTATTAGTTGGCTCTCAGTTTTACCCCTGCAAATCTGCCTCCATGGATCCAGGTCTATGTGGCATCTCCACAAATTGGGATCTGGCTCCTGATCAATCCTGGCACCCCACCATCAGTATATTTTATTATATTGTCCTGGAATGTTGGCCGATTTATTTCCATGAACAGGTCTTGCAAGTGTCTTTCTCTGCTTTCCAGGCATGACTTTATATCATCAGGCAGAGTTTATTGTCTTTGCCAATGCATAGGACACAAAGTTGCCCTCCAGATACATTTGTAACCAATGCATATTCATGTTTTACTCAGGAAACCCTTAGGGCTAGATTTACTAAACTGCGGGTTTAAAGAAGTGGAGATGTTGCCTATAGCAACCAATCAGATTCTAGCTTTCATTTTGTAGAATGCACTAAATAAATGATAGCTAGAATCTGATTGGTTGCTATAGGCAACATCTCCACTTTTTCAAACCCGCCGTTTAGTAAATATACCCCTTAGACTCATAGATAATTAGAAATATATGAATAAAAAACAATTAGCTGTCTGGCTTCATTCATAGATTAGATACTATCTCTCTTAGGGGTAAATGTATCATACCCCGGTTTCTTCAACTCGCGGGAGTTCGGCATCTTCGCAGCTTAAATTTAAAGCAGCGCTGCCTTGTAAAGGGAAGTTTCCAGTGGCCTGACCAAGGTTGTCAATGATTTGATCACAGCAAAAAATAATAACCATTACTCTCTTCTAATTTTCCTGGATCTCTCTGCTACATTTGACACTCTTGACCACTCTCTCCTCATACAAATGCTACAATCCCTAGGTCTTGAAGGCACTGTCCTATCCTGGTTCTCATCCTACCTATCTAATCGCTCTTTCAGTGTTAATTTCTCTGGATCCACCTCTGCTCCACTTCCTTTATCAGATGGAGTTCCACAAGGCTCAGTCCTAGGTCCTCTGCTATTCTCTATCTACACCACTTCTCTTGGAAAACTAATAAGCTCCTTTGGATTTCAGTAACATCTCTATGCGGATGATACACAAATTTATCTATCCTCTCCTGATCTTTCACCATCTGTGTTGTCTCGCGTTACTGACTGTCTTTCTGCCATTTCATCTTGGATGTCTTCTCGCCAACTCAAACTTAATCTTTCAAAAACTGAATTAATAATATTCCCACCCAAAAACAGAAGCTTCCTGCCTGACATTTCTATTTCTGTTGATAACATGACCATAAATCTCACCCCGCAAGCTCGTTGCCTAGGTCAAATCCTTGACTCACAACTGTCATTTATTCCCCACATCAATTCTATATCTAAATCATGTTACATACACCTAAAGAACATTTCCAGAATACGCACATATCTGACACAAGACACCGCAAAAACATTAATTCATGCACTCATCATCTCCCGCATCGACTATTGCAATTCCCTCCTTACTGGTCTTCCCAAAGTCAGACTTGAACCCCTACAATCTATTTTGCACGCAGCGGCTAGATTGATTTTCCTTACAAACCGTTATTCCTCTGCTGAGCCACTCTGTCAGTCTCTACATTGGCTGCCTGTATTTCAACGAATCCAATATAAAATTCTTCTACTAACATACAAGGCCGTCAACAAAATTGCACCGAAATACATTTCCTCACTTGTCTCGAAATATCTCCCTACTCGACACCTCCATTCTGCACAAGATCTACGTCTCTCCTCCACTGTCATCACATCCTCCCATTCTCGGTTACAGGATTTTTTCCGGGCTGCACCCACTTTGTGGAATTCCCTTCCTCGCACAGTAAGACTTTACTCTGGTCTTCAAACCTTCAAGCGTTCACTGAAAACCCACCTCTTCAGACAAGGTTATGATATTGCTCAACCACCATCTTAATTTCCCTAGACTACCCTATTACCACCCTCTACACAGCTAATGCAAGACAACAACCCTCTGACCAACATTGCCACACACACAGCCCACTCTGTACTTTTACCTGGTCCAGTGTGCAATATGATGTAGCACATGCCCTTGTGTTTCTAACTCCCATTGTCCTATAGATTGTAAGCTTTCGAGCAGGGTTCTCTTACCTCTCTGTCTGTATGTATTACCCAGTATTGTCTTATCAATGTTTGTTCCCAATTGTAAAGCGCAACGGAATTTTCTGGCGCTATATAAATAAATGTTGATGATGATGATGATGATGATCTAACGGTTCCTCACTGTTGGTTTTCAGGGATGAGTTAATAAAGGGGCATTTACCCTGCACCCACCATGGACTGTGGTCCCAAAATGACACTTCCTTGTAATGCAGTTTAGACAGAATATGTTGTAAACACAATAGTCCCATGTTTCAAAGACGGGTGTCTTATGTTTTGAGTGAGACGCTGCTTGATCAAGATAACTGTGAGATCTATCAATTCAAACTAAAATACAATACACTTAGTAACATAAAAATTAAATAATGCAAACCCTAACATCTCCCTAACATTTGCCCAACTGAACCTACACTATGCTTTAATAATACAGTTCAAGGGGATCTACACCTCTGCACAACCCCAACTTTTTAAATGCTGCCCCACCTAGCAAATTAGCAGGCTACCCCTGGGCTAAACACCACATTCTCCCACCCCTGCCCTCGGAATTCCCACCTGGAGTTGGGTAACTGGACCATGCGGTTTATCAGGAATAGTACATTGCTTGGCCCCATAGCAAAATTTAGGAAAGTGCCCGGTGATGCGGCTCTAGCAACCGGAGCCCCCACTCTCACACGGGAAGCCTTGGAGTGTGTGGTGACCCGGCATTGCTGGGGCCACTCTCAACACCGGGCTCCGTGGCAGCCGCACTCTCTGCAGTGGGGGTAGTTGCGCCACCTCTAGGTAGCCGCTGCTGCTCACGGTGCAGACCTATTCTATCCAGCTCTGTGGAATATTAAGTCCCTCTGTGATAGGCAAGTGGCGAAAGAAATGTCAATGGACCACCATCACCACTGGTACAATGGTACTAGTGATGAACAATGGTAATTTGTTCCGTTAAGTCCTCTGTCATTGCTGCAAATAGCGCTTTGACAGATGTTACCTAATGGGGCAAAAATGTGAATAATGCTAAATAGGCCCCTAAACTGTAATAACTTAAGAAGCCCTCACACAAAATAATAATAATTGTCCTGCTTGATATACAGGTATGAAACCTATTAGCCGGAAACACATTATCATGAAAGAAAATAAAGTGAATTATTGCAATAATTTAGTGAATATGTAATACACAGATATAATCATTGGGTGTTTCTTCCTGTAGTCACTGCTAGGAGCACTGCTAAACATGCCATGGGCACATCCCATCAACCAGGTGGTGGCCAATAGAGCTAAAAACAATTCTGACGGTGTTAACTTTTTTGGAACCGTTTCAGATTTTTACCTGGCTCTTAGTTTATTACAGTTCCTAAGTATATTACAGTTCCAATTACACACATCATGAAAACTAGTGACAAGGAAAACATCACAATATTTTAGTTGTGTAGGTAATATTTTGTAAATAGAAACGCTAACTTATATGTAATTCTCAGTTACATACACTCCTACAAAACAGGTTTTTGCTTGTGGGGGTAACACAGGTCCCCTCGCCCGTTATTAGTGAGCAATTCCCCTGATCCACGTGGCTCCTCCCATCAGAACGTGCACATTTTTGGTACCTCACTAGTCAAGTTCACCTAAACTTGTAGGCCCCAGTTTTGCCCTTAGGTAGATGAAACTTCTTTCTGTAACTATTTTAGATAGATAGATAGATAGATAGATAGATAGATAGATAGATAGATAGATAGATAGATTGATATACACACAGAAATGTATTTTGTAAACCTAACAATTTGGAAGTTTGTCCTTTATGATGAAGTTAAGCTGTATTTTTTACATATATATCCAAAATGGGTGACTGATTTTTATTTTGGTTGTTAATTTTAACATTCTGCTCCTACATCTTATAAAACATGGGGTAAAATAATTTTTTCTTACATACCCACTCATAGACAGCTCTTAACTGTCTGTTCTGGGCCAAGTACTAACACTTACATCCAAGCTTAGTGACATCACAGAGTGTGTTTATGATGTAAGTCAGTCACATGACCAGCCCAGACCACACTTTTGCTTCTCACCTGTCTGCATTCTGAATAGAGCGGAATACGATCTCTGTTTATTATATTTTAAAGGGTACTAATGCTTTCAGGTGTTATTTAATAATCACAGTTGTTTTGTTGGCATTTGTAGATAAATAAACCCTGATAAAGCAGTAATTTCCAGAAGTGAAATAACTAACTTTAGTCCAGCTATATACAATGTTTCAATTGATATCAATATAAATACACCTGTCAGTGAGAGGTCCCCTGTTGGTTAGCTATTAATTATTTGAAGTAAAAGCTTCATCGAGAAGATCTAAGAACATTCAAAGCAAATTGAGGAAATATTTAAAAAAATAAAGCAACAATCAGGGGAAGGACACAATAAGATTCAAAGACTTTCAATAGGAAATGTTAACAATATGTAATAACTATATAGAACAGGTCATTCTCCAAAAGCAAGCATCCGTGCGAGAAGGAGGGCACTTATTAGAGAGACCACCAAAAGGCCTGTGACAACAGAGCTACAGCCTTCCAGAAATTTCCCATAGGACAACAATATAAGGCCAAGTTTATTAGAAGCCAATTAACGCGCAAGGAGGTTTTTAGACTGTGGAAGGAAACCCACACGCACATGAGGAGAACTTTTAAACTTTGTGCAGCTAGTGCTCTGGTCGAAAAGTGAACAGAATGCTAGCGCTGCAGTGCACATCTGTGCACTATTATAGTGACGAAACTACTGTGGATGCAGGGCGAGTGGCCAATAGCGGGCCTGGAGGTGAGGGGAATGCCAGGTACCACCTCCAAGGTGGTTGCTCCACCTCAATCATTTACAAATATTTACCTGACAGTAAGCTAATTGAACAATAACAGGCTTTCCTGCTCCTATAATGGCTGACGACAGAGCACAATAGTTTGTAATGAGGTTGATAAGCTTATAAACCACGCCACCCGGTTTAGCTGCTGCTGCTGCTTGATCTACTCGTGTGTAAATATTAGTTGCATTTACAGGTTAGATCATACTTGCCAACTCTCCCAGAAAGTCCGGGAGACTCCCGAAATTCGGGTCAGTCTTTCGGGCTCCCGCGAGAGCTGGCATTTCTCTCGCATCCCGGAACTCCCTTGTCAAAATGACGCGATTCACAGTGAAGCGCGTCATTTTGGCCCCGCCCTCGTTACAAAACGGCACTTTACTTGTGGGGGCGGGGCCAAAATGACGCGATTTTATGCGCCCCCCCCCCCCCCCCCCCCTGCCCATTAGTCATGCCCCTCTCCCAGACGTCGCCTATTGAAAGTAGGCAAGTATGGGTTAGATAAACCTGGATTACATTCATGTGATGGAGAAGTTCCTGCTGAGGGGCTTTGTTAACCCAAAACAAGATCTGCCTGACCATAGGAGAGGATCCATGAGAGGCTCCAGCCGTCACAAACATCAGGGGACTGGTTGGATGGACTGATCCACTCAGCACAATTTAGGATTTAATTTTGACCTATGATTCTTCTATATTACAGAAGTCCTGTGTATAACATATAGGTGGATTCATATAAAAGAGCCTAACACAGATAATTTGAGGAATGGGTTTGATCACTGTGAAGCTGTATTTTACATGCACCTTAGACATAGTAGGTTAATTGGCTGCTATCAAATTGACCCTAGTCTGTGTCTCTCTCTGTCTGTCTCTGTGTGTGTGTGTGTGTTAGGGAATTTAGACTGTAAGCCCTAATGGAGCAGGAACTGATGTGAGTGAGTTCTCTGTACAGCGCTGCGGAATTAGTGGTGCTATATAAATAAATGGTAATAATAATAATAATAATAATAGTTGCCTAATCTCCCGCAGTGTCCTGGAGACTCCTGAATCCTATAATATATGCAATGCAAAATGCACCTATCAGCTGCATCAGCTGCAGAGGTGAATCCACAACCAACCAATAAGAGGCGGCTAGTTGTGCTGGAGACCGCCATCGTCACCAGCGTGTATCTGCCCTCTAGCTGGTGCATAAGATACGGCGTATTTATGCGTTTCCGTGCCGGTCTGCCTCAGCCGCATTCACGCCCCGACTGTACTCGGCCTGCGTTAAATTGTCCTTCCTTCCTCTGCTCCACCTCTCCAGCTATAAGGGAGCCCAGGTGTCAGGCGCACACAAGTCTGCGTGCTTATACGTGTGCTCTCTTTATGGGCAGTGCACATTTTCGCAAGATGCGCAAACATGCCCTGAGTAAGCAGTGGCGTCATAAGCCTGGTCCCACCCACTTGATGATGCAAATCATGTCGGAAAGGAAGTTATGAAAAGTAGGTGTGACCTTAACCTTCCAATAAGTCAACTGAAGTACACTGAAGTGACTGATAACAGAGAACAATAGCTTTAACTCTGTCTACATATCCAGTGAATAAATATCCTGGGTAACATTTATGTAAGTGTCTGCAGTGTAAAATTGTTCCTTTCAGTTTGGCTTCTCCCCCATATTTACCAACTGTCCTGTGATATGTTCTCTCCCTTCATCCGCCCCCTGCAACAAGCTTTGACATTGTGACATAGTAGATGAGCCACATACAGTTGCAACATTTCCACTCCATAAACAAGTGTGGCAGCCTTAAAGCAGCAGGTACCTGAGAGTAACATTATTTCTGTCTGCCTGCTCCTTATTTAAGACTGGTTCTGCGATTTTCCATTAATATGTCTCATTTTTTTAAAAAGACATTATAATTTTCTATTTTTTTCCCACCAAAGAACACTTGTAGAAATGCGCTTACCTGCATAAGCAGTGATTATTTTATTTTGTATTCTTTATCTTCATTAAATGTTTAAACAACTCCCCTGTTATGTACTCTGTGATACCTGCAGAACTGGATTAAACCACAAGGGCCCATGTTAAAATGAGCTGAGAAACCAGAATAGGAACTTTATAATGTATAGAGAATCACCTTTACAGGACTGGTATCATGGATTGCAGAGCATGTTGTACCATGCAGAGGGGGCAGGGGTGCTGTACCATGCAGAGGGGTCAGGGGTGCTTTACCAAGCAGAGGGGGCAGGGGTGCTGTACCATTCAGAGGGGGCAGGGGTGCTGTACCATGCAGAGGGGGCAGGGGTGCTGTACCATGCAGACGGGGCAGGGGTGCTGTACCATGCAGAGGGGGCAGGCGTGCTGTACCAAGCAGAGGGGGCAGGGGTGCTGTACCATTCAGAGGGGGCAGGGGTGCTCTACCATGCAGAGGGGGCAGAGGTGTTGTACCAAGCAGAGGGGGCAGGGGTGCTGTACCATGCAGAGGGGGCAGGGGTGCTGTACCATTCAGAGGGGGCAGGGGTGCTGTACCATTCAGAGGGGGCAGGGGTGCTGTACCATTCAGAGGGGGCAGGGGTGCTGTACCATGCAGAGGGGGCAGGGGTGCTGTACCATGCAGACGGGGCAGGGGTGCTGTACCATGCAGAGGGGGCAGGGGTGCTGTACCAAGCAGAGGGGGCAGGGGTGCTGTACCATTCAGAGGGGGCAGGGGTGCTGTACCATGCACAGGGGGCAGGGGTGCTGTACCATGCACAGGGGGCAGGGGTGCTGTACCATGCAGAGGGGGTAGGGGTGCTGTACCATTCAGAGGGGGCAGGGGTGCTGTACCATGCAGAGGGGGCAGGGGTGTTGTACCATGCAGAGGGGGCAGGGGTGCTGTACCATGCACAGGGGGCAGGGGTCTTGTGCCATGCAGGGGGGGCAGGGCTGCTGTACCATGCAGGGGGAGGTCTCTGGGAGTCAGGGCTACACCTGGCTGTACCTGTACAGGTGACGTAGGACAGGTGCAGACAGGAAGAAGGAAGAGGAAGAGCTCAGCAGTACCTGACCTGACAGGGTGGCAGTCACTCCTCAGCAGACCTGCACTATAACCCTAAACCGATCTATCCTCTCACTCTGCAACCAGTGTCAGCACCATGTCGGCCTCTGCTGTCTTTTTCCTGGATCTTAAGGGAAAGGTGAGTGAGCACTCACACCGTGCAGCAAAGCCTGCCAGTGCGGGGGAGAGCTGTGGCCACTCTGGCTGCAGTTCCCATCATCCTCTGTAGGCTTCAGACTGGCTGAGCATGCTGGGAGATGTAGTTCTGTGAGTTAGGTAGCCTGACCCTGGGGGAAGTGATAACACTGTAGGTGATCGGTGTATGACATCGTGTATGTAGGGCAGGGAGCTGCAGGGAGAGCTCCTGACCTGCACACATACACTTTATATATAGTATAACTATAGCACAGTATGACATCTTTGTGTTAATCATGAATACACTGATATATGGTGAATTGTGGCCACAGCTGTCGTGATCATTGCAGATTGTATCATGTTGTGGTAAGACATTACAAAATGGGACCTTATTGTGTAGTTTCCTCTTTCTTTCTTTCTTTCTTTCTCTCTTTCTTTCTTTCTTTCTTTCTTTCTTGTTTATTTATTTGCACAACTGTTTAATATATTATTTTAGACTTCTATAGGGCCCCTACACACAATTGGAGGCAAAACTAGTTCTGGAAGTTGAATTTGAGAAAATAGTCAAGGCATTATTTATTCTTCCCACCTATAGGTGCTATAGAGTATGTAAAGAGACACAGGGAGATCTAAAATGTAAAAAAAACTATTGCTGTTGTCTTGGTGTTTGCAGCAATTCTCTATGGATCCCCCTGGCTGCAATATTCAGTGACTCTGAGCAGCCCTATAAATATTGAAATATTTTTGCTCTAAATGTAGTGTGACTTTAGTGCTCTTTGTTGCTGAAATAAAACAATATTACACACTTGTCTGAGAGAGGCTTAATTCAGTTCTTTTTTTTATTGTAGTTAAGCAAATATTGCACTTTATTACATGAAAATTTGCCCACCAGGAGTCATTGCCCCATATCATTGTACTGTAGCTAGAGATATTCTAACTCTCTCTGCATACGTCCACTATTAATGTGAGTGAAAGCTATGTTGTGTCACCTGCCTAGGAACAAACGTCTACAATACAATAAAGCCACCCAGGATTTACCAACCGTAACAATAGATTGGAACCCCACATGTGGGCAGAGGGTCAAACAAAGAATATGTTGTTTTAAAAATAATTAACATATAATTTATAAATTTAGCAATGATCCCAGGAGGTGTCAAGTTCCCCCAAAATGATTGTGTTCAGTCAGAATATTTTTCTAGCTGGACTTGGTGTAAAACAGTGGTCGGCAACTTATCCAGACAAAAGAGCATGATCACCTTAATTAGTAGCTGGGCATCTTGAGTCATGCCCCAGTTTAACACTTTACAGCCTATTTAGGTGAATACATCATCTGGAGTGACGGTCACTTCTGGTACACTGTGGCCAATTGCTTGCAGAAGAGTTCCCGCTATGTATTATGCCAGTAGTTGGTGCAACTTCTTGGGTGCTGCCAGTTGGCTGGGCACCCTGATGACTTCCTGTGAAGGTAATCTAGTGGTACCTACAGAACCCACTTGGCAACATTTAAGAACAGTGTACTTGCAACCATTAAAACACGTGTAGCAATATGCATAACAATGTAATATTTACTGGTGAAAGGGGATGCCAAGCGGGCTTAACTTTTATTTTCAAGTTGCCTGGCAGCCTGCCACAGGGGTTCCTCTCTGGCGCACTGTGGACTCCAATGGTTGTTTTTTATTTTCTCAGTCCATGAACAAAAACATTCCTTAAAGTTCTGGGCCTGCCTCCTCTATGGACTTTTCTACGAACCTCCATCTTGTTGCCAGTGTGGTGGACCACTTGTACTCCTGGTGATATGTTCCCTGTTTACTCACTTCACTTGTTTTTTCTTGTTTTCTTTTTACACTTTTCTATTACACTCTCTCTCTCTCTTTCTATTCATTGTCCATACTTGTGCATGGCAAGGAGGTATATATTTTCCAATAAAAAAACTGTTAAAAGAAAAAAAGGGTGTTTTCCAGTTTAGGATAACCACCCCATGGATGCCCTTACTCTGGGCCCAGATTGGATCATAGAGGATACAGTAAACACTGACTTGATAGCCGCCCCGGTCGATATCTGAATGACCCCGTTCAGTTGCTCCCAGGGAAAAGACGCTCACCTAAAATGCTACAACGGGAAGAGATGTTTGGTTATGGGTAATCAGGAGGACTGCCTATAGATGAGGAGGAGGTGGGTGATCAGGAGGACTGCTTATAGAGGAGGAGGTGGGTGATCAGGAGGACTGCTTATAGAGGAGGAGGTGGGTGATCAGGAGGACTGCTTATAGAGGAGGAGGTGGGTGATCAGGGGGACTGCCTATAGAAGAGGAGGTGGGTGATCAGGAGGACTGCCTAAAGAGGAGGAGGAGGTGGGTGATCAGGAGGACTGCCTAAAGAGGAGGAGGAGGTGGGTGATCAGGAGGACTGCCTATAGAGGAGGAGAAGGTGGGTGATCAGGGGGACTGCCTATAGAGGAGGAGAAGGTGGGTGATCAGGGGGACTGCCTATAGAGGAGGAGAAGGTGGGTGATCAGGGGGACTGCCTATAGAGGAGGAGAAGGTGGGTGATCAGGGGGACTGCCTATAGAGGAGGAGAAGGTGGGTGATCAGGGGGACTGCCTATAGAGGAGGAGAAGGTGGGTGATCAGGGGGACTGCCTATAGAGGAGGAGGTGGGTGATCAGGAGGACTACCTATAGAGGAGGAGAAGGTGGGTGATCAGGAGGACTGCCTATAGAGGAGGAGGAGGTGGGTGATCAGGAGGACTGCCTATAGAGGAGGAGGAGGAGGTGGGTGATCAGGAGGACTGCCTATAGAGGAGGAGAAGGTGGGTGATCAGGGGGACTGCCTATAGAGGAGGAGGTGGGTGATCAGGAGGACTGCCTATAGAGGAGGAGGAGGTGGGTGATCAGGAGGACTGCCTATAGAGGAGGAGGAGGTGGGTGATCAGGAGGACTGCCTATAGAGGAGGAGGAGGTGGGTGATCAGGAGGACTGCCTATAGAGGAGGAGGAGGTGGGTGATCAGGAGGACTGCCTATAGAGGAGGAGGAGGTGGGTGATCAGGAGGACTGCCTATAGAGGAGGAGGAGGTGGGTGATCAGGAGGACTGCCTATAGAGGAGGAGGAGGTGGGTGATCAGGAGGACTGCCTATAGAGGAGGAGGAGGTGAGTGATCAGGAGGACTGCCTATAGAGGAGGAGGAGGTGGGTGATCAGGCGGACTGCCTATAGAGGAGGAGGAGGTGGGTGATCAGGAGGACTGCCTATAGAGGAGGAGGAGGTGGGTGATCAGGGGGACTGCTTATAGAGGAGGAGGAGGTGGGTGATCAGGGGGACTGCTTATAGAGGAGGAGGTGGGTGATCAGGGGGACTGCCTATAGAGGAGGAGGTGGGTGATCAGGGGGACTGCCTATAGAGGAGGAGGTGGGTGATCAGGAGGACTGCCTATAGAGGAGGAGAAGGTGGGTGATCAGGGGGACTGTCTATAGAGGAGGAGGTGGTTACTGTAACCACCTTTTAAGACTATTTCTCATAACAGACCACAAATTCTATGCTTTTGTCTTGCTCAAAGAACGGTCTAACACTTTAATGTGTGATATCCTGTATTATAAACTGCTCCTGGTCTAAGCCGTGTACCGTCATGGACTAGGATATAAAGCTACCAGAGGATCCATTTGTGAACCATGTTTCTAAATGTGCATCAGGGGCCTTTATTTTTATACAGGAGAAATATGTGAAATGTGACTAATGCTGACGGACATTGCCCAGGTAAGTCTGCGTATCACAGTCCCGTATTACTATTGCAGGACTAAAATGTTCTTCTGTATTCTGCAGCCTCTCATCTGCCGGAATTACAAGGGAGACATTAACATGATGGAGATCGACCACTTTATGCCTCTGCTGGTCCAGAGAGAGGAAGAGGGGAATCTGACTCCGCTTCTCACTCATGGGAAAGTCCATTTCTTATGGATCAAACACAGCAATCTCTACTGTATCCTACTATACTGCAGCTTGCACCATATCCAGGATCCATGTAACATCGACCAATAGTCCTATATATTATATCAGTGGTGGCAGGTTAGGGCTGTAAATTTTAGCCCTGGGGGGCACGTCTCGACTCAGCAGCCCAAATGCAGGTGTACCAGTGACCCAGCGCAAGGCAGGTCACTACGGGACCAGCCTGGGGGGGGGCAGATGCCCCTTAGCCCAGCTTGCCCCTGAGTGGTGGGCAACCTGATATTTTACCAGCACTTATTCTGCCTATAATGTTTGCAGAGAGCCATCGGATGACTATATGAGATCAGAGCAACAACTTTAAATAATGTTAATATAAACAGTAGGTTTTGTGTTGGCCGTAGAGAAGACATCACCACCCAATTATAGACTATCCTCCTACAAACGTTTGTGCCATTGGGGGTGCACTGGGTGATGTTGGAGTCACTAGAAAGAGGGTCAAATTAGGGGAAATGTCTGTAGTCGAGAAGGCCGCATTTGGCCCTGCACTATCTTCCAACTAGTTCAGAAGAGCAGTAAGGAGCTTACACATATAGAACGCTGCTTGGAATACTCTTTCTATTTGTGATTATAGTTTTGTAATAAGACATCAGGTAAATGAATAATACATCGATGCAAAGAAAGTGTTGCAGAATATATGGCTTTGACCCTTAACTCTTTGCTCTGTCAGTGGTCGCATTAACCAATAAGAATGCCAACGCCGCGCTGGTGTACTCCTTCCTGTATAAAGTGGTAGAGGTAAGCGGATGCTCATTGTGGCGAGAAGTATTACACAAAATGTGGAAAACCCTCTTCTCTAAGTAGGATGATGTATGTATCATCCTGTATTTATCCCATTAAGCGGAAAAAAACCACTTAATAGAATGCTGACCATGGGTTCTCTGCAGCTCAGAGGAGGCCTGTACCACGCAGCTACTGAAAGCAGAGAGATAGGATCCTCTTCCCCTCTCATACATCTCTGCTCTTCCCATACCCAGGTGTTCACCGAGTACTTCAAGGAGCTGGAAGAAGAGAGCATCCGGGACAACTTTGTCATTGTGTACGAGCTGTTGGACGAGGTCATGGATTTTGGGTTCCCCCAGACCACCGAAAGCAAGATTCTGCAAGAGTAAGTTCTCAGCACCATCAACCAGTTCTCTTCACCGGATAATTATTATCAACCTTATTTATAGGGTGCCAGAAATGGTCCACAGCACCCTACAGAGGGCAAACATCAAACAGTACGTGGTATCAGAGGACATAACAGTAAACAAATATCAATACAAGTCTCAGCACAGCTCAAATGGCTTAAATGGGCAATGAAGGTGCAAGGGTTATATTCAGCACAGAGCCACTGATATAGGTGTGATGACAATGGGGGGTGGGTTAGGGGGCAGAGAACATAAAGAGGAAGTGCACAGTGTAGCTGGTGAGCAGCAGTCATAGATAATGAAGAGGAGGAACGTTTGGGAAACTCTTTCTCAATAGAACACCCCAGCCCCTGCCGGGTCCTTCTCTGAAAACTGAAGGCTGCAGGCTAAATCAGTGCACTGCATGCCATCCATACTGGGGCTCTTTTTAATAGAGCTCTATTGTAGCGCTATAAAAGGACTTTGTCCAGCAAGGCTGCAGAACATGTGCTAATTGTAAACTATTATATTATTTTCTAATCCCCTTTAACAAGTCAGACCATGCCCAGGAAGATGTGTCTTAAATAAATGGTCAATCATATCATCTTTGCAGACAAAAACATAACCTTAAGGTCCCCCAATACTGTTTCCACTCTCGTAAAACTGTGAACAACAGGGGTCCATGTCCTAAAATACTGCCAGAAAAGGTCACGTCCTGGACTCCATGGCTTGGTTATCGCCTTCACTATCCAGTTCTATTGATGATTGAAACCCCCTGTGTCATTCTGTAATTATGGTGCTTAATCCCTTGAGGACAACGCTAGGCCACTCAGGATGATGGCTCTCCATGAGATGAGCCATGGATTGTTCACAGAGACGGTCATATTAATTCTTCACCTCCGTCTTGTCCGACACAGGTACATCACACAGCAAAGTAACAAGCTGGAAACGGCCAAGTCTCGTGTCCCCACCACAGTGACAAATGCAGTATCCTGGAGGTCCGAGGGGCTGAAATACAAGAAGAATGAGGTCTTCATTGATGTGATAGAGTCTGTTAACTTGCTGGTGAGTGCCATGGCTTGTCCGTTTCCATTGAGTTTTAATTGCCGAAAACCTTGTTTTGGAAACAAACAAATAAATTCTATTTGTGAAATGTCTGTTTTCAAGAAAAGTTGAGCAATTCAGCCATTATTTTTTTTTATTTTGTTTTTTTTGTAATTGAATCTCCTTTTACTTGACGCATGTGAAAATACAGAATACAATATGCATTATACACTCTGTATACATCCCCAATGTACCAGATTACATATATAGCATGTAATAGATGTCTCACGTTTAAGGAAAATTGTGCAAGGGAGTATTTAGGTGAACAAGTATGAGGCAAGAGGAGGGTGCGAGGGACAGGGGCCAAGAGACGTGCACCATCTCCAAAAACCAACTATCGCCATCGGTTGGGCACATAAAAGATAAGCAAAGAAGAGCAGAATTTATTAATTCATCATGCCAATTAGAATAGTGACTAAGCTTTCAAGTGATTCAACCAAGGATCACAGATTTTCTAAAAAGAGGAGGGTGGGTCCTGAAAGATTCTTTACACATCATACTATACATATAATTTATCCTGCGGAGACCTAAAGCCAGAGCAGGAGGGTCTGAGCTCCTCCAGGAAGCAGCTCGTTGACAGCACGCTGCATTGCATAAATGCTTAATTAACTTATCAATCAAGTTTCGGGGTATTTGAAATTAGAAGTGGGTGCAATGAAATAAAATTTTGATTGTTGGACCAGTAATTGATCAATATAGGACCAGGAAAACCAATTATGTGCAGAATTTTCTCTTTGAGTAATTTTTTTTGGTTTGTTTTTTTTCTCCATATGCTGCTTACAGCTTTTTAGTAGCTGTGAGAGCAGAACATATTCTTTGACACCCTCTAGGCAGAATCTTTTCATATCTATAGGACAGCATATTATTATTTTTATGCAATCATTATATGAGGATGCAGTCTATGAATTCATTGGAAACTAGTGAAATTGACCCCCTTCCCCCTTAAGACAGTATCCCACTCTCATGCATCCATACAGAGGGGTTTCTTCAAGGGCAGGATTGAGACTAGAAAGCAGCCATGACATATAAGACATAACAGCCCACATTCATGTACATAGCCCATTCCACAATGTAATTCCCGATTGGCGATTGTGCCCATCTATTGCCATCAAGGCTGACAAAGCGCACTGTATTAATGCACTCAAGCACACAGGGCCTTCTAGCCAATGCCAATCGGGACTGCTCCTTCCCACCCTGTTAACTATACCTGAACCGTAGGTGGCCGCACTGCCACTGACTGCAGGAGGAAGTGCAGGTGATTATTGTCACTCTGCTCTTCCTCTTACGGCTAATGTTACAGGAACCGTGACTGATGGAGGAGAGAGAGGAGGGATTCTTGTAGTGTAGGATGGAGCTGTAGATATCAGGGAGCACAGTTGAAGGAACACTCTTGCGTACTAATTGCAAAGTGAGACCCATTTCAAGCTGGAGTCCCAGGATCAGAGACATCCTATGCATGCACCCAGCGACCGACAGGAATGTGACATTTGATATGATCCTTTTATCATCGATTTAGTTGCTGCATTTTCTTAACACCTGTGTCCATGCCGGATTTGTACGCTGCTTTGTCTGTGAAGTAACAATGTAGCACTAAGATAGGAACCAAATATCTCAGTTGGGAGCACAATAAAAGTCCCCAGTGGATATCTTGAAGTGAACAGTGGTTTTCAGGTTTGTATCTGCTAATCTATAGTATGTAGCACCAGTCGGCTCATAAAACGCAATGCAGTGTATAATACAGGTGTGTATTTCAGGTGAACACTAACGGCAGTGTACTGCTAAGTGAGATAGTGGGAAGCGTGAAGCTGAAAGTCTTCCTCTCGGGGATGCCCGAGCTACGCCTTGGACTGAATGACAGAGTCCTCTTCGAGCTAACAGGACGTAAGTACCGGTCAATGCAATAGGAAGGGGATAATACCTAGTGTTCTAAAGAGAATGTTTAATCATTCACATCAGTCCCTGCCCTAGTGGACTTTCCAGTTCCTCACCACACACTAACATTAATCTACTGGAGTGTGGGAGGAAACGGGAGCACCCGAAATCAACCCACGCCAACATAGGGAGAACATACAAACTCCACACAGATAGGGCCGTGGTCAGAATACAACCAGTGGCCCCAGACATGTGATACAGCAACACTAATCACTGGGCTAATACCAATGTAAACCCCCTTAATGATTTTGAGACCTTGAACTAGACCATGTGACTGGCATACCCTGGTTTAATATGCAGGTACCAAGAATAAGACCGTGGAGCTCGAAGATGTGAAATTTCACCAGTGCGTCCGTCTCTCCCGCTTTGAGAACGATCGCACCATCTCATTTATTCCTCCGGACGGGGACTTTGAGTTAATGTCTTACCGGCTGAATACACAGGTACCAGTCTGAATAAAATACCAGAGGGCGGCAGATTGAGGGCACCAGAGTCTGCAATTTTATTACTCATAGTTTCTGGGCATATGGTAGAAAATTAGATAATATACCACTGTAGAATGTAGATGGCTGTTATTTAAAGTATATGGGTATTGCATAAGGAAGATATGCTAGCCTTGGTGTGTGTGTGTGTGTATATGTATGTGTATATGTATGTGTATATATATATATATATATAATGTGTATGTATGTATGTATCCATGAAAATCGGCATTTTAGTCATAAAATGGAGAGCAAATAAATACTTTTGATTAAAATGCTTAAAAAAATATATAAAGACCATTGGAAACTGCCCTCTGTTGAGGAGTCAATAAAGAAAATAATTTATTTTGCTCATAAACTCAAATAATTTTCATTCATGCCAAAGGGTTTATATATTTATTTGCATAATCTGGGTTCTAATCATAAATCTAGGAAATCTATACTGTGAATTTGTTTACAGTTCTAGTGTTGGCTAACTTTTAATTTTGTTGAAAATCATACAGGTGAAGCCTTTAATCTGGATTGAATCAGTGATTGAGAAATTCACCCATAGTCGACTGGAGATCATGGTGAAGGTAACATGATATAGAGTTATAACATGTAGAGTCATGGACAGGAGGGAGCTATGTGACATGGAGTCTGTCCCTCCCACCACAGGGTGACACAGACAGAAGGGGGCTATGTGACATGGAGTCTGTCCCTCCCACCACAGGGTGACACAGACAGGAGGGAGCTATGTGACATGGAGTCTGTCCCTCCCACCACAGGGTGACACAGACAGGAGGGAGCTATGTGACATGGAGTCTGTCCCTCCCACCACAGGGTGACACAGACAGGAGGGAGCTATGTGACATGGGGTCTGTCCCTCCCACCACAGGGTGACACAGACAGAAGGGGGCTATGTGACATGGGGTCTGTCCCTCCCACCACAGGGTGACACAGACAGAAGGGGGCTATGTGACATGGAGTCTGTCCCTCTGACCACAGGGTGACACAGACAGGAGGGAGCTATGTGACATGGAGTCTGTCCCTCCCACCACAGGGTGACACAGACAGGAGGGGGCTATGTGACATGGAGTCTGTCCTTCCCACCACAGGGTGACACAGACAGGATGAGCTATGTGACATGGAGTCTGTCCCTCCCACCACTGGGTGACACAGACAGGAGGGAGCTATGTGACATGGAGTCTGTCCCTCCCACCACAGGGTGACACAGACAGGAGGGAGCTATGTGACATGGAGTCTGTCCCTCCCACCACAGGGTGACACAGACAGGAGGGGGAGCTATGTGACATGGGGTCTGTCCCTCCCACCACAGGGTGACACAGACAGGAGGGAGCTGTTGCCATAACTGGGATTTGTCTTCCTCTCAACACACAAGTGGATGGGATCAGAAAGTGGGTCTGTTGCACTTTTATGTTGTGTAGTATTATTTGTACCACATCACATTCTCTATTTTCCTGTAATTGTACTATTGTGCTAACCTTTGTATTCTTACTGACATTTCAGGCACAGGTTATATATCTTTCTTCTTACAATCCTAATTGTGACTTGTTCAGTGTCGCACATAGCTGTCCTTCAGAGCCGAGACCTCCTCTCGTCTTTGGTATCATTGTCTCTGTCTGACTACTGAACGGACTTCTCTTTCACCAGGCAAAGGGTCAATTTAAGAAACAATCTGTAGCGAATAACGTGGAAATTGCAGTCCCTGTTCCGAGCGATGCCGATTCTCCGAAATTTAAAACCAGCGTGGGTAGTGCAAAATACGTCCCGGAGAAGAATGTGGTCATCTGGACTATCAAATCATTTCCGGTGAGCGAGACATAGACCGTTGTTTGGCCTTCGTTCAGTGAACCACTTATACAGTCATGTTATAATCTGTCTTCAGGAGATACACAATTCAACGTGGGCACCAATCCTCTCCCATGTACATCTCACACATCACTGCTTTCCCTCTCAGCTAGGTTGTCAGCTTCTAAAATATGTTTGTCCGTAAACGTTTATAAAACTGTCCAAGCATGAGATTGTCAGGTAAACATCCGCTTTTGGTCCCATAGGGGGGTAAGGAGTACCTGATGAGGGCCCACTTTGGACTGCCCAGTGTGGAGAGAGAGGAGCTGGAAGGAAAACCTCCAATTAGCGTCAAGTTCGAAATCCCCTATTTCACAGTTTCTGGAATCCAAGTAAGTCCAATAACTGAATGATGCACAGGAAACATTGTACTGTGATGAGAAGATACTAGTAATGTAATCCGTTATCACTGTACGGCTGTCATAATAATAACTATCAATAAGTTCCCTGTCTGTCATATACAAGTGGCCTTTCCAAGATGCGTCTCGCCAATGACCGAGCACTTTGCAGTATCAGTCATCTACCGCATGTCCGAGTGTACCCAGCTGCGAAGTGCGCAGGAATAGAATGCCCTGTAGAATGTTCACAGCGGCACAGAGCATTTCAGAAGCTGTCTATCTCATGGGAGCCAGTGACCTGTCCACTGGTGTGATTAGTGGAAGGAGCAGGGTTCCCACAGCAGCACAGAGTATGGCAGGAGATTAGTGATGTGTTAGTGAGAACAGAGCTGCATGTGACAGGGGCAGTAACATAATGTGAGGACAGGAATGGAGGCAGGAGGAAGCCACAGACTGAGAGTTATATAGTGGAAGGAGTGGGGTCCCCAGCAGCACAGTTTAGGTGTTTAACCCATCTCTCTCTCAAAGTTTGTACATACAATATAGTCCTTGTAGAATAGGGGATGTAATATATTTTTATTCTTTATACTAGGTCATGTACAATCCACTGTCATGGGTGACATGATTCATATGTAATGGGTGAAAGTGACCTGACTATTGAGACATCTGATGTGTTGATCCGTATGTGAGACTTCTCTCATTCCTTCTTTCTTTTTATTTATTTTTAAGGTTCGATACATGAAAATTATTGAGAAAAGTGGTTATCAGGCACTTCCATGGGTTAGATATATCACTCAAAGTGGAGGTAAGTGACACAAATGGAAGGATACTGCATATCTATATAAGGAATTAATACTAAACATTGATTTGTAGCACAATAAACATTGTCAGAAGATAAATAACATTTACAAATGCTGCAGGTTACCCAACGTCCGAGAAGTCTGTTACTGTCTCATTACCTGTCGGATAAGGTGCATCTCTTAATCAGTCAGGGAAATGCTGTCATTTGTAACCATGTGATCAGTCCTGTGCCCAACAAGCTTGTTGCCCTGTCTAGTGACAGGGTAATGTTACACACAATGAAGACACTGCGGTAATTTACAAAGAGCAGCCTTTGTGTTCTGAACGTTTCTGTATTGCACAATTGCTCCAATTTTCTGCACTATAAGGCAAAATGACGATGGCGGCAGATACAGAGACTCGCTAGTTCTACATCTGCCATCTGTCACCTCCTTTCTTGGAGCCGCTTCTGATCATTCTTCTTGCATCGTTGTGCCCTCCACTGTCTTCTGAACTACCAGTGATGGAGCTGACTGTCAGCTTGTCAGGTTCCTGGGTACCAGGTATGGATCTCCATATTACCCGGGGTTCAGAGGTTTCATAGTAGACAGGGCACTGTATATGGCTGTACTTGGGATCGGATATGGTTTAGCTCTGTATACTGGGCAGCAGAGCTTTTGCAGCTGTGTCCTAGATTTTGAGCATATTTGTTGAGACCTGTGTTTACTGTAAGTGCCCCTGTAGTCTGTCCTGATAGCTGTTACTGACCTGCAGCTGAACCATGAAACTGCTGAACAGGCGTCTGCAACACACTCCAGTTCAATGATAAATCCTGACAGTACCGGACATCAGGGGCTGGTTATATTTCTCTACTGTTGTCTTTAGCTTACTGGTTTACATGGCCAGTGCTTTGTGCCGCCCTCATTACATCCTCCCATTCCCGGTTACAGGACTTTTTTTGGGCTGCACCCACTCTATGGAATTCTCTCCCTCGCACAATAACTCTCCTCTGGTCTACAAACTTTCAAGCGTTCTCTGAAAACCTACCTCTTCAGACAAGCTTATAATATTCCTCAACCACCCCTTTTAACCTCACTACATTATCCTATTACCACCCGTTACACAATTTCACACAAGACAACTACCCCCTGACCAACATTGTTGTGTGACAGGATCATTTAGCTTATGAGTCACTTTTACCTTTGCAGCCTGGCTGGGCCGAAATGCAAAATGTAGACTTAACCTCATGTGTCAAACTCCCATTGTCCAATAGATTGTAAGCTTGCGAGCAGGGCCTTCTCACCTCTTTGTCTGTTTTACCCAGTTTGTTTATTAGTTTACTGTGTTTGTCCCCAATTGTAAAGCGCTACGGAATATGTTGGTGCTATATAAATAAAAGATGATTGCTGCCATGAGGTATCATCCTTTGCGAGACAGAAGTGGATGGAAGGTTGGGAGAAAATATCACAGCAGGCGATAAAAATATCTCATCCAAAACAAAGTCTAATTTTTGCCGAGCGAGTGCACAGTAAGACCATCATTGTGCATATTCCAAAGCGGCTAGGAACACTTATAGGTCCACCATACTCCTAAGCAGAATGTAGTCTTTCTGCACTGTGCCATGTATTCCAGACTCGGCTTCTGTACAAGGAGATGCATTGTCCACAAATACATTATTTATGACATCACAGCAGAACTTCAGGTTTTATGTCGCGTTCTTTGGACATTTCTTGTACAAACACTGAACAATTTCTCTTTTCCTTTACAGATTACCAGCTTCGAACAAACTGACGCAACACTTGCACCTAAGAATCCATTTTTAGCATGTGTGTGAAATACTCCTGTCATCTTAAACTAAATTTGTACAAGAATACATAAAAAAACAAAAAAATCTAATATTTGTGAGACGTATGGAAGATGTTGCATTGAAAGTTAGATTGTTACAATACTTTTTTAAGTAATATATTTTATTGATTTTGAAAGACTGTGTGCCTGCAGTGACATACTTCTAAACTCAGTTAAATTATGTCTTTTAATCTGATATTTCGTATGATTCTCCACGGAAATAGTTTCTACATTGAAGTCTTCATATTGTTTTGTAGTCAGGGCAAGTCATTGCTGGTGTCATTTATCACAGTCATAAACTGAATGATGCCCTCTGCTGGTCACACACACAAAGGACAGCCCTGTACATAAACACCCAAGCTGCTAAATCAACTAATTATAAATCTCATTGCGTTTTATCAAAATGTCTCCCCCGAATATCAAATCCCAACGTGATTTTATTTAGTCCGTACACATATGTTATAAAGCAAAATAGAAAATGTCCTCCTTTTCAAAGTTAGAACAATATAATTCTGTTATTTCTTTTTAGAAATATTTGAATGTGAGGTAAAAATAATGGAAAAATGTATGCAGTTGCAGTAATAGGTATTTTTGTTTTTCCAAAAATTGTTTGTCATTATTTTTTTCGTTTGCCTTGTTTTCTTGTGTTTCCTTTAAAGTGGGCCTGTTGCCCACACACAATGCAGGCAGCCATTCTGTGGCTGAGACAACATTCACAGGATTGTAGTTGATGAACTTTCTAGGACTGGCTGCCATCGTTGTGTGTCTGTGTGATTGGCCCGCTTTAGGTTTGTGTGGTGTTTGTTTGGTTTTTTTTAGCGCTCTTCATTGGTTGACATTGTGGACGCTTTTGCTATTTTATTTAGAGCTAATTGTTTGATTCTTTTTTTGCTCTGACAAAACAGATGAATTGTCAAAATGGCAGCTCCCAGCGTGATGTGTATATGTAATAATATATTACAGAAAAGAAATCCATGTTCTATGTTTTCTGTCAATTTATAAAGGGAAATAAATGGTACTTATGATTAAAATGATATTCTATATATTTGTATTATGTCTATCTATTTTATATTATGTATTGTGACCATTGTATGAGGCATGTAGAGGATAACTTACTAACGCCAGCTTAGCGGATCTATTGACTCCCAAAGTCCAGTGAGGTGACACATGAAAAGACTAGTTCTATTGATTAGTTTATTTTCTCCTAACCTGATTTGGTATGCTGGAATTAAAATCACTCTTTTAGAAAAGTATCTCATCAGTGTCTGTTTCTCAGGCTATGAAATATTAATTCCTATTGCCATGTTTTACTTTTGCAGCATAATGAAATGTTAAGTCTCTGAGTTTATATTTTTAAACAGGCTCTAAAGCTAAAAGTCATTTTAATGGCTATATAAGTAGATTTGTGTTTTATTCAATACTTGGTCTTTACTGACCACCGTTCAAATTGACTAGGGTCAATTTTATAGCAGCCATTTAACCTACCAGTATGTTTTTGGAATGTGGGCGAAAACCCACGCAAACACGGGGGGGAACATGCAAACTCCACACAGATAAGGCCATGGTCGGGAATTGAATTCATGACCCCAGCGCTGTGAGGCAGAAGTGCTAATCACTAAGCCACCGTGCTGCCAATTCAGTTCTTTGTAGTCCGTGTTGATTTCTGAGTCATATGATACTAAAAGGCCCCATAATCCTGAACATACACCTTGTTGGTCACTGTACCTTCATATTAAAAAGGCGTAAACCTCCCATAATGAGATGTGCGTTTCAAAAACTTTTGGGTGTTAGATTAGATATGCAGTTGTATTTTCAACTATCTTACAATGGTTGGTCAACTGTCCATATGTGAAACATACAATCGGGGGCCGCTTCAAAATGTAGAACAATGTACGCGGGGAAACAAAAATTCAGAAGTAGAATACATAATAAATGGTCATGTAGCAACAACAATATCAGATGGTATGAAGGTCAGCAAGCAGTGGCAGGAGCCAATAGAATACATAATGAATGGTGATGTAGTAACAACAATATCAGATGGTATGAAGGTCAGCAAGCAGTGGCAGGAGCCAGTAGAATAATTGGCTGTAGAGGAAGATGTATTCGTAACGGAAAGTTGGAGATTATATTGACACTTTATAGCTCACTGGTTAGACCTCACCTAGAGTACTGTGTACAGTTCTGGAGGCCGCATCTCCAAAAATACATTAATGCAAAGGAAAAAAAATCAGAGAGGGGCTATCACAATGGTGCATGGGCTGCATAAGTATTATTTGAGTACAGATAGACAAAAGTTTATAGTTCATAAAACCTCTAGAGCAATGAGACACACTATAAAACTAAAGGGAGAAAGACATAAGAAAGACGTGTGTTACAGAAAGAGTGATCAGAGCCACAGAATAGTCTCCCAGCAATAGTGGAGAGAACTCGTACAGTAAAGATAATTCAAGAATGCCTGGGACATACCTATAAGACCAACACAAAATGATTAAAAAAACCACACAAAATGGACAGACTTGATGGAACTATAGGATCTATTCTGTTATCAATGCTATGTTTAATCAATTTCACCTTGTATTAAATAGTAACTTTCATAAATAAAAGCAAATTTCTCCCCACTACTTTTTAGATGTTATTATTATAGAATTAGCATTTATTTTGATAGCAAAAAAACACATCCCCTATTAGGTTTGATGTAATAACAAACCTCTAAAATACAGCAGATATAATATCCGGTGTGCAAAAGAAAGTAGCGTTAAATACATTCTAGCATACGGCCACAAAACATACAATATAGGCACGATCAATGAAGAAAGCAACTATCCGTTTCAATGGTGTGTCTGCAAGAAAGGGTTAGTTAGTGTTGCTAATACCCCATTCCCCTGCCTAAAAGACCTGGGGCTAGATTTACTAAGCTGCGGGTTTGAAAAAGTGGGGATGTTGCCTATAGCAACCAATCAGATTCTAGCTTTCATTTATTTAGTGCTTTCTACAAAATGACAGCTAGAATCTGATTGGTTGCTATAGGCAACATCCCCACTTTTTCAAACCCGCAGCTTAGTAAATCTAGCCCCTGGGCTTTTGCCGGGGCGAGGCTTAGTGTGTATGGGTAGGATGACCTGGGAATTAGACCCAGGTCTTTTGGAGGGTTTTTCTCGGGTCCGACCCAGGTAACCGCCAGTGTGAACATTAAGACCCAGGTTTTTTTTTAACTCTGGTCTCACCGAGCACCATTGAAAAGTTTAAAAAAAAAAAAAAAAAAATCATCATCACAAGAGGAGCCAATGAGAACCAGGGAGACTCGGGCAGACCCGGGAATTTGCTAGGGTGGGAGGCTCTGTCCCCCGGCAATATCCCGGGTTCATACACCCGGGATATTTCAGGGGCGGCAATCTGAAAGGGGTATCACTGTAATCATCCTCAAGGTGTATTTACACCAGCCCTCAGGTACACTCAAGTAGTACTGCTATTGACAGGCGCACCTGTGTCCCTGTACACGACTGCCTCAGTTCACAATTACGTGAACACGCCTTTACTGTACTGTGACTGTTCCTTCCCTCTCCAATTCCTGCTCTACAAGCGTAAGGAGTGGCAGATGTGCACAAATCTGCATACAAATGTAGGCGTACACCTGGCAAACAAATGGGCGTACTCCAAACTCAGCCCAAACTCCTCAATGTCTATATGTGATAACACAATATAGTATAGTATTATACAGTGGTGGAAGTGGGGGTGTATACGGTGGTATGCCATACCGCCACTTCTACTGCTTTCATTGTAACACTATCAAGATTCCGTTCACTTACATCCTCCATACCACCACTTCTCCTACTGCCTTCATTGTAACACTATCACATTCCATTCACTTACATCCTCCATACCACCACTTCTCCTACTGCCTTCATTGTAACACTATCACATTCCATTCACTTACATCCTCCATACCACCACTTCTCCTACTGCCTTCATTGTAACACTATCAAGATTCCATTCACTTACAGTCTCCATACTGCCACTTCTCCTACAGCCTTCCCTGTAACACTGTGGAGATGTGCCCTGCAGCTGCCATGCCCAGGAAGAGGGCGAAGAAGATGCGCCCGAGGACGTGCCCGTGAAGAAGGAAGAGATTGGAAATTACTCACCAGTCTTGCGTTCCAGCTGTGAGTACTTCTCTTCTTCTCCTGCAGGTCCCGGCAGCAGACGGTGAGTGAGCCAATCAGGGCTCACCTTCCCCTGCTGGCCAATCGGCTCACCTCCATCCATTTGAATTGTTGGCGCCACGGCGAGCCAATCAGGGCTTGCGGAAACGTCGAGTGACGTGAGCGTACCTGCGGCTATTTAAGCCGCCGGGCGCTGCTATTTTCTGGTCAGTGCGGTGGCGGAGTCGATGGAGGAGGACGTTGTGGGATGTCCAGAAGAAAAGAAGATGCGGACGCTGGTGGAAGTGGCAGGCAGCCCGTGTAAGGGCTAGGAGCTACCCTGCCACGACAATACGA
The DNA here is from genome assembly GCF_038048845.1 of Mixophyes fleayi. Taxonomy (NCBI): domain Eukaryota; kingdom Metazoa; phylum Chordata; class Amphibia; order Anura; family Limnodynastidae; genus Mixophyes; species Mixophyes fleayi. Next base: position 43,006,850 of record NC_134405.1, read on the forward strand.
CGGGAAAGACGGAGCGCAAGTCAAAAGACGCAGAGAACAAGAAAAAGAAGAGATCAACGGCGGAGAGTCCTTCTAAGAGCTAAGAGCGCCCCGCCAAGAAGTCAGCAGGGACCCCAGTGCCAAAGAGGAGAAGCAGCGCTGCCAGCTGGAGGGTCTGGAAGATCCGAAGACGCCGGGGCAAGCAGAGTATCCTGCGCGGAGCAGGTGAGTATAAATATTCTGGTTAGGTCGGGCACAAGGCCCGTGGGCAGAATTCAGACACTAAGCCCGTGGCACCAGTAGTGGGCACAAGGCCCTGGCGCAGTTATGGTATAGGCAGGGTTTCTGTGGGCAGTAGGCTCATTTGGTAGATCTGGGCACTAGGGCCCATAGTTAGGGAGGGAGTATAAGCAGTAGTTATTTGGGCACAAGGCCCAATAGTAGAGACAGGGCACAAGGCCCTTAGAAGTAGAGTGGGTGCAAGAGCCCTTGAGTTTGAATAGGGCGCACAGGCCTCTAAGATAGTGGGGCGTGAGGCTCCTGATAGTGTAGCAGGGCAGCAGCCCTGATTGTTAGAAGGACATTAGATCCTTGTGGTTACAGGGACAGTAGGTCCTGGTTGTTAGCAGAGCAGTAGGCCCTTATAGTTGATAGCAGGCGATAAGCCTTGGTTTAGCAGTACACTGAGCCGAGGTTCCGGCCATTGGCGGAGGCCTGCGGGGCAGCTGTGTTCCAGCGGACACGGGTGGATTAGAGCAGGTAATGATCTGTTTCCCGGTAAGTAGATGGTGGCCATTGGCTAGTGACATATCCAACCGTTTGTTATTTGTACTCACCTGTTGCCTTTAGTGTAGTCCTCTGCAGGGTCCAGGAGTCAGTCCTTCACTGGAGACGGTGCAGAGACGGAGAGCGGCTGGCAAGAATCCTAAGTGGACGGTTTGTGGTCATTGTTTAGAAGGTAAGACATCTGTGTGCGTCTGTTCTGTTCCCCCGCAGGCGTTACAACACTATCACATTCCACATCACTTACAATCCCATTACATTTTCCATACCACTTCTATATTTCCATTTTGACTACTGGTATTATAGTGGTATATTGAGGCAGGGATAGCCGGCAGCATCATAGCATCCTTAGGCAGAGGACAACCGGAAGTTGTCTGCTCTCCTCTGCTAATTGCAATCAGCCCTGTACATGAAATGTAAAGACTATGGGTGAGGGAGGAAATTAGTGTTTATTTGGAGTTACTTATTAATCCTCAGTAGTCCGCTTCTCACACTTGTGTGCATGTCTTCAAGGCTGACTGTGGAGGATTAATCATCATCACCATCTATATAGCGCCACGAATGCCGCAGCGCTGAACAAAGAATATTTGTCATTCACATCAGTCCCTGCTTTATTGGAGCTTACAGTCTAAATTCCCTAATGTATAAACACACACTAGGGTTAATTTTGCCATCAGCTAATTAACCTACCAGTATGTTTTTGGAGTGTGGGAGGAAACCGGAGTGCCTGGACGAAACCCACGTAAACACAGGGAGAACATACTAACTCCACACAGATAAGACCCAACACCGGCGCTGTGAGGCAGATGTGCTAATCACTGAGTCACTGTAAAAGTGATTGAAGTGCTCCTATCTGAATGTGACTACATTTAAACAAAGCAGCAGTGATCTGCACTGTTTAGTGTGGTCTGAATACCTCTGTTTCAGATTGAACCTTTATATAGTTGGTGATCCTTGTGAGTGCTTGTGCACTGCTTATTAGGAGATCTGTCTGTCACAATCTTCCTGAGTCTTCAGAGATTGGAATTGAACATTTCCTGTCGAACATCATGTGCCAATAACCAAGCTTCTAAATGTATGTCGTTGGTTAGGAATATGTGGGCACACAAAAGGCCTGTGTTGCGCGAGTCCTAGAGTGGTGACACATGGGCGCTTGGAACTCTACCACTGTGATAATATTTAGAGTGTTCTATCTCTTGTAGTGCCAAGTTGAAGTGAAGAGGGCTCGTTCCACCCCACTCGCAGTGGAAAGATTAATCTCTGAAGACCCATTATGCCATGTTTGACTTGAATTGATCTAAAGTAACAGTGGGAGAGTTTTTTGATGTCCATACAGTTATATTTGTACCCAGGACTTCAGATCAATGGAAAACAGGAGCAGACAGGGTACCTATTTAAAAACCGTTGGATACTACTGAAAAATTAAACATGTGTAGATGATGTAATCATACACCTGCGCTAAATACTAGATATTTGGCCTGGTTAAAGAAACACTACCACAAAAGTATCCTTCATCTCTTCCATTGATCTGCACACTTTGGATCCTTTTGTTCCTTTTCACTCTATCATTACTTAATCTGGCTAATACACATTCATTCGCATCTCTCACATATCTCCATTGTGCACCTACTCCATTTACACTCTCTCCTATTGACTGTCACCAGATTTCTCTCCAAACCCTTCTCTTTCTCCATCATGCTATTTCTCTCTCCCCTATTGTGATCTCCCCTTCACTAATTCCCTTCTCATTAGTCTGCTCACATGAACTGTTTTGTCTCCTGCACCCACCACACTTACCAGCCTACATAGACAGAAATAAATTTCACACACACACAAATCCTCCTCGCATGTCCTCCTTCTCCTTCTCATGGCTGCTGGTACAGTTCCCACTATCTGACCACACTCCTCCCTCCACCCCAAACCTTTTCATCCACCCAGTACATGCAATCCCATCAAACTTATCCACATATCTCCACTATCCTCTCTTCCCTTCTCCTGTGCGCTATGGAACGCCAGATCTGTTTGTAATAAACTTACATCCATTCATGATCTATTAATTTCTAAATTCCTCAATCTTCTTGCCATATACAGAAACCTGGCTCACCTCATCTGACATTACATCCCCTGCAGCTCTCTCTTATGGAGGACTCTCCCTCAGCCACACTCTCACACCCAGAAACAGACAAGGTGGTGGAGTAGGCAATCTACTCTCTCCAAGCTGCACCTTCCAAGTCATACCCTCTAAACCCTCCCTCCCATTCTCTTCCTTTGAAGTCCACAATATCCGTCTATTTTATCCTCTCCACCTTCGTGTTGCTATCATTTATCGCCCCCCAGGTCCAGCTTCCAAATTCCTTGACAACTTTGCAGCCTGGATCACTTATTTCCGATCCTTTGACCTATCATACTACGCCATTTGAATATTCCCATTGATAATCCCACTGTCTCATCTGCCACTAAACTTCTTTCACTTACTTCCTCCTCTGGTCTCTCCCAGTGGACCTCATCTCCTTCTCACTGTGATGGACACTCTCTTGACTCCTCCCACTACTGCTCCATCTCTAGTTTCTTCAATTTATCCTTCCCACTCTCCGACCACAACCTCCTTTCCTTCAGCCTCACCTTACCTCATGCCATTCCGCCTGCACCCAAATCCACACATACACAACGGAACCTAAGTAGTCTTAACCCGATCCACTACTCATGTTTACTGAAACAACTATTTTCTCCAATGACTGCATTGTCCTGTCATAATCAGGCCGTCTCTCCTGCCAGAATCACCACCTGCTCTCAGATCTCCCTCACTGTCAATAACACCATAATTTCCTGTTTCCCAAGCCCTGATGTCACATTTAACTACGTCCTCTGCTTTATTCCTCACATCCAGACTCTCTCCCAATCCCGTTGACTCCACCTTAGAAACATTGCCAGAATACTCAACATGCTACCAAAAGTCTTATCCATTCTCTCCTTATCTCCTGTCTTGACTACTGCAACCTCCTGCTATCTGGCATTCCTGACACCCATATATCCACACTTCAATCCATCCTAAATGCTGCTGCAAGACTGATATTCCCCTCTCACTGCTCCACCACTTTGCAAATCCCTACACTGGCTCCCTGTGTCCTCCAGAATACAAATCAAATGACTCACAGTTACCTACAAAAGCCCTCAACAACACCCCTGCATACATCTCAAATTTTATATCAAAATACTCTCCCTCCCGCCCCCCTTGATCTACTGCTGACCTGTGCCTTGTCTCATCTCTAGTAACCACCTCTCTCATAGAAACATAGAATTTGACAGCAGATAAGATCCGCTTGACCCATCTAGTCTGCAATTTTTTTTAACCTATGTTAACCTTAAACCCTATTTGATCCTTAGTTCTTTGTAAAGGATATCCTTATGTCTATCCCAAGCATTCTTAATTTGCTCTACTATATTAGCCTCTACCACCTCTGATGGGAGGCTTTTCCACTTATCCACTACCCTTTCTGTGAAGTTATCTTTCCTCTACTTTCCTCAAACCTACTTCCCTCCAGTTTCAGTGCTTGTCATCGTGTTCTAATAGTCTCACCTACAAGACTTCTCCCGTGCTGCTCCACACTTATGGAGTTCTCTACCACGCCCAATCGGACTTTCCCACAGCCTTCAAATCTGTAGATGCTCTCTGAAAACTTGTCCCATTTTAGAGCTTATCTTATCCCTGATAATACTAATACACCCTCACAGCGGTCCCAATCTCCACATTTGCTCCTCTTGTTTCAGTTGTGCTCTCTTCCACTTAGAACGTAAGCTCTCAAATGAGCGGTGGTAATTGGTATACCGATGTTTGGGATACAGACATCAACTATGCCTACAAAAAAAACACGAACCGTGAAATCACGGCATAATTAAAATGTACACTTCCCTTGAAAATGACGGAGGACATTACCGAAAGACCTGCTCTGCGAGCGCTGTAAAGTCCAAAGATGCTGGATGCCGGCGCTTCATTGTGATGTCACCGAAGTCAGCAGCATGTACATTTAAAGAATATGCTAAAGTGAGGGTTAGAATTAGGGTTAGGGTTACACTGTGTCAAACGTCGCTGTTGTCGGTCACGTCACAATGAAGCGCCGGCATCCAGCATCTACGGATTTTAAAGCAGTCGCATAGCAGGTCTTTTGGTAATGTCCTCAATTGGTGTCAAGGGAAGTGCACATTTTAATTATTCCATTATTTCACTGTTCGTGTTTTTTTTTAAGGTATACATTGTTTTATTAATGTCTATTCCCAATTGTAAAGCGCCACGGAATTTGCTGGTGCTATATAAATAAATGTTGATGATGTATAGTCGGTGTCGGGATACCATACCCAACCCCTAATGAGCAGGGTCCTCCATACCCTCTGTTTTCATGTCTGCGTTAGTTTAATGTACGGCACAGTTTCTGATTGGTCAGCTGGTCCAGTCGTTTAAACTGAGAGTCATTAAGAGTGCCCATGTTGTTTATCGAGATTGCTGTTTTTACAGCTTTTTGGTTATTTTTACTATTATTATCAGGATTTGTTTATCCATTCCCCGTCAGCCTTGAGTCGGACACCAGCACAGTCAGGGCCAGGCTCCAATGGATCCAAAACAGGAAACCGTAACATATATATATATTTTTCTTATGATTTTTTTTTTTTAAAGGGGGGGGGGTGCTTATTTGTTCAGTTGAAATGTATTAATATAAATGCCATGGAAATGTTTATTCAAACTTATACTTTAGGTATAATAAAAAAATGTCAAAACCCCCAGGTTACCAGCATTTCACCCCCCCTTATCGTGGTCCATGGATAAGGAACATGACCCCTGTCCAGTATAACTTAATATTTAAGTTATATAAATTAATCACACCCAAACCATTACATAATTTGTATTTACACAAAATATACACACCCCACCCCCTTGTAAAAAAAAAACAAAAACATAAACAAGATGGAAGCCTTCTTGTCTTGTTTTCTAACATGGTCCAGCAGCAGTATAAAAAAAAAAGGAGGAGACTAGGCAGCCTGATAGGGAACAGTTAGGCAGCCTGATAGGGAACAGTTAGGCAGCCTGTGGCTTTCCTGCTGTTGGGGAACTACAAGTCTCAGCAAGCATGCTTGCTTTTTTTTTTTTTTAAGGAGATTTATGTGCATTTTGTTCAAATAACATTGATTTATGTGACGTGATTACTTTAGTTTATATAACTTGAGGTATACGTGGCAGGGGTCACTATACAGGACTACAGTTCTCCTGTCTCCTGAGGTTACATAAAGGTGACCATGCGCTTGTGACCTCTTTACCTCAGGGAACTAATGTGAGCCCCGCCCTCTCTGGTTTTAAAAAAGCAACATAAGCCCCGCCCACGCCAATCCGCGTCCTCCGATTGGATGCTGCTTGCCTAATGGGCGCAGCTCCAGTTGTATTTACCTTTGAGTGTAATGCGGGTTACCTCCTAGCAACGGCGAGCCCTCTGGCGAAGCGTCTGCCCATTCGCTGACGTGCCGAGGATGGGCGTGTCCAGAGGTTGACAGACAGCGACCTATGGTTGCCCCTGGATGAGGATACACAGTTGCTTTTTTTAAAATAAAACACACTCGTACCACGTGGGTCGGTGACGTCAAAGACCCGAAAGAGAAACATAACCGGTTGGGAGAGATCGCGAGCCGGCCAGTCGCGAGAGAGAGCTGCGGCCGTTGGTCAGCCCCGCGCGGACACCTGAGGCAACCTGTCGCGAGCTGGTCACCCGGTGGCAGAGGCGGGAAAGCGGACTATAAAAGGAGGTGAGCAGCAGTGTGTGAGCTGGCTGTGGAGGAGACGGGCAGCAGTGGGGAGCAGCTGTCATTGGGCGTTACTCCTGTCACAGCCACAACAACACTGGGAGATAGGCACCACTGTAGATGTCTATACAATACGTGATGCGTATACACAGACATATTTATATACATATCCTTATACTACTATAGATGTCTATACAATACGTGATGTGTACACACAGACATATTTATATACATATCCTTATACTACTATAGATGTCTATACAATACGTGATGTGTACACACAGACATATTTATATACATATCCTTATACTACTATAGATGTCTATACGTGATGTGTACACACAGACATTTATATACATATCCTTATACTACTATAGATGTCTATACAATACGTGATGCGTATACACAGACATATGTATATACATATCCTTATACTACTATAGATGTCTATACAATACGTGATGTGTACACACAGACATATTTATATACATATCCTTATACTACTATAGATGTCTATACAATACGTGATGCGTATACACAGACATATGTATATACATATCCTTATACTGCTATAGATGTCTATACAATACGTGATGTGTACACACAGACATATTTATATACATATCCTTATACTACTATAGATGTCTATACAATACGTGATGTGTACACACAGACATTTATATACATATCCTTATACTACTATAGATGTCTATACAATACGTGATGCGTGTACACAGACACACATATTTATATACATATCCTTATACTACTATAGATGTCTATACAATACGTGATGCATATACACAGACATATTTATATACATATCCTTATACTACTATAGATGTCTATACAATACGTGATGTGTACACACAGACATATTTATATACATATCCTTATACTACTATAGATGTCTATACAATACGTGATGCATATACACAGACATATTTATATACATATCCTTATACTACTATAGATGTCTATACAATACGTGATGCATATACACAGACATATTTATATACATATCCTTATACTACTATAGATGTCTATACAATACGTGATGTGTACACACAGACACATACTTATATACATTTTCTTATACTACTATAGATGTCTATACAATACGTGATGTGTACACACAGACATATTTATATACATATCCTTATACTACTATAGATGTCTATACAATACGTGATGTGTACACACAGACATATTTATATACATATCCTTATACTACTATAGATGTCTATACAATACGTGATGCGTACACACACACACATATTTATATACATATCCTTATACTACTATAGATGTGTATACAATACGTGATGCGTACATATAGACACATTTATATACATTTTCCTATACAAACATACACACAACATATATATATATATATATATATATATATAATTAGTGACATATGTCTATACACATACAGTAATACAGTATATATACTGATCAGATACAACATTAAAATCACTGACAAGTAAAGTGAAAAACATTGATTATCTCGTTACAATGGCAGTGTGGTATATATTAAGGTGTAAGTGAACAGTCAGTTCTTGAAGTTGATGTGTTGGAAGCAGGAACAATGGACAAGTGTAAGGATCTGAGCGACTTTGGCAATGGCCAAATTGTGATGGTTAGACAACTGGGTTAGATCATAGCCAAAACAGCAGGTCTTGTTCCCGGTACGCAGTGGAGTGTAGCTACCAAAAGTGGTCCATGGAAGGACAGCCAGTGAACTGGCGACAGGGTCATTGGCACCTAAGGCTTGCTGAGGCGCGTCGGGGGGCTAAGGCTTGCTGAGGCGCGTCGGGGGGCTAAGGCTTGCTGAGGCGCGTCGGGGGGCTAAGGCTCGCTGAGGCGCGTCGGGAGCCAAGGCTTGCTGAGGCACGTTGGGAGCCAAGGCTAGCCCGGCTGGTCCAATCCCACAGAAGATCTATTGTAGCGCAAACGTTAATGCTGTCTATGATAGAAAGGTATCCAAACCTAAGGACCGAAGTCACAGAAAAGAAGAACTACTCAGGGCTGTGCGATAGGGGCGACCGCCCAGGACGCAACGCAGAAGGGGGGCGCAGTTTAGGAATGTTTTAGGTTCATTTGATTAAAATTGAGGGCTAGAGGGGCGGCGTTTGTTTTTCTCGCCCCAGGCGCTAGAATTCTAAATTACGGCTCTGGAACTACTGACGGCACTCCTGTTCAAAGTACCTAATAATAAAACCCTTTTATTGTTTTCGCAATTTAAAAATTCTTTAAATACCTCAGATGATATATTCACATTCCAGCTGTCACAAGATCCATCATGGTGAAATATTTAAACTATAGATTTAGAAAGTGAAATAAGAAATACATATTTTTCTTATTTCACTTTCTAAAACTGCTCACATAACGCGTTTCTAGCTCGCGTCTAGAGATATTCTATAGAAAGAAATGTATGGATTTTAAGTTGCCCCAACGTGGATTTTATATTCTATTTTTTTTTGCTTACCTTTAACGAGCATTTTGTAAATGTCATTGGCGCTTATCTGAGTAGAATGTCGGGAACCACAAATTTTTAATCGTCTGCGGTGGCTGATCTACAGCGCAGAAATCACAAGTCTTCCACTACCCTAGGGCTTCTGTCGCCCCACTGGTCAGACACAGAAGCCCAAAAGTATGCGCCTGGGTACGAATGGAAGAGTTAAAGTGGATTTACATGGGAGCTGTCCTAAAACAGCTGATTTTGAATGATTTCTTGCATTCATCACATACAAAAATGTTAGAGCAGCACGGTAGCTCAGTGGTTAGCACTTCTGCCTTACAGCACTGGGGTAATGAGTTCAATTCCCGACTATGGCCTTATCTGTGAGGAGTTTGTATGTTCTCCCTCTGTTTGCGTGGGTTTTTCCTCCCACACTCCAAAAACATACTGGTAGGTTAATTGGCTGCTAACAAAATTGACCCTAGTCTGTCAGTGTGTGTTAGGGAATTTAGACTGTAAGCCCCAATGGGGCAGGGACTGATGTGAGTGAGTTCTCTGTACAGCGCTGCGGAATCAGTGGCGCTATATAAATAAATGATGATGATGATGATGTCACGTATGTAACGGTACAGCCCATGTTGCGAGCACTTAGTTGAAATTGAAGGCAAACTAATTTTCATATTTCCTTTAATACAATTTAAAAAAAAAAGTGTATTCAGTATAAATTCTTACTAGACATTTGCAAAACATGACTGAAGTGTTTTGTTTTCTGACATCCTGCGGTTGCGGATTGAAAAATAGTCGCCAGATGCACAGGTGCTGTCTGTACTTTCTATAGGAATCTGTATTTATGCTGTTTTCTGGGTAAGCCACTAGGGTACTAGTAAACACAGGCAGCTACAATAAATCACAGGGTATTCACCTCTGCTTTCTCTGTACAAAAACCACAATGTATTTCCTCATTTCTCAGCAGGCTGAGATGACATCTGGTTTTCCGTAATGTTCTCTGTTTGTATACTCTGCGGAGAGTTGTCCTCTCTTGCACAGCTGTATGGTTAGAAAGTCAATACTGTAACTCATGAGTTGTCGCATAGTCCGTCTGACTGTATGCAAATACAGTAATCTTCAATGTTATCTTGGAACTATGTATGATCAATACAACTGAATTGTAATTACCAGCTGTCATTCATTTCTAGGGATAGTCCCATGTTATAAGGACTGATAATGTCTCAGTTTTGAAATTCTGACCAAATGTGCAGTACACTTTCTAGAAACAAATTTGTATTTAAAATATAAATTAAGAAAAAAATCTGCAGTCAGAAAGCAGGACATGATGGGCTTTGTAGTGCACCAGCGTTTACCTAGACAAAACTAAATGGGAGTGTTTAGCAGCAGATGTGTGTAAAGTGTATTCAAATGTTGATATCCAAACAGACACCATATATAAAAATGTTACATTCAGCGTAGTTGTCTGCATGCAGATAGCCGCCTGGGCAGATTTATGAATATTCATGAGTATTAATGAGGACGTGATCATTCCGTGTATTGGCAGGAATACGATTGCTGTGTTTTGAAAATCTATCTGTAACTTCATAGAACAGTAAGGAAAAGTTTGAAAATGGTTCAGAGCCAATCAGGAGCCTATCACATGAGATTAGTGCTGGTGGATCTTCAGTCCACAGGACAGCCCACATTGATCATAGCACAAAGTACAAGACAAGAGATCGGAATACAGTTTTATAGTTGATTGTGTTACTAACTACATTGCATTTAGGTTTTTACTGAAGTTGTATTATCATACTTAAAAACACTTTAATATAAGTGCTGCCAATTAGGAGCATTTAGCCTTCGCCATAGACAACATCATCTTGGTGGACCTTCATGTCCTACAGTCCTGGTCATATCTTGTTAACTGAACTTAATTACAACTTATTTGCTTCTAAATAACTTGCACTGAGCAGAGTAGAAGACTATTAATGTGAGATGTTGCATGTAGGGTACAGTGACTGATGTCCGTATGTATATTTCTGTACATCCACAGCACTGACTGCTCCCTTCTACACCACCCCATGTTGGTACAAGAGACGGGGGCAGGGGACCTCCTGACACGGGCAGCGGCTCAGGGAGACCTTGAGGAGGTGAAGAGACTGCTCCACCAGGAAAGGATTCATCCCGACTGTCTAAACCGTTTTGGAAAGACTGCCTTGCAGGTGCGACTGAGACCTTACACTCTCTATAAACACACAGAAAAATAGAGCGGACTTTAGAGCTTGCAATCTGTTTAGGAGGCCCAATTGAATGAGCATGGGAGGGAATTCCGACAAACTACCAACATTTAGATTTCACTCTTTAGAAGTAACAGACAAAGGAACCTTTATTACCACCAGCCCCTGGTCACTAGGTGCAGTCTTCTCCTTGTACGTTTTTCCTCTCCATGTTCTGTTTATATTTATCAGTATCGCAGTATTACTATCTGTATGCTGCATGTTATACTCAGCCCCTGTCGCTTTATCGCTTTTGTGACGATGCAACTTTCAGTAATTATTTGTGTTCTGTAGGTCGGTAATGGGCAACCAGTTATCCCCTCAAGGGCCAGATGTACGGCCCTCTAACCTAGTTCCTTTTAGTCTCGGCACTATAGCCAGGGCCGCAGGTTCTGTGGGACATAGAGCAAAGAATAAGAGTTAGGGCTGGTGGGGCGGGGAATCTGCAGGTGAAGATTCGGAGGGCTGCCTGTTGCCCATAAATGCCACAATGCTGTGCCAGGTTTGTTGTACTGTATAGTGGACGTAATTCTCACTGTTCTTATGACACGTGCAAGGTCCAACTTCTATTATTCTGTGTGCAAATCTCAGCATTTGTTCTCTTCAGTAGATATGAACAAGTGCACAGTACCACTGTATTATCTTGTCTATTGGTTGTAATTCTACATGCATGAACGAGGGCACAGTGCCACTCCTCTAATTCTGTGTGCGTTTGTGACTGTTCTCATTCTGCATGATAACAATACATTGGGGCAGGAACTGTAACTAGCCTCTCCATGTGTCAAGGAGTTCAGTGCCTGAGACGGCTTGTTTAATCCATTGCAGTGGAACAGGTGATTATCACTGATGTGGCACCACTCCCTGCACTCTGCTAATTATCCACACACCCAGAGTACAGTCACACAATGCAGGTAACCATTACGTCTGCATTGGAATAAGCATGTGTTATATTCCTACCAGGCAGATGCCCACCACTGATTCCCACTTTGCAGCCCTTGAACATTTTAATTCCAGTGCATACATGTATGCTCCATGTCGTGCCAGTTTTAAAATTAACCTCTTTTTACCAGACTGTGTTTTAGCCAATGTTTTCCTTTTACCAAGAAGCATTGAAAGGGTTATTCCACCCAATAAAATAATTATTAAATGTTTTGTGAGTAACATCACCTTACAGCACTTGAGCGCTGCCCATTTATTATGTGACTGAGAAGGGGCGTACCACCACTGGCTGTCGAAGGGGTTCTTGGCATTGGACTCCTACATTTCATGTTTGGGCTTTGTTAATGTAGTAATCTTTGAGTGGTATTATAGTATAGAACATTTATTTAGTTGAACTGTTTCATTTAATAACACTTTCCTGAAAATTTCATTTAACTTCGACTGTTAGTGACTTTAGATGAACTGGGGACCAGAGATCAGGACATGGGTAGGACGACTGTAAGTGACTTTAGATGAACTGGGGACCAGAGATCAGGACATGGGTAGGATGACTGTAAGTGACTTTAGATGAACTGGGGACCAGGGATCAGGACGTGGGTAGGACGACTGTAAGTGACTTTAGATGAACTGGGGACCAGAGATCAGGACATGGGTAGGACGACTGTAAGTGACTTTAGATGAGCTGGGCACCAGGGATCAGGACATGGGTAGGACGACTGTAAGTGACTTTAGATGAACTGGGGACCAGAGATCAGGACATGGGTAGGATGACTGTAAGTGACTTTAGATGAACTGGGGACCAGAGATCAGGACATGGGTAGGACGACTGTAAGTGACTTTAGATGAGCTGGGCACCAGGGATCAGGACATGGGTAGGACGACTGTAAGTGACTTTAGATGAACTGGGGACCAGAGATCAGGACATGGGTAGGACGACTGTAAGTGACTTTAGATGAACTGGGGACCAGAGATCAGGACATGGGTAGGACGACTGTAAGTGACTTTAGATGAACTGGGGACCAGAGATCAGGACATGGGTAGGACGACTGTAAGTGACTTTAGATGAACTGGGGACCAGGGATCAGGACATGGGTAGGACGACTGTAAGTGACTTTAGATGAACTGGGGACCAGAGATCAGGACATGGGTAGGACGACTGTAAGTGACTTTAGATGAACTGGGGACCAGAGATCAGGACATGGGTAGGACGACTGTAAGTGACTTTAGATGTACTGGGGACCAGGGATCAGGACATGGGTAGGACGACTGTAAGTGACTTTAGATGAACTGGGGACCAGAGATCAGGACATGGGTAGGACGACTGTAAGTGACTTTAGATGAACTGGGGACCAGAGATCAGGACATGGGTAGGAGGACTGTAAGTGACTTTAGATGAACTGGGGACCAGAGATCAGGACATGGGTAGGACGACTGTTAGTGACTTTAGATGAACTGGGGACCAGAGATCAGGACATGGGTAGGACGACTGTAAGTGACTTTAGATGAACTGGGGACCAGAGATCAGGACATGGGTAGGATGACTGTAAGTGACTTTAGATGAACTGGGGACCAGGGATCAGGACGTGGGTAGGACGACTGTAAGTGACTTTAGATGAACTGGGGACCAGAGATCAGGACATGGGTAGGACGACTGTAAGTGACTTTAGATGAGCTGGGCACCAGGGATCAGGACATGGGTAGGATGACTGTAAGTGACTTTAGATGAACTGGGGACCAGAGATCAGGACATGGGTAGGATGACTGTAAGTGACTTTAGATGAACTGGGGACCAGAGATCAGGACATGGGTAGGACGACTGTAAGTGACTTTAGATGAGCTGGGCACCAGGGATCAGGACATGGGTAGGACGACTGTAAGTGACTTTAGATGAACTGGGGACCAGAGATCAGGACATGGGTAAGACGACTGTAAGTGACTTTAGATGAACTGGGGACCAGAGATCAGGACATGGGTAGGACGACTGTAAGTGACTTTAGATGAACTGGGGACCAGAGATCAGGACATGCGTAGGACGACTGTAAGTGACTTTAGATGAACTGGGGACCAGAGATCAGGACATGGGTAGGACGACTGTTAGTGACTTTAGATGAACTGGGGACCAGGGATCAGGATGTGGGTAGGACGACTGTAAGTGACTTTAGATGAACTGGGGACCAGAGATCAGGACATGGGTAGGACGACTGTAAGTGACTTTAGATGAACTGGGGACCAGAGATCAGGACATGGGTAGGATGACTGTAAGTGACTTTAGATGAACTGGGGACCAGAGATCAGGACATGGGTAGGATGACTGTAAGTGACTTTAGATGAACTGGGGACCAGAGATCAGGACATGGGTAGGACGACTGTAAGTGACTTTAGATGAACTGGGGACCAGGGATCAGGACGTGGGTAGGACGACTGTAAGTGACTTTAGATGAACTGGGGACCAGGGATCAGGACATGGGTAGGATGACTGTAAGTGACTTTAGATGAACTGGGGACCAGAGATCAGGACATGGGTAGGATGACTGTAAGTGACTTTAGATGAACTGGGGACCAGAGATCAGGACATGGGTAGGACGACTGTAAGTGACTTTAGATGAACTGGGGACCAGAGATCAGGACATGGGTAGGACGACTGTAAGTGACTTTAGATGAGCTGGGGACCAGGGATCAGGATGTGAGTAGGATGACTGTAAGTGACTTTAGATGAACTGGGGACCAGAGATCAGGACATGGGTAGGACGACTGTTAGTGACTTTAGATGAGCTGGGGACCAGGGATCAGGACGTGAGTAGGACGACTGTTAGTGACTTTAGATGAGCTGGGGACCAGGGATCAGGACGTGAGTAGGATGACTGTTAGTGACTTTAGATGAGCTGGGGACCAGGGATCAGGACGTGGGTAGGACGACTGTTAGTGACTTTAGATGAACTGGGGACCAGAGATCAGGACGTGGGTAGGACGACTGTAAGTGACTTTAGATGAGCTGGGGACCAGGGATCAGGACGTGAGTAGGACGACTGTAAGTGACTTTAGATGAGCTGGGGACCAGGGATCAGGACATGGGTAGGACGACTGTTAGTGACTTTAGATGAACTGGGGACCAGAGATCAGGACGTGGGTAGGACGACTGTAAGTGAGTTTAGATGAACTGGGGACCAGAGATCAGGACGTGGGTAGGGTGACTGTTAGTGACTTTAGATGAACTGGGGACCAGAGATCAGGACATGGGTAGGACGACTGTAAGTGACTTTAGATGAGCTGGGGACCAGGGATCAGGATGTGAGTAGGATGACTGTAAGTGACTTTAGATGAACTGGGGACCAGAGATCAGGACATGGGTAGAACGACTGTAAGTGACTTTAGATGAACTGGGGACCAGAGATCAGGACATGGGTAGAACGACTGTTAGTGACTTTAGATGAACTGGGGACCAGGGATCAGGACGTGGGTAGGACGACTGTAAGTGACTTTAGATGAACTGGGGACCAGGGATCAGGACGTGAGTAGGATGACTGTTAAAACGATCAGGCACTTTCCCTACCAGAATGAGAGCTCAATCAACTATCATTTCATGTTGCTAGCCGTCCCTGTCACAACCAATGTCTTATTCTTCCCCGTTGTATATTTGTGACCCCCCCCCACACACACACCAATGACGCCTGTGTTTTTCTTCCAGGTCATGATGTTTGGCAGCACACTGGTGGCGTCGGAGCTTCTGAAACAGGGAGCCTCTCCCAACATTCAGGACTCGTTTGGCATTTCCCCTGCTCATGACGCTGCACGCACAGGTTTCCTAGACACCTTGCAGGTCCTGGTTCAGTACGGAGCAGACGTCAACGTTCCCGATTCCTCCGGCTCTCTCCCCGTCCACCTGGCTCTCCGTGAAGGTCATATTCCTGTCATTGTCTACCTCGCCCCGCGTTCTAACTTGCAGCATCGTGACCGAGAGGGGCGAACGCCTGCACATCTGGCTGCCATACTGGATCCTTGCCTTGCAGCCATTTTGGCACTGCATACGTAGGAAAGACGCCTTATGTAGAATGGGCCATATGAACAATCGGTGCAGTGCCTCAGTTTACATAATGCAGCATGTTCAGTATTGTGCAGCGGCTCTGCCTCATTATATAGTGCAGTGGTAGACGTAATCTGCTCATCGGTGTGCAACGCAGCTTTAAAACCTGCACCTGCTGCCTAACCACAGTATAGGCAGCCATTTTATGGGCGGAGTCATTTAGGAGACTACAGCCAATCCGATGACTATGAGCAAGTGACAACACTGATGACATGATGTGATGTCACTAGTTCCCAGTGATTTGATTGGTTGTATTTTTTTCCATACACTGTGTAGGTAAGAGATGTACTTATAATACCAATACCATCCATTCTTGTCAGAGTTTATCAGTACACTTCAGTCAGGGTGCAGGTGTACATTCCTTGTATATGTTTGTATATATTTTATGTATGGCCAGTTATGTCTAGGTGTTGTGTTTTCATTTTAATACTCAGGTAATACGTAAATCTTTGCATTTTAACTTTTTTTTTTTTTCGTTCTTTCAAGTACTACATCTTTCCCTACGGAAGTACATTAAAATTGAAGTTATCTATTCCTCACTAAATATTTATGTATACAATGACTGTATATAAGGTTTTAATGCAGTCATTACTTCTTTATAATATATAAACAGCAATTAATAATATATTGCATCTCTTGATCCCACGAAAAAAAAGTCACCTTACAGGGGGAACATTTTTCGTTTTTTACTGCTATTTCCTAATCGGACAAAGGGTTTAAAATCTGGGGTAGGCGGGCCTGAGAAACAAAGAATTTTTCTTCTCAATCCTCCCACTAAATGCCATTCTGAGATTTGCTTGCACAGATAAACTCCATAGATCCCGGTATCCCAGTGTGGGAGAGCGTTATTATGTCCAGACTGCTTATACAGTGTTTTCTGGACAATAGGAATCCTGAATGTTCTATAACGTATAACCCTTTGTGCACCAGAGAGATCTGATCTATTCGCGTAAGCCATGCTCGTAGAAACTAAGATAAAGAATTCAGAATAAACATCTGCTTTACCAAGCATACTTGACTTTCTTCTACACATAGTAAATCCACCGTTGCCATTTAAGCTTTAAATGTTCTTTCCATTCCAACTGCACTTTAAGAAAATACTGCGTAAAGTCCAGTGGTCCAAATAGACTTTGGACATTGAAATCTTTCCGATCTTATGAAATGATTAGCTTATAGTGTGCCCCATAATCAGTCTATTTATTATTATTCAACAGCATGTCTTCATGGATTACATTGTTTTTCATGTAATAGTACATGCAAACTACTTACTGTATTTAGCAAGCTGGTCTCTTGTTTTTTTTGGGGGGTTTGTTTTTTTTTTAGATTTTTATATTTGTTTTTTTTGGTTACTCTTTCTCTTGCTGGTAATGCCTATCTGGTGCCAGTGGCTTTCTATGCAAATAAGGAGAACACATTCATAAATTTTTATTTGAAAAGGACACTATCCTTCCTGCTTCATCTTCAGGGTGAGGGCTGTTAAGACTGTTCCTGTCCGTTTATTAACCTAATTATACATCTTAATTTGATATTTTAAAGCACATTGGGGGGTAAATGTATCAAGCTGAGAGTTTTCCGGCAGTGGATTCTAGCTATCATTTATTTAGTACATTCTACAAAATGACAGCTAGAATCTGATTGGTTGCTATAGGCAACATCTCCACTTTTCAAACCCGCCGGAAAACTCTCAGCTTGATACATTTACCCCTGGGTCTTGGTAAATAACTTAATGGTAATGTAACGTACAGCCACAAATCAGAAGTTAACTTGCGTTTTCTGACCTGCGGTTTGAAAAATTACTGCTATAATGGGGTTGCTAAGAGTTACTGAACACCTATGCTCATTTGGAAAGCGGTGTGAACATCCATTTCTTTTGTGGGGATAACCATATTAAATGTAATTATTTCCTAAGAAACCTCTGGCTTTCCATGACCAATTTTTTTTTTTTTGTTTTTTTTGTTGTTTCACTGTAGAAGATATACAGGAAATATCAGCTCACGTATGTTCCATGCAGGGCACATACATTACAAGCTGTATTTAATGACTTTCAATACTTTTTAATATGAATTTTTCTCCCTTAAGTCTTTCCCTAGAGCTGTTTTGAAAAAAAAAAATATATATAATATATATATATGAATTCTATTTATTAAACACTTGAAGGAATTGTTTATTCTTGTGATATGTTTTTAACTATTAAATTAATACTTGTATGACTTGAATGTTTTCGCTTGGTGTTTTTAACTTTAAAGAGCAGCCTGTGAAATTCTTGTACTATTTTAAGTGTTGACACTACCCAATGTTAAAACATGATTGAAATAAATACAAGAAAAGTAATACAAGTCTGCTTGCCTGAATTTCATTAAATGCGGGAAGTCTGTAGTTTGGGGATGTAGTAGGTTTAGATGAATGTTTGGTATGGTGTGGGAGGCAACTGCACACAGCTTTGTCCTGATCGCTGCATCACAATGTATGGTTAAACATTCTGGTTTTTCAACAAATTATTTATTTGGCGATCACATCTGTCACTTTTTTTTTTTCCTTTTTATCGTTCCCAAGATTTGATTGGAAATATATTCTTTCTCACCATGCACAGAAAGGTTGAGGCAAATGTCTGTCTGCAAATAGTTACTGAATTCTAATACTGGTTTCAATGGTTTCAATAGAAGTATTTTCATTTTCTATATCTGGCTTAACTTTAAAAAAATAAAATAAAATTTTATTCTATATGTTGTTTGCTCTTTTCTGAGGAGTCCAATTTACCCCTGGCTGTCGCTGATGTAGTGTGTTTATTCTGTACCTAAGTCGGTGCTCTGCATTCAGAAGTTGCATTATGATGTAACATAGGTTATCACACAGACAATCAGAACAAAGCCTCTCTGTAACATATAATAATGTGCTTTGCTCTCTGTATATCCAGAACAGTACGGTCAACTCTGACAGATATCAACATAGCAGCTCTCCACTGCTTATAACCAAACCTGAGTTATTGTAGCAGACCTGGGTTTGTGAAAAGACCTCATAAGTAATTGACGGGGCAGAAAATTTGGGGAAGGGCTTGACGATGTCTATTCACCACACTGAGCCCCCGGGGAGTTTTACACGGATTGCATGTTACGGCCATAGATGGCTTAAAGCTGTGGGTTGGTACAGTTAACACAGATAAATCTGTATGTACTACAATCTTACCACTTTCACGTGTTAGGTCTTTTGTGTCGTTGCACTTTGACTCCAGAACAATTCAGGATTCCGTTGAAAATTAGTTGAGCTTGTTCAATAGGATTTCTAAGATTATCCCATTCAGTGCCTGCAAGAAAAACTTATTAGTAGTCTAATCTCTGTCAGGCATGCCTGAATTAAACTATAGCCACTAAGAGGGATATAGATATATAAAGCAGTAAGTTTATGCGAATGATTGTCTCAGTAAACAGCTCTAACAAACAAAACAAAGTAGAAACAAAATAATGAAGAGAGAATCCTACCAGTGCTTTGGTGTCCTTCATTATAGATTTAGGGGCATATTCAATTAGGGTTCCGGTCTTACCGCGGAAAGTGTGCGTCATTGCCGGTATTACGGTACCGCAATAACGCAGATTTTCGTACGCAACCCTATGGGCTGCGACAGGGCCGGATTTCCCGCTAGGCAACCTAGGCAACTGCCTAGGGCCTAGCGGTCCCCAGAGGGCCCAGTCAGGACTGGCGGTGAGCAGGGTAGGCAAGGCGGAGAAGTGCTCCCCTCCGCCTGCCATACTTCTCTGTCCGCCGACATAGTAAAAGAGACTGCGGACGGAAACAGACTTTAAAAAAAAAAAAAACAGTCACGTGATCGCATGATAGGTCCCGGCAGTCTCTCCTCCTCATTCTTTTTTTAAAGTCTGTTTCCGGCCACTGTGTGAGGACTAACCGAGGAGCTGCGTGGTGGAGAAAAAAGAAGACAGGAAGACAAGAAGACCAGAAGACAGAAAAGTGGAATACAAAAGAGAAAAAGACAGGTAAGTAAAACGGAGGCACATAGTGTGAGGTGATAATGAAGGGGCACTGAGGTGACACAGTGAGAGGGACACAGAGGTGACACAGTGAAGGGGCACAGAGGTGACACAGAGAGAGGGACACAGAGGTGACACAGTGAGAGGGACACAGAGGTGACACAGTGAGAGGGACACAGAGGTGACACAGTGAAGGGGCACAGAGGTGACACAGAGAGAGGGACACAGAGGTGACACAGTGAGAGGGACACAGAGGTGACACAGAGAGAGGGACACAGAGGTGACACAGTGAGGGGGCACAGAGGTGACAGTGAGAGGGACACAGGTGACACAGTGAGAGGGACACAGAGGTGACACAGTGAGAGGGCACAGAGGTGACACAGTGAAGGGACACAGAGGTGACACAGTGAGAGGGACACAGAGGTGACACAGTGAAGGGACACAGAGGTGACACAGTGAAGGGACACAGAGGTGACACAGTGAGAGGGACACAGAGGTGACACAGTGAGAGGGACACAGAGGTGACACAGTGAGAGGGCACAGAGGTGACACAGTGAAGGGACACAGAGGTGACACAGTGAGAGGGACACAGAGGTGACACAGTGAAGGGGCACAGAGGTGACACAGTGAGAGGGCACAGAGGTGACACAGTGAGGGGGCACAGAGGTGACACAGTGAGGGGGCACAGAGGTGACACAGTGAAGGGGCACAGAGGTGACACAGTGAGAGGGACACAGGTGACACAGTGAAGGGGCACAGAGGTGACACAGTGAGGGGGCACAGAGGTGACACAGTGAGGGGGCACAGAGGTGACAGTGAGAGGGCACAGAGGTGACACAGTGAGAGGGCACAGAGGTGACACAGTGAAGGGGCACAGAGGTGACACAGTGAGAGGGACACAGAGGTGACACAGTGAAGGGGCACAGAGGTGACACAGTGAGGGGGCACAGAGGTGACACAGTGAGGGGGCACAGAGGTGACAGTGAGAGGGCACAGAGGTGACACAGTGAGAGGGGCACAGAGGTGACACAGTGAGAGGGACACAGAGGTGACACAGTGAGAGGACACAGAGGTGACACAGTGAGAGGGACACAGAGGTGACACAGTGAGAGGGACACAGAGGTGACAGTGAGAGGACACAGAGGTGACACAGTGAGGGGGCACAGAGGTGACACAGTGAAGGGGCACAGAGGTGACACAGTGAGAGGGACACAGAGGTGACACAGTGAAGGGGCACAGAGGTGACACAGTGAGAGGGACACAGAGGTGACACAGTGAAGGGGCACAGAGGTGACACAGTGAGGGGGCACAGAGGTGACACAGTGAAGGGGCACAGAGGTGACACAGTGAGAGGGCACAGAGGTGACACAGTGAAGGGGCACAGAGTTGACACAGTGAGAGGGAACAGAGGTGACACAGTGAGAGGGCACAGAGGTGACACAGTGAAGGGGCATAGAGGTGACACAGTGAAGGGGCACAGAGGTGACACAGTGAGGGGGCACAGAGGTGACACAGTGAGAGGGCACAGAGGTGACACAGTGAGAGGGCACAGAGGTGACACAGTGAGGGGGCACAGAGGTGACAGTGAGAGGGCACAGAGGTGATATTGTGAAGGGACAAAAGTGGCAATAAATGGGCATAGTGTGATGATTGAGGGACAAAAGTGACAAGGGCACATCCTTGGATTTATGCGTATTATTTTTGCAAACAACTTAATTTAATATTAATATTTAATATTTCTGTTCTGACTTAAATACTTATTAGGTTGTTTTGACCCAACTACTTAAAAAAACGGGACTGCTCGGTAATTATTTAGGGGTGCCTTTTTCTGCAGCAGGGTGGCCTTGCTCTTTTCACATGTTAGGTACGCCCCCAAAGAGGCAAGCCACACCCCCACCTCCTTTGGTGGCGGCGGCACATGCTTTCATATCTACTTAACTATAGGGGTATGTGGTAGGCATGCGGTGGCACATGCTTTCACTTCTACGTAACTATAGGGGTATATGGTAGGCTGCAAAAATATAGTGCTATGGATTGTTTCAGGGAGGGGGCCCAAAAACAGTATCCTGCCTAGGGCCTTATGAGGTCTAAATCCGGCTCTGGGCTGCGAACGAAAATCCACGTTATTGCGGTAGCGTGGATTGAGTTTGCGGACTGGAATTGTAATTGAATATGCCCCTTAGAGTTTTGGTTTTTTTTTGTTTTTTGTTTTTTGCCCAATATATTATTATTGATTTCCTAGGAGAGTGGGGGGGGGGGGGGGAGGGCACAGCACAGGGAAAGTGGGATTACAGTTTAACATAATAATCTGAGTACATCTATGCCAGACAAGTACATAATGCTATTGAGAGGCAAGTTGAATACATGCATTAGACCAGTGGTCAGGGAACAGGGGTAAATTACCCCAAATGGGGTAAAAATAAAATTCCTGGGGGTAATGCTGCCGATTCACATGCTGTCAGTTGGATTGTAGACCCTTTTAAATGTGAAATTGCTGTTGTACCAGAAGAGCCTTAAGGGTTGGCAGAGGCACTTCTTGAGCTTCTATGTAATAATGAAGCACGTATTGCATTTGAAAACAAAGCAGATCTGTCATATTTTTGGATGTCAACAGCTGCAAAGGCATCAAAATTGCACATGAGGAGGCAGTCAAAAAGTTGCTGCCTTTTTGCAACAACCTACCTTTGCGAACAAGGATTTTCCACTGTAACGAACATAAAAACAAAGCGGAGAAATCGATTGGACGCTGAAGACTGTATCCAAATTGCTCTGACATCAAAATGCCCCAATATTGATGCTCTCGTATCAAAAATGAAGCAACATCATTTCTCCAAAACCTGAAGTTTTGAAGTTGAAGCTTTCAAAGAATTTTTTTAATAGATTCAATAAAATTTTGAATTCCAATAATTAATAATATATGATTTCCTTCCTTTCAAATCAAGAGGGTAACGTCGGCGTATCTAAATATATTTGGGGGTAAAAGGTAAAAAAGTTCCCTGACCCCTGCATTAGACGTGGGTTCACAGAAGTAGTGAGAGGAGTTGTCCCATCGGGGGTTCTAGGGCTGGGGGAAGGGTAGACTGTCCCATATTGGGAAAATTTGTTAGTTCGCCAAAAGCAAGTTCAACTGTCTGGTACCAGAGTCCTACATGGAACTGTAGAGGTATAGTCGAACAATTTGGAGCATGGAGTTGTGTAGTGGGGGATGGACTCTTAATAAAGTGAGAATCGAATGATATTTGATAACCTCTGATTCAATCGTGACCCAAATTGAAAGGTGGAACGTGCCATAAGAAACATTGTGCCTGGTGGGTGTCACAAAACTTGCTGCTCCACACTCCTGTGCTGCTGATTTCAGTATGACTTACTATGCATGTAAGTGAGACAAAAATGCACCTTGGAAAAGAGTTACTCAGATTAGTGAATTTGGAAGGAAAAGTGAGCATTGGATTGGTTTCAATAGTATTTACATGGACCTAATTTAAAGAAGAATCATAACAAAATATATATAAAAAAAAAAGTAAGTGCCGTGACCCGGATTCGAACTGGGGTTGCTGCGGCCACAACGCAGAGTACTAACCACTATACGATCACGGCGAGCCACCCAAAGGATGTGTCCAATGGCTCTGAATACTCCCTTTCTGATTGTAACCCAGACACAGCACACATGAAAGAGAACATCCAGGCTGATTAGTTATGTTATTCTGGATGCTCAACCGCTCCTAAGGGATAAGGATGTATAGAAAATATTTAAATAGTGTTCTCCTGTATGCTGTTTTTGTTTGTTTGATTTGCATTAACTTTCAGAATCCATTTTCACTATAGTTATCTCTATAAACAGAATGGGGTCCCCCGGTCATATTGAAGAATGACCCCAGGTTGACCAGAGCATGAATGGTGTCTATATGGGGGTGAGGGGTTCTCAAAAAACAGTGTGTTTGTTTCCCTCCCAGAGGCTTTTCAACACGTTAGGCTTGAACCCATGTTTTGTGTATATGTTGTTAATTAGCCTTCATCACAGCCCTGCATACTCCCCACCTATCAGTGCCTGAGAGCCACCTTATCACATGATCTGGTGCAATGATTCAGCTCTTCTAATGTCCTATGAGAGAGAAGCGTTGGGAAGAGGACAAGACTCTTTTAACCAATATATGCTGGATTTAAGTCCGAACGCAACTTGCACACAAGTTGCATTTCAAAAAAACAAAAAAAAAACGCACAGAATTTCAGCATAATTCCGACCGTAACAAAATTAAAGCGGATCTTACAATTCGTTTTTTACTTCTTTTTTTTTACATTAAATACATAATGATGCTTTCAGTGCATACTGTACATACAATTCATTTTTAGAGTCTATATTACTTACATACACATATTGTGTGCAAGTTTTTGGCACGCATTAGTGTAACTTTTTAAATCAAAGCCGCGTCATGACTTTATCAGTGGGCAAATGATACAGTTGAACCAAGCGTACTTACGTGTAACCCAGGACTTGAATCAGCCGCATCTCCGTAACAACGCCCTTGGCATGCCCTTACTGTACATTGCATACGTTACGCTGCCTCTTCCCTCTCCTGTTACTCTTCTCAAGTCATAGTCAGGTCATTTGGGTTCATTAGCGTGAAGCCTGTTTCTGAGCAAGTGCAGAGCTATGTCACGTAAGATACGCTATGTAAGTGGGGATATAGCCAAATGTGAGTCAGGCCCTGTGTGTTTAAGGTAAGTGAAGAGGGGTAGTGGGATGAAGAAGGGGGCGGATGGTACTGCAGTCCCAAGGGATATTCGAAAACAATTTGGTCAGTGGCCCCTCACTCGAACACACAATACACTGGCCCCTCACTCGCACACACATTACACTGGCCCCTAACTCGCACACACAATACACTGGCCCCTCACTCGCACACACAATACACTGGCCGCTCACTCGCACACACAATACACTGGCCCCTCACTCGCACACACAATACACTGGCCCCTCACTCGCACACACAATACACATGCCCCTCACTCGCACACACAATACACTGGCCCCTCACTCGCACACACAATACACTGGCCCCTCACTCGCACACACAATACACTGGCCCCTCACACACAATACATTGGCCCCTCACTCACATATACAATATGTTGCCACACATACATACATACTATATTAATACACCTATGACGTGGTGCATGACCCATGTGACAGCAATAGCCGGCGACAATTAGTGGAAAGGAGGGAGGGCGGTTGGCTGAGCATCTGCAGCCAATGGGAGAAGGTGGCTGGTCCCGAAAGAGGGGCCAGCCACCAAGTAATTATTAGGGATAGGTTTTTTTTGTTCCGAACCCCGGAGACATGTGCACCCTCAACCCAGCCTGCCCCTAGTGAGGTGTTTAAATCATCTGCCCGGCTAGCTCAGTCGGTAGAGCATGAGACTCTTAATCTCAGGGTCGTGGGTTCGAGCCCCACGTTGGGCGGTCATGTTTTGTATATATGATGTTAGTCTTCAGTGCAAGGGTTTTGTTCTTAAGTCAAGATTATTAACTTGATAAATTAAATGTTTTCTTTCTTATAAATATTTTGTTTATTTTAATTACACTGTAATTTTTTTCATACTTTCTTAATATGGATGATGGCACAATTATCTGTTTTTTTATCTAAATTTTTATTGCACATGAAAAGCCAGTATTAGTAGTCCAGGCATGGCAAACGTATACGTATAATGGCCAGGCAGATGAATGATTTTTTTTCTGGATTCATATCTGCTCCTAAGGGATATTAAATATTAAGTGAGTTAAACATATTTAAATATTTTTCCATTGTATGCTGTTTTTGTTTGACTTGGGTTGAGACAAACAGCGCTCACCTGAGCCTGTGTGATGTCTGTGTGAGACAAAGAACCACCAGGTTTGTCTAAAAATGTTTAAATCCCCTTTTAGTATCACAAGCTCACAATTAATTCAAAACAGCCACCACAAAGGTTTGTTTCAAGAGCGCACACTCTTACAGGAAGCCTTTGGTCACTAAATTATAATCAAAAGTTGCATCAGCCCGAGTTATCATTACCCAGTCACCACTATTTCACTTATGTAGCGTTTCAATAGCCAAGCTATCTAGCACGTGAATTAGTGGCCCCCCCTCTCATACACAATACACAGGCCACACAATACACTGGCCCCTCACTCACACACACAATACACTGGCCCCTCACACGCACAATACACTGGCTCCTCACTTGCACACACACAATACACTGGCCCCTCACTTGCACACACAATACACTGGCCCCTCACTCACACACAATAAACTGGCCCCTCACTCGCACACACAATACACTGGCCACACAATACACTGGCCCCTCACACACAATACACTGGCCCCTCACTTGCACACACAATACACTGGCCCCTCACTCACACACAATACACTGGCCCCTCACTCACACACAATACACTGGCCCCTCACTCGCACACACAATACACTGGCCCTTCACTCGCACACACAATACACTGGCCCCTCACTCGCACACACAATACACTGACCCCTCACTAACACACAATACACTGGCCCCTCACTCGCACACACAATACACTGGCCCTTCACTCGCACACACAATACACTGGCCCTTCACTCGCACACACACAATACACTGGCCCCTCACTCACACACAATACACTGACCCCTCACTAACACACAATACACTGGCCCTTCACTCGCACACACAATACACTGGCCCTTCACTCGCACACACAATACACTGGCCCTTCACTCGCACACACACAATACACTGGCCCTTCACTCGCACACACACAATACACTGGCCCCTCACTCACACACAATACACTGGCCCCTCACTCGCACGCACAATACACTGGCCCCTCACTTGCACACACAATACACTGGCCCCTCACTTGCACACACAATACACTGGCCCCTCACTTGCACACACAATACACTGGCCCCTCACTTGCACACACAATACACTGGCCCCTCACTTGCACACACAATACACTGGCCCCTCACTCACACACAATACACTGGCCCCTCACTCACACGCACAATACACTGGCCCTTCACTTGCACACACAATACACTGGCCCTTCACTCGCACACACAATACACTGGCCCCTCACTCGCACACACAATACACTGGCCCCTCACTAACACACAATACACTGGCCCCTCACTCGCACACACAATACACTGGCCCTTCACTCGCACACACAATACACTGGCCCCTCACTAACACACAATACACTGGCCCCTCACTAACACACAATACACTGGCCCCTCACTCACACACAATACACTGGCCCCTCACTCACACACACAATACACTGGCCCCTCACTCGCACACACAATACACTGGTCCCTCACTTGCACACACAATACACTGGCCCCTCACTTGCACACACAATACACTGGCCCCTCACTCACACACAATACACTGGCCCCTCACTCGCACACACAATACACTGGCCCCTCACTCGCACACACAATACACTGGCCCCTCACTCGCACACACAATACACTGGCCCCTCACTCGCACACACAATACACTGGCCCTTCACTCGCACACACAATACACTGGCCCTTCACTCGCACACACAATACACTGGCCCCTCACTCGCACACACAATACACTGGCCCCTCACTAACACACAATACACTGGCCCCTCACTCGCACACACAATACACTGGCCCTTCACTCGCACACACAATACACTGGCCCCTCACTCGCACACACAATACACTGGCCCCTCACTAACACACAATACACTGACCCCTCACTAACACACAATACACTGGCCCCTCACTCGCACACACAATACACTGGCCCTTCACTCGCACACACAATACACTGGCCCCTCACTAACACACAATACACTGGCCCCTCACTAACACACAATACACTGGCCCCTCACTCACACACAATACACTGGCCCCTCACTCACACACACAATACACTGGCCCCTCACTCGCACACACAATACACTGGTCCCTCACTTGCACACACAATACACTGGCCCCTCACTTGCACACACAATACACTGGCCCCTCACTCACACACAATACACTGGCCCCTCACTCGCACACACAATACACTGGCCCCTCACTCGCACACACAATACACTGGCCCCTCACTCGCACACACAATACACTGGCCCCTCACTCGCACACACAATACACTGGCCCTTCACTCGCACACACAATACACTGGCCCTTCACTCGCACACACAATACACTGGCCCCTCACTCGCACACACAATACACTGGCCCCTCACTAACACACAATACACTGGCCCCTCACTCGCACACACAATACACTGGCCCTTCACTCGCACACACAATACACTGGCCCCTCACTCGCACACACAATACACTGGCCCCTCACTAACACACAATACACTGACCCCTCACTAACACACAATACACTGGCCCCTCACTCGCACACACAATACACTGGCCCTTCACTCGCACACACACAATACACTGGCCCCTCACTCACACACACAATACACTGGCCCTTCACTCGCACACACAATACACTGGCCCCTCACTCGCACACACAATACACTGGCCCCTCACTCACACACAATACACTGGCCCCTCACTCACACACAATACACTGGCCCCTCACTCGCACACACAATACACTGGCCCTTCACTCGCACACACAATACATTGGCCCTTCACTCGCACACACAATACACTGGCCCCTCACTAACACACAATACACTGGCCCCTCACTAACACACAATACACTGGCCCCTCACTCGCACACACAATACACTGGCCCTTCACTCGCACACACAATAAACTGGCCCCTCACTAACACACAATACACTGGCCCCTCAGTCACACACACAATACACTGGCCCCTCACTCACACACACAAAACACTGGCCCCTCAGTCACACACACAATACACTGGCCCCTCACTCACACACACAATACACTGGCCCTTCACTCACACACACAATACACTGGCCCCTCACTCACATATACAATATGCTGTCACACACACATACACACAAACATGCTATATTAATATACCCCCCCCACACACACACACACCCCTCGCACTTACCTTGTTCTATCTGCACTGCATGCTCTGCAGTCTTCAGACATGGGACGGCACCTGTGACGTGGTGCATGACCCATGTGACAGCAATAGCCGGTGACAATTAGTGGAAAGGAGGGAGGGCGGTCGGCTGAGGATCTGCAGCCAATGGGAGAAGGTGGCTGGTCCCGAACGAGGGGCCAGCCACCAAGTAATTATTAGGAATCGCACAGGCCCAAATAGGTTTTTTTGTTCGGACCACAGAGGCATGTCCCCCCCCCGAGCCAGCCTGCCCGGGTGAGGGAAATTAACTCATCTGCCCGGCTAGCTCAGTCGGTAGAGCATGAGACTCTTAATCTCAGGATCGTGGGTTCGAGCCCCACGTTGGGCGGTTATGTTTTGTATATATGATGTTAGTATTCAGTGCAAGGGTTTTGTTCTTAAGTCAAGATTTTTTACTTGATAAATTAAATGTTTTCTTTCTTAGAAATTTGTTTTTTATTTTAATTACACTGTAATATTTTCATACTTTCTTAATATTGATGACGACACAATTATCTTTTTTTTATCTAAATTTTTATTGCACATGAAAAGCCAGTATTAGTAGTCCAGGCATGGCACACGTATACTTATAATGGCCAGGCAGATGAATTAATTTTTTTCTGGATTCATATCTGCTCCTAAGAGATATTAAATATTAAGTGAGTTAAACATATTTAAATATTTTTCCATTGTATGCTGTTTTTGTTTGACTTGGGTTGCGACAAACAGCGCTCACCTGAGCCTGTGTGATGTCTGTGTGAGACAAAGAACCACCAGGTTTGTCTAAAAATGTTTAAATCCCCATTTAGTATTACAAGCTCACAATTAATTCAAAACAGCCACTACAAAGGTTTGTTTCAAGAGCGCACACTCTTACAGGCAGAGCTGGATTAAGGCTTTGGGGGGCCCGGGGCACTTAAGACAGGGGGGCCCCTAAGATCTAAAATTAAGGGCATAGTGACACATCCTGCATTACATCACCTACAGCCCACAGTATGACACTTACAGCTCTCCCAGAAGGCTCGCCTAGGTTGTCTGCATAAGAAAAATCATTGTTTCCACAAACTAAAATACTGTACATTAAAACAATCATCAAAACACCACATTAAAATTGGTATTGACACCACACAATAAAACTAGCAATGATACCGCATATTAAAAATTCCGTTGATAATGCACATTAAAACTAGCAATGATACCGCACATTAAAACTAACACAAAAAATAAACATTGATAACATAACGCCAATTTTGACTAATTATATATATATATATATATATATATATATATATATATATATATATATATAATGTACTACAATTTTATTCAATATTTATTCAAAATTGCTAATGGATGTGTTGATGCACCCTCCTACAGACAAAAAGACCTGCATTGTTGTGTACACCATTGAACGGTCACCAAAAATTAGGATTGTCCCACTAGAATAACAACGTTTCACAGACTCTGCTGCTCTCTCCTACCTGTTCTTCTCACTTTCACCACCTGTGCTGCAGGTTTCCTTAGTTGCGGCTTGTCTGGATTCTGGAATGTTGGAGGACCTATTTGGAAAAAAAATGGGGACATTTAGAAAATTACAGCCAGCCCTGGCGTTAAATCAATACCACCCATGATTAATAATTAAGCCTTCCTCCAGCCCCAACATTAAAATAATAGTATTCATATTTAATAAATAAACCTATTTCCCTCCCTACAAACAGCCCCAGCAATAAATTAATAGTATTTGCATTTCAGAAATATACCTATTTCTCGAACCTGTCACTGCCATTAAATAATTCATAGGCACATTCTCCCCAAACTCACCCCCAAACTACCCCATCTTAAATTAATAGTCCCCACTATTGTGACTCTCTCCCCCCTTTTTCTATATACTGTGCCTCTCTCCCACACTTTTTCCTCATACTGTACCTGTTTCCCCGTTTTTCCTCAATCTGTGCCTCTCCCCCCTTTTTTCTCATGATGTGCCCCCCCTTTTTCCTTACTGTGCCTCTCCCCCCCCCTTTTCCTTAATGTGCCTCTCCCCCCCTTTTCCTTAATGTGCCTCTCCTCTTTTCCTTACTGTGCCTCTCTCCCCCTTTTCCTTACTGTGCCTCTCTCCCCCTTTTCCTTACTGTGCCTCTCTCCCCTTTTCCTTACTGCGCCTCTCTCCCCTTTTTCCTTTCTGCGCCTCTCTCCCCTTTTTCCTTACTGCGCCTCTCTCCCCTTTTTCCTTACTGCGCCTCTCTCCCCTTTTTCCTTGCTGCGCCTCTCTCCCCTTTTCCCTTACTGTGCCTCTCTCATCTCCTTTTTCCTCATAGTGCCTCTCTCATCTCCTTTTTCCTCATAGTGCCTCTCTCATCTCCTTTTTCCTCATAGTGCCTCTCTCATCTCCTTTTTCCTCATAGTGCCTCTCTCATCTCCTTTTTCCTCATAGTTCGCCTTTCTGCTTAATTGCCTTTCTTCACTTACCTTTCTATTAGCTTTTCTTTTCTTCTCCTCTCTTCTGTCTTCTCTCTTCTTGCTTCCTCTCCGCGCTGCTCCTCACTGAATGACAGGCGTGACTTGATGACGTCACGCCTGTCATTCAACATTAACAGAGCAGAGAGGAAGGAGGCACGCCGGCGCTGAGATCAGGTGAGTAAATCTTTTTTTTTTTTGCTACCCTGCTCCCCCCACAAACGAGGAGAAGCCCAGAACCTGCCGGCAAAACCCCCAACCCCCCCCCGCAAAAAAATAAATAAATCATGCCCAGAGCTGTCAGACAGCAACTGACAGCGGGGGCAGGTTAGGTCATACGGGCGACGGGGGGAAGTCGCGGAGAGAGGGGGGCCCGGAGCGGTTGCTGTCAGTTATAAAATGACAGCAGGAAAGTTCATGCGGCAGCGGGGGGCCCTTGGAGAGAGGGGGGCCCGGGGCACGTGCCCCCTGTGCCCCCCCCTTAATCCGGCTATGCTTACAGGAAGCCTTTGGTCACTAAATTATAATCAAAAGTTGCATCAGCCCGAGTTATCATTACCCAGTCACCACTATTTAACTTATGTAGCGTTTCAATAGCCAAGCTATCTAGCACATGAATTAGTTAGAACACAGACACAGAATGTTATTAAACCAAATTAAATATGGCAAAATAGCCACAATGTTTCAGGTATACAAAACAAGCTAACAAAATGAAATACAGTAATATCATGCAAAACAATTTCTGTAAACACAACTGCTCACAAGGTATAAGGAATCTGGAAATTGAGGTGAGCAGGAAATATTTGAATTGTTTTCTGATGTATGATGCTTTTATTTGTTTGATTCCATTATGCAGCATCTAAAAACGTGTTGTCCACAAACAATCTTCATATTTAAAATATTTTTTTGTGGCAACAGCGATATATAATGTTTTAGGTGTTTTATATTTTCAGAAAATAATCACAAAATATTTCTATACATCAATTTTCCATTATTCATTTATTTATTGGGTATGTAGTTATGTATTAAGGAAACTTAATTATTATTATTCATTTTTTATTTATAGGGCGCCACTAGGTGTCCGTAGCTGTTAGGAACTTACCTTGTCCCCGTTCCGCTGCGCTGTCAGCGGGAGCTGACAGCGGTGTCCATATCTTCAGCGCTGCTTCTGTTAGCGCTGCCGCACTTCCTGCTTCTCTCTGCTGCTGATCATGTGACTCCTGGGCGGGGAATTCAAACTACTATATCTTCCCTGCTCTGACACGCTGCCTGTGTCAGAGCAATGTGTTTCCTGTTCCTGGCTACAGTTCCTGTGTCCTGACTCCTGTGATCCTGCTCCCTGTTTACCCCTCTATTCCTCCACCTTCTGTGTACCGACCCGGCTGTGTTACCGACTATTCTCTGGATCTCCCTCTGGCACCGTATACCTGATACCTTCTGTGTACCGACCCGGCTGTGTTACCGACTATTCTCTGGATCCTGCCACGCACCCATTGCCTCCGTGCATCTACCGGTTACTGTTCCAGACCTACTACGCCTGGAATTCACGGCTAACCTGGGGGCCGCGACCTGCGGTTCTTCGGCAGCTAAGCCCACACTACCTTGCGGTGGTTCTTGGTGAAGACCGGAAGGCCGTTAGACTCCGCGCCCTAGGTAAGCCTGTGCTAATACTGACTAAGGCATCAAGATCGTAACAGTTTGCTCTGACCCCTTATCTAACTGATGGAAGCGACAGGGAATCCCACTGCGAGAGTACTACTGGATAACTTAGCGGCTCAGGTTGAGGAACAGGGGAAAAATCAAGAACAGTTATTACAGATTTTGCAGACTCTGTCTAACAGGTTGGATACGCTCCAAGCAGCTCAGGTGGCAGCTCCTAATCCTCCACCTGCTCCGGCCCCACAGCCTGCCCCCGCTCCAAGCGGTTCAGCTGTATCTGCTCCCACCACCTCTCAACTCCGCATACCTAACCCACCCAAGTTCAGTGGGGATCCTAAGGAATGCCGAGGCTTCTTGAACCAGTGTGCTATTCAATTCGAACTTTTGCCCGGGAACTTTCCCACACAGAAAACTAAAGTCGCCTATATTATTTCCTTATTGTCTCTTCCAGCGCTTATTGACTCCGGTGCAGCGGGGAACTTTTTACGAGCTGACATTGTAGAGCGGTTATCATTGCCTAGGCAACCCTTAGATCCACCTATTGCCATTACAGCTATAGATGGCAGTCGTATCATTGGAGGATCCATTAAGAACAGAACTGTTAACATGTCTCTACGCATTGGAGCCTTGCACACTGAGGAAATCTCCTTCTTAGTCATTCCAAAGGCTATCAACCCGTTGATCTTAGGCCTACCTTGGCTCAGACTTCACTCCCCCATTTTAGATTGGCAGAAACCGGAAGTTCTTGCATGGGGTTCAGAGTGTCATTCCCGATGTCTTCCCAGGATTCATAGACCTTGGGATTGCTCCATTGAATTGTTGCCGGATAAGATACCACCTAGAGGACGGGTATTTCCATTATCTCTACCCGAATCAGAGGCCATGTCCCTATATATTAAGGAGAATTTAAACAGGGGTTTTATCCGGAAATCCTCGTCACCAGCAGGAGCAGGTTTCTTTTTCGTAAAAAAGAAGGACGGCGGATTGCGTCCTTGCATAGACTACCGTGGCCTCAACGCCATAACGAAAAAGAATAGGTACCCCTTACCATTAATCTCTGAACTCTTTGATAGGATCAAGGGAGCTTCAATTTTTTCTAAACTGGATTTGAAAGGGGCCTACAACCTTATCCGTATTAAACAAGGGGATGAATGGAAGACGGCGTTCAATACGCACGATGGGCATTTTGAGTATCTTGTCATGCCATTTGGACTTTGTAACGCTCCTGCGGTTTTTCAAAATTTTATTAACGAAGTCTTTCAGGATTTCCTGTATCAATTTGTTGTCATCTACCTTGACGATATTCTTATTTTTTCACCTGATATTATTACTCATCGCCATCATGTCTCCTTGATTCTTCAACGCCTTCGGTCGCATCATCTGTACTGTAATGTGGACAAGTGTGTCTTTGAAAAAACACATCTTCCTTTTCTTGGTCACGTGGTTTCTGGCTCCGGATTACGTATGGACCCTGAGAAATTAAAGGCGATTTCTGATTGGCCCCAACCGGTTGGACTTAAGGCCATCCAGCGTTTTATTGGGTTCTCTAATTATTACCGCCACTTTATCAAAGGGTTTTCGTCTGTTATTGCACCCATCACTTCCCTGACCAAGAAATCTGCCAACGCTAAGACCTGGCCACCAGAGGCGGTAGAGGCCTTCAAGTATCTTAAAGAAGCCTTCATATCGGCACCTATTCTTCAACAGCCAGATTCTTCCTTCCCCTTTTTTCTCGAAGTTGACGCATCCTCCACTGGAGTAGGAGCTATTTTGTCTCAGAAGAATTCTACTGGAAAGTTTTCTCCCTGTGGCTTCTTTTCTCGTAAATTCTCATCCACCGAAAAAAACTACGGCATTGGAGACAGAGAACTACTTGCTATCAAATTGGCCTTGGAGGCCTGGAGACATCATTTGGAGGGAGCCAGATTTCCTGTTACTATTTTTACGGATCACAAGAACCTGCTTTATCTACAAACTGCATCCTGCCTCAATCCCCGTCAGGCCAGATGGTCGTTATTTTTTTCACGATTCAATATGATCATTACCTTCAGACCAGGGTCCAAGAACAAGAAGGCTGATGCCCTCTCTCGTTCCTTTGATTCTATGGATACCGAAGAAGAGAGTGTTAGGCCTATTCTAGATCCAGAATGTATTTTGGCTACTACTCCTACTCGGGTGATCATTCCTCACGGGAAGACTTTGGTTCCTCCACATCTCCAAAGTAAACTCCTTTAAATGGGCTCATGCCTCCCGTTTTTCTGGTCATGCCGGTATAAAGAAGACCTTGGAATTTATCTCCCGTAGTTATTGGTGGCCGGCTATCCGTTCGGACGTTCGACAGTTTGTGACGGCGTGTTCCACTTGCGCTCAGAATAAAGTTCCTCGTCAAGCTCCATACGGTCTGCTGCAGCCTCTGCCAATTCCGGATCGACCTTGGAGTCATCTCTCCATGGATTTTATCACAGATTTACCCTCCTCCAGAGGGTTCTCAGTAGTGTGGGTGGTCACCGATCGCCTTTCCCGAGCCGCTCATTTTGTGGCATTAAAAGGTCTCCCTTCTGCTCCTGTTCTGGCTCAACTCTTCATTAAAGAAATTTTCCGCCTACACGGCTGTCCAGATATTATCGTTTCTGATCGAGGAACTCAGTTTGTGGCAAGATTTTGGAGGGCCTTTTCTCGTCTTTGTGGAATTAAGTTAAATTTCTCTTCTGCATATCATCCGCAAAGTAATGGTCTCACGGAAAGAACGAATCAAGAATTGGAGAAATTCCTCAGATGTTTCATTTCAGCTAAACATGATGATTGGGTTGATTTATTACCTTGGGCAGAATTCGCCCACAATAATAATTCACATGACTCTACCTCCATTTCTCCCTTTTTTGCTCTTCAGGGATTTCATCCTAAAGTTCCACCCTTCAAAGAGTTAACCGCTTCTGGGGTTCCTGCAGTGGATTCCCTTCTATCGGACTTCTCGTCTAGGTGGGATCTTATCAAACGCAAATTACTTCACACCTCTGCCATCAGTAAAAAAGCATTTGACAAAAGAAGAAGACCGTCTCCACTACTCACTCCTGGTGACAAAGTGTGGTTGTCTACAAAGAATCTTCGCCTGTTGGTTCCTTCTAGGAAATTCGCTCCTCGATTTATCGGTCCCTTCAAGATCATTGAGGTCATTAATCCGGTGGCCTTTAGATTAAAATTACCCCCTACCTTGAGGATTCCCAATGTCTTCCACATTTCCCTTCTCAAACCACTTGTTGTTAACAAATTCTTCTCTTCAAGAAGACCTCCTGCTGCTATTTCTGCACCAGATCAGGAATTTGAGGTGAAGGAGATTCTAGATTCTCGGATTTCCAGAGGTTCCTTGCAGTTCCTGGTTGACTGGAAAGGTTACGGTCCTGAAGAGCGTTCTTGGATTCCTGCACGAGACCTTCATGCTCCGAGTTTGTTGAAGAAATTCCATACCAAGTTCCCTCTAAAGCCTTATAGGTTGTCCGGAGGCCACCCCTGAAGGGGGGGTACTGTTAGGAACTTACCTTGTCCCCGTTCCGCTGCGCTGTCAGCGGGAGCTGACAGCGGTGTCCATATCTTCAGCGCTGCTTCTGTTAGTGCTGCCGCACTTCCTGCTTCTCTCTGCTGCTGATCATGTGACTCCTGGGCGGGGAATTCAAACTACTATATCTTCCCTGCTCTGACACGCTGCCTGTGTCAGAGCAATGTGTTTCCTGTTCCTGGCTACAGTTCCTGTGTCCTGACTCCTGTGATCCTGCTCCCTGTTTACCCCTCTATTCCTCCACCTTCTGTGTACCGACCCGGCTGTGTTACCGACTATTCTCTGGATCTCCCTCTGGCACCGTATACCTGATACCTTCTGTGTACCGACCCGGCTGTGTTATTGACTATTCTCTGGATCCTGCCACGCACCCATTGCCTCCGTGCATCTACCGGTTACTGTTCCAGACCTACTACGCCTGGAATTCACGGCTAACCTGGGGGCCGCGACCTGCGGTTCTTCGGCAGCTAAGCCCACACTACCTTGCGGTGGTTCTTGGTGAAGACCGGAAGGCCGTTAGACTCCGCGCCCTAGGTAAGCCTGTGCTAATACTGACTAAGGCATCAAGATCGTAACAGTAGCGCCATACAGGGACAAACGAGATTACAATACGAGGTGAGACAGCACAGTACAGTAAACAATAATCACAGTAACTCAGTGAGCTCAAAGCACAGCTAGAGGGGCGGAGGAGAGGAGAGGGGAAGGTCCGCCAACGACGGAGTCCAAGAGGGGAGGCACGGATGACAGGGAGACCCCTAGAGAGGAGAGGAGGGAACGAGAGGACGCGGGAAAGAGGGTCCTCCAGGAGGAGGGCTAAGTAGCTGGAGAGCAGAGTTAACAGTGGTGAAGACAGGAGGA
Source organism: Mixophyes fleayi (assembly GCF_038048845.1). Taxonomy (NCBI): domain Eukaryota; kingdom Metazoa; phylum Chordata; class Amphibia; order Anura; family Limnodynastidae; genus Mixophyes; species Mixophyes fleayi. The sequence continues at coordinate 43,044,740 of NC_134405.1, forward strand.
GAGAATACCCTGCTCAAAGGAGCGTACAATCTAAGGGGTGGGGTAGACAGACAGAGAGACACGGGGGAGAGATGGAGGAACGGAGGATAAGGATAAGGGGGGAGGGAGAGGGAGAAGAAAAGGTAGGAAGTTAAGTGGGAGAGTAGAAGGTTTTAAGAAAAAGGTGGGTTTTTAAAGCCCGTTTGAAACTGGACAGATTAGGGGAAGTCCTGATGGAGGGAGGGAGCTTGTTCCAGTGGAGGGGGGCAGCACATTCGAAGTCTTGGATACGCGAGTGGGAGGAGGTGATCAGGGGGGAAGAGAGGCGACGGTCATTGGCAGAACGGAGAGGGCGGGATGGAGCATGAATAGAGAGGAGGGTGGAGATGTAGGGTGCAGTGGAGTTGGCGAAGGCCTTGTATGTAAGAGTGAGGAGCTTGAACAGGATTCTGTAGGGGAAGGGGAGCCAGTGAAGAGATTGGTAGAGGGGGGAGACAGAAGAGGAGCGGCGGGAAAGGAAGATAAGCCTAGCGGCTGCGTTAAGTACAGATCGAAGGGGAGCGAGATGAGAGTGGGGGAGGCCAGTAAGGAGGAGGTTACAGTAGTCCATGCGGGAGATAATCAGAGAGTGAATAAGACATTTGGTGGCATCTTGGGAGAGGAAGGGCCGAATGCGAGCGATGTTGCGCAGCTGGAAGCAGCAGGATTTAGCAAGAGAGAGAATGTGGGGGCCAAAGAAGAGAGAGGAGTCGAGGATGACACCGAGGCAGCGAAGTTGGGGGACAGGGGAGATAGAGGTGTTGTCGACAGTGATAGAGAGGTCAGAAGGGGGCGAGGTGTAATCAACTATATATTTTTTTAATGGGTGAATTTTAATGATTTCAGTATTACTTACTATACATGTAAATGAGACAAATATGTACCTTGAAAAAGAGTTACTCAGATTAGTGAGTTTGGAATGAAAAGTAGACATTTGATTGGTTTTAATAGTATTTAGATGAAAATAAATTATAGAAAAATCACTACAAATTATTAAAATAAATTTTAAAAAAAAGTAACATGCCGTGACCCGGATTCGAACCGGGGTTGCTGCGGCCACAACGCAGAGTACTAACCACTATACGATCACGGCGAGCCACCCAAAGGATGTGTCTAAGGGTTCTGAATACTCCCTTTCTGATTGTAACCCAGACACAGCACACATGAAAGCGAATAGCATACATAATTAGCCCCCACCTACACTCCACCATTAAATTAAGACCTCCTTCCCTCACACATTATATTCATATACTGGCCCCCTCTCACACACACAATACACAGGCCACACAATACACTGGCCCCTCACTCACATGCACAATACACTGGCCCCTCACTCACACGCACAATACACTGGCCCCTCACTCCCACACAATACACTGGCCCCTCACTCACACGCACAATACACTGGCCCCTCACTCGCACACACAATACACTGGCCCTTTACTCACACACACACAATACACTGGCCCCTCACTCACACACACAATACACTGGCCCTTCACTCGCACACACAATACACTGGCCCCTCACTCGCACACACAATACACTGGCCCCTCACTCGCACACACAATACACTGACCCCTCACTCACACACAATACACTGGCCCCTCACTCGCACACACAATACACTGGCCCCTCACTCACTGTTAGATCTAAAATTCTGACCCAAGTCTGCCTGTGGTGTCAAGTATATCTGTAAGCGCTTCAATCAGTTGGAGAGAATTGACACAGATCAAGTTCTGTATACAAGGAATATTCTCTAGTTTATTGATACGATACAAGTTTTTATAGGCTATTGAATAAATGAATCCTACTTCATATGCATACAATTCTATACCATTAGTCTATGAGAGGCACTACTGATTAACTTTCTCACGTATTCTTGAAGCGTTTATTAGTCTCCCCCTTCTAAGGACAGATGAGCCTATTGTTTCTTATCTCAAGAGGAGTTGGAGATATGCTATGTGCAACATCAGGGGCACAGCTCCCATACTGCCAGCTGGGTATGAAAATGTTCATTGTTTCATACCTTGATACATTTATTTTGCTGTTCTCTATTAGTTCAACTTCAAGGCCATAGGCCCACATATTGCAAAACTGCAAGTCAGCAGAAAAATTAATAATCTCTTCTAGCAAATAATATTTCTATGCAAGTTACAATAAAATGGCTGAACAAAGGCCTTATGAGGCCTTAACAAAAAATCATATTTAACACTCACACACACAATACACTGGCCCCTCACCAACACACAATTCACTGGCCCCTCACTAACACACAATACACTGGCCCCTCACATATACAATATGCTGTCACACACACATACACACAAACATGCTATATTAATATACCCCCCCACACACACACCTGCAGCCAATGGGAGAAGGTGGCTGGTCCCGAATGAGGGGCCAGCCACCATTAATTATTAGGAATCGCACAGGCCAAAATAGGTTTTTTTGTTTCCGACCCCAGAGGCATGTCCCCCCCCGAGCCAGCCTGCCAGGGTGAGGGAATTTAATTAATCTGCGCCTCATGCTCTGCAGTCTTCAGACATGGGACGGCACCTATGATGTGGTGCGCGACCCATGTGACAGCAATAGCCGGTGACAATTAGTGGAAAGGAGGGAGGGCGGTCGGCTGAGGATCTGCAGCCAATGGGAGAAGGTGGCTGGTCCCGAACGAGGGGCCAAGTAATTATTAGGAATCGCACAGGCCAAATAGGTTTTTTTTTGTTCCGACCCCAGAGGCATGTCTGTCCCTGAGCCAGCCTGCCCAGGTGAGGGAAATTAACTCATCTGCCCGGCTAGCTCAGTCGGTAGAGCATGAGACTCTTAATCTCAGGGTCGTGGGTTCGAGCCCCACGTTGGGCGGGACATGTGTTGTATATATGATGTTAGTCTTCAGTGCTAGGGTTTTGTTCTTAAGTCAAGATTATTAACTTGATAAATTAAATGTTTTCTTTCTTATAAATTTGTTTTTTATTTTCATTACACTGTAATATTTTCATACTTTCTTAATATTGATGATGACACAATTATCTTTTTTTTATCTAAATTTTTATTGCACATGAAAAGCCAGTATTAGTAGTCCAGGCATGGCACACGTATACTTATAATGGCCAGGCAGATGAATTAATTTTTTTCTGGATTCATATCTGCTCCTAAGAGATATTAAATATTAAGTGAGTTAAACATATTTAAATATTTTTCCATTGTATGCTGTTTTTGTTTGACTTGGGTTGCGACAAACAGCGCTCACCTGAGCCTGTGTGATGTCTGTGTGAGACAAAGAACCACCAGGTTTGTCTAAAAATGTTTAAATCCCCTTTTAGTATCACAAGCTCACAATTAATTCAAAACAGCCACCACAAAGGTTTGTTTCAAGAGCGTACACTCTTACAGGAAGCCTTTGGTCACTAAATTATAATCAAAAGTTGCATCAGCCCGAGTTATCATTACCCAGTCACCACTATTTCACTTATGTAGCGTTTCAATAGCCAAGCTATCTAGCACATGAATTAGTTAGAACACAGATACAGAATGTTATTAAACCAAATTAAATATGGCAAAATAGCCACAATGTTTCAGGTATACAAAACAAGCTAACAAAATGAAATACAGTAATATCATGCAAAACAATTTCTGTAAACACAACTGCTCACAAGGTATAAGGAATCTGGAAATTGAGGTGAGCAGGAAATATTTGAATTGTTTTTTGATGTATGATGCTTTTATTTGTTTGATTCCATTATGCAGCATCTAAAAACGTGTTGTCCACAAACAATATTCATATTTAAAATATTTTTTGTGGCAACAGCGATATATAATGTTTTAGGTGTTTTATATTTTCAGAAAATAATCACAAAATATTTCTATACATCAATTTTCCATTATTCATTTATTTATGGGGTATGTAGTTATGTATTAAGGAAACTTAATTATTATTATTAAATTTTTATTTATAGGGCGCCACTAGGTGTCCGTAACGCCATACAGGGACAAACGAGATTACAATACGAGGTGAGACAGCACAGTACAGTAAACAATAATCACAGTAACTCAGTGAGCTCAAAGCACAGCTAGAGGGGCAGAGGAGGGGAGAGGGGAAGGTCCGCCAACGACGGAGTCCAAGAGGGAAGGCACTGATGACAGGGAAACCCCTAGAGGGGAGAGGAGGGAACGAGAGGGGACGCGGGAAAGAGGGTCCTCAAGGAGGAGGGCTAAGTAGCTGGAGAGCAGAGTTAACAGTGGTGAAGACAGGAGGAGAGAATACCCTGCTCAAAGGAGCGTACAATCTAAGGGGTGGGGTAGACAGACAGAGAGACACGGGGGAGAGATGGAGGAACGGAGGATAAGGATAAGGGGGGAGGAAGAGGCAGAAGAAAAGGTAGGAAGTTAAGTGGGAGAGTAGAAGGTTTTATGAAAAAGGTGGGTTTTTAAAGCCTGTTTGAAACTGGACAGATTAGGGGAAGTCCTGATGGAGGGAGGGAGCTTGTTCCAGTGGAGGGGGGCAGCACGGGCGAAGTCTTGGATACGCGAGTGGGAGGAGGTGATCAGGGGGGAAGAGAGGCGACGGTCATTGGCAGAACGGAGAGGGCGGGATGGAGCATGAATAGAGAGGAGGGTGGAGATGTAGGGTGCAGTGGAGTTGGCGAAGGCCCTGTATGTAAGAGTGAGGAGCTTGAAGAGGATTCTGTAGGGGAAGGGGAGCCAGTGAAAAGATTGGTAGATGGGGGAGACAGAAGAGGAGCGGCGAGAAAGGAAGACGAGCCTAGCGGCTGCGTTAAGTACAGATCGAAGGGGAGCGAGATGAGAGTGGGGGAGGCCAGTAAGGAGGAGGTTACAGTAGTCCATGCGGGAGATAATCAGAGAGTGAATAAGACATTTGGTGGCATCTTGGGAGAGGAAGGGCCGGATGCGAGCGATGTTGTGCAGCTGGAAGCGGCAGGATTTAGCAAGAGAGAGAATGTGGGGGCCAAAGGAGAGAGAGGAGTCGAAGATGACACCGAGGCAGCGAAGTTGGGGGACAGGGGAGATAGAGGTGCTGTCGACAGTGATAGAGAGGTCAGAAGGGGGCGAGGTGTAATCAACTATATATTTTTTTAATGGGTGAATTTTAATGATTTCAGTATTACTTACTATATATGTAAATGAGACAAATATGTACCTTGAAAAAAAGTTACTCAGATTAGTGAGTTTGGAATGAAAAGTAGACATTTGATTGGTTTTAATAGTATTTAGATGAAAATAAATTATAGAAAAATCACAACAAATTATTAAAAAAAAAAAGTAAGTGCCGTGACCCGGATTCGAACCGGGGTTGCTGCGGCCACAACGCAGAGTACTAACCACTATACGATCACGGCGAGCCACCCAAAGGATGTGTCTAAGGGTTCTGAATACTCCCTTTCTGATTGTAACCCAGACACAGCACACATGAAAGTGAATAGCATCCATAATTAGCCCTCACCTACACTCCACCATTAAATTAAGACCTCCTTCCCTCACACATTATATTCATATACTGGCCCCCTTCTCTCACACACAATACACAGGCCACACAATACACTGGCCCCTCACTCACACGCACAATACACTGGCCCCTCACTTGCACACACAATACACTGGCCCCTCACTTGCACACACAATACACTGGCCCCTCACTCACTGTTAGATCTAAAATTCTGACCCAAGTCTGCCTGTGGTGTCAAGTATATCTGTAAGCGCTTCAATCAGCTGGAGAGAATTGACACAGATCAAGTTCTGTATACAAGGAATATTCTCTAGTTTATTGATACAAAGATACAAGTTTTTATAGGCTACTGAATAAATGAATCCTACGTCATATGCATACAATTCTATACCATTAGTCTATGAGAGGCACTACTGATTAACTTTCTCACGTATTCTTGAAGCGTTTATTAGTCTCCTCCTTTTAAGGACAGATGAGCCTATTGTTTCTTATCTCAAGGGGAGTTGGAGATTTGCTATGTGCAACATCAGGGGCACAGCTCCCATACTGCCAGCTGGGTATGAAAATGTTCATTGTTTCATACCTTGATACATTTATTTTGGTGTTCTCTATTAGTTCAACTTCAAGGCCATAGGCCCACATATTGCAAAACTGCAAGTCAGCAGAAAAGTGAATAATCTCTTCTAGCAAATAATATTTCTATGCAAGTTACAATAAAATGGCTGAACATAGGCCTTATGAGGCCTTAACAAAAAATCATATTTAACACTCACACACACATTACACTGGCCCATCACCAACACACAATTCACTGGCCCCTCACTAACACACAATACACCGGCCCCTCACTCACAAATACAATATGCTGTCACACACACATACACACAAACATGCTATATTAATGCACACACACACCCCTCGCTCATACCTTGTTCTATCTGCGCCGCATGCTCTGCAGTCTTCAGACATGGGACGGCACCTGTGACGTGGTGCGTGACCCATGTGACAGCAATAGTCGGTGACAATTAGTGGAAAGGAGGGAGGGCAGTCGGCTGAGGATCTGCAGCTAATGGGAGAAGGTGACTGGTCCCGAACGAGGGGCCAGCCACCAAGTAATTATTAGGAATTGCACAGGCCCAAATAGGTTTTTGTGTTTCCGACCCCAGAGGCATGTCCCCCCCCCCCGAGCCAGCCTACCCAGGTGAGGGATATAAACTCATCTGCCCGGCTAGCTCAGTCGGTAGAGCATGAGACTCTTAATCTCAGGGTCGTGGGTTCGAGCCCCACGTTGGGCGGTCATGTTTTGTATATATGATGTTAGTCTTCAGTGCAAGGGTTTTGTTCTTAAGTCAAGATTATTAACTTGATAAATTAATGTGTCCGTAACGCCATACAGGGACAAACGAGATTACAATACGAGGTGAGACAGCACAGTACAGTAAACAATAATCACAGTAACTCAGTGAGCTCAAAGCACAGCTAGAGGGGCGGAGGAGGGGAGAGGGGAAGGTCCACCAACGACGGAGTCCAAGAGGGAAGGCACTGATGACAGGGAGACCCCTAGAGGGGAGAGGAGGGAACGAGAGGGGACGCGGGAAAGAGGGTCCTCAAGGAGGAGGGCTAAGTAGCTGGAGAGAAGAGTTAACAGTGGTGAAGACAGGAGGAGAGAATACCCTGCTCAAAGGAGCGTACAATCTAAGGGGTGGGGTAGACAGACAGAGAGACACGGGGGAGAGATGGAGGAACGGAGGATAAGGATAAGGGGGGAGGAAGAGGCAGAAGAAAAGGTAGGAAGTTAAGTGGGAGAGTAGAAGGTTTTATGAAAAAGGTGGGTTTTTAAAGCCCGTTTGAAACTGGACAGATTAGGGGAAGTCCTGATGGAGGGAGGGAGCTTGTTCCAGTGGAGGGGGGCAGCACGGGCGAAGTCTTGGATACGCGAGTGTGAGGAGGTGATCAGGGGGGAAGAGAGGCGACGGTCATTGGCAGAACGGAGAGGGCGGGATGGAGCATGAATAGAGAGGAGGGTGGAGATGTAGGGTGCAGTGGAGTTGGCGAAGGCCCTGTATGTAAGAGTGAGGAGCTTGAAGAGGATTCTGTAGGGGAAGGGGAGCCAGTGAAAAGATTGGTAGATGGGGGAGACAGAAGAGGAGCGGCGAGAAAGGAAGACGAGCCTAGCGGCTGCGTTAAGTACAGATCGAAGGGGAGCGAGATGAGAGTGGGGGAGGCCAGTAAGGAGGAGGTTACAGTAGTCCATGCGGGAGATAATCAGAGAGTGAATAAGACATTTGGTGGCATCTTGGGAGAGGAAGGGCCGGATGCGAGCGATGTTGTGCAGCTGGAAGCGGCAGGATTTAGCAAGAGAGAGAATGTGGGGGCCAAAGGAGAGAGAGGAGTCGAGGATGACACCGAGGCAGCGAAGTTGGGGGACAGGGGAGATAGAGGTGCTGTCGACAGTGATAGAGAGGTCAGAAGGGGGCGAGGTGTAATCAACTATATATTTTTTTAATGGGTGAATTTTAATAATTTCAGTATTACTTACTATACATGTAAATGAGACAAATATGTACCTTGAAAAAAAGTTACTCAGATTAGTGAGTTTGGAATGAAAAGTAGACATTTGATTGGTTTTAATAGTATTTAGATGAAAATAAATTATAGAAAAATCACAACAAATTATTAAAAAAAAAAGTAAGTGCCGTGACCCGGATTCGAACCGGGGTTGCTGCGGCCACAACGCAGAGTACTAACCACTATACGATCACGGCGAGCCACCCAAAGGATGTGTCTAAGGGTTCTGAATACTCCCTTTCTGATTGTAACCCAGACACAGCACACATGAAAGTGAATAGCATCCATAATTAGCCCTCACCTACACTCCACCATTAAATTAAGACCTCCTTCCCTCACACATTATATTCATATACTGGCCCCCTTCTCTCACACACAATACACAGGCCACACAATACACTGGCCCCTCACTCACACGCACAATACACTGGCCCCTCACTTGCACACACAATACACTGGCCCCTCACTTGCACACACAATACACTGGCCCCTCACTCACTGTTAGATCTAAAATTCTGACCCAAGTCTGCCTGTGGTGTCAAGTATATCTGTAAGCGCTTCAATCAGCTGGAGAGAATTGACACAGATCAAGTTCTGTATACAAGGAATATTCTCTAGTTTATTGATACAAAGATACAAGTTTTTATAGGCTACTGAATAAATGAATCCTACGTCATATGCATACAATTCTATACCATTAGTCTATGAGAGGCACTACTGATTAACTTTCTCACGTATTCTTGAAGCGTTTATTAGTCTCCTCCTTTTAAGGACAGATGAGCCTATTGTTTCTTATCTCAAGGGGAGTTGGAGATTTGCTATGTGCAACATCAGGGGCACAGCTCCCATACTGCCAGCTGGGTATGAAAATGTTCATTGTTTCATACCTTGATACATTTATTTTGGTGTTCTCTATTAGTTCAACTTCAAGGCCATAGGCCCACATATTGCAAAACTGCAAGTCAGCAGAAAAGTGAATAATCTCTTCTAGCAAATAATATTTCTATGCAAGTTACAATAAAATGGCTGAACATAGGCCTTATGAGGCCTTAACAAAAAATCATATTTAACACTCACACACACATTACACTGGCCCATCACCAACACACAATTCACTGGCCCCTCACTAACACACAATACACCGGCCCCTCACTCACAAATACAATATGCTGTCACACACACATACACACAAACATGCTATATTAATGCACACACACACCCCTCGCTCATACCTTGTTCTATCTGCGCCGCATGCTCTGCAGTCTTCAGACATGGGACGGCACCTGTGACGTGGTGCGTGACCCATGTGACAGCAATAGTCGGTGACAATTAGTGGAAAGGAGGGAGGGCAGTCGGCTGAGGATCTGCAGCTAATGGGAGAAGGTGACTGGTCCCGAACGAGGGGCCAGCCACCAAGTAATTATTAGGAATTGCACAGGCCCAAATAGGTTTTTGTGTTTCCGACCCCAGAGGCATGTCCCCCCCCCCCCCGAGCCAGCCTACCCAGGTGAGGGATATAAACTCATCTGCCCGGCTAGCTCAGTCGGTAGAGCATGAGACTCTTAATCTCAGGGTCGTGGGTTCGAGCCCCACGTTGGGCGGTCATGTTTTGTATATATGATGTTAGTCTTCAGTGCAAGGGTTTTGTTCTTAAGTCAAGATTATTAACTTGATAAATTAATGTGTCCGTAACGCCATACAGGGACAAACGAGATTACAATACGAGGTGAGACAGCACAGTACAGTAAACAATAATCACAGTAACTCAGTGAGCTCAAAGCACAGCTAGAGGGGCGGAGGAGGGGAGAGGGGAAGGTCCACCAACGACGGAGTCCAAGAGGGAAGGCACTGATGACAGGGAGACCCCTAGAGGGGAGAGGAGGGAACGAGAGGGGACGCGGGAAAGAGGGTCCTCAAGGAGGAGGGCTAAGTAGCTGGAGAGAAGAGTTAACAGTGGTGAAGACAGGAGGAGAGAATACCCTGCTCAAAGGAGCGTACAATCTAAGGGGTGGGGTAGACAGACAGAGAGACACGGGGGAGAGATGGAGGAACGGAGGATAAGGATAAGGGGGGAGGAAGAGGCAGAAGAAAAGGTAGGAAGTTAAGTGGGAGAGTAGAAGGTTTTATGAAAAAGGTGGGTTTTTAAAGCCCGTTTGAAACTGGACAGATTAGGGGAAGTCCTGATGGAGGGAGGGAGCTTGTTCCAGTGGAGGGGGGCAGCACGGGCGAAGTCTTGGATACGCGAGTGTGAGGAGGTGATCAGGGGGGAAGAGAGGCGACGGTCATTGGCAGAACGGAGAGGGCGGGATGGAGCATGAATAGAGAGGAGGGTGGAGATGTAGGGTGCAGTGGAGTTGGCGAAGGCCCTGTATGTAAGAGTGAGGAGCTTGAAGAGGATTCTGTAGGGGAAGGGGAGCCAGTGAAAAGATTGGTAGATGGGGGAGACAGAAGAGGAGCGGCGAGAAAGGAAGACGAGCCTAGCGGCTGCGTTAAGTACAGATCGAAGGGGAGCGAGATGAGAGTGGGGGAGGCCAGTAAGGAGGAGGTTACAGTAGTCCATGCGGGAGATAATCAGAGAGTGAATAAGACATTTGGTGGCATCTTGGGAGAGGAAGGGCCGGATGCGAGCGATGTTGTGCAGCTGGAAGCGGCAGGATTTAGCAAGAGAGAGAATGTGGGGGCCAAAGGAGAGAGAGGAGTCGAGGATGACACCGAGGCAGCGAAGTTGGGGGACAGGGGAGATAGAGGTGCTGTCGACAGTGATAGAGAGGTCAGAAGGGGGCGAGGTGTAATCAACTATATATTTTTTTAATGGGTGAATTTTAATAATTTCAGTATTACTTACTATACATGTAAATGAGACAAATATGTACCTTGAAAAAAAGTTACTCAGATTAGTGAGTTTGGAATGAAAAGTAGACATTTGATTGGTTTTAATAGTATTTAGATGAAAATAAATTATAGAAAAATCACAACAAATTATTAAAAAAAAAAGTAAGTGCCGTGACCCGGATTCGAACCGGGGTTGCTGCGGCCACAACGCAGAGTACTAACCACTATACGATCACGGCGAGCCACCCAAAGGATGTGTCTAAGGGTTCTGAATACTCCCTTTCTGATTGTAACCCAGACACAGCACACATGAAAGCGAATAGCATCCATAATTAGCCCTCACCTACACTCCACCATTAAATTAAGACCTCCTTCCCTCACACATTATATTCATATACTGGCCCCCTCTCTCACACACAATACACAGGCCACACAATACACTGGCCCCTCACTCACACGCACAATACACTGGCCCCTCACTCACATGCACAATACACTGGCCCCTCACTCACACGCACAATACACTGGCTCCTCACTCGCACACAATACACTGGCCCCTCACTCCCACACAATACACTGGCCCCTCACTCACACGCACAATACACTGGCCCCTCACTCCCACACAATACACTGGCCCCTCACTCCCACACAATACACTGGCCCCTCACTCCCACACAATACACTGGCCCCTCACTTGCACACACAATACACTGGCCCCTCACTCACTGTTAGATCTAAAATTCTGACCCAAGTCTGCCTGTGGTGTCAAGTATATCTGTAAGCGCTTCAATCAGCTGGAGAGAATTGACACAGATAAAGTTCTGTATACAAGGAATATTCTCTAGTTTATTGATACAAAGATACAAGTTTTTATAGGCTACTGAATAAATGAATCCTACGTCATATGCATACAATTCTATACCATTAGTCTATGAGAGGCACTACTGATTAACTTTCTCACGTATTCTTGAAGCGTTTATTAGTCTCCTCCTTCTAAGGACAGATGAGCCTATTGTTTCTTATCTCAAGGGGAGTTGGAGATATGCTATGTGCAACATCAGGGGCACAGCTCCCATACTGCCAGCTGGGTATGAAAATGTTCATTGTTTCATACCTTGATACATTTATTTTGGTGTTCTCTATTAGTTCAACTTCAAGGCCATAGGCCCACATATTGCAAAACTGCAAGTCAGCAGAAAAGTGAATAATCTCTTCTAGCAAATAATATTTCTATGCAAGTTACAATAAAATGGCTGAACATAGGCCTTATGAGGCTTTAACAAAAAATCATATTTAACACTCACACACACATTACACTGGCCCCTCACCAACACACAATTCACTGGCCCCTCACTAACACACAATACACCGGCCCCTCACTCACATATACAATATGCTGTCACACACACATACACACAAACATGCTATATTAATGCACACACACACCCCTCGCTCATACCTTGTTCTATCTGCGCCGCATGCTCTGCAGTCTTCAGACATGGGACGGCACCTATGACGTGGTGCGTGACCCATGTGACAGCAATAGTCGGTGACAATTAGTGGAAAGGAGGGAGGGCGGTCGGCTGAGGATCTGCAGCTAATGGGAGAAGGTGACTGGTCCCGAATGAGGGGCCAGCCACCAAGTAATTATTAGGAATTGCACAGGCCCAAATAGGTTTTTGTGTTTCCGACCCCAGAGGCATGTCCCCCCCCCCCCCCGAGCCAGCCTACCCAGGTGAGGGAAATAAACTCATCTGCCCGGCTAGCTCAGTCAGTAGAGCATGAGACTCTTAATCTCAGGGTCGTGGGTTCGAGCCCCACGTTGGGCGGTCATGTTTTGTATATATGATGTTAGTCTTCAGTGCAAGGGTTTTGTTCTTAAGTCAAGATTATTAACTTGATAAATTAAATGTTTTATTTCTTATAAATTTGTTTTTTATTTTAATAACACTGTAATATTTTCATACTTTCTTAATATTGATGATGACACAATTATCTTTATTTTATCTAAATTTTTATTGCACATGAAAAGCCAGTATTAGTAGTCCAGGCATGGCACACGTATACTTATAATGGCCAGGCAGATGAATTAATTTTTTTCTGTATTCATATCTGCTCCTAAGAGATATTAAATATTAAGTGAGTTAAACATATTTAAATATTTTTCCATTGTATGCTGTTTTTGTTTGACTTGGGTTGAGACAAACAGCGCTCACCTGAGCCTGTGTGATGTCTGTGTGAGACAAAGAACCACCAGGTTTGTCTAAAAATGTTTAAATCCCCTTTTAGTATCACAAGCTCACAATTAATTCAAAACAGCCACCACAAAGGTTTGTTTCAAGAGCGTACACTCTTACAGGAAGCCTTTGGTCACTAAATTATAATCAAAAGTTGCATCAGCCCGAGTTATCATTACCCAGTCACCACTATTTCACTTATGTAGCGTTTCAATAGCCAAGCTATCTAGCACATGAATTAGTTAGAACACAGATACAGAATGCTATTAAACCAAATTAAATATGGCAAAATAGCCACAATGTTTCAGGTATACAAAACAAGCTAACAAAATGAAATACAGTAATATCATGCAAAACAATTTCTGTAAACACAACTGCTCACAAGGTATAAGGAATCTGGAAATTGAGGTGAGCAGGAAATATTTGAATTGTTTTCTGATGTATGATGCTTTTATTTGTTTGATTCCATTATGCAGCATCTAAAAACGTGTTGTCCACAAACAATCTTCATATTTAAAATATTTTTTGTGGCAACAGCGATATATAATGATTTAGGTGTTTTATATTTTCAGAAAATAATCACAAAATATTTCTATACATCAATTTTCCATTATTCATTTATTTATGGGGTATGTAGTTATGTATTAAGGAAACTTAATTATTATTATTAAATTTTTATTTATAGGGCGCCACTAGGTGTCCGTAACGCCATACAGGGACAAACGAGATTACAATACGAGGTGAGACAGCACAGTACAGTAAACAATAATCACAGTAACTCAGTGAGCTCAAAGCACAGCTAGAGGGGCGGAGGAGGGGAGAGGGGAAGGTCCACCAATGACGGAGTCCAAGAGGGAAGGCACTGATGACAGGGAGACCCCTAGAGGGGAGAGGAGGGAACGAGAGGGGACGCGGGAAAGAGGGTCCTCAAGGAGGAGGGCTAAGTAGCTGGAGAGCAGAGTTTACAGTGGTGAAGACAGGAGGAGAGAATACCCTGCTCAAAGGAGCGTACAATCTAAGGGGTGGGGTAGACAGACAGAGAGACACGGGGGAGAGATGGAGGAACGGAGGATAAGGATAAGGGGGGAGGAAGAGGCAGAAGAAAAGGTAGGAAGTTAAGTGGGAGAGTAGAAGGTTTTATGAAAAAGGTGGGTTTTTAAAGCCCGTTTGAAACTGGACAGATGGAGGGAGGGAGCTTGTTCCAGTGGAGGGGGGCAGCACGGGCGAAGTCTTGGATACGCGAGTGTGAGGAGGTGATCAGGGGGGAAGAGAGGCGACGGTCATTGGCAGAACGGAGAGGGCGGGATGGAGCATGAATAGAGAGGAGGGTGGAGATGTAGGGTGCAGTGGAGTTGGCGAAGGCCCTGTATGTAAGAGTGAGGAGCTTGAAGAGGATTCTGTAGGGGAAGGGGAGCCAGTGAAAAGATTGGTAGATGGGGGAGACAGAAGAGGAGCGGCGAGAAAGGAAGACGAGCCTAGCGGCTGCGTTAAGTACAGATCGAAGGGGAGCGAGATGAGAGTGGGGGAGGCCAGTAAGGAGGAGGTTACAGTAGTCCATGCGGGAGATAATCAGAGAGTGAATAAGACATTTGGTGGCATCTTGGGAGAGGAAGGGCCGGATGCGAGCGATGTTGTGCAGCTGGAAGCGGCAGGATTTAGCAAGAGAGAGAATGTGGGGGCCAAAGGAGAGAGAGGAGTCGAGGATGACACCGAGGCAGCGAAGTTGGGGGACAGGGGAGATAGAGGTGCTGTCGACAGTGATAGAGAGGTCAGAAGGGGGCGAGGTGTAATCAACTATATATTTTTTTAATGGGTGAATTTTAATGATTTCAGTATTACTTACTATACATGTAAATGAGACAAATATGTACCTTGAAAAAAAGTTACTCAGATTAGTGAGTTTGGAATGAAAAGTAGACATTTGATTGGTTTTAATAGTATTTAGATGAAAATAAATTATAGAAAAATCACAACAAATTATT
Organism: Mixophyes fleayi; assembly: GCF_038048845.1. Lineage (NCBI taxonomy): Eukaryota > Metazoa > Chordata > Amphibia > Anura > Limnodynastidae > Mixophyes > Mixophyes fleayi. Next base: position 43,059,847 of record NC_134405.1, read on the forward strand.
AAAAAAAAAAGTAAGTGCCGTGACTCGGATTCGAACCGGGGTTGCTGCGGCCACAACGCAGAGTACTAACCACTATACGATCACGGCGAGCCACCCAAAGGATGTGTCTAAGGGTTCTGAATACTCCCTTTCTGATTGTAACCCAGACACAGCACACATGAAAGCGAATAGCATCCATAATTAGCCCTCACCTACACTCCACCATTAAATTAAGACCTCCTTCCCTCACACATTATATTCATATACTGGCCCCCTCTCTCACACACAATACACAGGCCACACAATACACTGGCCCCTCACTCACACGCACAATACACTGGCCCCTCACTCACACGCACAATACACTGGCCCCTCACTCACACGCACAATACACTGGCTCCTCACTCGCACACAATACACTGGCCCCTCACTCCCACACAATACACTGGCCCCTCACACGCACAATACACTGGCCCCTCACTCCCACACAATACACTGGCCCCTCACTCCCACACAATACACTGGCCCCTCACTCCCACACAATACACTGGCCCCTCACTTGCACACACAATACACTGGCCCCTCACTCACTGTTAGATCTAAAATTCTGACCCAAGTCTGCCTGTGGTGTCAAGTATATCTGTAAGCGCTTCAATCAGCTGGAGAGAATTGACACAGATAAAGTTCTGTATACAAGGAATATTCTCTAGTTTATTGATACAAAGATACAAGTTTTTATAGGCTACTGAATAAATGAATCCTACGTCATATGCATACAATTCTATACCATTAGTCTATGAGAGGCACTACTGATTAACTTTCTCACGTATTCTTGAAGCGTTTATTAGTCTCCTCCTTCTAAGGACAGATGAGCCTATTGTTTCTTATCTCAAGGGGAGTTGGAGATATGCTATGTGCAACATCAGGGGCACAGCTCCCATACTGCCAGCTGGGTATGAAAATGTTCATTGTTTCATACCTTGATACATTTATTTTGGTGTTCTCTATTAGTTCAACTTCAAGGCCATAGGCCCACATATTGCAAAACTGCAAGTCAGCAGAAAAGTGAATAATCTCTTCTAGCAAATAATATTTCTATGCAAGTTACAATAAAATGGCTGAACATAGGCCTTATGAGGCTTTAACAAAAAATCATATTTAACACTCACACACACATTACACTGGCCCCTCACCAACACACAATTCACTGGCCCCTCACTAACACACAATACACCGGCCCCTCACTCACATATACAATATGCTGTCACACACACATACACACAAACATGCTATATTAATGCACACACACACCCCTCGCTCATACCTTATTCTATCTGCGCCGCATGCTCTGCAGTCTTCAGACATGGGACGGCACCTATGACGTGGTGCGTGACCCATGTGACAGCAATAGTCGGTGACAATTAGTGGAAAGGAGGGAGGGTGGTCGGCTGAGGATCTGCAGCTAATGGGAGAAGGTGACTGGTCCCGAATGAGGGGCCAGCCACCAAGTAATTATTAGGAATTGCACAGGCCCAAATAGGTTTTTGTGTTTCCGACCCCAGAGGCATGTCCCCCCCCCCCCCCCCCCCCCGAGCCAGCCTACCCAGGTGAGGGAAATAAACTCATCTGCCCGGCTAGCTCAGTCGGTAGAGCATGAGACTCTTAATCTCAGGGTCGTGGGTTCGAGCCCCACGTTGGGCGGTCATGTTTTGTATATATGATGTTAGTCTTCAGTGCAAGGGTTTTGTTCTTAAGTCAAGATTATTAACTTGATAAATTAAATGTTTTATTTCTTATAAATTTGTTTTTTATTTTAATAACACTGTAATATTTTCATACTTTCTTAATATTGATGATGACACAATTATCTTTATTTTATCTAAATTTTTATTGCACATGAAAAGCCAGTATTAGTAGTCCAGGCATGGCAAACGTATACTTATAATGGCCAGGCAGATGAATTAATTTTTTCCTGGATTCATATCTGCTCCTAAGAGATATTAAATATTAAGTGAGTTAAACATATTTAAATATTTTTCCATTGTATGCTGTTTTTGTTTGACTTGGGTTGAGACAAACAGCGCTCACCTGAGCCTGTGTGATGTCTGTGTAAGACAAAGAACCACCAGGTTTGTCTAAAAATGTTTAAATCCCCTTTTAGTATCACAAGCTCACAATTAATTCAAAACAGCCACCACTAAGGTTTGTTTCAAGAGCGCACACTCTTACAGGAAGCCTTTGGTCACTAAATTATAATCAAAAGTTGCATCAGCCCAAGTTATCATTACCCAGTCACCACTATTTCACTTATGTAGCGTTTCAATAGCCAAGCTATCTAGCACATGAATTAGTTAGAACACAGACACAGAATGTTATTAAATCAAATTAAATATGGCAAAATAGCCACAATGTTTCAGGTATACAAAACAAGCTAAGAAAATGAAATACAGTAATATCATGCAAAACAGTTTCTGTAAACACAACTGCTCATAAGGTATAAGGAATCTGGAAATTGAGGTGAGCAGGAAATATTTAAATTGTTTTCTGATGTATGATGCTTTTATTTGTTTGATTCCATTATGCAGCATCTAAAAACGTATCATATTTAAAATATTTTTTGTGGCAACAGCGACGCTGGATGCGTCTCTCTTCAACTAGGGAGTCACAGAACTTGCAGATACAATACTCATCAGACAATAGCCCCTCACACTGTCTCCGAGTTCCCGAGCTAGCAGACCTTTTCATAATCCCTGGACCAAGCTTGATGATGGACTGCTCTGGGTATTTTAATAACTTTTCCTCAACCTCCATTTCATCCGTATCACTGCCAGAGCCTTCCTCTATCCTCCATCCTCCTTCACAAAAATAGAATGTCCTAGAAAAAGTAAAAACAAGGAAAATCCTGGAACAAAAGAAAAACAAAAACCGCCACTCCATAGCTGGAAAGATAGTTCTGATGCAACGTCTCTGGCTCAGGTGTCTTGGCTGCAGGCTTTAGGTCTCCCGGAACAGATTTACGAGTGACAGATCGGTGTCGTCGGTCTCAGTTTTATCTTGCACTTTCTCCGGGTTATTGACTCTCCTGCAGTGGGTGGAATGGACCCAAGTGTCTCTCTCTGCAACCTTCAGTGATGTGGTACTGGTCAGCAGCACTTGGTACGGGCCTTCTCAACGGTCTGTTAAACAACCTGAACGTAAGAAATTACGGATCATAACATAGTCCCCAGGTTCAACATCATGACAATTCGTTTCTGGCATACTAGGTGACAGCATTTTGAGTTTTTGTTGTTGTTGTTTCAGCTGTCTGCTCATTTTTATAAGATATTGCACAGTCACTTCATAATTACACTTTAAGTCGTCTTGCGGACTCACGATCAAATGAGGTTGTCATCCGAACAGTATCTCAAAGGGGGACAGATTAAGAGGAGGTCTAGGAGTGGTTCGAATGCTATGGAGGACCAATGGCAAAGCCTCAGGCCATGCCAACCCAGTTTCAGCCATTATCTTACTAAGCTTGTTCTTTATAGTACCGTTTACTCTTTCCACCTTACCACTGGCTTGTGGTCGGTAAGGGGTGTGAAGTCTGCTACTGATTCCCATGATCTTACACATATTCTGGAAGATATCACCAGTAAAGTGGGTACCCCTATCACTTTCAATGATTCTAGGGATACCGAACCTACACACAAAATCTTGTACAATTTTCTTTGCAGTGAACACAGCAGTATTAGTGGCTGCCGGATATGCTTCTACCCAACCGGAAAACACATCAATACACACTAACACATACTTTAGATTCCTGTACGGTGGTAATTGGATATAGTCAATTTGTATTACCTGAAAAGGTCCGTCTGTAGGAGGGATGTGGGATGGCTCAGTTGGAATAGTTTTCCCGACATTTTTCCTCAAACAAGACATAACATTGCTTTCTTACCAGCCTGAGAGGAAAATCCAGGAGCACACCAGTATGCTCTCACCAGTTTGCACATACCTTCTTTACCCAGGTGAGTCAGACCATGTGCTGCTTCAGCCAGGCTCGGATAGTATGTTCGGGGAGCTACAGGCTTACCTTGTCCATCCCTCCAGAGTCCTGAGGACTCTTGACCACATCCCTTCGCCTTCCAGACCGCCTTTTCCTGCAGGGAACACAACATTTTGTATTTCAATTAATTTCTGCATGTCTAATGTCTGAAAAACCATCATAGTCTCGGTCGATACAGTCATAGGTTGCCCTGCTGCCCATTTAGCAGCTTCGTCTGCCCTGTTGTTGCCCAATGACACTTGGTCTTCTTCAAAGGTATGGGCTTTGCTCTTTATGACGGCTACTATTCTGGGTAACTGTATCGCTGTCAGAAGTCCTTTTATGTGTTGTGAGTGTGCCACTGGCGTACCTGCTGCTGTCGTAAAGTTTCTAAGACGCCAAAGGACCCCAAAATCGTGCACTACCCCGAAGGCGTACCTAGAGTCAGTATATATATATTGGCTGATTTACCCTCTGCCAACTCACACGCTCTCCTTAATGCTACTAGTTCCGCCACTTGGGCTGAGTGAGGTGGGCCAAGGGGTTCAGCTTCTACCACATCCTGATCATCTACAACAGCGTAACCAGTACATAGCTCTCCCGTCTCTGTCTGTCTATGACAACTCCCGTCTGTATAAAACGTAAAATCTACATTTTCTAAGGGGGTGTCACGTATGTCGGGCCTTGCAGTAAAGGTCTGGTTCAGGTGTTCCATACAATAATGCGTGTCAGTACTCTTGCCTAACTCATCATCAACCAGGGTCTCCTCACCTCCCACCCTTTGTGTCTCTAGAGACACATATGGAATGTATGTAGCTGGATTTAAGGTGCTACATCGTTTGATGGTGATGTTTGAGGGTGCCATCAGGGCTAGTTCCCACTTTGTGAATCTAGCTGAAGAAACATGTCTGGTTTGAGCTGAATTTAACAGAGTTGATACAGCATGGGGTGTATAGACAGTGGAATTATGTCCTAATACTACGTCCTCGCTCTTACTTACCAGAAGAGCAGTTGCTGCTACACTTCTGAGACATGTTGGGAGTGATCTAGCCACAGTGTCCAATTGTGCACTGTAGTATGCTACTGGTCTGCTAGCATCACCATGTTTCTGTGTGAGGACACCTGCTACACAACCATCAGCTTCTGTACAGTATAGCTCAAAAGGCTTTTCATAATCAGGTATTCCCAATGCAGGTGCTCTAGTCAGACTATCTTTAAGATTAAAGAACGCTTGCTCTGACTCCTCTGTGTGTACGACACGTTCTGGTTTTGAGGAAGAGACTAGCTCCTGCAGTGGTAATGCCAGAATAGAAAAACCTGGGATCCAGGATCTACAATATCCACACATCCCCAGGAAAGTACGAATCTGCTTCTGGCTCTGCGGCAGAGTCATGTGTTGTATGGCCTCAATCCTGTCGGTTGTCAGGTGTCTTAGCCCCTTGGTGAGGCAGTGTCCTAAGTATTTGACCTTAGTCTGACATGGCTGTAATTTATCCTTTGCCACCTTGTGCCCTGTTTGTGAGAGATGAAGCAACAACAATTTAGTATCATGTAAACATGACATAAAAGAATCAGAGCACAGCAACAAATCGTCCACATATTGAATTAGAACAGACCCATTGCGGGGTTGAAAGGATTGCAAACAGTCATGTAAGGCTTGGGAGAAAATACTGGGGCTGTCAATGAACCCCTGGGGCAGTCTGGTCCATGTGTATTGCAATCCCCTGTAGGAGAATGCAAATAGGTATTGACAGTCAGGGTGAAGAGGGACTGAGAAGAAAGCAGAACATAGGTCAATGACAGTAAAATAACTAGCAGACGGTGGAATCTGCATGAGGATGACAGCTGAATTCGGCACTACGGGGAATTGGCTCTCAACAACTTTATTAATTCCCCTTAAGTCCTGGACTAATCTATAGCCCCTCCCCCCACTCTTCTTCACAGGGAAAATGGGACTATTTGCTGTGCTTGATGTACGAATTAAAATCCCCTGTTGCAACAGCCTTTCAATAACAGGATATACCCCTAGTTCCACCTCTGGTTTTAATGGATACTGTGGGATTTTTGGAGCTATCCTACCACTTTTTAGATTTACCATGACAGGGGCTACGTTTGCCATCAGTCCAGTGTCCTGTCCATCTCTGGTCCATAGTGAACCTGGTATTTCCAGCAACATCCCCTTTACTTGAGATGGACTTTGTTCTATAACAGTAGAGTGTAACATTAACCTTTGAGGGGTGTCCAATATGTCCTGTACCTCATGAGCGACCTTCTCGGGTATATCTAGGAACACACCATCTGAAGTACAGTATATGACACATCCCATTTTACATAACAAGTCTCTCCCTAGCAAGTTAGTAGGAGCCGCTGCAGCCAAGAGAAACGAATGCTTAGTATGCAGGGGCCCGATAGTAACATCAGCGGGTTTAGTTAGAGGATAATGTAACACTCTTCCCGTTACCCCCATAGCTGGAACAGTTTTACTGGTCACCTGTAGATTAAAAGGAGAGGTTATCACAGATCTGGCCGCCCCTGTATCTACTAGAAAAGTTTGTTTCCTACCAGCTATGTCAACTATCATTGTTGGTTCTTCTCTCTGACTCTCAGTTAACCTCACTGGCTGTAGACTACAGGTATGACCTGACCCCTAGCGCTGACTATTGCTTTCCCGCACAGCATTTGCTGCTGTAATATGCGCAGGCAGGTGTGAGTCTTCTAGTCTATGTGGATCCCTCCTTGGAGGATATCTATGTGACCCTTCATTAGGATTATACCTTCCCTTTGTACAATCTTTTCTCATATGTCCTTCTTCTTTACAATTATAACATCTCAACATTCTGCGTTTCCTGTTATGTGGGTTATAGGCTGGTGGTCGTGTATGCATTCCCTCTAATGCTTGTATTCTCACCGTCATTAACTTGTCACTCTTTTCTTCCCTTTTCCTAAAAATATTTTTGTCATGTTCCACAGCAATTTCTCTAAGAGAATCTACCGTGCTGCCCCTCCAACCAGGGGTTGAGGTTTGTACTCTTGTTTTTAGATTTTCCTTTAAACCATCCATCAGTACTCCTACAGCTACTTCCCTGTGATGTGGGTCCTCTCCTATGTTTGATATCCCAGTGAACCGTGTTATTGATGCAAGAGCTCTACCAAAATAGTCCGCTGCACTATCTTTTTGTTTTATGGTGAAAATCTAACTCCAGTTTACCACTACTGGAAAATAGATGGCTAAATGTTTGACAATTTGTTCTATATTCTTTTGGTTAATCTCATCAGTCAAGGTGTCATCTACAAATTTTTGTATGTCGGTATTGGGAGGAAGACACGCCCTCAACACTACACACCAATCCTTATTAGTTGGTTTGTGTGCATTTCCTAAGTCTTTAACAAATTTCTGACACTTTGCCAACTCTTTTCTAGGATCTAGGAATTCAGTCATAATGGAACGTAATTCTGATCTAGTCCAGGGACAATGCATTGTAACATTCTTTAAAGGAACTACACCATCCTTGTCCGCCTTCCCATTGGGAACTGACATTGTGCGGACTGGATACGCACCCACTGGTTCACTGTCTTCAGAAGACACTACAGGGTTTGCTGTTTCAGTATTTTGAATGCTATCACTTCTAGTGGTCACACTACTCTCACCTATCTCAGCCATTGCTCCTTTCCCATACTTACGCTGAACCTCTAGCATATTAACAGCATGAGCAATGGCTGAAATTACAGTGGGTTCATCTTCGTCTTCTGATACACTTGTTTTAAACTGACTTAAAACAGGATATAACGTAGCAATTTCTCTCTTTTCAGTTTTAATAACGGCTGTACTTAACCCTCCCGCCACATAAGGTGGCGGGGGCGCGCTTGCGCTGAGTTCGCCACGCTTCTCAACGGCCACTTCCACCGCACGAGCGCTTTTTGCCACGCCTACTTCCGCTGTGCATTCGCTACTCTGCCACGTGTTACCTTCCATTTGCCACAATTTCAAACAATCATTATTTTTATTCCTCACTTTCGTTGACTTAATCAACCATACTTTATCTTTTACAGTATTTAGTACCTCTGCATTAAAACTCCCTATTGTTGGGAAAGGCCTATCACAATCTTTGGTCATCTTGACCCACGTGTCGCAATACGCAGTTGCGTATGCACCATATTTCTTACACATGAGAAATCTCGCTGAACCAATAGGCCCTCCCTTAGGTAGTACTTTGGCCTTCTTTAGCGTTTGCTTAGCACCCATGTTGAACAATAGGATCCCAGAAATATCACAATATCCTGCCACAAAATAGGGTTCCAGAAATAACACAATATCCTGTCACTAATTTCAACACTACCGCTAGAGATATTTTACCGGCCCGTGAACGTATTTGCTACAAGCCGCGTCCACTCGCTTCCTCTCGTATTGAACGAGGACCCCTAATACAGAACTATCAATGCGGACTAAAGAGTTATCAGCTCCCTGATCACCCCTGACTCTCCAACAAAATCTGTTGAGTTTATTACAACTGGTAGCACCCGGTAAAGTCAATTACCAGCCTTAGCAACGTAATTCCTCCCCGTTACTTCCAAGTCACAATCACGGCTTTCCTTGCCGTGCGGTGCAATCGCAATGCTTAAAGGTTATCAGTAAGCGATGCGATTACCCTTGGGTGCACGTCGCGAAAAATCGCTTAGTTTCCGCCCCCGGTATACCTGCCTTGTATACCGTACACCAGTTGGGCACCTGTCTCGTCAAACAGCAACTGACACTCTATTTAACAATAGATCAAACCTTAGTGTATTGAAAGTCAACAAATCACACGACATACACCTTTTCTGCGCAGAAAATCAAAGTTCCCAACAATAGTAATAATGTCCCAGAGGTTTTAACAAGTAATTATACTATGCATGTATAACTATCAAAATGATTGTTTAACCACGTGGAAAATCTACCGGAAGTTCGCGTACGCAAAGCAGGAAGTACACATACGCACAGCAATACAATACATCAAAACGCAATATGACAGTAAAAAGAAACAGTTTTCTCTTTTGTCCCTAGATTCAGTTAGCGTACCTTAGATAATGCAAAACGGACATTCGGTTTCACAACACAGAGTAAAATTCAGGTTTTGAACACATTGCGTTCTTACCCGTATATGACGCGTCTCCACCCTTTGTTGGGGAACCGAAATCCGTTGGTCTTGCGTATTATCCGGCAACGAAACTTCCAAACTCACGAGCCCCCAAATTGTTAAGAGCGTTTTCTCGCTATCCAATAACGATTGTCGAATCTCGATTTGTGTTTCCAACGCACAAAGATTTATTCTCAAAATGCAGCAGTAGATATATATTAGCGAAATAATAGTAAGTACAGCAGTTACTTATCGCAGGCGCTCTGGATCCAGTCCTGAAGTCTGTGGTCTAGATGACTGAACTCTGGATGAGGAGCTGCTGCTTATATGCAAACAGAGATACAGTAAAACAATGCAAAGGTGTGGCTTGCTTCTATTGGTCCAGGCATCAGGAGGGTCCAGGGGGTTGCAGATCATAGGCTAGTTTAAGCTCAGGAATCCAAAGGAGGGGGTCATCTCTCCAGGGGATGAGCTCTGATCTTCCCGCCAAGATTACTCATCATAATAGTCCATAATTCCTTAACATTAATAACTTGCGTATGCACTCTGCGATCCCTTCGCAGAGTGAACCGGACAGTTGCAAATGCGAAGAGGATTAGTATGATACCACACAACACTAGATTCCTTCAACGTGTACCATATGTTTTACTGATATGCCTATAACTTATAATATTACATATAAATACTACTATATTTCGACATAAATGACTATGTGTTGCAACTACCATTAATGTGTACTATTTTACAAGTGTGCATGTTTGTGCGAATGTATGTAAAAGACTAAATAGTTGTTGCCACGTGTTGAAGCTGCGTGCGCCCTTCCACGCCGTAGCGTGCCCTTGTACGCCGTAGCGTACCGTACGCATCTTTTTCAAACAAAGACAACCAAGTTTGCTCGATTTTAATTGAAATGACTTTATCCAATTTGCTGACTTCGACACAATACACTGGCCCCTCACTCACACACACAATACATTGGCCCCTCACTCACACACAATACACTGGCCCCTCAGTCGCACACACAATACACTGGCCCCTCAGTCGCACACACAATACACTGGCCCCTCACTCGCACACACAATACACTGGCTCTTAACTCGCACACACAATACTCTGGCTCTTAACTCGCACACACAATACACTGGCCCCTCACTCACACACACAATACACTGGCCCCTCACTCACACACACAATACACTGGCCCCTCACTCACACACACAATACACTGGCCCCTCACTCACACACACAATACACTGACCTCTCAGTCGCACACACAATACTCTGGCCCTGCACTCGCACACACAATACTCTGGCCCTGCACTCGCACACACAATACTCTGGCCCTGCACTTGCACACACAATACTCTGGCCCTGCACTCGCACACACAATACACTGGTCCCTCACCAACACACAATTCACTGGCCCCTCACTAACACACAATACACTGGCCCCTCACTCACATATACAATATGCTGTCACACACACATACACACAAACATGCTATATTAATATACCCCCACCCCCCCCCCACACACACCCCTCGCACTTACCTAGTTCCATCTGCGCCTCATGCTCTGCAGTCTTCAGACATGGGACGGCACCTATGACGTGGTGCGTGACCCATGTGACAGCAATAGTCGGTGACAATTAGTGGAAAGGAGGGAGGGCGGTCGGCTGAGGATCTGCAGCCAATGGGAGAAGGTGGCTGGTCCCGAACGAGGGGCCAGCCACCAAGTAATTATTAGGAATAGCACAGGCCCAAATAGGTTTTTTTGTTCGGACCCCAGGGGCATGTGTTCCCCCGAGCCAGCCTGCCCGGATGAGGGGATTTAATTCATCTGCCCGGCTAGCTCAGTCGGTAGAGCATGAGACTCTTAATCTCAGGGTCGTGGGTTCGAGCCCCACGTTGGGCGGTCATGTTTTGTATATATGATGTTAGTCTTGAGTGCAAGCGTTTTGTTTTTAAGTCAAGATTTTTACCTTGATAAATTTAATGTTTGCTTTCTTATAAATTTGTTTTTTATTTTAATTACACTTTGATATTTTCATATTCTCTTAATATTGATGATGGCACAATTAGTTTGTTTTTTATCTAAATTTTTATTGCACATAAAAGGCCAGTATTAGTAGTCCAGGCATGGCACACGTATACATATAATGGCCAGGTAGATGAATTAAGTTTTTTCTGGCGATATATAATGTTTTAGGTGTTTTATATTTTCAGAAAATAATCACAAAATATTTCTATCCATCAATTTTCCATTATTCATTTAGTTATGGGGTATGTAGTTATGTATTAAGGAAACTTAATCAACTATATCTTTTTTTAATGGGTGAATTTTAATGATTTCAGAATTACTTACTATGCATTATTATTATTATTATTATTAATTTTTATTTCTAGGGCGCCACTAGGCGTCCGTAGCGCCGTACAGGGACAAACAAAGTTACAATACAAGGTGAGACAGCACAGTACAGTAAACAATAAGCACAGTAACTCGGTGAGCTCAAAGCACAGCTAGAGGGGTGGGAGAGGGGAAGGTTCTGCATACGTCTGAGCCCGAGAGGGAGGGCCCGGATGATAGGGAAACCCCCAGAGGGGAGAGGAAGGAGCGAGAGGGGACGGGGGGTGAAGAGGGTCCTCGAGGAGGAGGGCAAAGTAGCTGGAGAGCCGAGTAAGAGTGGTGAGGACAGGAGGAGAGATGACCCTGCTCAGAGGAGCGTACAATCTAAGGGGTGGGGTAGACAGACAGAGAGACACAGGGGAGAGAGGGAGAGATAAGGATAAGGGAAGGGGAAGAGGTAGAAGAAAAGGTGGGAAATTAAGTGGGAGACTGGAAGGCTTTAAGAAAAAGGTGGGTTTTTAGAGCCCGTTTGAAACTGGACAGATTAGGGGAAGTTCTGATAGAGGGAGGGAGCTTGTTCCAGTGGAGGGGGGCAGAAGTCTTGGATACGCGCATGGGAGGAGGTGATCAGGGGGGAAGAGAGGCGACGGTCATTGGCAGATCGGAGCGGGCGGGATGGAGCATGAATAGAGAGGAGGGTGGAGATGTAGGGTGCAGTGGAGTTGGCGAGGGCCTTGTATGTAAGAGTGAGGAGCTTGAAGAGGATTCTGTAGGGGAAGGGGAGCCAATGAAGGGATAGGTAGAGGGGGGAGACAGATGAGGAGCGGCGAGAATGGAAGATAAGCCTAGCGGCCGCGTTGAGGACAGATCGAAGGGGAGCGAGATGAGAGTGGGGGAGGCCAGTAAGGAGGACGTTGCAGTAGTCCAAGCGGGAAATGATCAGAGAGTGAATAAGACATTTAGTGGCATCTTGGGAGAGGAAGGGCCGGATGTGAGCGATGTTACGCAGCTGGAAGCGGCAGGATTTAGCGAGAGAGAGAATGTGGGGGCCAAAAGAGAGAGAGGAGTCGAGGATGACACCGAGGCAGCGAAGTTGGGGGACAGGGGAGATAGAGGTGTTGTCGACAGTGATAGAGAGATCAGAAGGGGGCGAGGTGTGAGAGGGAGGAAAGACTATGAGTTCAGTTTTGGCAAGGTTAAGTTTGAGGAATCGAGAGGACATCCAGGATGAGATGGCAGAGAGGCAGGCGGACACCCTAGAGAGGAGGGAGGGAGAGAGATCAGGAGAGGAGAGGTAAAGTTGAGTGTCGTCAGCGTAGAGGTGGTAGTTGAGGCCATAGGAGCTGATGAGTTCACCCAGGGTAGAGGTGTAGAGAGAGAAGAGTAAGGGTCCCAGGACAGAGCCCTGGGGGACTCCGACTGGAAGGGTGGACGGGGGGGAGAGAGATCCAGAGGGGGTGACAGAGAAGGATCGGTCAGCAAGGTAAGAGGTGAACCAGGACAAGTCTGGGCCGGAGAGGCCAAAGGACTGGAGGGTGTGGAGGAGGAGGGGGTGGTCGACGGTGTCAAAGGCTGCAGAGAGATCGAGGAGGATGTGAAGGGAGAAGTGGCCCCTGGCTTTAGCAGAGAAGAGATCGTTGGTGACTTTAGCTAGGGCCGTTTCAGTGGAGTGAAGGGGGCGGAAGCCAGACTGGAGAGGATCAAGGAGGGAGTGTTTGGAGAGGTAGGAATGCATGTAAATGAGACGAATATGTACCTTGAAAAAGAGTTACTCAGATTAGTGAGTTTGGAATGAAAATTGGACATTTGATTGGTTTTAATAGTATTTAGATGAAAATAAATTATAGAAGAATCACAACAAATTATTAAAAGAAATAAAAAAAAAAAAGGAAGTGCCGTGACCCGGATTCGAACCGGGGTTGCTGCGGCCACAACGCAGAGTACTAACCACTATACGATCACGGCAAGCCACCCAAAGGATGTGTCTAAGGGTTCTGAATACTCCCTTTCTGATTGTAACCCAGACACAGCACACATGAAAGCGAATAGCATCCATAATTAGCCCCCACCTACACTCCACCATTAAATTAAGACCTCCTTCCCTCACACATTATATTCATATACTGGACCCCTCTCTCACACACAATACACAGGCCACACAATACACTGGCCCCTCACGCACACAGTGTAAGCATTTTGTTTTTAAGTTAAGATTTTTACGTTAATAAATTAAATGTTTGCTTTCTTATAATAACTTTGCTTTATTATTTTATTTACACTTTAATATTTTCTTAATATTGATGATTAATTCAAAACAGCCACCACAAAGGTTTGTTTCAGGAGCGCACACTCTTACAGGAAGCCTTTGGTCACTCCCTGCCCTATCCCAAAATTATAATCAAAAGTTGCATCAGCCCAAATTATCATTGCCCAAACACAGATAACTATTTTACTTATGTAGCATTTCAATAATCAAGGTATCTAGCACATGAATTAGTTAGATCACAAACACAGAATGTTGCCTGTCACATCGGACCCGCGAGCCTAACACCTGGTATCTGGCGCACTCACCTGCCCTCGCTCCCTGAGCAACTCACAACACTGGTCTACTTTCCTGGACTGCACATGTGCCATCTCAGCTTTTATCACCTCCTGCTCCCATTCATTGGGAGACTAATTATCCCTCAGGATATTTAAGGCACCTGTTCCACAGGTAAGGTGCCTGTTATTTGAATCAGAGCTCTTTAATATGCAGATGTGGCTCCGTTTGTGCTCTTGCACCACACCTGCTGCAGACTATTGCTCCTTGGCTCCAGCAACTCTGCAGACCACCAGGCCTTCCTCAGTCTCTATTGGATCATCACTTTTTCCAGTCTCTGGGTTCTCTCTACTGGTCTCATCTGGCACTCACTCAGAGGACTACGACCTGCGGGGCAGAGGCCGCAAAGTCCAAAACTCCATGCTGGGGTCGCTGGTGAAAACCATCTGCCTTGTTGGACTCTGCACCTCTGGGCTAAGTAACTCCTAGTCAGACAGGCTACACGGATCCAATTACCACAGTGACTGGGACATTATTAAATCAAATTAAATGTGTCAAAATAACCACAATGCTTCAGGTATACAGAACAAGCTAACAAAATGACATACAGTAATATTATGAAAGACAGTTCCCTTGAGCATTACTGCTCACAAAGTATAAGGAATCTTGAAATTGAGGTCAGCAGGAAATATTTAAATTGTTTTCTGATGTATGACGCTTTTATTTATTTAATTCCATCATGCAGCATATAAAAATGTGTTGCTCATAAAGAAACTCCTTATTTGAAAGATTTCTGTGGCAACAGTGATTTTATATTTTCAGAAAATAATTTCAAAATATTTTTATACATCAATTTTCAATTATTTATTTATGGATTATGTAATTATTTCCTTAATCAACTATAGATATAGGTATATATACATATAATTTTATTTAATAGGTGAATTTTACTGATTTAAATATGGCTTAGTATACATGTAGATGACACAAATATGCAAGGAAAAGTGGACATTAGATGAACATTATTTATAGAAGAATCATAACAAATACTATTAAAACCAATTTAAAGTATTGAAACAAAAAAAAAAATGAGTGCCGTGACCCGGATTCGAACCGGGGTTGCTGCGGCCACAACGCAGAGTACTAACCACTATACGATCACGGCGAGCCACCCAAAGGATGTGTCCAAGAGTCCTGAATACTCCCTTTCTGATTGTAACCCAGACACAGCACACATGAAAGAGAATATCCAGGCTGATTAGTTATGTTATTCTGGATGCTCAACTGCTCCTAAGGGATAAGGAATCTTCAGATTACGATGTATAGAAAATATTTAAATAGTGTTCTCCTGTATGCTGTGTTTGTTTGTTTGATTTACGTTAACTTTCAGAATCCATTTTCACTATGGTTATCTCTATAAACAGAATGGGGCCCCCCGGTCATATTGAAGAATGACCCCAGGTTGGCCAGAGCATGGCTGGTGTCTATATGGGGATGAGGGGTTCTCAAAAAACAGTGTGTTTGTTGCTCTCCCAGAGGCTTTCAGCACCACACTGAAAAGCACTGGCACTCAGAGAGCTGCCTAAATCAGGTAATTAAGTATAATAGATATAATTTATGTTCATTTTAACAGTCAACAAATTTGCTTTTCATCTAAATTGGTCATTTTGGATTTCAGCAGGAAGTGTTCACCAAAGGTCTTATCTGCCCGGCTAGCTCAGTCGGTAGAGCATGAGACTCTTAATCTCAGGGTCGTGGGTTCGAGCCCCACATTGGGCGGTCATGTTTTGTTTGTATGTTAGTTAGTCTTCAGTGTATCATCATCATCATTATATAGCACCAGAAAATTCCGTTGCGCTTTACAATTGGGAACAAACATTAATAAAACAATACTGGGTAATACTTACAGACAGAGAGGTAAGAGGGCCCTGCTCGCAAGCTTACATTACATTCTATGTGTATGTACTATTTTTTAGTAAAGCTTTTTAACTTAAATTCAATGTTTACTTGCTTATAATAATTGTTTTATTTAATTAAAATATATTGTAATATAATATTTTCACTTTTTTTTTTTTAATATCGATGACGGCACAATAGGCTGTTTTTCTGGATGCAGAACTGCTCCTAAGGGATATTAAATCTCAAGTGAGTAAAATGTATATAAATATTTTTTTGAATGCTGTTTTTGTTTGACTTAAGTTGTGACAAATAGCACTCACCTGTGCCGATGTGATGTCTGTGTGTGACAAAGAACCACCTACATTGTCTAAAAATATTTAAATCCCCTTTTTATATCACAGGCTCATTATTAATTCAAAAACAGCCACCGCAAAGGTTTGTTTCAAGAGTGCCTTTTTCATTGAAAAAGTATATTTATTTTGTATAAAGGTACAAACAGCGTACAATACATTACATTCAAGTGTACTGCCTTGCAGCTGTAAGCACAATACACCATGAAACATAATCAGACATACTTTTTAGTACACAACATGAGGTACAATATATGACACCCTACAATATACATCAAGTACTGCACTAACCATGCATGACTTAAGCAACACAATAGATTAAAATGAGCAATGGATGTGAGGGGGGAGGTAGGTGAAGGGGATGGAGGGAGGGACCATAGGCCGTAAGCTTTATTGAAGAACAAATATAGATAGATAGATATATATATATATATATATATATATATATATATAATGTGTGTGCATAAATTAAAGGCAAGATATCAACAAAACTTCAAACAGTGATGGGGAAGGGGGTTGAAAGGGGAAACAGGCCCAAATCTTTATTGAAAAAACACACACATGGGGGGAGAAGGAGAAGAGGGGGGACAACAATCAATCATCTTCCTCTTGACTGTCAATGGTGTTATAGCCTCTAAGCAGGCTGTGGATCAGCCTGCGACAGTCCTGGATGGTCATCTTCTCCCTTTTCAAAATGAGGCAATTCATGGCAAACCACATAGCGTCCTTAAACAGCTCATAAGGCTCCAGGCCTCCTGGATTGCCCCAATAGTGTGGGTCCCAGGAAATAATCCATATAATACCGAATGGTATGAAAGGCAAGTCCTGGGCACACTGTCCTTAAGTTCATGTTCCAAGGCATCCAACAGTGCCTGTGCAGTGGGGCAGTCCCCAAAAATACGCTGTGCTGTTTCCCTTCTGGTGATACAAAAGGGGCAGTGAACATATCTGCACAGGTTCCGGGAGAGCATGAATCTCCTGAGAGGCAGACCCCCCTGGATAGCCACCCATGCAATGTCCTTATGTCTATTAGTCAGCCTCTTAGAGCCCACATTCTCCCAGACTTGTTTTACTGTAGCAACGGGGAGCACTGGAACATCTTTAGCTCTGATGAGTTTTTGGCTTCCACAAGTCTGGTTTTAGTGCCTCCAGATGGTGCTCCCTCATAAATTGTCCAGCTTCCAGGTATAACCAAGGTGTAGTCCAGTTGTAAGGGAAGGAGCTGTCCCACTTGTCCCAACCAAGGGACCTTTAAAGAGGCAGGAAGAAAAAGCGAGACATGGACTTCCCAGCAGAGCAAATGTTCTTTTCAATCAGAGTCCTGTGGATACAGTTACAAACAAGGAAGACTCGCAGCATGGTGGGGATATCAGATATCCCTTACCCACATTAGAGGGGATCCTTGTACATAACTGACCACTTCACTCTGTCCGTTTTGGAGCTCCAGATGAAGTGCAAGACTGTCCTTGAGATGGTCGTGCAGACAGCAGCAAGAAGTGGCCAAGCTTGGTCCGTGTACTTATAAGAGACTTACCTGATCCTCGCTCCTGCTCCCGCTCTCGGACGCCCGCTGTTAACATTCGTGCAGGCAACATGGCTTTGGTCATGTGACACTGGGGCGGGGAATTTGAATTCGTGTCAGAGCAACATGTTCACATCCTCAGCGTCTGGCTCCCTACATCTGCTGATACTACATGCATTCTGTCTCCCTGTGTATGATCTTGGCTTCGTCTGACTCTGCGACTGGACATCCCTTGTGCTGCTAATCTTCTGTGTACCAGTTCCGGCATTTCTTCTAAGTTTTCCGTTCTCTCCCTGTGTTCCGCCACCACTTCTGTGTACCAGTCCTGGTGTTCCCATACGGACTACGGCTAAGGAATATCCTGTATACTTCACTACTAGCTGCTACTAACTGGCATTCCTCCGGATCAATATTCCTGGTTCTGATCTGCTACTGTTGCCTATGCCATCCATCACTCCTCTACCATGTCAGGGGACCAACCTAAGGGCTGAGACCTGCGGGCCTCTGACAGCAAAATCCATCCCATTCTTGGTAAAGACCGGGAGGTTCTTTAGACTCCTCGCCTTAGGAAGGTCAGACTGGTAGAAGGTTCCTGGTGACCCTAACAGTACTGCAGAACAGGGAGAATCTCGTTGTGTAGCACCAGCGCTTACCATTCGATGGTGAGGTCTCTGAGGCTCCGCAAACCCACTTTCTGTCTGACTGTCGCCAGTCTCTCTTCATAACACTTCAGGGCCGCCTCCTCTCCACAGCATTTGGCCGCTTACCTCTTGGTTCTGTATGATGCACATCGAGAATGGCAGAGAATCTCAAAACTATAATCGAATATTACAGCAGCCTGAGTTATCGTTACCAAAACAGTCACCGCTATTTCACTTATGTAGCGTTTCAATAGTAAGCTATCATCCACACGCAGTAATTAGAACAGAAGAGACAAAATGCAATTATATATTTCATTTAATATATATTTATTTATATATATTTTATTTAATGGGTGAATTTTACTGATTTCAGCATGACTTACTATGCATGTAAATGAGACAAATATGCACCTTGGAAAAGAGTTACTAAAATTAGTGAATTTGGAAGGAAAAGTGAGCATTGAATTGGTTTCAATAGTATTTACCTGGACATAATTTAAAGAAGAATTATTAAGTATGAAAAAAAAAAAAAAAAAAGGAAGTGCCGTGACCCGGATTCGAACCGGGGTTGCTGCGGCCACAACGCAGAGTACTAACCACTATACGATCACGGCGAGCCACCCAAAGGATGTGTCCTAAACTTGTGACTACTCCCTTTCTGATTGTATCCCAGACACAGCACACATGAAAGAAAATATCCAGGCTGAATAGTTATGTTATTCTGGATGCTCAACCGCTCCTCAGGGATAAGGAATCTTCAGATTCCGATATATAGAAAATATGTAAATTATGTTCTTTTGTATGCTGTGTTTTGTTTGATTTACGTTAACTTTCAGAATCCATTTTTCACTATAGTTATCTCTATAAGCAGAATGGGGTCCCCTGCCATATTGAAAAATGACCCCAGGCTGACCAGAGCATGAATGGTGCCTATATGGGTGTGAGGGGTTCTCAAGACACAGTAGGCCTGATATATTAAGGGACACAAACTTAGCACAATGTGCGTACTCCCAAATTCAACAAGAAGCCAATGTGAAGATACATGTGGTGATGAATATGAGTGTGCTCTGCTAGATGGGACACTGAAGGATACATAAAATACATTTGTGCAATATAAAATTACAAAAGGACAGAATAAAAAAAACTTATTCAACTAATGTCACCTGTTAATAGCACTTATTTTTTTCCTGAACAGTGCTTTCGTGCCTCAAGTGCCGAAAAAAGGTGTGAAAACCAAAAACGTACGGAACTATCCCTCCTCTAAAGAATAAAGGCCCTAATCCTCGACCCACGGAACCACAAGGTTCCTCAGGGGGCAAGGGACTTCAGACCAATTTCACAGCAAGGCTAGGGGGGCCCTTTTGCCCCAGGAATCTGCAGAAGCTTTACCCAGGGCACAACAAACTTAGCCATCCTCAGAAGGGAGGGCCATAACCTAAGGGCCACACAGTCCCCCCTTAGATCTTCGGGGATGCAGAGCCCATAAGGGCCTACCCGCCCCCCGAAGAATCTGTGAAACGAAAGAAACATAAAAGTAAAGGTGACAAACAAAAGGTGTAACAAGTAGAAAATTCAAAAATATCCTCATGGCTGGGCTATTACAAAAATGTTCCCGCCCAGCCATAAGGCGAACAAAAAAGAAGGCGAGAAAGTGGTCTAACGTGCAAGGTGCCAACAAAATCACATGTTTCTGGTGAACTAGTGATTTATGGCAGCCCCGGGTCGCCACTCTGAGGGCCCATTAGTCTGGTCTTTCAACGCAGCTTCCCAGCCCTCTGGCCAGAGGACAAAGTACAGCTCAAACCCAACTGCACTTGATCTTAGACAAAAGGCAGAGAAGCACTCGGAGAGATCTGAGTCGGGCAATTAAATATACTAGATATAATTAATGTTCAGTTAACAATCTTTCATTATATTTGTTCTTTCATCTTGTATTTCAGTTGGAAGTGGTCTTCAATTAAATGCTTCTTTTTTTTTATGTTGTGGCATCATATTCCATTTTTTGGGGTGTTTGTGTCTGATAACTGCTGCAGGCCACCTGATTATATGCCCCAAATTAAAAAATTATATTTTGATTTCTGGGACAAAATATTTAAATGAACATCAAGAGGTGGAGACTGCTCATTTGATGAGGGTATTCCTCTGAGGTGGAGGAGACTGGTTGTTGGACATATACTGCTTAATGACTGATGCCCCCATTTTTTTCTTGAAACAAAGACATATGTGTTTGGCGAAAAAGGTCACAGCTTTATTTTAAAATCAATCTTTTGAAAGGAGGCAAAGAAAACAGCACTCCAGCCATCGCCTGGTTCGCCTCATACCTCGCTAATCGCTCCTTCTCTGTATCCACGTCTGGTTCTTCCTCTTCCCCCTACCCTCTCCCCGTAGGAGTCCCGCAGGGCTCTGTTCTTGGCCCTCTACTCTTTTCGCTCTACACTTCCTCCCTTGGTGCTCTCATCTCCTCCTTCGGTCTTCAATATCACCTTTATGCTGACGACATTCAACTCTATATCTCCTCTCCTGATCTTTCCTCCACCCTCCTCGCTCGGGTATCCGACTACCTCTCCGCCATCTCCTCCTGGATGTCCGAGCGCTTTCTCAAAATCAGTATCTCTAAAACTGAACTCATTGTCTTTCCTCCATCCAGACTGCCATCCCACCATGACCTCTCTATTGTCGTCAATAACACCACCATCTCCTCTGTCACCCAACTTCGCTGCCTGGGTGTCACCCTCGACTCCTCTCTCTCTTTTGCCCCCCACATTCATTCCCTTGCCCAAGCCTGTCACTTTCAACTACGCAACATCACCCGCATCCGTCCTTTTCTCTCTCAGCATGCCACCAAAACTATCATCCACGCACTCATCGTCTCCCGCCTCGATTATTGTAACCTCCTCCTCACCGGCCTCCCCCACTCCCGTCTCTCCCCCCTCCGCTCTATACTCAATGCGGCCGCAAGACTCATCTACCTCTCACGCCGTTCCTCCTCTGCCTCCCCTCTCTGCCTTGCCTTACACTGGCTCCCCTTCCCCTACAGAATCCTTTTCAAACTCCTCACCACCACATACAAGGCTCTCTCCAACTCTACTGCCCCTTATATCTCTAACCTCCTCTCCATTCACACTCCTGCCCGCTCCCTGCGCTCAGCCAACGACCGCCGCCTCTCCTCCACTCTTATCACCTCTTCCCACTCCAGAATCCAAGACTTTTCCCGCGCTGCCCCCCTTCTCTGGAACGACTGCCCTCGTTCCATCCGTCTCTCTCCTACTCTGTGCTCCTTCAAACGTGCACTCAAAACTCACCTCTTCCTCAAAGCCTACCAACCATCATCATCATCATCATCATTTATTTATATAGCGCCAACATATTCCGTAGCGCTTTACAATTGGGGACAAACGTAAAACTAATAAACAAACTGGGTAAAACAGACAAAGAGGTGAGAAGGCCCTGCTCGCAAGCTTACAATCTATGGGACAATGGGAGATTGACACATGAGGTTAAGTATACATTTTGCATCATGGCCCAGCCAGACTGCAAAGGTAAGGTGACTCATAAGCTAAAAATGATCCTATCACACAACAATGTTGGTCCGGGGGTAGTTGTCTTCTGTGAAAGTGTGTAACAGGCTAAAGGTAGTGAGGTTAAGAGGGTGGTTGAGGAATATTATAAGCTTGTCTGAATAGGTAGGTTTTCAGAGAACGCTTGAAAGTTTGTAGACCAGAGGAGAGTCTTATTGTGCGAGGGAGAGAGTTTCATAGAGTGGGTGCAGCCCGAAAAAAGTCCTGTAACCGGGAATGGGAGGATGTAATGAGGGTGGATGAGAGACGCAGATCTTTTGCAGAACGGAGTTGCCGAGTTGGGAGATATTTTGAGACAAGAGAGGAGATGTATGTTGGTGCAGCTTTGTTGATGGCCTTGTAGGTTAGTAAAAGTATTTTATATTGGATTCGGTAGAAGACAGGCAGCCAGTGTAGAGATATACAGAGTGATTCAACAGAGGAATAGCTATTTGCAAGGAAAATCAGTCTTGCCAAAGCATGCAAAATAGATTTTAGGGGTTTGAGTCTGTTTTTGGGAAGACCAGTAAGGAGGGAATTGCAATAGTCAATGCGGGAGATGATTAGTGCATGAATTAAGGTTTTAGCAGTGTCTTGTGTGAGATATGTGCGGATTCTGGAAATGTTCTTTAGATGTATGTAACATGATTTAGATATAGAGTCAATGTGGGGAACAAAGGATAGGCGTGAATCAAGGATTACACCTAGGCAGCGAGCTTGTGGGGTGGGATTTATGGTCATGTTATCAACAGAGATAGAAATGTCAGGTATGCTCTTGTTGGCGGGTGGGAATATTATTAACTCTGTTTTAGAAAGATTAAGTTTGAGTTGACGAGAGGACATCCAAGATGATATGGCAGAAAGACAGTCAGTTACACGGGACAACACAGATGTCGAGATATCAGGAGAGGATAGATAGATTTGGGTATCATCCGCATAGAGATGATACTGAAAGCCAAAGGAACTTATTAGATTTCCAAGAGAAGCGGTATAGATAGAGAACAGCAGAGGACCTAGCACCGAGCCTTGTGGTACTCCAACTGATAAGGGAAGCGGAGCAGAGGTGGCTCCAGAGAAATTAACAGTGAAAGAGCGATTAGAGAGGTAGGATGAGAACCAGGATAGAACCATCTACTTAACCCTCATCTCCTCCATTTAGCTCGTCCTCCCTTCTCTACCTCTTGCCTCAACTGGCTCCTCTTGTGCCTGGTCTGTTTACCCTCCCTTAGGATGTAAGCTCGTATGAGCAGGGCCCCCTCCCCTCCTGTCTCCATACCTGTTCTTCCGCTCCGTCTTTACTGCATATAACTGGCCGGAGTTTCTGAAGTATTGGTACTTTTTGTTCATTGTTCTTTATGGTTTCACCCTGTATCGTCTACTGTTAGTACTGTGTGCAGCGCTGCGGATACCTTGTGGCGCCTAACAAATAAATGATAATAATAATAATAATTTCAGCCACACTTTCAAAGGACGGTATCCCCAAGACCACTGCCTGCAGTGCCTCGTCTGCAAATAAAGTACGTTGGGATACAATATAACCTATAAAACTTTTGTAGTGTGGGTGGAGGGGACTTCTGAAAAACAATTTTACCCTATAATCCTTTATTCATTTAGTTTAAAACTTTCTAATCCCTTTTTCCATTGGCACCTTCATAACCAGTATTTCACAGCTGATCTGCGTATCCCCTTCCCTCTCTAATACCACTTTCAGATTTCCACCCGGGTATATGAACCCGGGATATTGCCAGGGGACAGATCCTCCGACCTGGCCAAATACAGGTAGATGCAGGGACCCCCTTTCACACTAAGCCTAGACCCGGGCCGCCAGGGCTCACCCTGGCAAAAACCCAGGTCTTTTAGGCAGTATGAAAGGGGTATTAGTAGTTGGTTCATTTACTAACATGGCACCTACAGTCAAAACTTGCACTGAACAGATTTAGCTTTTATCTTATGACAATAATGGCAAGTGTATACTGCCTAACTTGATTGGTACTATGTAAATAATAATAAAGGTGTAGCACCCATTTAGCATATATATTCATATATATATGTATATATATATATATATATATATATATATATATATATATATATATATATGTGTGTGTGTAAATGACCCTTAAAGGGAGACATATATAGAGGGTATAAGTGAGTATCAGAGAGCATATAACACAGAGCCAGGAAAACTGCCATAATTACATATATTTCTCTGAGGAACATTCCAGCCACAGTTTCCATCATCAATGTGTCCATAAGTAACTGGGACACCACGTGACCACGCCCACCCGCTGACGATTGGCTGCCACGGCTGAACCGCAGAGAGCGCTCAGCTGATTGGCTCTTGAATCAGCTGAACCGCATGACGTCACGTGGAGGTGGGCGTATCCTGCGGTGTAACCCTTTCCTGGTCGGGAGCAGCATGGCCGAGCTCAGGATTAACCGAAAGTTCGCCGAGCAGTATGACCGGTACCGGGAGAAGGAGGAGCTGCAGCGGCGTAAGTCACCTCCGGCGGGTGCCCAGCCGGACCCTGCCATGTAACCCTTAGTGGTAGAGCCCATTACTACATGCCCAGGCTCAGGCCTACCAGTATATCTCTAGCAGAGGTGGGGACCTGCTGCTGCTCTCCATGTGCTGTCGAACTATAAGTCCCAGCAAGCCAGAGGCTGTACGGGTATGCTGAGACTTGTGGTTCCACACCAGTTGGAGAGCCACAGATTGGTCTGTAGTAATTCATATATTGGTTTATAATTGGTGCACAGCAAATAAATATACTAGTAGTGATTACTGGTCGTTATTTTCCATTTAACAGCTTAATCTGTTAGGCTTAGGAGCCTGTGACTGTCCAGCTCTTGTGGAACTACAAGTACCAGCATGCCCTTCCACCCTCTGACCTGCCTAGTCTTGATCTTCCACAAGTATCTCTGCCATATGGCTGTTACAGGCCCCACACACAAGGGTTTTATCATAAATACTGAGACTTCAGGATTCCATTAGGATTCAGTTAAACATCTGTTAAGGATTTTTTCTTTACCCTAGGATTCGTCCCATTGAATCCTAATTTCCTGTCTAGTATACAGAACAGGGATGTCTTGCTTGTAGTTGCTAAATTTGATTTAATAATTTTGGTTCTGTTTATTTTAATATGCAAATTAGTTTGTATTTGGTTAATGATTCAGAATAAATCCTTAAAGTTTTTTTTTCTACATCCCTATTGGGGTATATTTAAATTTCTTTGCGCTACTGATGAGGTAATGTACACTTATACCCCGTTCACATTGCCTCAGAATCCTGGGTTATTGCCGGGGGCGAACCTCAGCAACTCGAGTCTCCCCGAAAAAAAACAAAAAAATCACAAGAGGAGACAATCAAAGCTCCTCTTGTGAAGTTACCAGGGAGACCCGGGTTCAATGTGAACCTGGTCGACCAGGGAATTTGCTGGGGTGGGAGGCTCTGTCAACCAGCAATATCCCGGGTTCATATAACTGGGATATTGAAGTGTGAATGAAGCTTTGGTTATATATAAAAAAAATTACCTCCATCTGCCCTAAACCACTCTCGGCCTTCACCTCATCTTAAGGTTTAGCAGTTCTCCTCTCAGTGTCTGTACTAGATTCCTCTTGGTAATCATCTGTGTCTAGGACGTTCACACTGAACAGCTGTAATAATTCATGATGTATCCTTTCCTGTTCTTGGAAACATCTGGATATTGTGTATCTGTGTAAGATATCGCCAACTTTTTTTTTTTTAATGTTTGTGTTGTGTGGCTAATGTTTAGGGGAATTCTGTCTCTCATAGTGAAGGATCGGTATGGGGATAAAGAAGACGACGACAGTGGTTCTTCAAGCTCAGAGTCAGGCAGTGAAGATGAATTGGTGAGTTCTCCACCTTTCCACTACCTTTGTTCTGTCTGTTTTGTGACACGTTTGAGATGAAGATTCTGATTGTTTACATACTGTCTCACTAGGCGATTGATCCACAGCTGGACAAAGACTTTTATCGGACCCTCTCTCTGCTCAAAAAGAAAGATCCAAGGATATACCAAGAGGACGTTACATTTTACAATGAAACAGGTACCACTGGGCACCTTGGATGTATTACTGTACTAACCTAACGTAGTACCTCACAGCTCACCCACTCCTCAGATCTGCTGTATGATATTAATAACCTCAAAGTCTCTTTTACACTCATTCCTATATTGTGATATAAATGACCTCAAAGTTACACTCATTCCTATATTGTCATGCATATCTCGGTTCTACAGATACCACTTTTGCTTTTCAGGTTCCCCTGTGGCCAGTCAGAGTAATTCCTCCAAGGAGAAGCCTATGTATCTGAAAGACTATGAACGGAAAGTGATCCTGGAGAAGGAAGGGTGAGTACAACGCACAACAGCATGATCATAGTGATCGTCGCGCCCGTAAATGATTCCGCACGTGTTACTTAATCACGTGGCCAAATGACAATATTGTTCCTTTTTTTCCTGTAGGAAATACGAGGATGAGGAAAGTTCGGATGGAGAAGAAGGGTTTCTACGGGATCAGGTAGAGATGAGGGCAGGGTTGTCATCTCGTAATAGAAGTACAGTGATTTTATTACAGTGGAGGTTGAATGTGTCCGTGGTGTCACCATCTCTTAGGGGAATAGTCGTCAGTTTATTTTAGCTAACACCATGGCTGCCTCCACCGTGATTTGGCAGCGGGTACCTTTTAAAGTTCTAGTCTGTCTAAGATTGATCCTCAATAAAACTAAACTAGCATCCTATAAGCATCCCTGAACCACAAACCGCGCCAGTAGTCTTCATGATGACGGCTACACTTAAAAATAAAGATAGGAAACCCTTTTTTGGGAGTGGATTCCTCTGTTAACCCCTTTTTCTATTCCACAGAGAGCTCGATCCCCAACGTATCTAGAGGAACAGAGACAGATCCAAGAAAGGTGAATAAGACGTTGCGTTGTATTCATTCAAATTACATAAGAATTAATATAAGGAACTTTTTAACTTTCTTTTTTGTTCCCCCTTTTTTAATAGCTATTAAAAAAATCCATTTGTAAGTGTAACTTAGGATATGGTGGATGATTGCTGTAAAGTTATATTTTGTTTGTTAAGAGAGGTGGGACAAAGTCGTTTTTAGGGCAGAAATATGGTCTCCCTCCAGCGACAGGAAGATAAATAGAGGAGGGAACTATTTTTATTATTATCCTTAATCTATAAAGTGGTGACTTATTATGCTGTACCTTGAGGGGATCATACTATAAAGAACTTAGGCAAGAATTTGAGTAAGTTTTCTTATTTAAGCTTTCTGGTCAAAACCATGTTACAATGCAAGGGGTGTAAATTAGTTTATTATTTTTCATATAAGTTAAATACTGGCTGTTTTTTCAATGTAGCACACAAATATCAACTTTATATTTTAGTGTACAAATAAGCTATCAAGTATTTGTGTGCTACATGAAAAAACATGATTTGACCAGAAAACTTAAGTAAGAAAACTTAAAATTCTTGAATGAATCTGGCCCATTATGTATAACTACATAAAACAGAAAGTAAAGATGGCTCTGCCCAAATGAGCTTACTATCTATGATGTGTGGCTCTATGACTGTCCTTTTTCATTTACATTAAGCAAACCCTCTTCCTCTTCTAGTTCAGAGAAAAGACTTTCTATCTTTTGATGCCAAGGCACTTTTCTTGTTATCTGTCTGGTATGTTTGTAGCATGTGTCCCTCCCACCACAGGTTGACACGTCTGTCCCTCCCACCACAGGGTGACACAGACAGGAGGGAGCTATGTGACATGGAGTCTGTCCCTCCCACCACAGGGTGACACAGACAGGAGGGAGCTATGTGACATGGAGTCTGTCCCTCCCACCACATGGTGACATTGACATGGAGTCTGTCCCTCCCACCACAGGGTGACACAGACAGGAGGGAGCTATGTGACGTGGAGTCTGTCCCTCCCACCACAGGGTGACAGACAGGATGGAGCTATGTGACGTGGAGTCTGTCCCTCCCACCACAGGGTGACACAGACAGGAGGGAGCTGTGTGACATGGCGCCTGTCCCTCCCACCTCCATCACAGAGTGATGTTAGGAACATTTTTGTACATAATTATTATACGTTATGGAACTACACACATGTATAACACTAGTGTAATTGTGTATGTTTTGCATTTGCAGTCTTTCCAAGTTTGTTGCAGACAGTGACAATGATGAAGATGATGAAACTACATCAAATCTATTAACAAAACGCTCGAAAACCAAGAAAGAGCAAGTGGGTAACAATATACAATGTATATTTCATTTTTATCCAGTTATTTAGTACTTTATGGGGTAAATGTATTATGGTCCGGTTTTATCAACTCGCGGGAGTTCGGCGAGTTGACAGCTAAAATTTAAAGCGGCGCTGGCTTGTAAAGGCAAACTCGCCGAACTCCCGCGAGTTGACAAAACCGAACTATAATACATTTACCCCTATATGTTCTTTCTGAGTAGCAGGCTTCAATCTCAGGACATCAGGCTCCTTGTGATACCACTTAATTGGATGTATTATCCAAGATGCACTTGGCCATGAAACGTTTATTTATTTATTTGCAATCTTTAATCAGCTGGACCTCTGTCTTATTATCGCTTTCATTAAACTATTCTCAGCAAGGTTTCCTTACACACAATCACTAGGGGGCGCCAGTGTTCCCTGAAAGCAATGTACTCACTGTGGCTCTGGATTATGACTACCTATACAAGTGTGTAACATGTTACATGATTTTCCTGCAGGATAAGGAAGAGGATGACTACATTTCATGGCTCAAAGGCCAGAAGGACGTAGACGAAAAAGATGATGTGAAGGAAATGGTGGGTATTTGTAGCACAAGAAATAAAAAGTGCAAGTAAATGTATTGTATGATAGGAAACAAATTAATCGGGGCTACAATGGTTTAAAGTAATCGCAACTAAAAGCACAATAATACTGCACGTTAGGAATAAAATTTGCAGGAGACAGACAGACTTCTATGAGATTGTAACTAATTGTGCGGAGCGCAGTCGGGATGGTACCTGTATGTTTCATGCTTGTTTACCCTACGATTGCTTAAGTACCACGGTCTTCTCCGTCTGCCAACTCACAGGGAATGGCAAAGGCCACAAAGTATCTGTGAGATGGAACATTACAGAGGCCACCGCAGCATAAACCCTGGTGTCCGTGGCCAGGTCTGCAGACCTCCCCAGATTGGGGTGGTGCGTTAATCTGTTACATATAACGCACAATAGCACTAACACTCCGTAGTAAAGAATAACGCATCAATATACTAATTGGATGTGTAATGTACATGGAGTAAGTCTGTCTCCTGGATCCTCTATGATTTGGTGCTTGTGCTGCAGTGTCAATGCTCTGTACAGTGTGTGCCTGGGTTGTGCAGATCACAGTGACTACAGCAATGATGCCGGGTGTAGCAGTGATCGCAGTGCCATTGTGCTGTACAGTGTGTGCCTGGGTTGTGCAGATCACAGTGACTACGGCAATGATGCCGGGTGTAGCAGTGATCACAGTGCCATTGTGCTGTACAGTGTGTGCCTGGGTTGTGCAGAGTACAGTGACTACAGCAGTGATGCCGGGTGTAGCAGTGATCGCAGTGCCATTGCTCTGTACAGTGTGTGCCTGGGTTGTGCAGAGTACAGTGACTACAGCAGTGATGCCGGGTGTAGCAGTGATCGCAGTGCCATTGCTCTGTACAGTGTGTGCCTGGGTTGTATAGTACAGTGACTACAGCAGTGATGCCGGGTGTAGCAGTGATCGCAGTGCCATTGTGCTGTACAGTGTGTGCCTGGGTTGTGCAGAGTACAGTGACTACAGCAATGATGCCGGGTGTAGCAGTGATCGCAGTGTCATTGTGCTGTACAGTGTGTGCCTGGGTTGTGCAGAGTACAGTGACTACAGCAGTGATCGCAGTGCCATTGTGCTGTACAGTGTGTGCCTGGGTTGTGCAGAGTACAGTGACTACAGCAATGATGCCGGGTGTAGCAGTGATCTCAGTGTCATTGTGCTGTACAGCGCGTGCCTGGGTTGTGCAGAGTACAGTGACTACAGCAATGATGCCGGGTGTAGCAGTGATCGCAGTGCCATTGTGCTGTACAGTGTGTGCCTGGGTTGTACAGTACAGTGACTACAGCAATGATGCCAGGTGTAGCAGTGATCGCAGTGTCATTGTGCTGTACAGTGTGTGCCTGGGTTGTGCAGAGTACAGTGACTACAGCAATGATGCCGGGTGTAGCAGTGATCGCAGTGCCATTGTGCTGTACAGTGTGTGCCTGGGTTGTACAGTACAGTGACTACAGCAATGATGCCGGGTGTAGCAGTGATCGCAGTATCATTGCTCTGTACAGTGTGTGCCTGGGTTGTGCAGAGTACAGTGACTACAGCAATGATGCCGGGTGTAGCAGTGATCGCAGTGTCATTGTGCTGTACAGTGTGTGCCTGGGTTGTGCAGAGTACAGTGACTACAGCAGTGATGCCGGGTGTAGCAGTGATTGCAGTGTCATTGCTCTGTACAGTGTGTGCCTGGGTTGTACAGTACAGTGACTACAGCAATGATGCTGGGTGTAGCAGTGATCGCAGTGTCATTGTGCTGTACAGTGTGTGCCTGGGTTGTACAGTACAGTGACTACAGCAGGGATGCCGGGTGTAGCAGTGATTGCAGTGTCATTGCTCTGTACAGTGTGTGCCTGGGTTGTACAGTACAGTGACTACAGCAATGATGCTGGGTGTAGCAGTGATCGCAGTGCCATTGTGCTGTACAGTGTGTGCCTGGGTTGTGCAGATCACAGTGACTACGGCAATGATGCCGGGTGTAGCAGTGATCGCAGTGCCATTGTGCTGTACAGTGTGTGCCTGGGTTGTACAGTACAGTGACTACAGCAATTATGCCGGGTGTAGCAGTGATCACAGTGTCATTGTGCTGTACAGTGTGTGCCTGGGTTGTACAGTACAGTGACTACAGCAATGATGCCGGGTGTAGCAGTGATCGCAGTGCCATTGTGCTGTACAGTGTGTGCCTGGGTTGTACAGTACAGTGACTACAGCAATGATGCCGGGTGTAGCAGTGATCGCAGTATCATTGCTCTGTACAGTGTGTGCCTGGGTTGTGCAGAGTACAGTGACTACAGCAATGATGCCGGGTGTAGCAGTGATCGCAGTGTCATTGTGCTGTACAGTGTGTGCCTGGGTTGTGCAGAGTACAGTGACTACAGCAGTGATGCCGGGTGTAGCAGTGATTGCAGTGTCATTGCTCTGTACAGTGTGTGCCTGGGTTGTACAGTACAGTGACTACAGCAATGATGCTGGGTGTAGCAGTGATCGCAGTGTCATTGTGCTGTACAGTGCGTGCCTGGGTTATGCAGAGTACAGTGACTACAGCAGTGATGTCGGGTGTAGCAGTGATCGCAGTGTCATTGCTCTGTACAGCGCGTGCCTGGGTTGTGCAGAGTACAGTGACTACAGCAATGATGCCGGGTGTAGCAGTGATCACAGTGTCATTGCTCTGTACAGTGTGTGCCTGGGTTGTACAGTACAGTGACTACAGCAATGATGCCGAGTGTAGCAGTGATCGCAGTGCCATTGTGCTGTACAGTGTGTGCCTGGGTTGTACAGTACAGTGACTACAGCAATGATGCGGGCGTAGCAGTGATCAGTGTCATTGCTCTGTACAGCGCGTGCCTGGGTTGTACAGTACAGTGACTACAGCAATGATGCCGGGTGTAGCAGTGATCGCAGTGCCATTGTGCTGTACAGTGTGTGCCTGGGTTGTACAGTACAGTGACTACAGCAATGATGCCGGGTGTAGCAGTGATCACAGTGTTCTGTCTGTACAGAGTTATCTGAAAGAATACTGGACTGACCCCGCTCTGGATGAAGGAGAGAAGTTCCTGAGAAATTACATACTGAACAAAGAGTACGTGGAAGAGGAGTCTGGTGATGATGAGGAATGGTGAGATGCTCCGTATCCGTAATCATACTGATCTTTATAAACCAATCCTAAAAATCCAAGCAATCGAAAGAAACTTACCTGTGATGCTCCAGGGCTTTCAAGCTGAAGTGTGACTATAAACTGCAGGTAGGTCTGTGGGACAAGCCACATTAACCTTCATCGGCAGCCATTCATAGTCACACTGCAGACTGGATACTCCCTGGGGCATCCTGGGACAGCAGGCAGTGGCGGGTACCAGTCTCTCCTTAGCCGCTGGGCTCTGCTTATTGTGGCGAAAGGGTGTTCATTCTAAACCGTAATAAAACATGCGTCTTGTACTTCAATAATGCTTTTAATTTTTTTTAAATAATTTGTATTCATGAGGAGTTATTTATGCCATTTGACTAATGACAATTTATACCTTGTGTAAATGAAGCTTTTTTAAATAGATTGTCTTTAGGAATGTCCTGCATAAGAAACCATAATGTATTTCGTGCTTGCAGCCAGCCTGAACATACTGTAGGACGTGCATTTGGGCATAGGACAATAAAGCCTTTGTCTCCTGTGTTAGTACAGAGTTGATTTGTGTAACATTACATAGAGAAATAATGTTCTTTGTTTCCATCAGCCCTCCAGCGTTGGAGGAAGCACCACAAGTCTCTGATTCGGAGAACGAGGGGGAGCTTTTCTTGAAGAAACAGGAAGATTTTGAGAGAAAATACAATTTTAGATTTGAGGAACCGAATGCCGATTTGGTATGTATATCTGTCACTGCCCTGCATACGTGTGTGTGACTCTTACAGGTGCCTATGTGTGTGTCATGTATGATCATCTCTACCATGTTCTGTGTGCGTGCTCCAGGGTACGATAAGGGCTTGTCCCCCTCAATCACTGTCTGCAGCATGGAAGCATTTAAGAAGGTCCTGTCACCCATGGGATGGAAAGTTTTTAATTACACAGATGCTGCTAAAATCTTTTTAACAAAACCTTCAAACTTCCATCCGTTTCACTAGAAAGGATCTGCCCAGTAGCATGAGCAGCAATTAATTGGCAGTGCTCTGGGCCTCTCTAGTAAGAAGTACTAATATAGAGAAAGGGGTATAAGACAAAGCGCTAATTAAGGAATTGAAATATTGGGCAAGCTGGTTAGTGGACTCTATTGGTCATCCGTACCTAATTCGAGGAATTCCACCTATACCTTCCCTCTCCCCAAGCTGTGTGCATTGTGTATGGGTGTGCACTTTTAATGCAGTATGGCTAATTGTCATGTACCTTGTGTATCCATTCCCAGATCAAGACCTTTCCCAGAACCATTGCTCATTCGGTGAGAAGAAAGGATGATCGAAGGAAGAGGAAGCGAGAAGAGATCAAGGAGAGGAAAACTAAGGTGAGAACCAGACACTGGTTTCTATCAGAGCGGCATGGATGGGGTGTTAGGTGGCAGAGCTGAAGCAGCCAACTTATTCTGTCCGCAGGAGAAAGAGAGGAAGCAGGAGGAGATGAAGCAGCTGAAGAACCTGAAGCGGAGAGAGCTGCAGGAAAAGCTGCAGAAGCTGCACAAGCTGACGGGAGAGCAGCACCTGGGCGTGACTGAGGAGGATCTGATGGAAGATTTTGACCCGGAGAAACATGATCAAATTATGCAGGTAAATGTCTGCCAGATACTTATGGCTGGTTCAATGGGTACAGGCGGCTGCTGCGAAGAGAGAGATTTGCATATTACATGGTTAACCAGCGACCCTTCTCTGTGACAGAAATGCTTTGGTGATGATTATTATGGGATAGAAGACGATCAGAAGCCGCAGTTTGAGGATGAAGATGAACTGGAAGGTGAGTCAGCTATTTCCTATATTCCCTCAACTACCTCGCAGTCTGCTTACACTGTGCACCTCTACGGCTACACACTGTTCACGTCACACTCCGATGTATACCACTTGTGTCTCACAGAGGAGTGGAACTGGGACACCTGGACTGGAGCTGAAGAGGAGGGCGAGCCTGAGGATAAGGAGGGGGGAGAAGACGGGCATTACCAGCCTCACTGCGATGACCCAAACTTTGTGGTAAAATAGCTTTCTCTCCTCTCCTGGTGTTTCCGTGCGGGGCCTGTGTGATTACCTGCAATGGCAGCTCATATATTTATCTCATTGTGGCCCGTGGCGGAGCTAGTTGTAGTTGCCAGAAATTACATGGGAACCTGCCAAAATAATTCCTCTCTTCCTCTCAGATGGATGCAGAATATGACCCCCAGGCACCTCCTGGCCCATCGCGTAAGGGAAAGAAGAGGCTGCGACTAGAGCAAGAGAAGAGCGCTAAGAAGAGGAGGAAATCTAAATTTGCAGAGGCTGTGAGCAGAAAGAAGCCCCTTTTTAACCCAGGTCAGTAGGAACGATCGTGTCACGCTGGAGACTGGGTCCAAACTTCTGATCAGCAGGACTAGTCAACCCATGCCTCAGGCTGGGATATGCGGGTCCACAACAGTCTGAGACTCATGGGTCACCTACTTACTACTACTGGGGACATGCAAGAGCAATTTTACAGGGTAAGACTTAGAACCGTGTTGGCTAACCTGTGACACTCCAGGTGTTGTGAAACTACAAGTCCCAGCATACCCTTCCAGCAATAAGCTGCTATGTATTGGCAAAGCATGCTGGGACTTGTAGTTTCACAACACCTGGAGTGTCACAGGTTAGCCAACACTGACTTAGAACAAGCCCACCTTAGAGGAATGTTTAATGGTTAAAGGACTTTCTTTCTTTCCCTAAATGACACTGCTTTAAATTAATGTTTAGATTGATGGACCTTGTTACAGGAAAATTAAATTACTTGATTGTGCTGTTCATTGGAAGTACTAGAAAAAGATTCAAAACTTAGATCCAGGTTACACTGGATCTATAAATGCCAGAGATATAACATGTTGACTCCTATTAGATTCAGATTGTACTGGAAGTAGGTCACTTGTCCATGCTTTATTACTGCATCAGACCTGGAGTAACAAACACTTAGTATTCATATAGTTAAAAACATTAGCAGATTTATTTTTGCATAGATTTTTGGGAGTGTGATTGTAATGGTGGGAAATAGTGATATATTTTGCCAATTTCTTCTGCAATAATGCAGTTACGATAAGATACATATTTCAACCACCAGTAAAGAATACATAAATCTTTGTACAAAACGAAAAAGTGATTATGATTATGAAAGTCCTTCAGTCTATTGGGTAGTGCATTTAGGCAGCAAGAGGGAATTTCCTTCATTAAGTTTACAGGATAATACAATGGTATAAGGAGTTTTTGGGAAGTGAGGTTTTAGCACAGTGGTTAGCATTGCTGACTCTGGGGCCATGAGTTTGATTCCAACCAGGGCTCTGTCGGTGTGGAGTTTGTATCTTCTCCCTGTGTTTGCGTTGGGTTTCCGCCGGGTGCTCGGGTTTCCTCCCACCTCCCCAAAACATACTGGTAGGTTAATTGACTGCTGACTAAATAGATTATATAATGATTAGAAACATAGATTGTGAGCGCCACTGAGGCAGTGACTGACGTGAATGAATGGTCTCTAAAGCGTAATATGTAAGCTCTATATAAAGGATAATAATAATAATACCATGATCTACCACAACTGTTGTATTGAGGTGTAAAAGGAAAGCTATAACGATCTGTCTGTCCGTGTCTGTATGTTAGGGAATTTAGACTGTAAGCCCCAGTGGGGCAGGGATTGATGTGAGTGAGTTCTCTGTACAGCGCTGCGGAATTAGTGGCGCTATATAAATAGCTGATGATATAGAAGAATGTTTTGTAGTAAACGTATGCAGGACTGTACTACCCGATACCCTACTCAACTTGTGGTGGGTAACCACTTTCAATATGAACATACAACATTGGGCAGTAGCTAAAAGGTATTTCTTGCTTTTATAAAATAAGTTTTGAAATGCGGTATGCTTGTAATTCATATCGGTTTAGGTAAGAAATCTGGCCATATCTGGTGAGTGTGAGCGACTGCTTCACTTTATGTGTCCTGCATGTCGCAAAAAGGTGCTTGGAGATTAAAGCATCTTGCATCACTCTTAATTTCTGTGATAGGCTTGCTGCCTCATAGGTAACAGATATACTTATCCTAGATTGGAGACAAACCAAGGCAATACTGACATTCTATTCTTTCCGTTTTGTCACTGAATCGCCCTCCTCTGAGGCATACATACAAGCTGTGGAATATGGATTTGCTGTCTGTGGTGAAGGGGGGAGGAATAATGAAACTCGCTCCACCTGTAGACAGGACTGCAGTGGATGTGAATTGCACATTTTGTTTGGTGAAAAGTCACTTTTTGTGTTTTGTTGTTCTCTAAACGATCTTTCCTACGGAGATGCCAAATGCCATGTCTCGTGGATGACTCTGATGACTGAATACTAAGCCTCATGTCTCCTGCAGATGATAATACATTCCAGGAATATGTGGAGGAGTATTACAAGTTGGACTATGAGGACATAGTGGATGATCTGCCATGTCGATTCAAGTACCGTCAGGTGGTTCCCTGTGACTTTGGACTGGCCACAGAAGAGGTATGGATGTGTAACTGATGTAGGTCTATGATCTGCCTGTTATAGATTGTAAGTTAATCTTGTGATAGAGAGGGGTGTATTACTGCAGAGGTGAGGGAGATGAAATGTGTTACATGGGATGGCTACACCTCTTCTGGTGGTGGTGCACACACGTTATGTCCCCATGACAACTTTAAACGCTATGATATAACTGAAGAGTTTCCTCTTTTGCCGTAGATCTTGAAAGCAGATGATAAGGACTTGAACAGGTGGTGCTCCCTAAGGAAGACTTGTATGTACAGGTGAGTCCGGGTACTGGTGCAAGTCGTGCTCAGAGCTGAGAATGGCGAATGTAACTTAGCAGCGGTCATGGTAGATTTAAGCCTGAGCATTGAGCAATCAGTACAGACAGCAGCCTTCTATTGTGCCAGCATCCAACATTTATATGCTAATATGACAGAGGTATAGTAAAACTATGAGCAAACAGGGAGTTGTGCTAAAGAATAAAAATATGACAGGGTAGACAAGTCCATGCCTATTTTATTGTAAGAGGAATACAATGTCTAAATAAATCTATTAAAATAACTCTGTAAGGTGGTAGAGGGATCATGGGGAAAGAAGACAAACAACAGCAACTCTACTGAACGATGGGCTCGGCAAAATAATTAACTATTATGTCCTGCAGCACTCAAGCAACATTTTGCTTGAGTAATCATTACCCCCCTTCCCACTTAACTTGTTTTATTTACCTAAAAGGACCAAAAGTGCATGGAAGGGGTTAACATACAGCAATGGAGTGCAATAACACTTGTGTATATACAGTTATAGAATCTAGGTGAATACATTGCTGCCAAAGAAAAAGAAACTAAAAGACCGAGTTAGAGCCTGTTTAGCCTGTACTGGGACAGACTGCTTGTGTCTGATAGTGATGTGTCAGGATTGGCTGTTACAGGTCTGAAAAAGAGGAGCTTTTCGATCAAACCATCTACACCCAGAAAGGACAGAATTCATGGAAGAAACAGCATATCTTGAAGTCTTTGTCCCAGAGGTGAGCTCCTTGTACACAAGAGTATCTCTGATAACGGTGGTGTGATAGATTGAGTTGTTACCGTACTTGTTTAGTCGTTATGGTTTGTGGGGTTTAGCTAGGTTAGACCACTTCTGTATTTGGAAGAGCTACAATTCTGTTAGTGCTGGCACAGCTTAGAGCGCTATATGAGGCCTTTCTGCCAAACCCCATCTGCATTCTCCGGAGAGACCAAAAAATGTTACTCTGTGCAGTTGGGGACAGAAGAGCCACCTACATGGCACAATGGTCATACAGGAACAGCAGGCACCGCTGATGTGGTTCTGTTAGGTGTTTGGACACTTTTACGTGGTGCAGTGACACTAAGTGGGTGATGAAAGCTCGTCTCCCACCCTGTGCCAGCAACTGACCAGCGGAATAAAAGTGTTGTAGAGCAGGACAAGACTGGGCAATTTATCAATTTCAATGTGGGCTCTTGACTGTTTTCAGTGGCTGTCCACCAGGGGTGTGCCCAGAGGAGGGGGTTGTGGTGGGACAGAGCTAGGGCACGTGTGCATGTTAAAGATTAATCGTTACTATATAGCATGTGTGCCAAAATCCTCTGCCTCCGAGCTGCACTGTGTAACAACTAAATAATACATAAAGGTATTAAACTGATTAATAAAGGCATTGGTTGCGTAACTCCTTCTCCTGTGTCCATCAGTTGGCCGGGCTTATTTATGGGGGTATCCTGTGCCCGTTGTGTCATTTGTACATGTGTTTAGTATAATTGTTTGATTCTTTCCTCAGTGATGACAACCCCGAGACTTCCACCTCATCCATGTCTAAAGTAGGAAAGAAACGAAGGGACAGATTAAAGAACCAAACAGAGAACAGTAACTTGGCTCCAGAATCTGTTGCACCGGAACCAGAAACGCAGGTGGAACCGGACCACAAACTTTCTCCAGCTGCCGAGCCTCCGCTCCAAGTGAAGGCTGCAATTGTAGATCAACTGCCAGCTGTAAAGAAGGCGCTCTCTAAAGTGGCCGATGGGCAGGACAAGCTAACTGCCAATAACGTACCAAGGATGGAAAAAGACACAACGGCGGTCCCGACTACAGAGGCCATGGTTACGGACTTGTGTTTGAAAGTCGAGAAGAAGAAACTAAAACGAAAGGGTGGTCGCTTGCTGGGTACCAAACTGCGACTGGGCGGGCGAGAGTTTAGTGGGCAGAGGTTGTGGGCCTATGGCTTGAACCCCAAGAGGTTGCGGTATAGGCAACTTGGACGGGAGAGACGGAAAAAAGAGGAACAGGCCAAGAAGAAAAATAAGGCGAAATCTACATGAGCATTCACCAATTCGTGTAGTGAGGACTACAATCCAATAAAAGGGACTTTCACAATAAATAAGCCCAATAAAAAAAAAGCTTTATTTCTCTACATAAATAAAGCATGTTTTTCACAATATACAGATTTAATGTTTGTTTTTGTTCCAGTTTAAAACATACATGAAGACACACTCACATGTATACAGTGTATTACCTGTAGATCATCTGCAGCAGTTCAATCCTGAGAATACCGCACTTTCTTTAAAATAAACTAGAGCTAGCAGTATATAAATGTTCCACAAGATCTCACGGGAACGTGGCTTTTCTCTACTCCAGTGAGCAAACTGGCAATAAAGTCTGAGCCACGTTTAATTTTACCAGCGTCATTTTAAAAGAAGTGGGAGGGCCATCAGTGCACACAGACCATATATATTGTACAGAGCAAAGGGAGAGCCCATTGTCAATGGGGTCTTAAGCTGCCTAGTTGTCTCAGAGATCATAGTCTCTGAAGATTTAAAAATGTCACAAGACTTTCTTTTGTTCTCCGGCCTATAGCCGTGGCCAGAAGGTTAAAGGTGACAGACGCACACAGCCATGACTCTTTAGTCCAGCAAGTGCCTTAAGTAAAAAGCTCAGTAGGACAGCAAGGTTGGGACATCAGCGTAACTTCTCCTATGAAGGACTGATTCGCCTATCTCCTAAACAGCAGGTCATTAAAGTGGTGGGAGTACCACACTGGGGGAAATCCACCATCTCCCCCCAGTTATAGAAACTCAAACTCGTCTGAGCTGGGTCTCTTAGCCATTGTCCCCCTCTTACTGCGGGCAAGGGCACTAGAGGAGAGTGCCAGTCCATCTGCCTTGAAGAATTCCTGAGCATGGCCATCTGAGATACTAAACACTGGGTACTTCTCCTCCCCTGACTGAGAGCTCAACACCTACAGGACGAAAGAGATTAAGATTAGTTAGAAATTCACAGTAGCAACCAGACACTTACTTAATATTCAAAATTATATCGATAAACGTTGCAGTGAATTTTTGGAACTGAAGAGAGATAAGGGCTTCGGGAGCTGCCAGTCTACCAAGAACAGAAACCAAAAAGCTAGCACTAAAAGTAGATACAATACATATAATGTACAATATAGTTTTTCTGAGGAAAACCGGATATCTTTATACTGTAATGTCACAATCCAACCTAGAGTCCTCCCTTGGCTCCTAGATCTACTATCCCTCTAGCAGTGATAAACATGGCCGCTTCTGTGACAACACTTCTCTATAGTACAACACTGTACATGTATATCTCAAACATATGTAGGTCAAACAAATGGGTGATAGAAGCCATATGTTGTACCTTTACTAGCAGATCGCAAAGTGTTCCAAAATGATCCCGATTTTTAGCGTAAAAAGCAAATGTACAGCTAGGGTCCATCTTCATGATGGGCAATTTCCGTGGGAATTTGCAATGAAAAGTCTGCAGATAGTAAGAAAAGACACAAAGCACAACTGTTAGAAAGGCGCTCTACTCCACTAGGAGACATCGGGACAGAGACCTCTCTCCCCTCCTCCTAATACACAGACCTCTCTCCCCTCCTCCTAATACACAGACCTCTCTCCCCTCCTCTTAATACCCAGAGATCAGGACACAGACCTCTCTCCTCCTCCTAATACCCAGAGATCAGGACACAGACCTCTCTCCTCCTCCTAATACCCAGAGATCAGGATACAGACCTCTCTCCTCCTCCTAATACCCAGAGATCAGGACACAGACCTCTCTCCTCCTCCTAATACCCAGAGATCAGGACACAGACCTCTCTCCCCTCCTCCTAATACACAGAGATCAGGACACAGACCTCTCCCCCCTCCTCCTAATACACAGAGATCAGGACACAGACCTCTCTCCTCCTCCTAATACCCAGAGATCAGGACACAGACCTCTCTCCTCCTAATATCGAGACACAGACCTCTCTCCTCCTCCTAATACCCAGAGATCAGGACACAGACCTCTCTCCTCCTCCTAATACCCAGACATCGGGACACAGACCTCTCTCCTCCTCCTAATACCCAGAGATCAGGACACAGACCTCTCTCCTCCTCCTAATACCCAGAGATCAGGACACAGACCTCTCTCCTCCTCCTAATACCCAGAGATCAGGACACAGACCTCTCTCCTCCTAATACCCAGAGATCAGGACACAGACCTCTCTCCTCCTCCTAATACCCAGACATCGGGACACACACACGCACATGTTTAAAATGCATTTTATTGAGGACACAAACCTACTTACTTCTAAACCAAAGTTCTCTTTACTGGTATCAATGTAGTTCTGGCAATAATGTGGATCCAGGTATAACAGATCATTATCTGACAAAATAAGAATGATAAATGAGAAGAGTACAATGGCAATAAAGGAATAGCCCCATTACGTCAACGCTAACCTTGGTAGCCGATGAAATACAGCGAATGTTTGGGTTTTCCTCCTATAATGCCTAGGCAAGATGTCATCTGCAGGAACTCCTGAAAAAGAAAAACCGATCAGGATGGAGGCTCTGGGGCCTTGTTCACACAGTCACTATTGCTCAATGGTACTTTTATAAATCTTGTAGTTTAGTGGTCTTAACAAATGACCCAAGTTTCTCTCCACCTCTTCCTCCCTCTGGGTCACAGGTCCCATTACCTGAATACACTGCTTATATACTGGGTTGAAGTGCTCTCCACCGAGACGTACAGGTACGAGGATGATAACCGCCCTCCCAGCGCTGCTCATCCCCGGCGCACAATCCGATGCATCCAGCAACCGCTCCACATCTGCCCTGTACACTGAGCAGCATACACAGGTTACCAGTTCAGTCTAGTTCCCCCATATCACAACATGTACTGAGCCAACACTGCTCGTCTTACCTGTACAGTCCTGAGACACATAGACAGATAGCTCCGGGACTTCACATGCTGTTTCCAATGCTTTTCTGATGGACCAAAAATACAAGACACGTGAGGGCAGAGACAGCACCTGTGATGCCCTGCTGGGAACTGTGATGTCAATAACTGATGGCCTTCTGCTATTGGTCAGTTACAATGTGACGTCACCAAGGTCAACATTCTAAATTCTGTCACCACATCATATGTCAGATGGATTCTACACTAAATTACTTTTCAGGCAGCGATGCCGCATTTCAGGAATAGGTTTGAGATCTTCACCGATTTCCTGGTTAGGTATAAGGCAACGTAGTTAACACAAATGTATATGTTTATATCTACTGTATATTTTCTGACTTGGCTTTAAAACTGGGGATCTGCACCAGACGTATCTGGGATGCACCACCAAAAATGACAGATTTGGTGTATGGGAGACTAGAGTTCGATTCCTGGGACTGCTGTCCATGTGGACAACGTATGCCACACAGGATAGGGATTTATAGATCACTTGCTGGCGCTATACTTGTACCACATACCAAGTGCAACTCAAGTAATCAGCTCATGTGGACGAGCCCTGAAAGTCGCAATGACTGAGCACCTTGTGGTGTTGGTATAAGCACTGATCACATCTCATCCATAAAAGATCAAGTATTCTCCCACCTCTGTTATATGCACAAATATTTATATACCCTTGTAGTATGCAAGTGCAATCGAAAGGCTAAGTAGCAGAAATTGTTAGGATAAATGATGTAACGCGAGATCTATCCCCCACACATCACACCAGATCTGCTCTAGAACATATATCTCACCTCAAGATGTGAGCCACAATACTTGGGCCATACCAGTCTCCACCCTTTTTGCCCAGGCTTTCCCCTAATTTAACCATGTGGTGCAGACCAAAGGGGGCATCAGGATTGTCTGACAGCCAGCGCAGGATGTCCCTGTGGATCAGCTCTTGCGGTGAAAGATGTTGGCGTGGGAGGGACCTTGATTGACAGGGAGTTGAGGACTTGACCTGAAATGGATTCAAGTTGGATGGGGAAGATGACTGGAGGGATTCCATTTCAATTAAGTTTGATGCTTCCGGCCAGAACCAATCTGAGTGACCAAAATAAGAAGAGCAAGACAGATCAGAAGACTGTATGTCCCATAATTCCCTCCTGTGCTATAAAACTGACATAGGTATCCACACAGCAGAGACACTTTGGGCTAGATTTACTAAGCTGCGGGTTTGAAAAAGTGGGAATGTTGCCTATAGCAACCAATCAGATTCTAGCTTTCATTTATTTAGTGCTTTCTACAAAATGACATCTAGAATCTGATTGGTTGCTATAGGCAACATCCCCACTTTTTCAAACCCGCAGCTTAGTAATTCTAGCCCTTCATGCTCTACTCCATCTTATAGCAAACACCGTTTTCCATAATCAAATGGGTCACTATAATTGGAGTTGAACAACTAGACTTGGCAAGCAACTGGCAGTTCCAACGCATAAAAAAATATGGAAAAGATATCTTCTATTTGGTAAATAGCTGACCTGTCAATCACTGCTAAGAAGATGCTATATTCAACAGGAAAGTGAACCTGTTGCGTTTCACCTCCATCATCACCTCCCATGCATCCCTTCAAGATGCGCTCATCTCACCAATGGCATGCTAAGCCTGCCTCTATCACTCTAGTTCCGTCTCTAGGTCTTTAGCTTACCTATGGAGCTCTATGCCTCACGCCATCTTAATGTGGGCCATGCTCCATGGCTACACCTCATCTTTACAGCTCACTATCTCGCCCCATCAGCTTCTTACCTTAATCCCCTCACACCAGGAAGTCAGTCATGTTCATCAGAGTCTCCCCCAGTCTCTGACAGCCACACTGTTCCCCAGCATCTAAGGTTACAGACGCTCCTTCAGTTTCTAAGACTGCACCTTGTCCCTGGATCTCACCGATGTGTTGCATCAGATTTCCCCTTGGTCTCTAGGGTCCACCTCACTTCCATCATACTCCCCCTTCTCTAGAGTTCAGTTCCAACTCACTGCCATGTTCCTTTGCATTGTCCCAGTGCCTCAAACAATTGCAGGACGTGGTTGGAGAGGCATGAGAAAGTTGGTGTATATTTGCAGATAGAAAGGGACATACTGGTAAATGGCTTTCTAAAGCAGAGATGTAACACTGATGGCAGCAACATTTTTACCCCAAAACATAAGACATTCACCCCCGTGGTGGGAAGGGGCGATTCTGACCTCTGGTTAGAAGATGAACCAGCAGAGCCTGAGCCAGTAACATCTGAGCGCTCCTGATCATACAGCCCCATCCACAATCTGTAGTCAGCTGGGTCCCTTCCAGAGCCGGAAAATCCCGTCTGTACGTCAGCCAAACCCGAGACACGAAATCCTTCTGGAACTGTTCTATGTCAGCTGTCAACACAGGAGAAGAGCCGGACTAAGCAAAGAAATAAAAGGCTGAATTTCTCTCAGACATGACAGAGTCCCTCTTTACTTCAGCTAGATGAAAGCTACGAAATATATAATTTTTAAGTATGCATCGCTCTAGTGTACAGTCACTGTACGGTGGACCTTTCACCTACACAGAGCGGAGGCAGCCATTGTGTGCTTAAGTCACAAGAATATAGTGGATGAAACC
The DNA here is from genome assembly GCF_038048845.1 of Mixophyes fleayi. Taxonomy (NCBI): domain Eukaryota; kingdom Metazoa; phylum Chordata; class Amphibia; order Anura; family Limnodynastidae; genus Mixophyes; species Mixophyes fleayi. The sequence continues at coordinate 43,104,184 of NC_134405.1, forward strand.
ACTTGGAACCACTACCTCATGAATATTGTGTCTGGGTCAGGTGACTGGTTCCTAATAAATGGATAAGCTGCTTAGACACAACGTATGCCTCCATTTTATTAAGTCATGATGTCCACTTTAAATGTAGGTAGATAATTCCAGGGACAACACTGTAAACATTTTTTAATTTTTTTTTTAAATTAAAGGCCACCTAATATACGTGTAGGACTGTCGAGATTAAAACAATGGTATACACATATCTGCGGAACATTTGGTTAACATTATTTACCAGTAAAGCCAAGCCACGATTCTGTGGTTTTAATGAGAAATGTAAACAAAGGGAATGTACCACTGGAGTCCAGGGATGAGTATTTTAAGGTATTGCCCCAAATAGATCAGATGAATGAATGAAGGCATAGACACTGCCCTTCTACAAGGGGTAGAAGGGCAGAAGGACCTCACGGAAGAGACAAGGAGCTGGAGAGCAGAGTTAAGGTCTTGGAGAACAGGAGGCCCTGCTCGAAGGAGCGTACAATCTAGGGGCAGGGTAGGACGGACAGAAACGCAAGGGAAGGAGGAGGAAAGGGGGAGAACGGAGAGGGGGGGGGGGGGGGGGAAGAGGGGGACAGGAAGGAGGGCAGGAGTGGGTGGGGGGTAGGTGGGAGACTGGAAGAAGGGCAGTTTAGTGGGGGACTGGAAGGCTTTAAGGAAGAGGTGGGTTTTTAAGGCCCGTTTGAAGCTGGACAAGTTGGGGGATGTTCTGATGGAGCGGGGGAGCTGGTTCCAGTGGAGGGGGGCCACGCGGGAGCAATCTTGGATGCGAGCGTGGGAGGAGGTAACCAGGGGGGAAGAGAGGCGACGGTCATTGACCGAACGCAGAGGGCGAGATGATATAAACACGAATCCTACATAAGATATATTTTGGCTTAAATGTGGAAGCGGCCCAATAAAGAAATCAGCCAAGCTGCGATTCCATTGTCTATAGCACAAACAGGTGTAGCTGGCAATGTAAATAGCTTATCTGGAAACTGCCCCCCACCAAGACACAGAGGTAGCCTCTAGTGGAGAGGACGGTGCACTGCAAGAACGGATTTTTACAATAACTTCTAAATGTTGGGATTACCCTCTTTTAATTTGCAGTTCAAACTCTACAACAGATAAACCACACCACCTAGCGATGGTTCTCACCTTCACGCCCGCACTGATAGGGTTTGCCCAACAAATATAAGGGTGATGCTCTGTTGAAATTTGTCTTCACCTTTATTGTCCAGCCTGTCAAACAAAACACTAGGTCAGAGGACATGGCACACTCCTAATTCATATCTCCCAGCCAGTAATATGATCTTTTACAAACACTTAGAATTTGTTTTGCTGCATTGACTAAAGACAGGTTGACGTTATAAGCATCTCTCCACTAAGAGAGAACTGCTGTAACAAATGCAGCATCAATGGTTCACCAAAGCACAAGACTAGCAGTGCCTGTCTGCCTGCCTAGTAACACTGAAGTGGGTAAAATATCACTACCCAAAATAAAATAAATACCATTAACTGTTAACTCTATAGGATAGCCAAGCATTTTGAGCATATTATTATTATTCGTTAATACATATGTATTATATAGCTAACCTGAAATTTGTCTGTATTGTCCGACTTAATCTAGAATAGATCACATTTTGGGGTATCAAACCACCTGAAAAGGAAATGTGGAGTTGTTGCCCATAGCAACCAATACAATTCTAGCTATAATTTATCTAGTACATTCTAGAGAATGATACCTAGAATCTGATTGGTTGCTATGAGCAACACCGCCACTTCTCATTTTTAGAAGGTTTGATACATTTACCCTAAATTGTGATCTATTGCTGATGATTTTCTGCATTTGTGACAGACACACACACACACACACACACACACACAATGAGCAAGTTCCTGGAGGCACTATGAGGAGCTCTGCTAAACAATATAATGAAGAAAGGAATGCCGGGAGCAGTGTGAGGATAAATGTGTAACCCTTCCGTAGAATAGACCAATTCTAAATAAAATTAAATAATAAAAACACTCTGTAAATGTTAAAAATCCCACCTCCGTGATTGCTGCCCATGATCACATAGTCCTCTTTTTCTTACCATACTTGACATTGTTCCATGCAGTCTGTAGCTTGCTCTTCAATTTATCCACCTCATCTATCTCCCCATCTCGGCTTGCTCCTTGGTAACCCATCTTAGGCTGATCAGGGCTTTCGCTCAGGCTCCTGAGGGCGTTTGCCCGTCGTCGACCCTGGGGGCTGCCATACTGAGTGCCCGCTGGAGAAACGGAATTCATTTATCCGCTCTGGCTTCCCAAAGAGGGGGACAGCATGACCGAAGTCACTCTGGGGAGAAGAAGAGTCCATCAATAAGATATATTCTGTCGCCATTCGGTTTGGACATATCTTACGGCAGCACAGCAGCTTTATTGGAGACATATTTATATCTGTATTACGCCCTGACATAGTGCACTCTGTGTATTACTGCATGTTTTTTCGGCTTATAATCATCTCTATGAGGCATCCGGCCTATCATTTAGGAGAGTTTCCTTATGACACTTGTAGAAGGAGGACAGTCTTGAAATTTTGTTTCATCTTACTTTAAAAGGGCTGTAAACTCAAAGGATGGTATTTCCCAATTGTGCTTAGCACAATAGTATATGCTAGATATGGTTTTATAGGTTATCCTTTTGTTCAGACTATGAGCATACAAAATAGGATTGTATCTCCTACCTCTGCCTACTCTCTGCAAGGTTTTTGGTCCCTTTTAAGAGCTGGTCACACGTAAATGACTTTATATCCCTCTCTCAATGTTACATTTGTACCTTGGCACTAGGCCACACCCACAAGGAACTGTAATCTGATATATTGTGATTAGACTGACAAGAGAGGACACAGATTGACAATGGGGTTAACCTGCAGACACAAGTAGCTGGGCCCTTAAACAAAAGAAGATTTGGAATCCTCCATGAGACACACAGTTTATGTACCCAGGAAGGCTTACTTACCAACTAAGAAAACAGGAAGCAGAATATCCATCCCCAAGGAGGGGTATCTGCATCCGCCATTGGACTCAGAGAAATAAATTTAATGGTAAGAACAAAGTACCATTTTCTACTGCACCCATCTGGCAGACACAGAAAGACCATGGGGATGTCCCAAAGGATCCTGTTACGGGAGGGAGAAGGGGAGGTCCTTATGGAAACCATTGCCTTCTGCACCTTCCCTCCAAAGCTCACTTCCACAGAACAGACAACATGCACGTTTCCATGCCCAAGAGGAGCCATCTACACCGCTGGAACGGCCTATCCTGAAAAAGAGCAGACCGTCCTGAATTGGCTTCATATAACCATCTCTAGATGGATGGAGCCTCTCCTTACCCCCTGATCACGAAACTGGACCAGGAGCAAGTCAGAGTACCTGCAGGATGATTAGGTAAATTTGCAAGACCTTTAACACATCACCTAGGAATACATCCTACAGGTCACCAAGGTCTGATGTGTATGTAACATAACCATATCTTTGTGCAAACAGGACATAGGGATGTGCTTCCAGCTCTGCCACACTAAACAAATATCTAAAGTTCTGAGAGAGGATTGAACAGTTCCACCCGAAAAGCAGACAGGATCAAACGAAAGTCCCACTGGTGAACAGGGTGCTGGACCAAATGGTAGGTCTTCACTTTCTCAATAAAGACCAGCAGAGCAGGAATCTGGACCTACAGAGAGCTAAGGGGCAGGTCTCTATCCCGCAGCCCTGTCACTTCCCAGAATGGGTAAGCTGTGAATTCCCTATGGGAATTAAACCATGTCTTTACTGTGGAGATATATATTATATATATATATATATATATATATATATATGAAAGAAAGAAAGAGAGAGAGAGACCTATGTTGTAGTATACAAACTTGCACACAGTATTGGTTTAAATCTGGTTGGGTTTTTTTTTTTACATTAACTTGACCATGGCTACTGTTATTTTGCTAGTGTCTTACCAACATTCATGGCGTAAAAGTGGCCTTATTTCACACAAGCTTGCGCACTGACTGCAAGCAAACTGAGTAATGACAAAGGGATCATTGATCCCAATGGTGACAGGGTTTTCCCATTCAAACCATAACATGCACCTGTCTTTTAAGAGAGTGACTGTTTAGAGGGGCAGACAGGTAGTCACAGAACTAATGGTGGTTATGTGGTAATTTCTGTTACCAAAGCAAAAAAGACATGATGACAACCATAGCATATAAAGGAAGGAGTTGTCTGGTCACTAAGTGTATCGGGGGAAATAACTACATTTATGTTATATCCTAATCACCAATGTACTGACACATATCACAAACACCCCTGAAAAAAAAATTCAATTATATATATATATATATTCAAGACTCATAGAAGTAGTCTTACTGCCCAGGCCCAGTACTCTCACCTCATCTCTCCCAGCAGGAAGCCATCAGGAAGTCAGATACCACACTCAGCCAGCAGAACTTCCGCCCTTCAACCCCAATATCGAGCAGACGCACCCTAAGGACACTTCCTGGATACCAGTGACGTCAGAAAGGCTCTTGTCAAAGCATCCCTGAGCCTGGTTGGCATCTTATCCTCCCTGACTCAGTGCGTTCATTGGGAGCCATATTGTGATTGGTAAAAAAAAAAAATATTGAATAGCTTTATTTGCGACTTATAGTTGTGACAAACGAACACCGCACAGCCAGTGTTCCAATTTAAAACCGTGGACACTATAGCACCTTTATAAATAGAATACTTGTGACACAGGATTTTCCATTACGTTCTTCAAATGACGGGCAGATAGATAAAATAACCACGGAGATTTGGCTTCGAATGTTTATTGATCAATGTAATGTTTGTTCATAGTACTCACATTCAGAGACAACCTTACATCATCTGTGCTTATAGTGAATGTAATGAACGGCTTCATCAAACATGAATGTTTGTGGCTGCGTTATTAGCATATTTACTCCCGTGAGCCTCAGCGGCAACATAAAATGATGCAGTATCTCTCCATGAGCTCAATCAGTACAGCTAGGAGTCTGGTCCTCCCTGAATTCATGCTATGTTAGCTTTGCGCAGTGGCAGTATCATAGCCAATGAGGTTTATCCGAGGCGTGATTATTGCTTATTGAAAACTTTTCCCAATACCCCGCCATGATGACTTGAAATATAGTCAGCATTGGCAATTTTTGACAGTCTCCCAGGAGACTGAATAAGACGTTGAATAATAGATGTGATTGGTTTTAATTTCAATATCCTGAGAAGTAGAGTTTGTATTAAAAATAAATGCGGTAAACATATGTATAACAATGATTTACTATCGAATACATGGTTGTCTATCACAGGTGTGTTCAATGAAATTTGGTTACCAAGCCGTCTCAATTGAAGACATGACATACAAACTATACATCAATTTTTCAGCTTCCAGCGCAGAAAACCATAATGATTGCAAGAATATTGATAATATAAACCTCTTCTCCTTCTGTACATTTTCTTCAGTAGATGTTATTACTATCTCCTCTCCACACTCACATGTTACATACCAGCTGCTGCTGCTGGCAGAAGTGGTTCCACAGACCACAGGTGCATCACACAGGCTCTTCAAAATATTTAATCTCACCCAGTCGCATGCATGCAGATGTACAATTACAGGTCCTCAGGATCTGCTCTGCCATGCAGTCTTCAACCTCCATACCAGCCGCACTCCTAATTAGCCGTGAAGCACCGTGCAGCGAATCCCCCCTCAAGGTATGGGGGTATTTCTAAGGGGGTCAGTCTGTGGGGTCTCAGACTCTTACTGTCTCTTTCCCTTGTAGTGCCATCCTGTGTCTGCTGTGGTGGTATTTCTGGGTTACCCTTGAAGGTGAGGATCCCCCTGCTTTATTAAACTGTTTGGCATCTTAGATTAGAGGAGAAGAGAACCCCAGTAATTATGTCTGGATCGTGGCAGCCCTTTTCCATGTATTGGGGTCATCCCAGGCTTTGGGGAACACCGCTCTGGTGCCTCCTGTTAGTTGGGGTCTGAAGACACCCCCTAATGGGGTCAAACACATGGTAGGTGTGACATCTTCCATGCATCCCCCTTTTACTATAGTAGTCTTGTACTCCTGGAGGCTTTGACTTTCTAGTGGAGTCTCCAATACATGGCCCCGTGGAACCCGACGCACATACACCCCTCTGTCGGGGACCCAGTACCAAACACATACGTCCCCAGGTCCTGGCTTAACAATGGCTATTCTCTACTAAGTTGTGTGAGAAGCAGAGTTTTTATAGACTGAGGCCCCCTATGTGAGCTAGCTAAAGCCAGCACTGGTGCTTTTGCGCTGCTGAACTTTGCCCAGTGGCGGTGATGGAGTTGCCCATATCACTGGCTCCTTGCTGTAATGTGGCCCTAGCCTCATTACACTAAGACATTCCCCCTGGGGGCCTCGCTCACTTGCCTAACACTATGCATTACACTGCTCCAATGATCGGTGGATATATCCACTGGTCAAAGCTGTTCCTTATCTGTACATCAAGACCCTCAAATCGGGACAGCTGGGACGTATGTGTTGAACATGAATGCATTTGACACATGGCGTTTAACAAGTGCTTGTACTTGTGGTCAGGAACACAAAAAAAATCAATTAGGCAGTGGTTCCTGACAGCACAGGGAGTCTCAATGTCAGCTTGTAAAACCATGTAGTGCGATACCAGTGGGTACACTTTTGGGGCTTGCAAGGACTCATCTGCTGTATGTGTCTGTCTTTAAGTTTTTGGACCTATATGTGATTTTTGCCCCCATTATATACTCTGTTTTCCTTCTCAGCAGGGGCGCACGCAGGGGGGGTTTCTGGGTCTCCAGAAACCCCTCCCCTCAAGACGTGCCCCTACATAGCGGCGCTGTACTATACAGCAGCCATGACGCTGTCAAAGAAGCGTCCGCGGTGGACGCTTCTTTGACAGCGCCGCGGCTGCTGTATAGTACAGTGCTGCCTAAACGGAGCTTCTGCACAGCAGCTCTCTGTTTTTTTTCTTTGTTGTTTTTTTTTTAATCCTCCCTGCAACCCTGCTCAGTAAGGTTTGAATAGCACAATGTATGATGAATATATTATATATCGTACTAAATGTCATGTATAGTGTTAGAATGTACACATAATTTATATGTATTTCAGCTGCTCTGTGACACAGTGTATGTTTGACCGTCTGTTGACATTAATCAGTGTGTATATATATATATATATATATATTATGTAAATAAAGTGTATTTTTACTAAAAATTCTATGTTTATCAGATTAATATCTGAAACTGTGTGGAGTTTGTATGTTCTCCCTGTGTTTGCGTGGGTTTCCTCCGGGTGCTCCCGTTTCCTCCCACACTCACAAAACATACTGGTAGGTTCATTGGCTGCCATCAAAATTGACCCTAGTCTCTCCCTCTCTGTCTGTCTGTGTCTGTGTGTGAGTGTGTCTATATTATGGAATTTAGACTGTAAGCCCTAATGGGGCAGGGACTGATGTGTAGTAACATGATAACATAACTTATTCAGTATCAACTTCATTTTACACTTTGGTTATAAAATGTAGGAAATTCTTGCCTAAGGGGGTCTGAAGACTTTTGCTCCTTTAGGAACCTTCTGGTCTTGGGGATCGAGGACAGAGAAGCCCTTCCTCTTTTGAGGAGAGCCTGAAGGTACTGCACCCTTTTGCACTTTGTTTTTTGCACTTGAAACAGGAAAGCACCAATCCCAGGCTTTCAATAAAAATTGAAAAAAAAAAACAAACAACAGGATCCAATAAGAGTATTAAAACCTGACATTTCAAAGCAGAGCCTGTCAGTTAACAGCACTCTTCAAGCCCTTGTATAAATCCAGACAGTCAATTCCTGCAGATCAAGTCAGCAACAATGTTGCTGACTGAAAGTGATGCAAGACAAAGAAGCACCTTTCTCTTAACACAGCAACCTACTGCAAAGGTGGTGGACATATGTCAGTATATGCTCCAAACTGTACTTGTCTGGTTTCAATTTATGTGTTTACAGCTACTGTTTAAAGGCTTTGGATTAATATTAAGTGCCATAGATTTTTCTCATGTATGCTTTCTACATGGAGATTATATATATATATATATATATATATATATATATATATATATATATATATATATATACATACACACACACACATATATACACACGCACACATATTTACACTTAATATTATTATATTTAACCTTGTGTTTGGGTGCTGGTCTAGTCTGGGTTGCAGGGGCGGGCTGGCCCGGTACAGTTTTGGGCCAGGCTGCCTATGTCTGGGTAGTTCAGGCTGGAGCCAATGGCCTTGAGGCAGGCACAGGATGCAACTCGGCTCTTCAGATTGTGTATGTCACATATGTAGTTGTTCTGGAGAATCCTCTACCTGCCTCACTGCTGTCTATTGTGACCATAACCTGTGCAGCCAAACAGTTACTGGATATACTGTCATACCCAGTAGACAGCTGCTAGCAATCCGGTTGGTGGATGGAGCTGGCAATTCACCAGAATGTTTGAAGTTCCCCACACAATGATTGGTGGATGGATTTAACCATCCACCAATCAGAGTGCAGGAAGCTGGCTACAGTGTATGACAGCATCCAATCAGAGCCATAATTGTTCTGATGTGCGCAGGGACACAGTGTTGGACCATGGGAGGTGGATTTTATCCATTTGGTTCACCACCAAAGATCTGGGGATTGATTTTGTCTCCAACAGAGATTGAGGGGAGGTGTCTTCATTATAAATCAATCAGTCTGAGGTCTGAAGAGTAAAGACACCGTGGGCATGGGATCTGTGTACACCCGAGATATGGGGAGCCTGCATTGAAAAGCCAACAATGATTTAGGGACCCTACTTTGTAAAACCAGAGGTTTGAGGGTTTGTATTTTATAGTTGCCATCAGAATAGGGCTGTCATTAAACAGTAGCCACAAATATGCATTGTGTTTTTACAAGTGGTCATGAGAATGCTCTCTGTATTGTGTCAAGTGCACTAGAATGCTCAGTATTTTAATAGCGATAACTAGAATGTTGTCTGTATTGTATACTGTTTATTTAGATGCTCTCTGTATTGTGTACCTGTCATTATGATGTATATCATGTATTGTATATGTCACTAGAAGCTCAATACACAGCTCTCTGCATTGTATATATTGAACACTAGAAAGCACACTGCAATATATACTAGTCAACAGAAAGCTCATTACATTCTATATCGATCACTAGGATGCTCTCTACATCAGTCAGTTGGATGTTGTCTGTATGCACCAATCAGCCCCAACATTAAAACCACTGAGAAGTGAAGTGAATAACATAATGTATCTTGTTATAATGGGGTGGGATATATTAGGCAACAATAGTCAGATCTTGAGGTTGATGTGTTGGAAGCAGGTAAAATGGGCAAGCGTAAGGATCTGAGCAAGATTGACAAGGGCCAAATTGTAGTGGGTGGGCGACTGGGACAGACCATCTCCAAAACTTGTGGGGTGTTCCCAGTATGCAGTGGTTAGTAGCTACCAAAAGTAGGCCAATAAAGAAAAACCTGTGAAACGGAGACTGGGTCATGGGCACCCAAGGTTCACCCTAGCCTCATTGAAGCACGTGGGGAGTAAACGCTAGCCCATCTGGTCCAATCCCACAGAGGAGCTACTGTAGCACAAATTGCTGAAAAATATTATGCTGGCGATGATAGAAAGGTGTCAGAACACACAGTGTATCACAGCTTGCAGCGTGTGGTGCTGCGTACCCGCAAACCAGTCAGAGTGTCCATGCTGATCCCTGTCCACTGCCAAAAGCACATACAATTAGCAAGTGAACTCCAGAACTAGACCATAGAGCAATGAAAGAAAGTGACCTGGTCTGATCAATGACATTTTCTATTACATAAAGTGGACAGCTGGGTGCGAGTGCATAGTTTACCTGGGGAAGAGATGGCACCTGGATGCACTTTGGAGGCAGTGTGATGCTCTAGGAAGTGTTCTGAAGGAAAACCTTGGGTTCTAGCATTCGTCTGGATGTGACTTTGACACGTACCACCTACCTAAACGTTGTTGCAGACCAAGTACATCCCTTCATGGCAATGGTATTCCCTGATGGCAAAAAAAGCGAGCCATGAAGGCCCCACCTCACAACTTACAGGACTTAATGGATCTGCTGCTAACGTCTTGGTCCCAGATACCACAGGACACCTTCAGAGGTCTTGTTGATTCCATTCCTCAACAGGTCAGAGCTGTATTGGCAGCAGGAGGGGGACATACACAATATTAGGCAGATGGTTTTAATGTTGACCCCGCACATCAGGGAGCCAGCTGGTATAAAGAACCAGGGGAGTGTATATGGAGAGTGCAGGGAATGTATGGAGTTTATGCTGAGCAGATGAATACCATTGTTTGTATTAATAAGGAGTGTACAGTGTAAAAAGCATTGTGCAAGGGTCATAAGTGCAAAGCTGAGTGAATGTATTAGATTACATTGATTTTAACAAAAAGTACATATAGGACAGACTTGATTACACACAAAATAAGAAAGGAACAATGTAATAAGAAATTAAAAAACCAATAAAATAAAAATAAAAAATGCCCCAATATAATAAGAAATAAAAAATTTAAATGAATAAAATAAAAATAAGAATCACGCTAATGTAGCACATTCCAGATACAAGTCATACCTGTCCGGCCTTAGTTGCTTCAGTCAGCTAGTCCAGCATTGATCACCCTGCCCACACCATCCATGCCTTCTTTTAAAGTCTGTGACTCCTCCCACGTCCCTTCTAGCTACTTCCTAGATCCAAGCCTTAATGATCACAGATTGTGTTCTGCTTCTCATAGACAGCCTGCTAATGACTGCTGATTGCAGCCTAACCCTCTCTCTCAGTGCCATGTGGTAAGCCTGTAAGCTGTATTACTATATCTATATCATGTATATACACAACATCCAGGGTACTCCAGCACAAAGGAGTAACTAATATTATTATTCTTGCATTTATTAAGTTCTTTTTTAAATTCTGCCTTATCTCCCTGCCTCCATATACCTACACAATAATATAGTACACCTTGTGCTAACGTCACACACAGTACCAGAGCCTGCTCAATGCACGGTCTGGCATCATGTCATAACATCTGTCCTCAGTGTAGGAGGCCATTTTCTTGTAGCACACCTGTTCCTGGTAAATACCTCAGTGTAAATAAAGCAATATTCTGTATACAGTATAGATCTAGAGCTGAAACTCACTCTAATATTCTCTGTGTAGAACAAAAGCCACTTATCTCCAGGAACCCCTTAAGAGAAGAATAAGTAATGACTTCCATCTGTGTGCTAGTGAATGGATAACATTTTCTTGTAGTGAAGATTTTGTTCCTGCAAGATAAATATGTCACTGAATCTCATTGTTAAATCCAAACCTCTCAACTATAACAATTTAGTCAGGACAGTTCGGATGTGAGGGCTTTTCCAAAAGATTGGAAAGTTGTTTGTCCCGCTCACCGCTGCTCTGCCTAGCGGTACAGTGGGGTAAACGGGTGCTGCACGCACCTGGCACTGGTGTGTGCAGTAACGGATGAGTGCTTTGATGGGGTAAGGTCGTGGGGTCTAGAGCTTCAGAAATGAAATTTGCCTTGGCCTTGTGGCTTTACTCACTCACTACTAATATATTTATTACACCAACCTGTTTTGTCACTGCACTTTTATTTTTGTGTTGTTTTCACTAGAATGGAAAGGGTGCAGTAGGTCCTTCTGGACTCTGCATTCCCCAATTTTTTGATTGAAAAAGTATCTTTATTTGAATAAAAGTAAAAAAAACACACGATTCATTACATTCAGCTGTACACTACACATCAAGTACTGCATTAACCGTACAAAACTTAAACAACATAACATTCAAACAAACAATGGATGGGACGGGAAGGTAGATGAGAGGGTAAGGGTGGGGCTCACAAGCCCGAAGCTTTATTGAGAGACAGACACAAATATAAGGAAGGGTGCATAAATTAAGGCATGAAATTTAGCATAACTTCAAACAGTGATGGGGGATGAGTTGGAGGAGGTAGAGGAGGAGGAGATACAATCCCAAAGCTTTATTGAATAAACAGACACATGGGGGGAGGAGAAGAGGGAGAAAACAATCAATCATCTTCCTCTTTCTCAGGACTGTCTATGGTGTTATAGTCTCTTAGTAGGCTGTGGATCAGCCTGCGACAGTCCTGGATGGTCATCTTCTCCCTTTTCAAAATGAGGAAATTCCTTGCAAGCCATATAGCGTCCTTAAAGCAGTTTATAAGGCTCCTGGATTGCCCCAATAGTGTGGGTCCCAGGAAATAATCTGTAAAATAACGAATGGTATGAAAGGCAAGTCCTGGGCACACTGTCCTTAAGTTCGTGTTCCAAGGCATCCAACAGTGCCTGTGCAGTGGGGCAGTCCCAAAAAACATGCTGTGCTGTTTCCCTTCTGATTACACAGAAGGGGCAGTGAACATATCTGCACAGGTTCCGGGAGTGCATGAATGTCCTGAGAGGCAGATAGCCATCCATGCAGGGTCTTTGGGCCTGAGTCATTAAGGGACGCATACTGCGCGCAGCGCACATACGTGCATTGATGCACGTATATCGTGGCTGCGAACGGCCAAAGTCATCAAGACGCGTATTGTCACATACACAGCTTAATGACTTGTGGTGTAAATGTTCCTATCGTTTAACTAAACAATTTTTGTGTAGAAACTAAAACAATCTGAAACATGGAACATTGCCAAAGTCAATAAAAAAAAATTAAGATTTCTTTAAGATATTTGTTGTTTTTTTTACTTTTTTTGGCTTTTGTTTATATTTTTTATATATTTTTTTCTTCTTTTTTAATTTCTCTCAGCAGCCTCTAGCTGTGTGGTTTGGCAGGACCCATCAACTCCTCATCAGCTGCAAAAAAACGAAAGACAACAATTTAGTTAATGCACTCTTAATACATTCATGTGGTAAAATGCTAGGTCTAGGTTCCTGTACATATGCATTTTTCAAGCTCGGTATAGTGCAGAAATGGATGTTACCCAAAAACTGGCCCCATTTCTTTAATTCTGATGAATGTAGGAGTAATTATTATTATTAAAATAAGGGTCCGCAGCGCCGTACATTACATATACAGAAAACAGAACCAAGACACAACATAATACACAAATATATACAAACACAAGTGACAGGGTAAAGCAAATCAGATTATATCTGACAGACAGTGAAAGGGATAGTAGAAATCAGCAAGAAGTAGGCCGAAGCTTAAGAAAACAGGGAAAACAGGGCTAGGGAAGCAGGCTAAGAGGTACAGAGGGTGATGGAATAGTAGAAGGAGCACACAAGGAAAGAAGGCCCTGCTCATGAGAGCTTACATCCTAAAGGGAAGGGGAGGACACAAGTAATACGAAGTATATAGTATAATTGTGTGTTGCTTTTTTTTATACATTTACTTCCTTGCAAATGTTGGCAAGCAGAGTCTCACCCTCTAGGGTGCATTTTTAAGCCAGCCAGCTGTGCACAAGACAAGAAGTTGGGAGGGAGGGGGGGGGGGGGACAGTTTCCCCATTGGGGGAACTTAGGATGGCCTGTACTGTGAATGGGCAGGGAAAACTGTTTCCCATGTCCTACGTCTATCTCGTAAAAAAAAATAAAAAAATTCCAAACTCAACTATATGAAAATGACCATGTACTTACTTTCTTCCACCAGCACCTGTGGCTGCTGAGAGGGGGGTTCAGGCTAGCTCTGGAAGAGTAGTGGTGAAGTGGTGGGGTCATCACCAACCGCCAACTCCTCCTCCACCAGCGACTCCTCCGCCACCGCTGACTCCTCCTGTGGCTCCTCTCTTTCACCTGCCACCTCCTGTGTGACCACCTCTTGATCATTGCGGCGGTGGTGTCGGGAGCTGCGTTGGCGTCCTGTTGGAGAGCATGATGTGTTATCTTACTTTTAATTTTTTATTTTCTTCAACATACACAAACCTGCAGCTAATGGTAGCTTTCAATGGTAAATGCCAGTCATGTCAAGTAAATGAAATGGGTAACGTTTGAAACAAAATGACCATAATAAGAAGTAGAAAGTAGAAGAATTATTCCTTCTCCTTCTATGCTATGTCAGGTTGCAGACCTAGGCCCATGTTACTTACCTCAAAATGGAGCAGGGTTATCCTGTGCTGATTTACACAAATGTCAATGGCAAACTAAAGAAAAGATAGAAAAAATTAAAAAACTAGTAAACAGCCCCAAACAAGGAAACTATTACATGAAACAAAGTATTACACCCAAAATAATACATAAGTTAGAGGGAAAGCCCCCCAAAAAATAATAAAATGATAAACAATAGGCTAGCAGTAAACAGACACTTTCAAAATAAATCAACCAAATAAACCCTAGTAATATCTTAAAATATATCATGCAAACATACCAGTAAATCAGTCAGCAGTGACCAGGGCACATGTTGTACTCAGAGCTTTATAGCAGTGTTTAATTTGCTTAGAGTATGCAGGCGAGAGTCAGCATACGTCATGATCACATGGCGATCCTGAGGCCAATTTCTGTGTGTTAGTGGTTCAGCAATGCTAGATAAACTAGACACCGAGCAGGTGCATAGAATACGCCACCAAACACGCGATTGCATGCGTTCGCACAAGTCTGCCTTTGACGTGGTTAGACGGGAACGCCCCCATTGTGAATTGACTACGGCACCACGCCCCAGTACCACCCTGTTCACGCCCAAAAGTCGTAGGTCGTCGCAAATGCCAATTGCGTTCGCACCCGTACACCTTTCACGTTCGGAAAAGTGTAAGCTCGGCTACTGAGCATGCGTACAACACTTTTGTGTAAGGTACGCGCTGAAAAGGGACATACGTCCCTTAATGACTCAGGCCCTTTGTGTCTATTAGTCGGCCTCTTAGAGGCCACATTCTCCCACGTGTTTAGCTGTATACTCCACTTTGCAGCGCTGCAAAGTGGGAGATATTTTATATGCTGGACAATTAGTTGAGAGGATTGTAAAATGTGCGACCTTTTATTTTCTGACGGGAGAAGTTGGCAGTTCCAGTTAGAGAAAATAAATAGAACAAAAGTGAGTGTTAACTTGGAGTGAGTGGAGGAATGAAGGGGCAATGTGGAGAAATGTTTGTGTTACAGTAATGTTGATTTCTCAGAATAACTTCTGTCCCCCTCCTGCCTATGACCTGTGTATGCTAATTGCTTGATCTGACTTCCAAGACAAGCATCAGGCAGCACTATACGCTCTCTCAGCTTCCTCCATACCTTGCCAGCGCTAGTAAGGCAGCTGATCTGTGAAGTATCCAGTAGGCCAGCCTGGGATTATAGAACAGTCTGAAGCTCAACTAAAGATTTTTTCAGTTTTAATGAAGCTCGAGGTGCGTGCTCCAATCACCCAGTGCCGTGCAAAAACAGTGCTGGGGGCTTGGGACTTTAGACCCTTCCCAAAAAGGAAAGGGCCCCGTTGCTTCCTATCCCCCAAAACCAAAAGGCCCCTTAGGAGAAGATTCTTCAGACACCTCTTCGCTGAAGCTAGGGAGTGCCCCTTTACATCCCTGACTCCCGGAGCCAAAAGGCCCCCCCCCCCCTTTACCCCAGGGTCAGCCAAAGCTTTCCCCGGTGGACTAGTTCTTCAACTCTCCCCATAAGGAGAGAGTCTCAGATGACTGAGGGAGAGGGGTTCCCGTTAGGGTCAAACCCAAACCCAAAAACGTGCAAACAAAAATCAAACCAACTGAAATCCGTGCATAAAAAAGTGCTAAATGTGCATATTCAATAAATTAAAAATAAAAAAGTGCCCACAAGGGTGTAAATTTTTTTCTGGCCCAGCCATAAGGCTGGGACCAAGAAAGTAAATAGTGGTGCAGGGTTCGCTCTCAGTGTATTGTGCTCTGTGCCTTACTCTCTACACGTGATTGTGGGGCCACCACCACCCGTGCATTTTCAGGTCACCTCCAGGCCCTGTCCCCCGGAGGCACAGACACCCCGAGCCGCCAAGTCACCACCTGCCTTCTGGCATCAGACCAAGGAGCCCCATCCCTTCCAGGGCGTTCGGTCACGGCTTCTAGGACAGGAACTACACTTGATCTTACCCAAAAGGCAGAGAAGCGACTCAAGTTTTTCCATTAGTTTACTTAATGCACTAAATAGCAGTTTCCTTAGCTGGTGACAGGTTCTCTTTAATTTTGAGGGGCTTGGTATTGACTTGAGAGTGGCTTAATATTTGGAGAGATATAAAAACATTTGGTGCAGGTTTAATATTAAATGTAAGTATTTATTATTCTAAAATTAAAAATGTAGCAAACAAAACTGTGGAGGAAAAATATTTTGTCCACAATGTCTTCTAAATATGCTGAAACCAAAATGTTGATCTAAATGAAAAGAAAAAGAAAAGATCTATAGAAATGCCACCTAGTGGCTGGACACACTCTTTACGTCAGACAGGCAATTTCAACACATTTACACTTTGAACCAAAACCAAAAAGTTAAATAATGAAACTGTATGTTAACAAATACGTAATGATTTAATGACTGAAGTGGTCAACTACCAACAGGTGATTTATACCTTGAGGTACATGCTCAGAGCCCGGATAGCTCAGTCGGTAGAGCATCAGACTTTTAATCTGAGGGTCCAGGGTTCAAGTCCCTGTTCGGGCGGATGTTTTTGTTCATAGAAAAAAAACACCTGTCTCTATTAAGTTAAATGAATGTTGGGTATTTTCTTTCATACATAGAATTTTTAGATGATTTTATTACAAGGATAATTTTCTAGAAGAACAATAGATCAGCTTCTGGGGATCACGGGGGAAGGGGACCTCCCGACAGCACCGATCCCAGGCATTCAATAAAAAAAAAGTTACTTGAAAAGTAAAAATAATATAACAACTTCCCGTGGGGGAGGGGTATCTGGAATGGCCGCTTTTTAGACCGCCTCCATGCAGCTACTTGTTATCTATTAACATTAGTGGACCGGCACACTAATAAAACAATATCTGACTCATCTCAAGCCGAGGAGTGTGAGGACATGCTTGAGGTCCATATAACATCACGGAGCTCATCTGTTTCATTTCCCCAAAGTCTGGCTCTGTGTGAGAGCCACGCCGGTTTTCCCGCCACTCGGCAAAGACAACTTCACAGGCTGAAGTGAAAGCCCTTGCCTATTCGAACATCATCTAAGTGGAGAAGAATACTATGACCACCTAAAGCAAATCGAGTCGGAGTGAAAGCCAAACTAATCCCTTTAATTTCTCCAGCAGAGAATAGCGCCGACCCGACAGAGAGTCGCCGCGAAGCTGAAAGTGCTGACACTTACCTGGTAACCTTATCGGAAGGTCCTGTCCCTGCGGAGGACTGCGGGAGGTGGGTGTGAGAGGAGCGCCCAACGAGACTCCTGGTGCTTGAAGAGAGCTGAAGCACGGAATCACCTTGAACGGCGGACTGTGGAGCGAAGAGCTGCTTCTTGCAGTGGGTGCAACAGATATTGCGGAGGCTTCGCTTGCTCTTAGCTGCACACCGGAATCGAGTAGAGGTGAGTGGAGAATAGAGCCCGAGTCGCGCCTGGATTGTGCCCGGTATCGTGGATGCAGGGAACTGCCGTTCACCGGTCGGCTACCTCTCTTTCTCATCCCTTCTTCCCTTCTCCCCCTTCCTCGACTCCGTCTCCGTTTCTCCCATCTCTCCGTCTCATCCATGTGTCTGTCTGTCTCCCCCCCCCTTTAGATTGTTCGCTCCTTTGAGCAGGGCTCTCCTACCTTCTGTTTCCATCACTTTTAACTGCGCTCTCCAGCTGCTCAGCTCACCTCCTCTCAGTCCCTCTGCCCTCTGTCTCCTCTCGCTTCTCTCCGCTCCCCTCAGTGACTCTCAACCTGTCATCCGTGCCCACCCTCTTGGGCCATAGTTACCTGCCTATACTCACTTTTCCCCTCCCTCCCTCTCTTTCATGCTGTGCCTGAGCCCCCAGAGTTATAGTGCTTACTGTTACTTGTACTGTGCTTTTTCACCTTGTACTGTGCCATTGTTTGTCCTTGTACGGCGCTACGGATACTTTGTGGCCCCCTATAAATAAAAATTAATAATAATAATAATAATAATACCCTGCTGCAGGAGGTCTTGGTATTTAATATCTTTCAGCGCATCGAGCTTCCAGGGAGGCAAATGCACAGAACAAGCTAGAAGCACTGGACACCTCTACATCTTCCTCTTACACCTCTGCTGGCAAACCTTCTACAATTGGCCTCATACGCCTTTCTACAAGATTCTCTTGAGACTCTCTATTCAGCCGTAATGAAGTAGGTTTATAATCGTAATAAGTTTTATTACGTTTTTTCCCTTTCTTTTTTTTTTATCTGATACACTGACAAATTTTGACTAGACTGCCCATTCTTGGCATTATTTAACATCGGGGGTAAAACGGTCTATGGCTCATTAGACAAGTATTTATCTATTTTCTCTGGGCAACGTTCTCAGCTGATAGTGATGCCATATATTGTTTGCCTTCAGGACTCTCAAGTTAACTAATTATTTCATACAGTTAACATAATTAATGACCAATACTGTTCATTTAAAATTGAGTAGCTGGCTCATAAGATTTAACATCTTGCATACCTGTCAAATTTTTTCTTAACTGTATTAATACTTGTATGCGATAGAACTTTGCTAAGTGGTTTTGAACAGGATGATACACAAACGTGCTGTGACTCTGCCGCCACTTAGTGGTGGGGGATGCTCAGTACGCCTGAACATCATAAGTTAAAATGTACCAAGATTACAGCGTTTGCAGACGATATTCTACTTCATATTTCAAACCCAGAGTCTTGCCTGAGCGCATTAATGGAGAAAATTGGGGAAATTCGATCAGTATCAGGATTTGAAGTGAACCTTGAAAAATCAATGGCTATTTTCCTAGGTAGAAGTCCAGTAGAACCTCCATGGGCCCAATCCCTTAGGTTACAAGGGGTTGCTAAGTCAATACCATATTTGGGGGTCCGGCTCTCGAAGAACATGGCCACTCTCTACAATCTTAATATTGGCAAAGCCATAACTGATATTTAAAAGGAACTGGATGGTTGGGAATGACTTAATCTTTCTTACTTGGGCTGGGCAAAACTCCTGAAGATGATATTGTTTTCTCGCCTATTGCACCCTTTGCAAACATTGATACTCCTTTTAACACAAAAACATACACAACAAATTAACTATCTGTTCCGCAAATTTATATGGAAAAAAAAGCACCCTTCGATCAGTCTTCTTAAACTCCAACAACCCAAAACAAATGGGGGTATAATGAAGAAGGCTGGAATGGGGATTTTTCAGTTGCTGGTGCTTACTCTAAGTGGAAAATCAGAGCCCGGATAGCTCAGTCGGTAGAGCATCAGACTTTTAATCTGAGGGTCCAGGGTTCAAGTCCCTGTTCGGGCGTAAGCTTTTAGTTCATATAATAAGGAAAAAAAAGCCCTCATCTGTATTAAATAAAAAAAATAAATCACAGATAATTTCAACAAATATTGCAGAGGGTTTGTAGGTTTGGTTTAGGGAGACATATAGTAATATCACCTAGTGGCAGGACACACTCTTTACACATATTTGCCTACTCTGTCGCAACTGCAAAGTTTGTCTGGCAGATACAGGCACTGTGCTTGGTGCCTTATCCATGAGGAAACATCCAAGCATCTCTTTTTGGGAGTGAGCATCAGCACAGGCATTGCTGAATGCCCTGGAACATGGACTCTGAGACAATGTGGCCAGAAACTGCCTATCGTACATACCCACATATGGGGGTCTGAGGGTCCAGGGTTCAAGTCCCTGTTCGGGTGTTTGCTTTTAGTTACTATAGGGAATAGAAAAGCTGTCATCTGTATTAAATTAAAAAAATCACAGATAAATCCAACAATTATTGTATAGGGCAGCGTTTCCCAAAGTGTGCGCTGTCACAGGGGTTCCGCAGCCAGGAAGAGAAAAAAAACTAAACAAAAAACTTAACAATTCAGCAGCGCCCAGGACCCAGCATCTTCCCTTCTCACTTATCACTGAATGTCGGGCGTGACGTCATCATGCCCGACATTCAGTGACAAGTGACTGGAGAGAGGAGGATGCTGGGTCCTGGGCGCCGCCGGATTGGCAAGTTTTTTTTTTCTCTTTCTGGCCCCCGGGATGCAGAGGGGGCAGAGTGAGTGGATGCAGGGGCACAGAGTATGTGGATATGAAGAAGGGCACAGAGGATGTGGATATGAAGGAGGGCACAGAGTGTGAGGAGATGAAGGAGGGCACAGAGTGTGAGGAGAGGAAGGAGGGCACATTGTGTGGAGATGAAGGAGGGCACAGAGTGTGTGGAGATGAAGGAGGGCACAGAGTGTGAGGAGAGGAAGGAGGGCACAGTGTGTGGAGATGAAGGAGGGCACAGAGTGTGAGGAGAGGAAGGAAAGCACAGAGTTTGTGGAGATGAAGGAGGGCGCAGAGTGTGTGGAGATGAAGGAGGGCGCAGAGTGTGTGGAGATGAAGGAGGGCACAGAGTGTGTGGAGATGAAGGCGGGCACAGAGTGTGTGGAGATGAAGGAGGGCACAGAGTGTGTGGAGATGAAGGAGGGCATAGTGTGTGGATGAAGGAGCACAGTGTGAGTTAGCTGTAAATAATTCTGACAGAAATATAATTGAAAAAAGCTATATAAAAATATTCTTTTCTCTTGGATTTATGTGTATCTTTGCATACAACTAAATAAGTATTTCTGTCCTGACCTAAATACTTATTACGTTTTTTTTGACCCAACTGCTTATAAAACAGGACTGCTCAGTAATTATTTTGGAGGGGTGCCTTGAAAAAAATTATGGAGACTCTAAGGGTGCCGCCAACTGCAAAAGTTTGGGAACCACTGGTGTAGGGTTTGTCGGTTCCAGTTATAGGTTGGGCTTAGGGAACCTGCGTGGCTCACTAACAGATGCAAAGACTTAGAATGGTTGTCTATACAGGGGCTCCCACTCCCCTAACCCATCTAAAGCCCAAGTTTCTTGTCCCCAGATGAAACTTCAGTGGATCCCAGGGGAAATAGCTTATATAAATATTGGGTATTTCCTTTCTTACATAGAATATTTATTATTGTAATTGAAATGTGAATAATGAAATGCAGTGGAAATGAAGAAGGCTGGAATGGGGATTTTTTAGTTGCTGGTGCTTACACTGAGTGGAAAATCAGAGCCCGGATAGCTCAGTCGGTAGAGCATCAGACTTTTAATCTGAGGGTCCAGGGTTCAAGTCCCTGTTCGGGCGTAAGCTTTTAGTTCATATTTATAGGGAATAAAAAGCCCTCATCCATATCAAATAAAAAAAAATCACAGATAATTCCAACAAATATTGAATAGGGTTTGTAGGTTTGGTTTAGGGAGACATATAGTAATATCACCTTGTGACAGGACACACTCTTTACACATATTTGTTTACTCTGCCGCAACTGCAAAGTTTGTCTGGCAGATACAGACACTGTGTTTGGTGCTTTATCCATGAGGACACATCCAAGCATCTCTTTTTGGGAGTGAGCATCAGCACAGGCATTGCTGAATGCCCTGGAACATGAACTCTGAGACAATGTGGTCAGGAACTGCCTGTCGTACGTACCCACATATGGAGCAATCCAGGAGGCCTGGCACCTTATGATCAGTGTTAAGGACACTATTTGGATGGCCAGGAATCTCATTTTCAATAGGGAGAAGGTGTCTATACAGAGGCTACTCTATCGTGAACAGTCCCGAGGAACAAGAAGTGGACTAAACACTTATCCTTCTCCCCTTGTTCCCTGTTTTTCGATAAAGACTTGGACCTGCGGTTCCCCCTCCATCCCATTCCCCCATCCCAGTGCTTGAACTTTGTTGATTGTCTTGCCTATTTATGCACTCTCACCTTATATGTTTCTGTCTACCAATAAAGCTTTGGGCCTTTGAACACCCTCCCTTACCCCCTTAACCTACATTCTCTTACATCCATTGTTTGTTAACATCGCTAAAACCGAACTCATTGTTTTCCCTCCATCTAAATCCTCATCCCATCTGGATCTCTCCATAACTGTTAATAACTCCACCATCTCCTCTGTTCCCCAACTCCGCTGCCTGGGCGTCACCCTCGACTCCTCGCTCTCTTTTGCCCCCCACATTCAATTCCTTGCCCAATCCTGTAATTTCCAACTTCGCAATATCGCCCGCATCCGGCTCTTACTTTCTCATGAAGCAACCAAAACCATTATCCATGCTCTTATCATCTCCAGGCTGGACTACTGCAACCTTCTCCTCACCGGCCTCCCCCGCTCTCGCCTCGCCCCCCTCCGTGCTATACTCAATGCAGCTGCGAGGCTCATCTTCCTTTCTCGCCGCTCCTCTTCTGCCTCACCTCTCTGCCTTGTCCTTCACTGGCTCCCTTTCCCCTACCGTATCCTTTTCAAACTTCTTACCCTCACCTACAAGGCCCTCTCCCACTCTACTGCCCCCTATATCTCCAACCTTCTCTCCATCCACACTCCCTCCCGGTCCCTGCATTCGGCCAATGACCGTCGCCTCTCGTCCACTCTGATCACCTCATCCCACTCTAGAATTCAAGACTTCTCCCGAGCTGCCCCCCTCCACTGGAATGACCTCCCATGCTCCATCCGTTTGTCCCCTAACTTGTGCTCCTTCAAACGGGCACTCAAAACCCATCTCTTCCTTAAAGCCTACCAGCCTTCCACCTAACCCTCTCTCCATGCTCGCTCCCATCCCCTTGCTCCTCCTCTGTTGGGGTGCACGCTTGCTCCCCACCTCTGACTCCCTTTGTTCCGGCTGTCTGTTTCCCCTCCCTTTAGGATGTAAGCTCTTTTGAGCAGGGCCCTTCTCCCTCCTGTCTCTCTACCTTCTCTTCTGCTCCTACTCCATTACATCTGCTTTGCCTGGAGCCTCTGAAGTTTTGGTCCTAGTTGTTTATTGTTCTGTACTGTTATTCCCTGTACTGTCCATTGTTTGTACTGTGTTCGGCACTACGGAAACCTTGTGGCGCCTTATAAATAAATAATAATAATAATAAACAGTTGTCTTGTTGAAGTGATGCATGAATAGTGCAGTATTTAATGGGAAGTGTTGGATGTCTTATAGTTTTTCATATGTCTTTTATTGTACTATAAAATATGTCTGATTTATGTTTCATGGTGTATGGTGCTTTCAGCTGCAATGCAGCACACTTGAATATAATGTATTATGTCTGGGTTCTTTTGTATATTTATGCATAATAACGTATACATTTTTCAATAAAAAAAACAGTGAAATTTGCTTCGACTTTATGGCTGGGCGGGAATGTTTTTTAAATATCTCCGCCATGAGGACGTGATCACTTAGCAATAATTTATTTATGAAGTTTGCTGCATCTTGGGGTACTTTTTTGGTGTTACACCTTGTCCTTCAGACTATTCTTCCACTTTTGGTCTTCCTGCACCATACAAATCAATAAGAATTACTGCCTTGATTTTCCTTGAAAAATATATACTTTATTATCCAATAACAAATATTACAGCCGTTACATACGTTTTATAATACTCATGATTGTAAGCTTAAATAATTGTAGTTTTGATATACCTAATTATTACGTACAATTCTGTAAATGTTTCAAAATCATTCTATATTCTACTTTGGTAAAACACAATTCTTTTCATATGTAATTCAATTGTTCTTTTTTCATTTTGTAAAACTGAACTTCTTCAATAAAAAAATATTAGGCAGGTAGTTTTAATGTTGTGACTGATCGGTGTATAGAGCGCTAGGAATGTGAACTTGCATTTGTAGTTTCCTATTGTACCAAAACAATAATATATATAGCAAAACCACATATTGGCTGGACACACTCTTCATCTCAGATAAACAACTACATGCTCTAAGTTATTACACAGAAAACAAACTCAAAAACTGAAATCACGGAAATGTGGATAATGAAAAGCAGTGAGTATCAGATTACTGAAATTGTCTTTCACCAGCTGCTGTTTACTTTAGACAGGTAAACCAGAGCCCGGATAGCTCAGTCGGTAGAGCATCAGACTTTTAATCTGAGGGTCCAGGGTTCAAGTCCCTGTTCGGGCGTTAACCTTTAGTTTATATTTATAGGAATGAGACAAACCTATATCTTAAAATTAAATCACAGATAAATCCAGAAATAGTACGAGGTATGTCTATTAAAGAATGATTAAATAACTCACCTTTATTTATTATTACAAATTTATTGTTTGTCCCCTACAATATATTCCCCATTTGCACTAATACATTACTGTAGTCTTGTTTTCCACTGGTCGAAGGCATGGAGCAAATCAATTTCTGTCACTTGTTTCAACATATCTGCTGTTTTTTGTTTTTTTTTAAATCCAGTACTTTTATTGAAATTTTTTAAGATATAAACATACTAAACAACAAAAAGAAAAGAAAAACAATCGCATACATATCGGAATTAAATGACGGAATTTACATGATTACATTAAAGCATAATAATAATAAATGTGCTATATTCATTCATATATATATATTCATTCATTCTGTTTTCTTCTTTACAGCATCAACTGACTCAAAATGTGTCCCTTTAAGCACCGATTTAACTTTTGGGAAAAGATAAAAATCGCAAGGTGCTAAATCGGGCGAATATGGAGGATGTTCAAGTGTAGTAATGTGTTTGTCAGTCAAAAACTGCTTCACAGAAAGTGTTGTGTGAGCGGGCGCATTGTCCTAGTGAAGAAAGAAACCATTTTTCCACAGTTGCGGCCGTTTCCTTGTGACTCTTTCTCTCAGCTTTTGAAAAACTTCCTTATAATAATGCTGATTAACTGTTGTGCCTTCTGGAACCCATTCTTCCAAAATTATACCCCTGATATGGAAAAAAACAAGGAGCATTGCTTTGAATTTTGACTTGCTTTGACAAGCTTTTTTCATTCTTGTTGATGACGGTGTTTTCCAGTGCATTGACTGTCTTTTGGTTTCAGGATCGTACTGGAAGATCCAGGTCTTATCACAAGTGATTACTTTATGAAACAGGTTTGGATCTGTGTCAAGTTGCTGCAGATTGTGAACACAACATTCCTTGCAACGCTCTTTTTGCTCTGGTGTGAGACCCATTGGGACCATCTTTGCACAAACTTTCATCATGTTAAGATCATCACGCAAAATTTTCAGTATGCCGTCTTTGTCAATGTTCACAGATTCAGCTATCATTCAAACACTGAGTCGGCGGTCTTTTCAAACAATCTGACTGATTTTTTTCTACATTTTCTTCGGTTCTCTATCCATTCCGACCACAACAGGTATTATTTGCTATATTTGTCAGCCGCAGAATAAATTATCTCATCCATTGACATGTAGAAGTCTATGCGTGCAAACCATTCTTTTATAGAATCAGAACATCACCCAACTTATCCAGCTTCAAACGGGTCTTAAAAACCCACCTCTTATAGGGTCGCTTGGCCTTTCATGCAACAAACATTAGTTTCTATGGGAATTCAGGGAGACTTCTGTCGTGGTATCTCAGCGTTATACCATAACCCAACAGCCTCAGTATTAGCCAATGGCTTCACCTCTACTCCTTTTACTATACACAATGGCACCAGACAGGGATGCCCTCTTTCCCCCCTTATATTTGCCCTCATTATGGAGCCCCTTGCAGCGCGCATACGAAACAACCCTGATATTACGGGTATACCAACCTCCACTAGGGACCATAAAATTGCTTTGTACGCTGATGATGTCATCTTGTCACTGACTAACCCTCATATTACGCTCCCAAATCTTATTGTACATAAGCGACCGCTTCAATCTGTCCATTTTGGAGCCCTGAATGAAGTGGAAGACTGTCCTCGTGATGGTCTTGCAGATGGTAGCAAGAGGTGGCCAAGCTTGGGCAATGTACTGCAGAATGGGAAGGATCTCGTTGCGCAGTACCAGTGCTTTATCCCAGGGGAAATGGCATATATAAATATTGGGTATTTCCTTTCTTACATAGAATATTTATTATTATTTAAGAATTTATTATTTTAATTGAAATATGAATAATGAGATGCAGAGGGAATGCAGGAGGCTGGAATGATAATTTTTCAGTTGCTGGTGCTTAGAAAAGTAGAGTAGAAAATCAGAGCCCGGATAGCTCAGTCGGTAGAGCATCAGACTTTTAATCTGAGGGTCCAGGGTTCAAGTCCCTGTTCGGGCGTAAGCTTTTAGTTCATATAATAAGGAAAAAAAAGCCCTCATCTGTATTAAATAAAAAAAAAAATCACAGATAATTCCAACAAATATTGCAGAGGGTTTGTAGGTTTGGTTTAGGGAGACATATAGTAATATCACCTAGTGGCAGGACACACTCTTTACACATATTTGTCTACTCTGTCGCAACTGCAAAGTTTGTCTGGCAGATACAGGCACTGTGCTTGGTGCCTTATCCATGAGGAAACATCCAAGCATCTCTTTTTGGGAGTGAGCATCAGCACAGGCAGTGCTGAATGCCCTGGAACATGGACTCTGAGACAGTGTGGCCAGAAACTGCCTATCGTACATACCCACATATGGGGGTCTGAGGGTCCAGGGTTCAAGTCCCTGTTCGGGTGTTTGCTTTTAGTTACTATAGGGAATAGAAAAGCTGTCATCTGTATTAAATTAAAAAAATCACAGATAAATCCAACAATCATTGTATAGGGCAGCGTTTCCCAAAGTGTGCGCTGTCACAGGGGTTCCGCAGCCAGGAAGAGAAAATAAACTAAACAAAAAACTTAACAATTCAGCAGCGCCCAGGACCCAGCATCTTCCCTCCTCACTTCTCACTGAATGTCGGGCGTAACGTCATCATGCCCGACATTCAGTGACAAGTGACTGGAGAGAGGAGGATGCTGGGTCCTGGGCGCCGCCGGATTGGCAAGTTTTTTTTTTCTCTTTCTGGCCCCCGGGATGCAGAGGGGGCAGAGTGAGTGGATGCAGGGGCACAGAGTATGTGGATATGAAGAAGGGCACAGAGGATGTGGATATGAAGGAGGGCACAGAGTGTGAGGAGATGAAGGAGGGCACAGAGTGTGAGGAGAGGAAGGAGGGCACAGTGTGTGGAGATGAAGGAGGGCACAGAGTGTGAGGAGAGGAAGGAAAGCACAGAGTTTGTGGAGATGAAGGAGGGCGCAGAGTGTGTGGAGATGAAGGAGGGCACAGAGTGTGAGGAGATGAAGGAGGGCACAGAGTGTGAGGAGAGGAAGGAAAGCACAGAGTTTGTGGAGATGAAGGAGGGCACAGAGTGTGTGGAGATGAAGGAGGGCACAGAGTGTGAGGAGATGAAGGAGGGCACAGAGTGTGAGGAGAGGAAGGAGGGCACAGTGTGTGGAGATGAAGGAGGGCACAGAGTGTGAGGAGAGGAAGGAAAGCACAGAGTTTGTGGAGATGAAGGAGGGCGCAGAGTGTGTGGAGATGAAGGAGGGCACAGAGTGTGAGGAGATGAAGGAGGGCACAGAGTGTGAGGAGAGGAAGGAAAGCACAGAGTTTGTGGAGATGAAGGAGGGCGCAGAGTGTGTGGAGATGAAGGAGGGCACAGAGTGTGAGGAGATGAAGGAGGGCACAGAGTGTGAGGAGATGAAGGAGGGCACAGAGTGTGAGGAGAGGAAGGAAAGCACAGAGTTTGTGGAGATGAAGGAGGGCACAGAGTGTGTGGAGATGAAGGAGGGCACAGAGTGTGAGGAGATGAAGGAGGGCACAGAGTGTGAGGAGAGGAAGGAGGGCACAGTGTGTGGAGATGAAGGAGGGCACAGAGTGTGAGGAGAGGAAGGAAAGCACAGAGTTTGTGGAGATGAAGGAGGGCGCAGAGTGTGTGGAGATGAAGGAGGGCACAGATGAAGGAGGGCACAGAGTGTGAGGAGATGAAGGAGGGCACAGAGTGTGAGGAGATGAAGGAGGGCACAGAGTGTGAGGAGATTAAGGAGGACACAGAGTGTGAGGAGAGGAAGGAGGGCACAGTGTGTGGAGATGAAGGAGGGCACAGAGTGTGTGAAGATGAAGGAGGGCACAGAGTGTGTGAAGATGAAGGAGGGCACAGAGTGTGTGGAGATGAAGGAGGGCATAGTGTGTGGATGAAGGAGCACAGTGTGAGTTAGCTGTAAATAATTCTGACAGAAATATAATTGAAAAAAACTATATAAAAATATTCTTTTCTCTTGGATTTATGTGTATCTTTGCATACAACTAAATAAGTATTTCTGTCCTGACTTAAATACTTATTACGTTTTTTTTGACCCAACTGCTTATAAAACAGGACTGCTCAGTAATTATTTTGGAGGGGTGCCTTGAAAAAAATTATGGAGACTCTAAGGGTGCAGCGAACTGCAAAAGTTTGGGAACCACTGGTATAGGGTTTGTAGGTTCCAGTTATAGGTTGGGCTTAGGGAACCTGCGTGGCTCACTAACAGATGCAAAGACTTGGAATGGTTGTCTATACAGGGGCTCCCACTCCCCTAACCCATCTAAAGCCCAATTTTCTTGTCCCCAGGTGAAGCTTCAGTGGATCCCAGGGGAAACAGCTTATATAAATATTGGGTATTTCCTTTCTTACATAGAATATTTATTATTGTAATTGAAATGTGAATAATGAAATGCGGTGGAAATGAAGAAGGCTGGAATGGGGATTTTTCAGTTGTTGGTGCTTACTCTGAGTGGAAAACCAGAGCCCGGATAGCTCAGTCGGTAGAGCATCAGACTTTTAATCTGAGGGTCCAGGGTTCAAGTCCCTGTTCGGGCGTAAGCTTTTAGTTCATATAATAAGGAAAAAAAAGCCCTCATCTGTATTAAATAAAAAAAAAAATCACAGATAATTCCAACAAATATTGCAGAGGGTTTGTAGGTTTGGTTTAGGGAGACATATAGTAATATCACCTTGTGACAGGACACACTCTTTACACATATTTGTTTACTCTGCCGCAACTGCAAAGTTTGTCTGGCAGATACAGACACTGTGCTTGGTGCTTTATCCATGAGGACACATCCAAGCATCTCTTTTTGGGAGTGAGCATCAGCACAGGCATTGCTGAATGCCCTGGAACATGAACTCTGAGACAATGTGGTCAGGAACTGCCTATCGTACGTACCCACATATGGAGCAATCCAGGAGGCCTGGCACCTTATGATCAGTGTTAAGGACACTATTTGGATGGCCAGGAATCTCATTTTCAATAGGGAGAAGATGTCTATACAGAGGCTACTCTATCGTGGACAGTCCCGAGGAACAAGAAGTGGACTGAACACTTCTCCTTCTCCCTTTGTTCCCTGTTTTTCGATAAAGACTTGGACCTGCGGTTCCCCCTCCATCCCATTCCCCCATCCCAGTGCTTGAACTTTGTTGATTGTCTTGCCTATTTATGCACTCTCACCTTATATGTTTCTGTCTACCAATAAAGCTTTGGGCCTTTGAACACCCTCCCTTAACCTACATTCTCTTACATCCATTGTTTGTTAACATCGCTAAAACCGAACTCATTGTTTTCCCTCCATCTAAATCCTCATCCCATCTGGATCTCTCCATAACTGTTAATAACTCCACCATCTCCTCTGTTCCCCAACTCCGCTGCCTGGGCGTCACCCTCGACTCCTTGCTCTCTTTTGCCCCCCACATTCAATCCCTTGCCCAATCCTGTAATTTCCAACTTCGCAATATCGCCCGCATCCGGCTCTTCCTTTCTCATGAAGCAACCAAAACCATTATCCATGCTCTTATCATCTCCAGGCTGGACTACTGCAACCTTCTCCTCACCGGCCTCCCCCGCTCTCGCCTCGCCCCCCTCCGTGCTATACTCAATGCAGCTGCGAGGCTCTTCTTCCTTTCTCGCCGCTCCTCTTCTGCCTCACCTCTCTGCCTTGTCCTTCACTGGCTCCCCTTCCCCTACCGTATCCTTTTCAAACTTCTTACCCTCACCTACAAGGCCCTCTCCCACTCTACTGCCCCCTATATCTCCAACCTTCTCTCCATCCACACTCCCTCCCGGTCCCTGCGTTCGGCCAATGACTGTCGCCTCTCGTCCACTCTGATCACCTCATCCCACTCTAGAATTCAAGACTTCTCCCGAGCTGCCCCCCTCCACTGGAATGACCTCCCACGCTCCATCCGTTTGTCCCCTAACTTGTGCTCCTTCAAACGGGCACTCAAAACCCATCTCTTCCTTAAAGCCTACCAGCCTTCCACCTAACCCTCTCTCCATGCTCGCTCCCATCCCCTTGCTCCTCCTCTGTTGGGGTGCACGCTTGCTCCCCCCCTCTGACTCCCTTTGTTCCGGCTGTCTGTTTCCCCTCCCTTTAGGATGTAAGCTCTTTTGAGCAGGGCCCTTCTCCCTCCTGTCTCTCTACCTTCTCTTCTGCTCCTACTCCATTACATCTGCTTTGCCTGGAGCCTCTGAAATTTTGGTCCTAGTTGTTTATTGTTCTGTACTGTTATTCCCTGTACTGTCCATTGTTTGTACTGTGTTCGGCACTACAGAAACCTTGTGGTGCCTTATAAATAAATAATAATAATAATAATAATAATAAACAGTTGTCTTGTTGAAGTGATGCATGAATAGTGCAGTATTTAATGTGAAGTGTTGGATGTCTTATAGTTTTTCATATGTCTTTTATTGTACTATAAAATATGTCTGATTTATGTTTCATGGTGTATGGTGCTTTCAGCTGCAATGCAGCACACTTGAATATAATGTACTATGTCTGGGTTCTTTTGTATATTTATGCATAATAACGTATACATTTTTCAATAAAAAAAGCAGTGAAATTTGCTTCGACTTTATGGCTGGGCGGGAATGTTTTTTAAATATCTCCGCCATGAGGACGTGATCACTTAGCAATAATTTATTTATGAAGTTTGCTGCATCTTGGGGTACTTTTTTGGTGTTACACCTTGTCCTTCAGACTATTCTTCCACTTCCGGTCTCCCTGCACCATACAAATCAATAAGAATTACTGCCTTGATTTTCCTTGAAAAATATATACTTTATTATCCAATAACAAATATTACAGCCGTTACATACGTTTTATAATACTCATGATTGTAAGCTTGAATTATTGTAGTTTTGATATACCTAATTATTACGTACAATTCTGTAAATGTTTCAAAATCATTCTATATTCTGTTTTGGTAAAACACAATTCTTTTCATATGTAATTCAATTGGTTTTCATTTTGTAAAACTGAACTTTTTCAATAAAAAAATATCAGGCAGGTAGTTTTAATGTTGTGGCTGATCGGTGTATAGAGCGCTAGGAATGTGAACTTGCAGATGTAGTTTCCTATTGTACCAAAACAATAATATATATAGCAAAACCACATATTGGCTGGACACACTCTTCATCTCAGATAAACAACTACATGCTCTAAGTTATTACACAGAAAACAAACTCAAAAACTGAAATCACGGAAATGGGGATAATGAAAAGCAGTGAGTATCAGATTACTGAAATTGTCTTTCACCAGCTGCTGTTTACTTTAGACAGGTAAACCAGAGCCCGGATAGCTCAGTCGGTAGAGCATCAGACTTTTAATCTGAGGGTCCAGGGTTCAAGTCCCTGTTCGGGCGTTAACCTTTAGTTTATATTTATAGGAATGAGACAAACCCTCACGTATCTTAAAATTAAATCACAGATAAATCCAGAAATAGTACGAGGTATGTCTATTAAAGAATGATTAAATAACTCACCTTTATTTATTATTACAAATTTATTGTTTGTCCCCTTCAATATATTCCCCATTTGCACCAATACATCGCTGTAGTCTTGTTTTCCACTGGTCGAGGGCATGGAGCAAATCAATTTCTGTCACTTGTTTCAACATATCTGCTGTTTTCTTATTTACAGCATCAACTGACTCAAAATGTGTCCCTTTAAGCACCGATTTAACTTTTGGGAAAAGATGAAAATCGCAAGGTGCTAAATCGGGCGAATATGGAGGATGTTCAAGTGTAGTAATGTGTTTGTCAGTCAAAAACTGCTTCACAGAAAGTGTTGTGTGAGCAGGCGTATTGTCCTGGTGAAGAAAGAAACCATTTTCCCACAGTTGCGGCCGTTTCCTTGTGACTCTTTCTCTCAGCTTTTGAAAAACTTCCTTATAATAATGCTGATTAACTGTTGTGCCTTCTGGAACCCATTCTTCCAAAATTATACCCCTGATATGGAAAAAAACAAGGAGCATTGCTTTGAATTTTGACTTGCTTTGACAAGCTTTTTTCATTCTTGTTGATGACGGTGTTTTCCAGTGCATTGACTGTCTTTTGGTTTCAGGATCGTACTGGAAGATCCAGGTCTCATCACAAGTGATTACTTTATGAAACAGGTTTGGATCTGTGTCAAGTTGCTGCAGATTGTGAACACAACATTCCTTGCAACGTTCTTTTTGCTCTGGTGTGAGACCCATTGGGACCATCTTTGCACAAACTTTCATCATGTTAAGATCATCACGCAAAATTTTCAGTATGCCGTCTTTGTCAATGTTCACGGATTCAGCTATCATTCAAACACTGAGTCGGTGGTCTTTTCAAACAATCTGACTGATTTTTTTTCTACATTTTCTTCGGTTCTCTATCCATTCCGACCACAACAGGTATTATTTGCTATATTTGTCAGCCGCAGAATAAATTATCTCATCCATTGACATGTAGAAGTCTATGCGTGCAAACCATTCTTTTATAGAATCAGAACATCACCCAACTTATCCAGCTTCAAACGGGTCTTAAAAACCCACCTCTTATAGGGTCGCTTGGCCTTTCATGCAACAAACATTAGTTTCTATGGGAATTCAGGGAGACTTCTGTCGTGGTATCTCAGCTTTATACCATAACCCAACAGCCTCAGTATTAGCCAATGGCTTCACCTCTACTCCTTTTACTATACACAATGGCACCAGACAGGGATGCCCTCTTTCCCCCCTTATATTTGCCCTCATTATGGAGCCCCTTGCAGCGCGCATACGAAACAACCCTGATATTACGGGTATACCAACCTCCACTAGGGACCATAAAATTGCTTTGTACGCTGATGATGTCATCTTGTCACTGACTAACCCTCATATTACGCTCCCAAATCTTATTAAAGAAATTGACACATACAGCTCCCTTTCTAACTATAAGATTAACGATGACAAATCCGAGATTTTGAGTTTAAATATTGCGCCCGCGGAAACTCAGGCACTTAAAACTAACTTCAAATTTAGGTGGCAATCCAAGCAACTCAAATATCTAGGTGTATATCTAACTAAATCTTATTCCCAACTTTATGCTGCTAATTTCCAAAAGCTCATTAACACAATAAAAGCTGACCCTACACAGTGGTCTAAACTTACGGTCTCCTGGTTTGGTCGTATAGCCACTATAAAAATGAATATATTACCCCGCCTCCTTTATTTATGGCAGACCCTCCCCATACATGTCCCCATGCATGTACTTAAAAACTTACAGCAATCCCTGTCAAAATTCATATGGGCCGGTCGTAAACCAAGAATTCGACTTTGGCTTTCATTCAAACACCAAATTATAGTAGGCCTGGGTTTACCAAATTTAATAAAATACTATCAAGCCACTCAACTAGTACAATGCGTCCTTTGGCACTCTCCCCCAGATCGGCGTGTCTGGACACATATAGAAGCTTATTTACTTAACCTATACTCACCCTCCTCGTTGATTTGGACCAAGCCCCAGCACAGAACCAAACTCTTGAACCATATCCCCACAGCTAAATTCTCATTAGCTATCTGGGATCGAGTGACACGTATCTATGAACTTCGTTCCCAATATCCGCTGCTCGTCCCATTATGGAACTCTCCTGATTTCCCCCCAGGGATAAATCATAAAGCCTTCCATTACTGGACTCACCACCATCTCGCATGAATATCTTCCCTACATTTGCGAAGCTAAAAAAAAGATACAATTTTCCCAATTCAATTTTTTATCAGTACCTACAAATTAGACAACTCCCTACCTAAACCAGCCCTCACATATCAGTGCTCTCCCCTAGAATCATTCTGCAAGTACCCA
This sequence comes from Mixophyes fleayi, assembly GCF_038048845.1. Lineage (NCBI taxonomy): Eukaryota > Metazoa > Chordata > Amphibia > Anura > Limnodynastidae > Mixophyes > Mixophyes fleayi. The sequence goes on from NC_134405.1 coordinate 43,138,212, forward strand.
AATTCAACGAGAGGCCTCATATCCTCATTATACCAACTATTAAATAATTATGGCCTTCCATCTAAAGAACCACATGAACTTGCGTGGAAAAAAGACACAGGAGAGATTATAGATCCTAAAGAGTGGACCAAGATTAGAACTAATCTGGCTAAAACCTCTATCTCTGTTCGAATCAAAGAAAATTCATTCAAAATATATAGTAGATGGTACTTGGTCCCATCGCGTCTTCATACTATATTCCCAGCCTCTTCAGACAGATGTTGGAGGGAGTGTGGTTGTAGAGGCTCCCTGCTGCACGTTTGGTGGTCATGCCCCAAGATAGTCTCATTCTGGCAGCAAGTCCATAAGTTGATATCCTCCATTACTCACATCCAAATTCCTGACACACCGCTCTTTTCATTACTCCCTAGACCTCTCCCTAATATATCCCGCCCAACCCAAAAACTAATTAGACATATTCTTAATGCAGCTAACTGCCTGATTGCTTCGCACTGGAAGAGCTCGATCCCACCCTCACTTACTGCGACCATAAATTTTGTATGGTCAACATATCGCTTGGAAAGTAAAACCGCCACCCTCAACGATACTCCAATTCAATTCAAAGCTGTGTGGAACCCCTGGACATCCTTTAATGAAGCAGAACCACCCCTTTCTACCGTTTGACATTCTCTTTTTTTAACTTAATATCTATTTACTTCTTCTTGATTGGAGATGACTGACTAAATATGCAAATCTCTTGCTCTAATTATCATAGGACAGAACGAATAATGAACAGAGGTTCATGTTAGAAGGACAAATTAGCACTCCTTATGTTATTTAAAATATAACTTTTAATGGTTATTGTTTAATAATGACATCCTCCCGGAAAACAAGGTGAAATATATTAAAATAACTTACAAATACACACATACACACGTGTGATAAAAACAAAAACACCAACTGATAGGGATCTATTATATAAGGAAATAGTCTGGTGGATACAACGAGTATCTTGTATAAAACCTTTTTTAGCAAACCATTTACTGGTAAGTGGTGGTTGGTAAGAAGACAAAAATGATTTAAAGAGTAATTGAGAACCGTGTCTCTTATTGTGTTGGTGTTACAAGCCTTCTAGTCACCACTATAACAAATGTAGCAGGCAGATAACGGAGTAAGGTACTGGATCTTGGTGAATTTAATAAGGGGAACCCCCTAGCTCAAAAAGGTCTTAGCTTGTGTGATGCTATTGGTAAGTTTGAAATACAAGGCTTAATCTGGATTATTGGCAGTATGAAGCACTACACCATAGCACATCTATACTGAGGCTGGTGTGCTTCCTGCACTGTGTAATATTGTCAGCAATGATAAAGGCAGATAACTTCAGTGATAGCTTCCATTTAGTGGCAGGCAGAAAAAAACGTTTTTTAGCTACAATAGGGGATCTTTTATTAGCCAGATAAAAATAGCTCAGCTGCTGAGACTAGTGTCTTTCACAGAGACTACACATAAGCTCACTCATATCAGGGAACTCTTTCAGTACCACAGAGCTGTTACTGGTAATGAGCTAATTACATGTGGTATAGCTGACAAGGTCATACATTGCAGGAATTGCACCAGCCTTATCATAGATGCACCTGAATGTATAATTGCTGTGAACAGTATCTACTATAGAGACTGTCATTTGTTTTACATCAGGGACTTTTTCTGGTAACATAGAGCCATTACTGGCAATAAGTTATCTGCCTTTATCATTGCTGACAATATTACACAGTGCAGGAAGCACACCAGCCTCAGTATAGATGTGCTATGGTGTAGTGCTTCATACTGCCAATAATCCAGATTAAGCCTTGTATTTCAAACTTACCAATAGCATCACACAAGCTAAGACCTTTTTGAGCTAGGGGGTTCCCCTTATTAAATTCACCAAGATCCAGTACCTTACTCCGTTATCTGCCTGCTACATTTGTTATAGTGGTGACTAGAAGGCTTGTAACACCAACACAATAAGAGACACGGTTCTCAATTACTCTTTAAATCATTTTTGTCTTCTTACCAACCACCACTTACCAGTAAATGGTTTGCTAAAAAAGGTTTTATACAAGATACTCGTTGTATCCACCAGACTATTTCCTTATATAATAGATCCCTATCAGTTGGTGTTTTTGTTTTTATCACACGTGTGTATGTGTGTATTTGTAAGTTATTTTAATATATTTCACCTTGTTTTCCGGGAGGATGTCATTATTAAACAATAACCATTAAAAGTTATATTTTAAATAACATAAGGAGTGCTAATTTGTCCTTCTAACATGAACCTCTGTTCATTATTCGTTCTGTCCAAATATAACAGGACCAGCACCCCCACAAGCTATACGCTATAGATTTATATCTTGACATACATTGCATGTGGATGTTTTCTTCTAATCCCTGTGCAGAGCATTTCCGCCTTTAGTCACTTTAATTATCTTAATCCGGAATTACATCCGGTTTCATTCTTTAGCACGGGATACTAACACTTGAGTACCATATATTCTCAACATTCCCCGGTTATTTTGGGAACAGGAACAAAATTTCCAGAATTTAAATTTAATCCCGTTCTGCCCTGTGAGAATCAGAGAGATAATAAAAATAATTCAGGCATGAATCTGAATCCTGTAAAGTGTAGAACTGTGTAAACCTCAAACCTCGCAGTCTAATATGGCAGGTTTCAGCCTCACTGCAGACATCACTAAGAGGCAGGAGAGAAGACGAAATGATTTAGACGATATTTTTTCCAATGATGGATCAGGTCTGGGAACATCCCAACGAGACATTTGGAAAAATGATTTACTAGATCTTAAAAAATTGATGCAAAAACAAATGAAAGTATGGTGGGAAATGACAACTACCCAGAGTTATATCAAAAAAGCCATCACCCCTAGGGGACTACGTCCTAAATTGTTTCCTACATACGAGCTGGCAACCGAGGATTTGAAAACCCAATGGGATAATATTCTCTTAAAATGCTCCAAAGACCTTTTAGAACTGACTTTGAAACACAATACCTTAGTATATGACTCTCTTACCAAAGAAATCGAATCGGTGAGTCAAAAACTAAAAGAGTTTGAGAAGGATGATATCTTTCTCTCAGCATACGAAAATGATAAGAAAGAACTAGATGATTTCGAACAATTTATTATCTCTAAAAAGAGAAGTAAGTTTACTAGAGATTCAAAAGATTTCTTGGATGGTACTGTATTTAAGTGGACCAAAAATCCGAGACAATTTAAACGAAATCACAATAGATTTCAAGTCTCTACTAGCTGTGATTCTTCAGATACTGATATATCTGATGTTGAAAAACATAACAGCTCGCGGTCAAAGGGTAGATCATTCAAAAACTTACCATCAACTACAGGGGATTTTTTAGAGAATATTCAACCAGTACAAGATCCAGGAGGAACAGGCGGACCAAACCCACCCGCAGGGGGCGGAAGAAGCCTGCGGGATCGGGAACAATGGGGATGGCAGACCCATCGCCCACCGAACAAACGCTCGGGAAGGAGGCGATAACTACCACGGGATCCCTCCAAATTATTAATTTATCAAATAGAACCCTAGACGAAACACATATCAAATTACTTTCTAAGGGCCTATCCTTCTCTCCCTCCAAACGATTCAATAGATACAGGTGGGAGAAAGATCTCAATCTGTTCACAAGGAAACTTAGATTGAGGAGGTTCTTTGACAAAGAAGATGAAGGTGGACCTGTTAATCCTAACACGTTGCTAACTACAGCAGAAGAAATGGATGCCTTAGATAATCTAGCACATCTATCATCAGAACAAGAAATAGATTTAAGTCAACAACTCTCTTCATCTAGATATATTTGCAAGCCCAAATCCAAATTTTGGCCCCAGGAGCAAATCAGTCCACAAATAACTGTCTTCGAAAACTTAGTGTCACGAGATTTGGACCAACTCGCGCGTAGAAAATCCAAAATCAACATGGATAATCTTACTAAACAAGAGAGATCCTCTCTTGCAGAAATAGAGAAGTGGTCTGATGTAATTTTCAAACCCTCTGATAAAGGGGGCAACATTGTGATCTGGCCTGTTGAGATGTATAAAAAGGAGTCCATGAGACAACTGAATGATCAGTCCTGCTATCAACTCCTTTTTAACAATCCCATTCACGATTTTAAGAAAAAATATGACACTCTAATCAGAAAAGCTTTAGATGAAGGAACCATACTCAAAACAGAACATGCGTTTCTAACCGTTGAACACCCACGCATCCCAACCTTCTACCTCCTCCCTAAGGTACACAAAAATAAGGAGAATCCCCCAGGTCGACCTATTGTTTCTGGGAATGGCTCCCTTACAGAACAAGCGAGTGTTTTCCTTGATAAACATCTGCGTAAACATGTGATGACTCTTCCTTCTTATGTTCAAGACACAACGGATGTCCTCAAGATCCTTGATGGCATAGTATTGGATGAGGAGACATTCTTAGCTACATGTGATGTAGAATCATTATATACGAGCATTATACATCAAAACGGCTTGAATGCTGTTGAATATTTTTTAAGATCAGAAGATAACACACAGTTCAATATCTTTCTACTATCACTTTTAGATTTCGTTTTGAATCATAACTTCTTTGTTTTTGGGGACAGATTTTATTTGCAAACGCGGGGCACAGCCATGGGAGCGGCTTGTGCTCCGACGTTTGCAAACCTCTACCTGGGCCAATGGGAACGGGAAACTGTCTTCCAGGAAAACTATAATCATTACACCGAATCTATTACCTTGTGGATTAGGTATATAGATGATATTCTGATTATATGGAGTGGTACCCATGACAACTTCGTACAATTCATCAATTGCCTTAATGATAATGATACTAATCTCAAACTTACACACTCTATTGACAGAAATGAAATCTGCTTTCTTGATCTCATTATCAAGAAAGACTCCTGTGGAAGATTATCAACAGATGTTTACAGGAAATCCACTGCGACCAACAGCATCTTACACAATTCCAGTTTCCACTTTCCACCCACTTTAAGGAATATCCCCAAAGGAGAGTTTTTGAGAATGCGCAGGAACTGTTCTGATGCTTTTGATTTTAACATTCGCGCAAAAGAACTTGGTCAACGCCTACGAGACCGAGGATACAGTAACAAAGTGGTCTCCAAGGCCTGGGCAGAGAGCAAGGGAAAATCCCGCAATGAGATTATATATAAAAAGAAGAAAGAGGCTAATCCCACCACTATCAGATTCGTGGGGGATCTGTGCCAAGAATGGCGCTCTATACAGAGCATAATACAGCAACACTGGCACATCCTCAGGACAGATGAAGTGTTGTGCAAAGCTCTAAATAATAGACCTAATTTCAGTTGGCGACGGGCACAGAACTTAAAGGACAGATTAGTACACAGCCACTTTACCAGCAAAAAACCTGAAAATAAATTCAAAGGTTCACATAAATGTGGCAGGTGTAAAGCTTGTCCTTATATGAAAAAAACCTATACAGTCATAGATAGGTATGGTTCTACACATATGATAGACAACTTCATAACGTGTGATACTCAGGGAGTGGTGTACCTACTCTCCTGTCCATGTAATAAACAGTATGTGGGGAAGACCAATCGCCCACTGAAACAGCGCATTTTAGAACATGTTGGCTGCATTCGGAACTTTACACGTGATAAGGAACGAATGAGAAACATAACACCTATTGCCAAACATTTTCATCTGACACACAACGGTGACTTTCGTTTGCTCACTGTCACAGGAATTGAAAGCATAAAAATGGGCATTAGAGGCGGAGACCAAGACAGAATACTCCTGCAGACAGAAAACAAATAGATATTTATGCTTAATTCTGTACAACCTCTCGGCCTCAATGAAAATAACAGCTATGCCTGCTTTCTATGATATTCATCAAGTGTTACTGCTTCAGAAGATTATTGTCCTAATTACTGGCCAGAATGGCCTATGAAAAGGAGAAACATTTTATCATTCTCTCTTGGGCAATCCAGCAACAGTTCCAACTTTCCTGGTGGCATTTCTGGAATTTATTATAAGCATTCTTGATATCTTAAAAAAAAAAAAAAAAAAAAAAAATTTCAGACAGGTCTGTGACTATATGAACTGTCACAAGTACTATCTTTTGTCAGTACAATCCCAGTTGTCACATGTATACCTGTTCTATTTGATCTGCTATTTAATCCAAGTGCATCAAGAATGTACATATTTTATTCCTCCAGTTTGATGCCCTCTTTCTCTTATATCACACTTAGAAGGGTTTTCCCTATATAGATTTTCTGATCTGCCAAGTAATATTACTTTGACAACTTAACACTATGGAAGGCATATTTCATCAGCCATTTCCTGCTGATATTATAACAGCAGGAGAGATCCAGCTTATCGCATTCCCGTTATTTAAAACAGTCTGCATGTTATTTGTTATCATTATTCATGATCTATACTGATATTCAGTAGGAAAAGTGATTACTTACCATGTTTAACATCATCCTTATCGCTGTCATATTAATCCTTGGTCTGCAGGATCTTATTCCAATCCAAAATGCTCCAAGGACAGGCATTGGCTGGCTCATCTGTCTATCATTATTTCTCCTCCTCTGATTCGATACCCACAAGGGATTCCCCTGTGGAGAGACCAGCTGTCTCTATCAGCCTATGAATGGCCTTCCCAGCGTGTGATGTCACGGTAATCCCATTCACTATTGGCTGGACAGTATGTCAATCGTAACATCTGATCCCACTGGCTGAACTTAAAAGTTTCTCACTTTGGCACTAACGGTGATTCCCCTTGACAAAGCCTGAGGGTGAAACGTACGTTGGGGCCGGCGTTATTTGGCGCCAACACCAACTACAGATAGGGATGCAGTGATAGCTTCCATTTAGTGGCAGGCAGAAAAAAACGTTTTTTAGCTACAATAGGGGATCTTTTATTAGCCAGATAAAAATAGCTCAGCTGCTGAGACTAGTGTCTTTCACGGAGACTACACATAAGCTCACTCATATCAGGGAACTCTTTCAGTACCACAGAGCTGTTACTGGTAATGAGCTAATTACATGTGGTATAGCTGACAAGGTCATACATTGCAGGAATTGCACCAGCCTTATCATAGATGCACCTGAATGTATAATTGCTGTGAACAGTATCTACTATAGAGACTGTCATTTGTTTTACATCAGGGACTTTTTCTGGTAACATAGAGCCATTACTGGCAATAAGTTATCTGCCTTTATCATTGCTGACAATATTACACAGTGCAGGAAGCACACCAGCCTCAGTATAGATGTGCTATGGTGTAGTGCTTCATACTGCCAATAATCCAGATTAAGCCTTGTATTTCAAACTTACCAATAGCATCACACAAGCTAAGACCTTTTTGAGCTAGGGGGTTCCCCTTATTAAATTCACCAAGATCCAGTACCTTACTCCGTTATCTGCCTGCTACATTTGTTATAGTGGTGACTAGAAGGCTTGTAACACCAACACAATAAGAGACACGGTTCTCAATTACTCTTTAAATCATTTTTGTCTTCTTACCAACCACCACTTACCAGTAAATGGTTTGCTAAAAAAGGTTTTATACAAGATACTCGTTGTATCCACCAGACTATTTCCTTATATAATAGATCCCTATCAGTTGGTGTTTTTGTTTTTATCACACGTGTGTATGTGTGTATTTGTAAGTTATTTTAATATATTTCACCTTGTTTTCCGGGAGGATGTCATTATTAAACAATAACCATTAAAAGTTATATTTTAAATAACATAAGGAGTGCTAATTTGTCCTTCTAACATGAACCTCTGTTCATTATTCGTTCTGTCCAAATATAACAGGACCAGCACCCCCACAAGCTATACGCTATAGATTTATATCTTGACATACATTGCATGTGGATGTTTTCTTCTAATCCCTGTGCAGAGCATTTCCGCCTTTAGTCACTCTAATTATCATAGACAAACTCACACATCTTTATTTTTCTCTCTCCCTCATCAGATACCTCCCTTCTCTTCCCCCTTAACCCCCTGTATGTCTCTCCTCACCTACAAACTTTTTCTTTTTGAATTATATACACCAAATCTACATTTGGATTTTACATCACTTTATTTATCATTCGCCTGCAAATGTTAACGTTTTATCCTCATGTATTTATGTTCTTCTCCATATATACAGCTTATTGCTGATATTTTATACGTGTAAACCTGTTTAAATAAACAATAAAAAATTTTGTTTAAAAAAACCCCCCAAAAAACCCACCTCTTCCTTATAGCCTTCCAGTCCCCCACTTAACTGCCCTCCTTCCAGTCTCCCACCTACCCCCCTCCCTCTCTTGCGCTCCTTCCTGTCCCCCTCCTACCTCCAACCTTGTCGCTCTCCTCTCTCCCCCTCTCCGTCTCTGCCTCCGCTCTCCCTTTCCTCCTCCTACCCTTGCGTCTCTGTCCATCCTACCCTCCCCTTAGATTGTACGCTCCTTCGAGCAGGACCTCCTCCTCCTGTTCTCCACCACCTTAACTCTGCTCTCCAGCTCCTTGTCTCTTCTGTGATGCCCTTCTACCCCTCCCTCTACCCCCCGGGGGCTTTCACCTTTCATCTAGCTGTACTTTGAGCTTCCGAGTTACTGTGCTTTTTGTAAACTGTACCGTGCTGTCTCACCCTGTACCGTGTTTCTGTCTGTCCCTGTACGGCACTACGGATACCTAGTGGTGCCCTATAAATAAAAATTAATAATAAAATAATAATAGAAGGAGCTAATGGTGATCTCCAGTGAACCGGTAGCACAGCCTTTGCTTGAGGTACTTTACAGAGTACTTTATAGATTGGGAAATTGGCATCGTGGTGTCATTGAGTAGCCAATATCTCAGACAATTAGGCAATTCAATTCCCACAATTGTTTTGGAGAAAGGTCTGAGTGCCGCGCAATCCCACCAGATGTGCAATGGGGTGCCTGATTCCCCTTGACATCTCCAACAGAGGTCAGAGACACTGGGGATCATTTTAGCTAGGAGGCTGGGACACCAGTACCACAGCGTCAATATTTTATAATGTGTTTCAACCACTCTCAGACTGAACTGACTTGAGTGCGCTGAAATATGTCTCCCCAATCTGGTTCAAGTACAGCTATGTCTAACTCCCACTCCTTAGTGAATTTCGGTAGTGCATTGAATAAATGCTCAATCAGGAGCCTGTATATGAATGATAGAGTATGCCTAGGGTGTTGGGACACAGTGGATAGGGATTCAAACTATGTGAGTGCTCTTCCCGCCCCCCTCACGAATGCCCAGGGAGCACGCAAAGTGTCTTAATTGTATATGTCTCCATATTTCCACATTGGGAAGATCCCATTTTGTCTGTAAATCGGCAAAGGGTATGACTCCTGACGCGTCCACCAGCTGTCCGACATGAGTTATCCCCGCTCAAATCCAGTGTTGAAAAGTCTCTTTTGAAAGACCAGGTGGAAAATCTGGGTTGTCAAAAAGTGCAGTCAAGGGTGAATGTTTTGTAGAGATATGTGGAGTGGTGCGCAGTTTTGACCATCTGCTCAAAGTGGGAGAGATGGTCCGGTGTTTAACAGTGGGAAGTAAAGATTGCCGTGGCGCAAGATCAATCCGCGTGTTTAGTGTGTAACCTTCAATCCAGACCCATTGTTTGTCTACCCCTCCTCTCGTCCAATCAAGAACTCTATTTAGCATGACGGCCTCATAATATGTAGAGAAATGTGGTAACTGTAAACCACCGTCATGTTTGCACTTATATAATATGTCATGCTTAAAACGAGGATTGGAAGTGTATGCAATAGATAAAGAACTCTCAAAAGTAGATTCATATTTACAACATTAACTCTACCTATCAGGGAAAAGTCCTTCTGGAACCAGTCTCTCAGGTTAGTACGGATGGTTGCAGTGATGGGTAGGAAATTATCAGTGTATATCTTTGAGTTATCTTTATTTATAATCACCCCCAAATATTTAAGATGTGTGGGTTGCCAGACAAAGTGAAAAGCCGGCTTCAAGCTTTCAACTGCGTCAAGTGCAGTTGAAATATTAAGGGCCACTGATTTTGAATAATTAACTTTAAAATTAGATAGAATGCGGAATTCCGACATTAGATTCGGGATTGAAACTACAGGGTTCGTAAGGATAGCAAGGAGGTCATCCGCGAAGTGTGTTAATTTGAATTCTTTGTCTCCCATCCACAATCCCTAGATATCTAGATTTGCTCTAATTGACCGCACTAACGCCTCCATGCATAGAATGAAAATCATTGGAGAAAAGGGGCAACCCTGTCTCGTTTAATTTGTTATGTCATCGGGTTCTGATAGATCCCCGTTAACCTTAATTCTAGCTGTTGGATGTGTGTATAACACTTGAATCCTTGCCAGCTCCACCGATCCTCAACCCAGGTGACCAAGTATACTCAGCGTGAAGTCCCAGTCTACTCTATCGAATGCTTTTTCCGCATCCGTGAATAGCAAAACATTTGGGGTACCGGTAGAAGTGGCAAACTGGATCAGATCAATTATTTTAGTAGCATTGTCACGTGCCTCGCGTCCCGGGACAAACCCCACCTGGTCTGAGTGGATAATCTTAGGCAAAAGTGCTTTCAATCTGTTGGCAATAAGCTTGGCATATAACTTTATGTCCACATTAAGCAGAGATATGGGCCTATAACTTGGACATAGCGCTGGATCTTTCCCTTCTTTAGGCAATACTGTGATATGGGCTGTCAGAGAGTGATGTGAGAAGTGATATTGAGCGGGAATCTCATTGAAGGCCTGAAGCATGAGAGGCAACAATTTAGTTTTGAAGGTTTTGTAGTATGACACTGTGAGACCGTACGGGCCTGGACTCTTCCCCGAGGGTGTCGTTTTAATTGTCTCCTCTAATTCCCCAGTTGAGAAGGGTGCTTCCAACATTTGTATGGTCTCTATATCTAGTCTGGGGAAATTGATCCGTTTAAGACAATTAGCTATGCATTCCAGTTTAATTGAGCGATCTGCCGGAAGTGATTCACTGTTCAGATGATAAAGTTTAGAATAATAAGCGTGAAATGTCTTAGCTATATCAGACGAGGCGACGTATAATTTCCCAGTTTCTGATTTAATGTGTGGTATGTACAGTTGTGCTCTTTGGGTTCGCAGGGCTCGAGCCAAAAGATTTCCCGGTTTGTCTCCCCACTGATAAAATTAGTTTTTCGGCATTTACGATAATCCAACTGTATCTTATCTGAACTTTATTACTTCTGCTAACTCAGTCAGGGTGGCTGGCTCTCGGGAAATTTTATGTCTCATTTCAAGGGATTTCATTTTCTCAAGCTGCAAATCCCTGAGATTATTTAAATACAGTTCACTGGCAAGATGATGCCAGATTTTTGTGTTTTTGCTGTTGCTTAAATTTCTGGGGGTATATTTACTAAACTGCGGGCTTTGAAAAAGTGGAGATGTTGCCTTCTGATACGTGATCCAGCATTGTTCTCTGTAACTCTAATGATAAAGGGCGGTTTTGGCAAAACCAAAACCAAAACCCGAAGGTAATCCAGATCCAAAACCAAAACCAAAACACGGGGGTCAGTGAGCATCTCTAACAATAACCAAGTAGTGCAGCAGTGAAATTACTGCCGCACTGATTGATAAATAATAAGGTCTCCCATGTAGAAGCATGGGGCCCAATCACTTGTGATAACAGGGTGACTAAATAGAGCAAAGTAAATGAAAACCCCTATTGCTGCAATATCCCTTGTACAGTATGGATCTAGAGGTTTAATCTTACTATTATATTTTGTGTAAATGCAGGAGACTGGAATGGTGGTTTCCAGCAGCTGTTGCTTATTTTCAGGAGAAAATTCAGAGCCCGGATAGCTCAGTCGGTAGAGCATCAGACTTTTAATCTGAGGGTCCAGGGTTCAAGTCCCTGTTCGGGCGTTTGCTTTTAGTTCATATTTATAACTTATAGAAAAGCCTTCAGCTGTATTAAATTAAATAACTCACAGATAAATTCAAATGGGTTCTGCAGGTGCCAGGAATAGACTTGGACTAGGGCGAGATATAGTAATACCACTTAGTAGCTGGACACACTCTTTATGCATACTAACCTACTTTTGAATGATTATTTCAGGGAGAAGATGCAAGTAAAACCTAGGTGGACTGCGTTTCTGAAGGGGGAAAGTTCTGCTCTTGCCAAGGGCCGTGTCTAGCTCCACTCGTGGGTTTATTTAGTGCCACTCAGAGGCGTGTGCATGCAGGAAACACATTTTCTGCACGCATATGCCTAGTTGGAATTTCCTATAGAAAAGTTACAAAACCAAATCAATACCCAAAAAAAACATACCAAATACAAAAAAAAAAAAGGGAGATTTTATTTTACTGTAAAAGTTATGGCAATGTCAACAATAACCAAGGAGCGCAGCAGTGAAATTACTGCCGCACTGACTGATAAATAATGTCTTCCATGTACAAGCATGGGGCCCAATCACTTGTGATAACAGGGTGACTAAATAGAGCAAAGTAAATAAAAATCCCTATTGCTGCAATATCCTATGTATAGTATGGATCTAGAGCTGAATCTTACTATTATATTCTGTGCACATGCAGGAGACTGGAATGGCAGACTTACCCAGCGTGTTATTTAAATTGACAGAACACTATTCCTGCCAGTATATAGAGCGCTAGAGATGTGAACGTTGCAGTTCACACATTTGTTGTAGATGTGAATGTTATTGCTTGGTTCAGTCCCCACTTATACCTGTGGGCGGCAGGATCATGGATTTTGCAGAAAGGTGGACATTTCTATGCAGGATCAGTGGGTTGCAGGTGAGTAGTTATGGAAAGCCTGGAATGTTCAAATTCCACCAGCTGGTGTCTGACTTCAAGCTAAAATCAGAGCCCGGATAGCTCAGTCGGTAGAGCATCAGACTTTTAATCTGAGGGTCCAGGGTTCAAGTCCCTTTTCGGGCGTTTGCTTTTAGTTCATATTTATAGCCAATATAACGGATTCGATTTCTCTGATCTGTAGGTCACAGGAATTGACCCACAGACTATGTATATAGGCATTAAAGCAGTGATGTTTTATTAGCTTGTGTCCTAATAAGGACAGTTACACACTCGTTTATGATACTAGTTGTCGAAGTAGTATAATTGGATGAACGAAAGTATATATGGACCTTCCTGATACCTTGACCAATAGAAGCAAGCCACACCATCTCCATTGTTCTCACTGTAACACTGAGTGTATATAATATAGCTGCGCTCCTACTGGCTTCAGTCATTCTCTGACCACAGTATTCTGGAGTGAAATACTGTCCACTGGTACCCGTGGGAGCGCAGCTAGCATAAGCGATCGCAGCGGTATGTATTTATCTTTTGGTATTGGCTGTACTGTATTATAATCATGTATTGAATTGTTAAATTTTGCATCTGCTAAAATAAATTACTTTGTGACTTGGAAACATAATACAATCGCCTATGCAATGCTTATTTGAAAACGATAGAATTACTTTAATACTAGTGATCTCAGAAGGTACAGATTAAATAATACATTACATGATCAAGCAGGGCTCCTTTTATACACACATTGGCAGGGGTTAACCAGCCCCCTCCTTGCTTGCACCAAAACGTCTGATATTGCATCAGATCATTTTTGCATCATATTGTATACATTTATACAATACATTATTTATAAGTGATCCAGCCACAGGGAGATTAATTTTATTTTACTGTAAAAGTTCTGGCAATGTCAACAATAACTAGAGATGGGCGGTCTCTGTTTCCTTGGCTCCCTTCTCTTAGCTAGATTTCAGCCCCTGCTGCAATCTACACTGTCATCATAATCACCCTCATCATTGTGTACAGCTTCCTCAAACAACAGTAATTCATCCCCGCTGGTATCCACTATCATAGAAGTCTGTGTACTTTGATGTAATTGTCGATAATAGCCTTCCTCATGGAATTTGTAGTTCATTTTATGGCAGAACTGTCACGATTTTTGGCCAATTCTTTTAGAGCAGAGCAAATATCAAAATGTTGTGCTGACTTATCTGCATCACCACTGCGTGTCTTGGGAAAGCTAAGTTTTTTCTGAGAAGCAGTTGCCAGAGAAACTGAAGGAGTAGACGTCATTACAAGATGTTGATAGCTATTGGATCCTGGCGAAGCGAATTAAGTACTTAATCTACAATTACAATAGTTAGCAGATTTACTTAGTTTTATTTAATCCGTAAAATTTATTTAGCTGATTCTCAAAAAGCATCATTTAGGCAATCACTTGACTCAAGCTAATCGTGTTTGCACTCTCTTCACAGGGACTACTTCGCTGGACTAAAGTACATTCCCCTCAAATTCTAGTCTTCTTGCAGCTGCTGCATTCTCCTACATGCTGTTGCAGAATCCCAAAAATGACCTTCACTTTTTCGGGACACAAACAGCATCTCCTGTCATTGTCATTTTTTAAAAGTTCTGTAACACCAAGTTGATTGTGTGAGCAAAACAGGAAATGTGATGGAATCACCCCCCCCCCCCCCACAATGCTCTAACAATATTGGTGTCGTTACCAGAAATCACATATCCTCAAGATAGTCCAAGCAGGATAAGCCATGTTGCAGTGACATCCCTTACTTTTTGTAACAGATTGTCAGCTGTATGCCTCTTAGTGAAGCCGCTGATACACAGAGTAGCCTACTTTGGAACAATGTGACATACTTGGGTACATGCTGCTGCAATCTCCTACATGCTGTTGGAAAATAGCGGTAAAGTCCAGAAACTTTTCCAGCCACAGAAAGCATCTCCTGCACATCATCCTCATCAGCAGCAGCTAATTATATAGCGCCAGTAATTGTGCTGCGCTGTACAGAGCAGATGAGAACTAAGCAGAAACCATTATAAGTTATGTAGATAGTTATAAGATATAGTTATAAGTTATGTTAGCTCATATTAGTTCCTACCCCATTTAACTTTTCCTTGATTACAGGTGTTTTTTAATTTACCAAGGAAAATTGTTTGTTTTTTTCATTTTGGTTTCCCTCACTTTATAAAAACACTATGCACCTCAGTCTTCAACATAGGCTTTAGCAGATGATGTACAGGCATTCCTATCATCAGGACTGGTGCCAGCAGCTGCTTGGTGCTCCTGGTCTGTTCTCGACTGATGAGAATCCATATCGATGGCACAGTACAATGTCACTACACTTTAAAGAACACTGCCAGCCTATTAATAAAGCTATGTCACAATACAATGTGAGTGGAGACTTTGAAAAATAAATTCAAGGCCGATTACTTCTGTTGAAGCACTGAACACTGGCAACTATTTGGGGGTGAGCTATGGCACAGTCTTTTGGGCAAAAGTATATGAAAATCATATTGTGACCTGTGAGGTTGTCAGAGTTACACCCGAATAGTGTAACTTATCAGCTCTGGTACCTGTGAAACAAATGGGTTATCGATCGATAGAGAAGAGACACACTCAGTTTTTTTAGGGCTGAATGAGAATCAATTCTGACTGCCCCCTAGTCAGAAGGCTTTATTTATACATGAAAAATGTGTTCGCAGGCACATTTGTTATCTAGAAATTATTGCATTTTCTCAGGGGAAAATTAGATCTCAGTATCAACAGAAAAAGTCTATACATCTGTTGATTATTCCTCTTCTCAAGAATGCTGCTGTAAATGTCAAGGCCTGTAACTCCTGAAACTCCTTATCTTCAAGAACGGTCCATAGCCTTAGTCTCCACCACGGCCTCTGGGCGTATTGCCAAGCTCAGCATATTCACATGAGAAAGAAACAGAAAAGCTGGTGTCAATATCATATTCAGAAAAACAAAGAAAAGCATCTTTTATTTTACAAGTTTGATCAATATATGTACTTTTTACCATATTAACTCTCACAGATCCTCCTTTTTATCATACTTTTAAAATGCTACCTGTCTTTTTATGTCTGTGGATTACACCTGCACTTTGCCTACTTCAATGAATGGAATCCCTTCTGGACCATAGACGCTGGTAAAGATACATTCATTCAAAGTCTTATAATCCACATACATTCATCTTATTATGGTATGACAATAGGAGGTATCCGGGGGGGGGGGCTTAGTAATATAAATCAGGGGTAGATTAGGTATAAAAATATGCAGTGCGCTCGGCAAGTGTCTTAGACACTTATTTCACTAAAAGGGGGATCACCTTTTGTGCTGCATAGTTTGAATAGGAAGGTGAGGGTAAGGTATCAATATAGCTGAAAAGGTCTGGTGGCGCAAAACATTTTATAGGCAATAAAGCAGTTCCATAAGCTGAGTAGTAAAATGATTATACATAGTATCAATACTGGGTGTATCAGCATATTTAACATTGCAGATACTGTGGGGGATGCCCCTGTGAATACATCCCACCAATGCTTTTCCAAATCCTCCTTCAATTTGGTAGCCATGCCTCTTAGCTCATTTTACTTCAATCATAGTTACTTTTTTAGCATGATTATTGGTATAATTTACCTGTTTAAGATGATCATTTAGTAACTTGGTTTCATTAATTACCCTCACTATCATCCCTATATCTAGGGTCAGTTGAGGTAATGTTAAATCATTATACATGAACATTTTGTCCACCTGTGTCATTTTATCTTTATAGAACATTAGCAACTTCCCTTGCCATCGTAAGTGTGTTATATTTATTAAGCACCCTGAGAACGGGTAAGCTAGTCTATAAGTTTGTGTTATTGCTTCATCATATGTGATGAGACAAACCATCTGAGGAGCCACCTCTATTAATGTCTCATATTCTTTTTCTTTTGGATGCAATGTCTATATACAAATGCTGGTAATATGCTGTAGTAAACATGGTTCAAAGATAACAGTCTGTTGTGGGCATACTGGTCCCATGTCCGTGTTATCACAGAGGTCTAAATTATGTGACCTGTTTTTGTTATCAATATAATGTCCCTTAAATTCAGGTGTCCATAGGTTACCATCCTGCAAAATCATGGGCATAACAATAAATTTACATACTTGAATTTTCACTTTTATTGTGTATATTTCTAAAGTCCCTGCACAGAAGGTTTCTTCACATCTTATTTTTCTTCTATCTAACTTAAACCTTTCTTGGTTTGTCAGATTAAACATTTTTCTATATAATAATATGTTTCCAGTCATAAGCTTTGTTTGTGCAGTATCCTTCTGCTGCTTTTGATACAAATATTGCAACGTACACTGGGTCCAATTTACAAATTTCGTAATGTTTACTTGTGTACTCCAGCTATTAAGTATGGTTCTGTTGTATATCTGCAAAAACTCTTTATCCCACTGTATGTTTTTAGTCAAAGGGTTGAAGACTGTGGGCATCCAATCAGCTTGCATATGAACTATTTTACTGAGATCTGCTCCTGTTTTGCTAAGTTTCGTGTCTATGACCTCAGTATCGATTGTGTTCATTATGCCTAATCCTGTCCCTGTAGCTCCTAACAAGGTATCGTACCACTCCCGCTTGCACTTCTTCTGACTATGTGCCGGGAAAGTAATGTTCCACCTTATTATTGTTCTTTGTTTTCTTATTCCCATCATTAGACATGTAGATGGGACCCTTACAATTGTGTTGGTTACCACCTTAGGCTGTAATTGCAAGATATAAAATCTAAGCCTTAACCCTAATGTGGAATCTTGCATCTGTGTATTATTGGCACAAACTATTACTTTATCTTGATAGTTTGTAGCATTATTGGTTTGGTTATACTTTATAGTATCAGTTCTATTTCCACACTGATCTTTATTTGATTCTTTGCCTCATAACTTTCTAGCCATTTCAGAAAAGGCTGCTCACAACATTGAGTTTCATTGGTACCTTTTAGCTCAAAAGTACTATTCAATTTTGCTGCCCATATTATGTGAGTGTGTGTATCTCCTAAAATTTTGTACACCTTTCCACCTTTTATTTTTACACTTAATTTGTCACATGGCCAAATTCCTGTGCTCCCGTTTTATCCTCTATTGAATTTTCCATTTCCCAATTTCCATTTTTCAAATAGCTCTTAAAACATGTACCTGTAGTTACATTTCTCCCTACGCTTGAGAGATCTGTAATGTTCCATTCGCATATAGTCATATTATTTTCTGGTAGTTCTTGGTGTATGTAACCTCTGCCTGTACAATTTGCTATATTATCTTGAAATAAGCCTGGAGTGGCAGACATTACTATAGTCATGTGATGAAAAAGGAAAACACATATGTGCATACTGTGTTGCATTTTTCACATGTTCCGTGTTAGCCACATATATTACCTCAATTATTGGTCAGGATTGGGATCTGGTGCTGTAGCTTTCTTGCAATGACTAGCATGTATCCCAGATCCTTTTCCTTCCAGTTTTACTGAAGTGGAGGTAATTAGTAGGACTTGGTATGGACCCTCAAATCTGGGTTCCAAGGTCCTTCTGACGTGCCTTTTTACGAAGACGTAATCTCCTGGCTTCAAACAATGGGTACCAGACAAGTTATCTGGATCTGGAATGGAAGAGAACACTAGACCATGCACTTTAGTTAATTGTCTTTGTAACTCTCCCATATAAGTCACCATATTGCCATAGTTATGTTCCATCTGTTGTGGAAAATAGCACCCTGTTTTAGGAGGTCCTCCAAACAATATTTCATAAGGACTCAACTTAGTTTTTTTATTTGGGGTTATTCTTACAGAATAGAGAGCTAAGGGCAGACATTCTACCCAGGATTTACCAGTTTCTCTCATAGCTTTCTGTATTTTTAATTTTAGTGTACCATTCATTCTGTGCTGTTGCTCCCCTTTTTTTTCCCACTCTCCCTTTTCCGTGGGCATTGCTTGTTTCTGTAATTGTTTCAACACCTGCAAGTCTATTGGTTTCCCTCGGCCTAGGGTGACCTCATAGTATATGGCTACTGCTTTTAAAGCCGCATCCTTGGCTGCTTTATCTGCTAATCTATTACCTTTTACTTCAAATGTTTGCTCCTTAGTGTGTGCTTTTACCTTTAAAATAGCCACTTCTGTAGGGGCTGCTAAGGCCTCAAATAATGCTTTTATGAGGCTTTATTGGCTTACCATTTGCCCCCAGTAAGTTCTGGCTACGCCATATGGGGCCAAAATCATGTGCTACCCCAAAGGCATACCTGGAGTCTGTGTATATATTAGCTCTCTGCCCTTCAGCCATAATACAGGCATCTATCAAGGCCTGAAGTTCTGCTTCTTGTGCTGATTGCCCTGGGCTTAGAGCCTCTTGGACGAGTATTTGCTGTTCAGTAGTTACAGCATACCCTGTTTTGGGTTGCCCCTCGTGGTAGTATCTGGAACCATCTACAAATAAAATCATATCAGGATTTGTTAGTGGCTCTTCAAACACATTGGGGAGCCCTTGATGCTCAGAATCCATCAAAGCTAAACAGTCATGAGAAAAATTTGTAGTGTGATTTGAGCCCTGCGCATTAAACTCCTCACTGAAGTCATCATGCTTATGGCTACTTTCCAGACTACTACTCCCCTCTTTTAAATCCTCTTCCTCATCCTGTGGTAACAGGGTGGCTGGATTTAAAACTGTACATCTCTTGATGGTGAGGTTACTTGGGCTTAATAGTGCAACCTCATATTTTGTCAGTCTGGCAGTTGACAAATGTTTGGTTTTAGCTTGATTTAAAATCTCCGTTACTGCATGCGGTACTTGTAATGGTTTGAATGGTTGAATGGTTTAACACTATATCCCCCACTTTGTGTTTTAGCAGAGCAGCCGCAGCTACTGCTCTTATGCATGAAGCTGAACCTCTAATTACAGGGTCTAGTTTTCCTGAGTAATACCCCAAAGGTCGTTGTTTGCCACCGTGTTCTTGAGTTAATACACCGTGTGCAAAGCCCTTCTGCTCATGACAGAATATACAAAGGGTTTATCATAGTTTGACATTGCTGCATTACTTTCTTTCAAACCATCTGATATAAAATTTGGTTAAAAAAAAAAAGTAAATAAATAAATAAACTTAAACACTATTTCATATTCAACTTCAATGTTAGTCCATTTCTCCTTTTCCCTTTAAAAACATCTTCTCACCTTCTTCGACATACAGAAAAACCACCTAGCTCATGCATTTGCTATGCGAATAGCCCATAAACTCTAATATCTCTTTCCAAAACAAGGTAATCATTACTCAGCAGAATCTACGTTCTTTAAATCCTTAATTAGTTTATACTTATGTTTGTTGTGGCTGTTGACCAAAATATATTGCAAACTTCTATTCATTGGAAGTTGGATCAATGCAATCTGGATTGAAAGGGTGCTTTGTAGCTGGAGAGCTTCTGTGAAGAAAAAAAACTTTTGCGTAGAGATTAACATTTATTCACTAGGAATTACAGTAACTGTTATTAATTCACATTGAACAGCTGCTAATACGACACTTGTTTAAAAGTTTCTCTTTGTAGCTTAACTGTGACGCTATGCGTTCCACGCAATGAAAAACTGATTTCCTCAAAGGGGCAGTCCCTAATCTCACAAACAGGGAATGTCAAAGTGACGAGACCTGGGCGAGTGTTCAAAGCCACTCCTTTCTCATCATCTCTTTGTAAACCAAATATTCACACATATTTCCAGATTCTGTGATTTCCATGTTTAAAGTACAAATATATTCACAATTCTCGCTCACAGATGACATTTTATCTCGTAACATTTCATTATGGGCATAACAAACCCTCCTGATTTCTGAGAACATTTATCAGCGCCATTTTACACAGATAAAAACAGCTTGTAATATCTCTCCATGTAAAGCTCACTCCCACAATTCTCAACTTCATTAAAGAGAAAGCTATTTTTCTCAAAAAAACCAAAACAAAATTACTTTGTTTAAATACAGAAAACGGCTTGTTGGACCCTAGCCAACTTTGTTCTGACACCAGTAATAGTGATAATGTACATTATTTACAGTCTTGTGACGGACCAAAGATTTTAAAACTTCTTTTGCATCTCTTCAAAAGCATTACATTTGCAACTGTACAGCTTTTTCAACCTTGAAACATGTCTCTTGTAAAACGTTCAAGACAGACAAACACGGATCTCCCTCACACGCAGTAAGACGGAGATAAAAACTCACATACAGAGAAAGAAAACTTAACTGCTATCTTCCAGCCTACTGCTGTGGAACTACAAGTCCCAGCATTAGACTAAATACACATTAGCTTTAACATGTTACTATCAATCAGCACTCCGGACATATTTTTTTCTCTTGAAATATTGAAGCAATGTTACATACATTGTCAGATAACAAAAAAAACCAGCGTGCTTCTTATCTCAACACACTGAAATCTTTTACACAGAATAAGGGAGGGGCACATCTCACTCTTTAAGCTGCGCAACATCAAACATACATTTTTAGTACACAACCTACTTGATTCATTGTTTTAGTCATTATATCATTTAGCTTGTGATACATTGTTCAAGATAACCTTCTTTTAATGACTGCTTGTGATGTCCTTTAATTAATTTTATCCATTTGTCTGCTTTTAATGTCCTTTGCTTAGGAAATCCTGCCGCCTTAAAAACTTTTTCCATGCCTGTAGTGAGGGAGCTTCCCCCATGCCTGTATGCATATTCCCAGGGGGTATACCCCCAATAATTTTCTGAATCCTTATCGGTCCTACACTCTTTATTACCCACGTCTGGGTACACCTTATGTCTTTACTCTTAGCGGACCGTCAGATAATTATATCTTTATCTTTATTGTTTATATTAAGGCAGGATTACCAGGGGGACAACAAATCTGTAGGGTTTAATCCCCTTCTTATGTTGCAGACTACTTTTATGCAAAGTATAAGAAATAACATTGCAATTACACAGCTAAGTATTATTATTCCTTCTGGGCAATCTAGAGATATCCACCTTGTATTCTCTGTACCCATTCTTTTAACAACCTTCTATTTGGCATGTTCATAGGCTTTGGGCCATACTTGACCTATGTCAGAATAATGTGGCTGATTTTGGCTATTTATCAACTTATATTGTTTGTCCTCTAGTCCCAGGAACAAAATCGTGGAATTTGTGGTACAGGGTAAAATATCACACAGTATCCAATCTTCCCCTACTTTTGCCAGGACTACACTACATACATATTTCCTTCCTGACATGTCACTGAAAACGTACTGAAAACCTCTTTCCTAAACACACTCTCTTTTGTTAGTTATACAATACATACATACATGTAATACATATACTTAAATAACCACAAAAGGGTTATATAATGTCCAGAGTCGGATCTTCGTAACTCCAAACAAAGTCCCCCGGACTTGTTACCTACCCCACTTCCCCAAGGACAGAACTCTTTAAGAGTAAAAATAAAGCTTTTTACTCACCATATGGATTTCTGTTTCTCTGTCCTTGTGGATAGGGTGGTTCCTGGTGCCGGAGGGTTGGATGTATTGAAGATGCCAGGCGAGCCCCCATTGGAACTGTCAGTTACACCCCAATAGTGTAACTTATCAGCTCTGGTACCTGTGAAACAAATGGGTTATCGATCGATAGAGAAGAGACACACTCAGTTTTTTTTAGGGCTGAATGAGAATCAATTCTGACTGCCCCCTAGTCAGAAGGCTTTATTTATACATGAAAAATGTGTTCGCAGGCACATTTGTTATCTAGAAATTATTGCATTTTCTCAGGGGAAAATTAGACATAGTCTCAACAGAAAAAGTCTATACATCTGTTGATTATTCCTCTTCTCAAGAATGCTGCTGTAAATGTCAAGGCCTGTAACTCCTGTAACTCCTTATCTTCAAGGACGGTCCATAGCCTTAGTCTCCACCACGGCCTCTGGGCGTATTGCCAAGCTCAGCATATTCACATGAGAAAGAAACAGAAAAGCTGGTGTCAATATCATATTCAGAAAAACAAAGAAAAGCATCTTTTATTTTACAAGTTTGATCAATATATATACTTTTTACCATATTAACTCTCACAGAGGTGCTAAAAATTGACTGGAAATGAAAGGAAATTAGTGTTTTTGAGGTTAATAATAATGTAGGTACAAAATAATAGCTAAATTATGTGATTTTCACCCAACAAGTGGCATTTTGTAAAAAAGCCCAAAACAAAACAAAAACCAAAACATGCAAGGGCAGTTTTGGCAAAACCAAAACGTAATCCAGATCCAAAACCAAAACCAAAACACGGGGGTCAGTGAGCATCTCTACAATAACCAAGGAGTGCAGCAGTGAAATTACTGCCGCACTGATTGATAAATAATAAGGTCTCCTATGTAGAAGCATGGGGCCCAATCACTTGTGATATCATCATCATCACCATTTATTTATATAGCGCCACGCTGTACAGAGAACTCATTCACATCAGTCCCTGCCCCATTGGAGCTTACAGTCTAAATTCCCTAACACACACACAGAGACTGACAGAGAGAGAGAGAAAGAGAGAGAGAGAGAGAGAGAGAAAGAGAGAGTGCCTAGGGGCAATTTTGATAGCAGCCAATTAACCTACTAGTATGTTTTTGGAGTGTGGGAGGTAACGGGATGACTAAATAGAGCAAAGTAAATGAAAACCCCTATTGCTGCAATATCCTATGTACAGTATGGATCTAGAGCTGAATCTTACTATTATATTCTGTGTAAATGCAGGAGACTGGACTGGTGGTTTCCAGCAGCTGTTGCTTTTTTTTTAAGTAGAAAATCAGAGCCCGGATAGCTCAGTCGGTAGAGCATCAGACTTTTAATCTGAGGGTCCAGGGTTCAAGTCCCTGTTCGGGCGTAAGCTTTTAGTTCATATTTATTTAGAGAGAATGGATTAAATTAAATAAATCATCAATCCAAAAATGGGTAAATATTGTAGTTGCCAGGTATAAGTTTGGACTGCCTTGTTTTTACATAGTCCTGGAATTGGCATGAGGAGGGAAATTTGTAAAAAGAGAAATAAGATATCTATGTGGACTTATCCTTTCTACTCGTTTATCTTATGCTATCCCACATTAAAGCTGGTCAAGCGTGCTACCAGCAGACTTACCCAGCATGTTATTTAAATTGACAGCACACTATTACTGTATATAGAGCGCTAGAGATGTGTACATTGCAGTTCACACATTTGTTGTAGATGTGAATGTTATTGCTTGGTTCAGTCCCCACTAATACCTGTGGGCGGCAGGATCACGGAGTTTGCAGAAAGGTGGACACATTCTATGCAGGATCAGTGGGTTCTGGATATTGGCAGAAGAGGTTGCAAGACAGAGTTTTATCATGTTCCAGGGTAAACTTCTTTGTCAGATCCGTTACAGCAGATTTGGAAGCTTTACACATCAGTAGGCAAACATTGCAGGAAGCTCGTGTGATCTCTCTTGTTCCACCAACCCCGATGCTTTTACTACAGACTATTTCTGGTCAGGAAATACCCATGGCTTCCTGTACTGTACTAGATTTAAGGAGACTCAAATCACTTTGTCCATGCAAGATATTTCCTTATGGAGTCTGTAAATTCAATTCTCACAGCTGTAATCGAAGGAGATTTTCTCGCGTCAGTGAATCATCTGGAAACTTACTTCCTGTTCCAGCTTAACACCAGAGATTACTCTGGTTCTGAGTCCTGGGAAAGCATTTCCAAAAATCCAATATCAATTACACTTTATTAGATAAAGAAATAAAAGATATTCCCAGTCTATGATTGCTACACTTACTATGTATTAGCTGATGTTTATAAACACATATTTTTTCTAGATATGCTATAGCTGCCACTGTATTTGTACTAGTGTGAACCTCCCTCCCCCTTTTTACTCCACTTTTTCGCCCTGTCCTCCTTTCCCCTCCTTATAGGTACAAAAATCAAATAAAAATGTGATATAGAAAAAAGTTATTCCTAGTGAAACTGTCAGATTGCAATAAATAAATAGTTTGCCACTTTCCGCAGCCCTAACAATATCCAGCCAAGTTAAAAGAAAGACACTAAAATAGTGTGTTATTTGTTTTTTTTAACTAGTTCAGCACAGCATACACTTTGAAATGATTTCATTGTCAGACTTAAGTGATCCAGGAAGTTCTGTGGCTGGGCTGCTTGTCTCACCCTCATGAATGGCCTGAGGCACTTAATGCCATAAAAGGTAATGCCTGGGCTTGGTAGGAGTGCTGTATTAGCATATACACTCCCATAATCCTCTGCACCACATGAACTAGTGACAATGTCTCCGCAACCCTGGCCAGTATGCTAAGTGAGGTGATCCTTGCTTCACGATAGATTAGTTAGCTTTGCGCAGTGGCAGTATCATAGCCAATGAGGTTTATCCGAGGCGTGATTATTGCTTATTGAAAACTTTTCCCAATACCCCGCCATGATGACTTGAAATATAGTCAGCATCGGCAATTTTTGACAGTCTCTCTGGAGACTGAATAAGGTGGTTAAGAATAGATGAATAAATTAAGATTATTATAGTTTTGAGTTGTTCTGCTATTTTCTACAACATGGTCAGATCTTTTATGTATTTGATCACTTCAATCTTGTGATCTGAATCCTCAAATCCATCTGAAAAAGAAATTAGTCCTTGCTGTGTAACTCCAATGCCACATCCCAAATCCAAACAGTAGACATGGGTAATCAATAATATCCCTAATATCATCATTTATTTATATAGCGCCAACATATTCTGTAGCGCTTTACAATTGGGGACAAACACAGTAAACTAATAAACAAACTGGGTAAAACAGACGGAGGTGAGAAGACCCTGCTCGTAAGCTTACAATCTACTACTCATTATCCAATAACATTCTTACGCATCTCTGGATACTTTGGTGGTGACCACCCTCCCCTCTCCTCTTTCCATGACCCCCTTTTCTACTTATATTATTGTTCTAATCCCTCGGTGAACCCCAATATTTTGTTACAAAATTTGTAAACAAATGTAAATATCAGTTTAATTACATTATAATATCTGTTAGGTCACTTTTTTCAATAAAAATATAGATATAGACAATCTGCAGGGTTTCAAGAGGATATGAGATAGTCACCCAAACACAATAGATGGAGGATTTATCATTATTTTATTATAGATTTTCATCTCTGCAGACATTGGAAAGTGTAATCATTGACTTAGAGATGGATAGTAGAATGTCATCTATGTGCAAAGCTATTTGGTGTTCTCTGTGACCTACCTTAAACCTCTGGTTTTGATAAATTTATAAAGCTTGCTGTAGAAAGACAGAAATTCTTCTTGGGGTTTCTCTATTGGGGTCATAGATTAGCTGACCCTGCACATTCCTAATAGACACAATAGCATTGTAGACTTCGGCAACGCAGGGACTCTGCTTTATCGCTCTGTTCATAAAACTTCTGGTTCAGCCACTTGAGTGTCTGTGAAGCCTTTTTAGAAAGTATTGTATCAAGTTGGCCTCACAAGGATAAGTATGTAGCTTGGCGCTGAGCCCGAGCTACCTGGATCTGGGATTCTAATTTTTTAATGGGTCATTAAATCCTCTTCTACAGTGACTAACGATTTACAAATGTCATCAGTCTCTAAAGCATCCTTTCTATTTCCAATTTCAGTGAGTTCCAGGAGAGATTTTTGGACTGACTGATGCATCTCAGCCTGGAAAATAGATTTGATAAATTGCACACAATTACGTATCAGGCTTAGCATTCCCAGAGAAACCTCCTCCTCCGCTTTCTGTTCTGGACTCCTAGATCTCCTAGGGCTTTGAGTAGACTGAGGTAAATGCGGAGTTTCTCTCATCTTTTTTGAAACACTTGCAAAATCCAAGGTAATTTGTTTCTTACTTTTGGAAGTTATAGAGTTTGGTTAAAAATAAATCTAAGACCAGGATAAACAGAGGCTGGAGACTGGTCAGTATTATGTAATCTGAGAGACATTCATAGAGCATTGCGTCTACAAGAAAAACATTTCTATGCACACCCGTCCTTTGACGCTTGCTTTATTTTTGCTTTCTTATTCCATCTCCGTTATTCAGGGACAATAAATTATTCGGAATAAGATTGCCAAAGCCCTTTGTGGAGGAGCAAATAATAAGCCACCAATCAAATTAACAGTTTTTGACTGCAAAATGTATATTTTATTTGCATAAAAACATACCAAAAAACAGTCACATTGCAAATACATTACATTCAAGTGTACTGCAACACAGAAACAAAGTAAACTGCAAAACATAAATCAATCAAATTTTATACACAATACAAAACATAGGGCATACGATAGGACATCCTACACTACGGATCAAGTACAGCACTATTCTAATCAAGACAACTGTTCCAACATAGAGCAATTGATGAGAGGGGGGAGGGAGGTGAAGAGGGTAAGAGAAGGTAATCACAGTCCCAAAGCTTTATTGATAGAGAAACACATATAAAAAGTTGGATAAATAGAACAAGACATTCAACAAAGTTCAAGTGGTATGATGGCGAAAGCGAAGGAGGGGAGGGGATAGCGAAATCACAGGCCCTAGGCTTTATTGAAATACAGACCCAGATAGGGAGAAGGCAGAGAAGGAGAGGTGTTATAATCATCTTCTTCCTCTGAATATGCCAATTTTGTCTTTTAAATTGAAAGCCTGAGGTACGTGCTCACAATCCACCCAGTGCCTCAGTCTGGTACTTGGGATGCCATTCCTCCCCATTCGACGCAGCCATAGAAACATAGAAATTGACGGCAGATAAGAATCATTTGGTCCATCTAGTCTGCCTATGGTAACCTCACACCCTATTTGATCCTTAGTTCTTTGTAGGGATATCCTTAGGTCTATCCCAAGCATGGTTAATTTGCTCTACTGTATTCGCCTCAACCACCACTGATGGGAGGCTATTCCACGTATCCACTACCCTTTCTGTGAAGTAATTTTTCCTCAGATTCCCTCTGCACCTACTTCCCTCCAGTCTCAGTGCATGTCCTTGTGTTCTAATACTTCTCATTGTGTGAAGAATGTTTCCCTCCTATACCCTGTTCAAACCCTTGATATATTTGAAAGTTTCTATCATGTCTCCCCTTTCCCTTCTTTGCTCCAAACTATATACATTAAGATCTTTTAGTACTTCCGGATAAGTTTTGTGATGTAAGAAATGCACTATTTTAGTTGCCCTTCTTTGAACAGCTTCTAATGTGTTTATAACCTTCTGGAGATATGGCCTCCTGAATTGAACACAGTATTCAAGATGAGGCCGTACCAATGACCTATACAGTGACAGTATTACTTCTTTCTTTCTGCTACCGATTCATCTCCCTATGCAACCAAGCATCTGACCGGCTTTCAAGTCACCTGAAATAGTGACTCCTAGATCCTTTTCTTCCTCCGTAGTTTCCACTATAGTGCCATTAATACTATATTTAGCATTTAGGTTTTTGAGACCCAAGTGTGTGCATGATTTTTGCATTTTTTGTCATTAAACTGTAGTTTTCAGTCTCTTGACCATTCCTCTAGTCTGCCTAATGCACTCCATAAGGCCTTTTTACTAGGATAAGGGTGTTCAGACAACCTTTGCTGAAACTAGGTGGTCCCTCGATATCCCAGAGCCTTATGGACAGTTAAGGGACAAGGGTCTTCAGGCCCACCTCCATCTCAAGGCTCGCCTTTCCACTGAAGTATGATGAATATTTCCTCAGCCTCCTCAATGAGAGAACCTCTAACAGGACACAGGGTAAGAGAACGGCCCACAAGGGTGCAGTCCTCACACATTTCAAAACATGACACAAAAACATAATACAAATTTTATTTAATTTTTTGAAAAAACATCCAGACGGTAGAGGAAGCTCAATACAATATTACTGCAACATGTGAAATCAAGGAGAAAATTAACTGACATTTTACCTCTTTTTCCTCGCATAGTAAATAAAACCTTGATAAAGACCATATAGGTTGAAACGCGTCGGGTGATGATAACTGAGCTGCATTGATAAGTCAATTTACTATACTGCTCCATCTGAGCTGGATTTAAATGTCAGTCTCTCCAGCTTTCCTGGGAAAATGAAGATCTTTTGAGATACTGCGATCTTTATCCAGATATTATGGTAGGACCGCATTATTCATTCTTTTTTTTATTGTTTGAATACATGTTTTTTATTTCAAACTATAACATGGCAGATGTCCCTTCTTCCCATCCACATATATGAGGAAATAAAAGTGGAAGAGAAGAAAATTCCGTGGGGAAATATCTTTAACAAGGCTGATGAACACAATAACCTCTGGTAGGTTTTCGATTACTACAGGATGACTGTATTGAACTTTCACATCAAGGAGAAGTGTAAAGAATATTTACTCACCCATCACTTTCATTATTCTTTGTTTTCACCTTAATTATTGGGGATTGGTTCGATTATTGGTTATTAACAAAGTTTCTCTAAGATGTTTTGTTTTATTTTATTGCATTTTTGGATATCACATTTGGGAAGATTAAGAGAAGATTTTCCCCAGATTGCACTTCATTCAATATCAGAATATGATTTATTTTTATTTTTCACCACTTTATATAATAAATTGATATAAGTTGTATTTAAATTCTGTAATATTTTTCATTGGATAGAACCCTCTAGGTCTTAAATATTTCCTATTTATTTGTATTAATAAGATACCAAATGAAAACCTATCGCTACAAAAACATAAATATGAGAAATACTTTAGAGTACCTCTTAACCAGTGCGGTCATACAGTGGTTAAGATAATTCAGAATCCAACACCCCCTCCCCCCCAATGTCTGAGCTTGGGAGGAGTTACTTATTAGCATATCCACTCCCACAATCCTCCCTTCCACTTGAACTAATAATGATGCGTCTCTAGAATCCTACCCAGCATCCGATGTAAGGCGATCATTGCTTGACTAACAGACTAGTTAGCTTTGCGCAGTGGCAGTATCATAGCCAATGAGGTTTATCCGAGGCGTGATTATTGCTTATTGAAAACTTTTCCCAATACCCCGCCATGATGACTTGAAATATAGTCAGCATCGGCAATTTTTGACAGTCTCTCTGGAGACTGAATAAGATGGTAAAGAATAGATAAACTAAAGTAGTTATAATTGAGTGTAGTGATAGGAAATCTAGTTCATTTTGGAGATTAGTTCATTCTTATCTAGTTCACTCAGAAGATTAGTTCATTTAGGGGTTCTCATTTATTTAGTACATTCTATAAAATGATAGAATCTGATTGGTTGCTATAGGCAACATCTCCACTTTTTGAAACTCGCAGCTTGATAAATTTACCTCTTAGTTCAGTTAGTTCATGATCTGAATAACTCAAAAGAGCCAAATGAACTACTGAGTGAGGAGAATGACTAATGACAATATAGTTGAGTGATCAGTTCCACAGAGTCCCACACAATATCTGAACACAGCAGTGTCATCTGTGGTAGTTTAGAGGTACTGACTCATAGCAGTGCTGCTGTATTAGCACCTACAAACCCAGTAGCCGATTTAGCACAGATAGGAAGTGTAGAGAGAAGGGTGTTCGGGACCCAGTACCAAAGCCAGAATTAAGACTAATAAAACAGTGATTTTATCACAAAAAAGGTGAGTAGCAGGAACACACACACACACACACACACACTCTCGCTCACACTTAGGGGCATAATCAATTGTCGTCGGAAATGCCAAAAATCTTGCGGTCCGCGCATTATTACCGTTATTACGGTAATAGTGCGCGGGAAAAACTTTATTACGGTAGTTTTCTCGCTGGATTTCAGCTCGCGGCTCCCTGAAAACCAGCTAACTACTACCGTTATTTTACGGTAGTAGTTTTAACGCCACGGAAACCCACGACAATTGAATATGCCCCTTAGACTTTAGCTAGTCAGTGCAATTTCAGATTTATCTTTTTCTAATTAGATTTGCATTTCATGGACTGTGTTGTACTTTCTACTTTCCTTTTACAATTAGGAACTAAAGAGCCAGTGTGAGTGAGACAGTGAGTATCAAGAGATGGTTTAAGATTGTGAGATGAACGCATGTTTAAAGAGGTTGTGAACGTGCTGTGGGTAGAGAGAGGTTGAAGAGGTGAGCTAAACATAGGCATGTAATGGGGAGGAGTGGTGAACTGGGCAGGGAAAAGAGTCAAGGGGGCATACTGTAGGACGAGGTGATGGTATGAGTACTTTGTCTTTGGTTATAGGGAATAATGAACCGAGAGTGGATTGGGGAGTGAAGGAGAGGGGTGTGTGTGTGTGATCTGGCATGAGGATATAGTTTGTAGGATAGTGCCGATTTTGTTTTTGAAGCAGATGGCAAAGTGATGGACTATGAGAAAGGAAGAACTAGGGGATGCATGTGGCCAGATATTGAGAAGCGTGGAATGTTCAAATTCCACCAGCTGGTGTCTGCTTCAGGGAAAAGACAGAGCCCGGATAGCTCAGTCGGTAGAGCATCAGACTTTTAATCTGAGGGTCCAGGGTTCAAGTCCCTGTTCGGGCGTTTGCTTTTACATAAAATATATGTACAGTTTAAATAGATACAGTATATCTTTAATTAACACATAAATCTAGCCTAAAGGAAAGCCCAAACAGTGCAGGGTAGAGGCCACAAAACTCCTATGATTGACTAAAAGAGCAAGTAACATCCAGATTAGCAGTGCTTCTGGAACTGTACCCGTCCACCTCTATGGGGAAGGATGAAATTTCCCGACATCACTACCCCCTCGTGGTTGCGAGCTGGGCCCGCAGGGTTGGGAAACGTTACAAACGCTTACTTTTATGGGGAGATGCATACATACAGATTAGCCTAATATGCTTCACCGCCAAGGAGCTGAAATAAGCAATCTGCTGCAAACAATGCATAGAATAGAATCTAATGTGAAGAGGCTTCCCCTAAAAATAATACAGTCTTACAGTCACCCCCACCAGACCGATAGGAGGGCTCATAAGACCACTGCCTGCCCAGATATATATATATATATTTTATTGAAAGCCCGGTAACAGTGCTTTCGGGCCCTAATAAATGGAAAAAAGTGCGAAACTTAAAAAACGTGTACTAGGGTGCGGTTCTTGGTCCTCCCCAAAAAAGGTTAGGCGCTAGTCCCCGACCCCCGGATCCTAATGGACCCTTAGGGGGCAAGGGTCTTCAGACCCCCTTCGCCACAAGGCTAGGGGAGTCCCTTTCAGCCCTGGGATCCACTGAGGCTTCACCCAGGGCTCGACAACTGGCTCACCCCCGGAAGGATGAGCAAACGATGGGGTTCAGGGGGGCAGGAACCAAAAGGCCACACAGCCCCCCCCTAGATCTTAGGGGCTCAGAGCCCAAGAGGGCCTACCCGCACCCTTAAAAATCTGTGAAGCAAGCAACATAAAAGTGAAAGTGACAAACAAGAAGTGTAATAAATAAAAAAGTGCCCCAGCCTCATGGTTGGGCTATTATAAAAATGTTCTCGCCAAGCCATAAGGCCTGTGCAAAGAATAAAAGGCGTATATTGAAAGTGGTAAAACGTGCTTGTGCCAACATAATCACAGTGTATCTGTTTTAAGGTCTCCTGACCTGTGATTTTTTTGGCACCCCGGAACGCCACTCCGGGGGCACATTAATCCCAGGCTTTCAACACAGCTCACCCGGCCCTTGACCGGAGGACCAAGTGCAGCTCTGCCACAACTGCACTTGATCTTAGCCAAAGGCCGAGAAGCCCAGATATATCTATAGGACCAAGAGAAAGGCAGAGAGCATTCCTGCAGCATATAAGCTTCACATTTCTGACTGCCGCCTATACTGTTCCTTAATACTCCTCACATTAATGGTGAAAACAAAAAACACAACATTAACTGGGAGGAAAAAAAAAAAAAAGGTTATGACATACAGTACATTAGAGAGAGCAGGAGGGGGAGGGGAGAGGAGAGAGGGAGATGGGAAAGTTTATTACCCTCCTGATGTTGCTGCTGCGGTTTCTGCTTCCTCTGAACTGGTCTAGGCTGCAGAATCTACTTTCAGGTAGACCTTTTCCTGCTGCTGCAGCCTACGTTTGCCAAGCCAGAGGTTTCATGCCGTTTTTCTGGTCTCTCAGCTTTCACTGCCTACCAATAATTCTTCCAGATGGCAATTGATGCGAAGGTGATGTAGAATAGGCCCTCGATGTAGCTTTGAATGCTGAAGGTTTAGCCTTCGAAAAGCCCTATTGAAATACCATCTTCTTTCCAAAGGTCTTTGCTGTAATATCTGGGACCCTTCCTTACAGACTGGAAGAGAGACTGATTGTGAGGATTAAAGCACAGAGCGAAATCAAGGGTGTCCCCAAGACAGCGAGTTTGGGAGACTGATAAAATTGTGCTGTTGACAGCAAAGGAAATTTGAGGGGAGGTGGTGCGAGAACTTTTGTTTTGTACCTACAGGGGAAACACACTAGAAGATGTATGGATACAATTTAGAAAAAAGAAAAAAAAAATACTGGTTATCCCACTGGAGTGGCCTGAGGTGTTCCACAATGTAGGCCAAATGCTGAGGGTACAGCTGAGTACAGAAAGTGTGGGGGGTTTAGTAACATGCAACGGAGTACACAGAGTTTGTGGGCTCTGCCTGGGTAGCGCGTAGTGTGTACGGGGGTACACAGATGTGTTGGCACAGTTTGAACAGCGCGTAGCGTGCAATGAACAAATGGATACCATGGAGTATGCTGCACTGACCCTGTAGAACAGAGATAGAAAGAAAGTGCAGCTGCGTACACACAGAGATGACACCAACTAGCAGGCAGGATTGGCACAACCAAATATACCCCCACTGGACTTCACCAGGGATCCCAGCAAGAGGATGTAGACTTTGCTTTGTGAGGACCCAGGTTGTGACCAATTTGGTTCCCTCCATGAAAGCAGCAGAGTACTTAGCTGGTATGATGAACAATCTGCTGAAAACACAGCAGATGGAAATGCAGGTATGTGTGCTGCTGTCAGGAAGACACATGAGTTGAAAAATACGAATGGATTCTAGTATAGTCCTGGAGCAGGAGTATTGATGTTGGTCACAATTGATTGATACTTGGGCACTTGAGGAGTTTACAAAGCAGGTTATTATAGTGACTGATTGACTGGTGATTCCCTGCATGTGTCTTCAGTTCTGGGGGTTAGTGGTAACACCTGAGAATGGTGTTATGTCAACCAGGAAACAACTCTGTCATAAAAGGCCAATGAAGGGAAGGGTGTGCATGAGTGTGATCAATAGTGTTGGAAGTGGCAGAAAGATAAGAGGATGAGTATGGAGAAATGACCCTTAGATCTTACTGTAAGTAGATTGTTGATCACTTTTGTAAGGGCAGTCTTAGTGGAATGTTGAAGGCAGAGTCCAGATGCAGAAAGTCTGGAAGGTAGTGAGAAGGGAGAAAGTGAGATTTGTGGATGTACAGAAATCATTCTAGTAGTTTGGTGGCAAAAGAAAGCAGAGAAGTGAGGAACTTGGAGAGGCTGGATCAAGAGATGGTTTAAGATTGTGAGATGAACGCATGTTAAAGAGAGTGTGAATGTGCTGTGGGGAAAGAGGTTGAAGAGGTGAGCTAAAGAGAGCATGCAATGGGGGGGTGGCAAACTCGTCAGGGAAAAGTGTCAATGGAGCATGCGGTAGGGCGAGATGATGGTATGAGTGCAGAATCATTGACTTTGGTTATAGGGAATATTGAGCTGAGATGCTGAGAAGGTAAGTGGTGTGTGGGGAGTCTGGCATGAGGCAACATCTTGTACAATGGTGCCAATTTTGTAAATTCATGGCAAATTCATGGCCTATGAGGAAGGAATAACTAGGTGTTGCAGGTGGGCAAATATGCAGAAACCTGGAATGTTCAACTTCCACCAGCTGGTTTCTGCTTCTAAGGAAAATTCAGAGCCCGGATAGCTCAGTCGGTAGAGCATCAGACTTTTAATCTGAGGGTCCAGGGTTCAAGTCCCTGTTCGGGCGTTTGCTTTTACATAATATATATGTACAATTTAAATATATACAGTATATATATAAATAACACAAATATAGGTTAAGGGAAAGCCCAGTGTGCAGGCCACAAAAGTCCTGACTGGCAACAAGAGCAAGTAATGAGTCCAAAATACAGGTGGGGTGAAAGGGTTGATATAGCAATTTTATTCAATTTAGCTACTTCTGCCATCTATTAGGATACTACTTATATGTGTTTGAAACCAAGGAAGAATGTTATTTATTTTTTATATACCTTTTTTCATAAATAGTAAAATAAAGAAATAAAACTGTATTTTATTAATGCTACCAAATGAGAGCCCAAGAATAACAATCAAATATGTTTTAAAAAACTAACAAATTAAAAAGCTATTCTCCGTCAAACTGATCACATTATAAAAATGTGAAAATTGTCCTGGTTATGAAGGGATAAAGATAATTTTAAACGCCATACCCTTGCTTAGGAAGGAACTTTTTGCTTCACTTTGATGCTATCACATGTATATCCATCACCCTTTCACAATTTCTTTGAAACAACAGGAGTTCAGAGCCCATACATTGCCATCATTACACTCAATTATAATTACTTTAGTTTATCTATTCTTAAACACATTATTCAGTCTCCAGAGAGACTGTCAAAAATTGCCGATGCTGACTATATTTCAAGTCATCATGGCGGGGTATTGGGAAAAGTTTTCAATAAGCAATAATCACGCCTCGGATTAACCTCATTGGCTATGATACTGCCACTGCGCAAAGCTAAATAAGCTATCGTCAAGCAAGGATCACCTTACATAGGATGCTGGATAAAATTGTTGAGACACATCATCATCATTAGTAAACAAACAGTTGAGGATTATGGGAGTGGATATGCTAATAAACCACTCCTCCCAGGCTCAGACATTGTCTTTTATGGCAGACAAAATGAATGGAGACATGAAAACAAAGGGTATAGAGGACCCTGCTCATTACAGAGCTTACATTCTAATTTTAAGAGGGCACAGCTGAAATGAGGAGCGAGTGTGGCTCAGGGTGGAGATTGGGAGAGTTGTGAGGGTGCAATATGTTTGAATAGTGTTATCGAGGATAACCTCTAAAAAAGAAATGGGTTTTCAAGGAGCATCTAAAGATTTCAAGGCTGTGGGAAAGTCTGATTGAGCGTGGTAGGGAATTCCATAAATGTGGAGCAGCACTGGAGAAGTCTTGTAGGTGGGAGTGAGAGGTGGTTATCAGAGACAAGACAAGAAACAGGTCAGAGGTAGATCTAAGAGGACGGGAAGGAGAGTATTTTGATATGAGATTTAATGTATGCAGGGGTGTTGTTGTTGAGGGCTTTGTAGGTAAGGGTGTGGTGGTGAGGTGGTGTGGGGAACTTGGCGGGAAATACAGGAGAGAATGATCAGAGATTGAACTGGGGAGTGTAGAAGAAGGTAAGTGATATATTGAGTCTGGCATGAGGAAATACCTTGTTGAATGGTGCAGATTTTGTTTTTGAAGTAGGTGGCAAAGTAATGGGCGGAAGAAACATCATCTTTGTACATCATCATTAGTTCAAACTGAAGCTGAGGATTGTGGGAGTGGATATGCTAATAAGCCACACTCTTGAGCTCAGACATTGCTTTTAATGGCAGTTCATGCCTCAGGTCATTGATGAGAGTGACACAGCAGATGTGGAGCAGCTAGAGAAGAAAATCAGTCTTGTTCCCGCATTAAGGGTGGATTGAAGCGGGGATAGATGGACGAGGGGAATACCAAATAGGAGGTATTCCAAAGGCAAGTCCAAACTTATACCCGACACCTACAAACCATATTTAACCATTTTTGGATTAATGATTTATTTAATTTAATCCATTCTCTCTAAATAAATATCAACTAAAAGCAAGCGCCCAAACAGGGACTTGAACCCTGGACCCTCAGATTAAAAAGCACACTCTCCCTGCCTGTCTCTGCTGAACTGATCTGCATTGTGGCAGGAAGAGTTTTCAAAAAGGGGTCGGAGACTAAATTGCCCTGGGAAAATATATTTTTATCTAGATCCGCCCCTGGCAGGAATGCTCTCTGCCTGTCTCTAGCTCCTATAGACATCTGGGCAGGCAGTGGTCTCTTAAGCCCTCCTATTGCTCTAGTTGGGGTGACTGTAAGACTGTATTCTTATTATGGGAAGCCTCTTCACATTAGATTCTGTTCAGCTCCTTGGCGGTGGAGCATATTAGGCTAATCTGTGAATCTGCATTTCCCCTTTAAATGAGCATTTGGAGCGTTTCCCGACCTTGTGGGCCCAGCTTGTGATCACCAGAGCAACATAGATGGAAGATTACATCTCCTCCATAGAGGTGGAGAGGCAGCCCTGCTAATCTGGATGTTACTTGCTTTTTTTTTGCCAGTCACATGACTTCTGTAGCCTCTACACTGCACAGTGTGGGCTTTCCCTTAGCCTATATTTACAAGTTATTTAAATATATACTGTATCTATTTAAACTGTACATATATATTATGTAAAAGCAAACGCCCGAACAGGGACTTGAACCCTGGACCCTCAGATTAAAAGTCTGATGCTCTACCGACTGAGCTATCCGGGCTCTGAATTTCCCCTGGAAGCAGACACCAGCTGGTGGAAGTTGAACATTCCAGGCTTCTGTATACCTGCAACTAATGGCGTCTTTTTTCCCTTTTTCACATTAATGTGAGAAATACAGATAGCTCCTTGGCGGTGGAGCATATTAGGCTTATCTGTAAATATGCATCTTCCCTAAAAATATGATCCCGCGAGCCCAGCTTGCAACCACCAGGGCGATAGTGATGGTGGGAGATTTAATCTCCCCCATAGAGGGTGGGCAGGCACAATTCCTGCAGCGCTGCTAAGCTGGATGTTACTTGCTATTTTTGCCAGTCAGACTTTCGTGGTCTGCATGCTGCTCTATTTGAGCAGGGTGCAGATATAGGTTTAGCCTATATTTATGTCTTATTTAACTATATACGGTATATATTTAAACTACATATATATTATGTAAAAGTGAACGCCCGAACAGGGACTTGAACCCTGGACCCTCAGATTAAAAGTCTGATGCTCTACCGACTGAGCTATCCGGGCTCTGAATTTTCCCTGGAAGAAGGCACCAGCTGGTGGAAGTTGAACATTCCAGGCTTCTCCATATCTGCCTACATGCAACACCTAGTTCTTCCTTCCTCATAAGCCACGACTTTGCCACAAACTTCAAAAACAAAATCAGCACCTATCTACAAGATGTCTCCTTATGCCAAACTCCACACATACCACTTACCTTCTCCTACACTGCCCAATCTAGTCTCTGTTCATTATTCCCTATAACCAAGAGTAAAGTTTCTGCACCCATACCATCATCTTACCCTACAGCATGCCCCCTTGACACTTTTCCCTGTCGAGTTCACCACTCCTCCCCCCATTGTATACCTATGTTTGGCTCACCAATTCAATCTGTCCCCCCCACACCACATTCATATCCTCTTTAGACATGCATTCAGCTCACAATCTTAAACCAATTCTTGATCCAGCCTCTCCAACTACCTCGTTTCTAACCTGCCCTTTGCCACCAAACTACTAGAGTGACTTCTGTACATCTACCTATCTCACTTGCTCTCCTCTCATTAACTTCTAGACTTTCTACAACTGGGCTCCCTCTTCAACATTCCACTAAGACCGCCATTTACAAAAGTGATCAACAATCTACTTACAGTACATTCTAAGGCTCACTTCTCTATACTCATCCTCTTGGATCTCTCTGCCACTTTCAACACTATTGATCACACCCTTCACTTCATGGATGTACAGAAATCAGTCTAGTGGCAACGGGCAGGAGAGAAATGAGGAATATGGAGAGGCTGGATCAAGAGATGGTTTAAGATTGTCAGATGAACGCATGTTAAAGAGAGTGTCAATATGCTGTGGGGAAAAAGAGGTTGAAGAGGTGAGCTAAACATAGCATGCAATGGGGAGGTGGTAAACTTGGCAGGGAAAGTGTCACTGGAGCATGCTGTAGGGCGAGATGATGGTATGAGTGCAGAATCTTTGACCTTGGTTATAGGGAATATTGAGCTGAGAGGCTGAGTGTAGAAGAAGGTAAGTGGTGTGTGGGGAGTCTGGCATGAGGAGACATCTTGTACAATGGTGCCAATTTTGTAAATTCATGGCAAATTCATAGCCTATGAGGAAGGAAGAACTAGGTGTTGCAGGTGGGCAGATATGCAGAAACCTGGAATGTTCAACTTCCACCAGCTGGTTTCTGCTTCTGAGAAAAATTCAGAGCCTGGATAGCTCAGTCGGTAGAGCATCAGACTTTTAATCTGAGGGTCCAGGGTTCAAGTCCCTGTTTGGGCGTTTACTTTTACATTATATACAGTTTAAATATATACAGTATATATGTAAATAACACATAAATATAGGTTAAGGGAAAGCCCAGTGTGCAAGCCACAAAAGTCCTGACAGGCAATAAGAGCAAGTAATGAGTCCAAAATACAGGTGGGGTGAAAGGGTTGATATAGCAATTTTATTCAATGGAGCTACTTCTTTGAAACCAAGGAAAAATGTTATTTGTTTTTTATATCCCTTTTTTCATAAATAGTAAAATAAAGAAATAAAACTATTTTATTAATGCTACCAAATGAGAGCCCAAGAATAACAAAATCAAATATTAAAAGACTAACAAATTAAAAAGCTATTCTCCGTCAAACTGATCACATTATAAAAATGTGAAAATTGTCCTGGTTATGAAGGGGTAAAGATAATTTGAAACGCCTCTTGCCATAGCCTTGCTTAGGAAGGAACTTTTTGCTTCACTTTGATGCTATCACATGTATATCCATCACCCTTTCACAATTTTTTTAAAACAACAGGAGTTCAGAGCCCATTAATTGCCATCATTACACTCAATTATAATTACTTTAGTTTATCTATTCTTAACCACATTATTCAGTCTCCAGAGAGACTGTCAAAAATTGCCGATGCTGACTATATTTCAAGTCATCATGGCGGGGTATTGGGAAAAGTTTTCAATAAGCAATAATCACGCCTCGGATAAACCTCATGGGCTATGATACTGCCACTGCGCAAAGCTAACCAGTATTTCATCAAATGATTATCACCTTAAATAGGATGCTGGATAGAATTGTTGAGACATATCATCATCATTAGTAAATGTACAGCTGAGGATTATGGGAGTGGATATGCTAATAAGCCACTCCTCCCAGGCTCAGACATCGTCTTTTATGGCAGACAAAATGAATGGAGACATGAAAACAAAGAGTATAGAGGACCATGCTCATTACAGAGCTTACATACTAAGTTTAAGAGGGCACAGCTGAAAGGAGGAGCGAGTGTGGCTCAGGGTGGAGGTTGGGATAGTTGTGAGGGTGCATTAGTGTGAATAGTGTTATCGAGGATAAGGGCACCACTAAAAAAAAAAAAAAAAAAAAGAGATGGGTTTTCAAGGAGCATCTAAAGATTTCAAGGCTGTTAGAAAGTCTGATTGAGCGTGGCAGGGAATTCCATAAGTGGGGAGCAGCACAGGAGAAGTCTTGTAGGCGGGAGTGAGAGGTGGTTATCAGAGACGAGACAAGGAGCAGGTCAGAGGTAGATATAAGAGGACGGGAAGGAGAGTATTTTGATATGAGATTTTATGTATGCAGGGGTGTTTTTTATTTAATTGAAAGCCGGTAACGTGCTTTCACCCTAGTGCTCAATAAAAAAAGTGTAAAACTTAAAAAAAACATGCATAAGGGTACGGATTCAGACCTTTCTTAAAAGAGAAAGGGACCCCTTTATCCCCGACCCCCCGGTGCCAAAAGGCCCCTTAGGGGAGCAAGGGTCTTCAGACCCCCTTCGCCGCAAGCCTAGGGGGGGTCCCTTTTGCCAAGGGTTCCGCCAAAGCTTTCCCCTTGGCATTGTAATCTTCTGCCTCCCCTAAGGGGAGACCTCAGATGGTCCAGGGAGGTGGTAGCCACTGGGACCACACCACCTCCCCTAGATCTTCGAAGATAGGACCCATAAGGGCTGCCGTACCTCCTCCAATCGGTGAGAAAAAAAATGACATAAAAATAAGGCAAGTGACAAAACAGTGAGGGTAAAATAAAAAGTGCTGTGCAAAGCGGCCCCAGCCTTTCAGACGAGATGATAAAAATTGTTCCTGCCTAGCCAGAAGGCCGGGGCAAGGAAGAGTGGGTAGCTGAAGTGGGGTTTGTGCTCTGTGCCATCATCAAGTGAGGGTGCCAATCCCCAAGTGAAGTCGGGCACCCCTGGGTCAGCAATCCAGAGACACTAGTTCCTAGCTTTCGAGCTACCGGTCTTCTGGCCAGACCAAGCTTTCCCATGGTCCTTTCAGGTGCAGGTACTCACTAGATCTTAGCCAAAAGGCAGAGAAGCGGGTGTTTTTGTTGAGGGCTTTGTAGGTAAGGGTGTTGTGGTGAGGTGGTGTGGGGAACTTGGCGGGAAATACAGGAGAGAATGATCAGAGATTGAACTGGGGAGTGTAGAAGAAGGTAAGTGATATATGGAGTCTGGCATGAGGAAATACCTTGTTGAATGGTGCAGATTTTGTTTTTGAAGTAGGTGGCAAAGTAATGGGCGGAAGAAACATCATCTTTGTACATCATCATAAGTTCAACTGAAGCTGAGGAGTGGATATGCTAATAAGCCACACTCCTGAGCTCAGACATTGCTTTACATGGCAGTTAATGCCTCAGGTCATTGACGAGTGACACAGCAGATTTGGAGCAGCTAGAGAAGAAAATCAGTCTTTTTCCAGCATTAAGGGTGGATTGAAGCGGGGATAGATGGAGGAGGGGAATACCAAATAGGAGGAGGTTGCAGTAGTCAAGGTGGGAGACGATGAGTGAATGGATGAGATTTGGTTGCATCTTGGGTAAGAAAAGGGGCATACTGTATCAATATTTCAAAGTTAGAGGCCACAGGAATAGAAGAGAGACAGAATGTGAGGAGAAAAGCAGAGGGTGGAGTGAAGGGTGACACCAAGGTAGTGGACTTGGGGAAGCTGAGGAAATTGTGGTGTTTTGACGGTGAGCGAGACTGGAGGGGAGGTGGTGACCACACGAACAGGGAACATGATAAGCTTGGTTTCGGACATATTGAGCTTTATGTAGTGTTGGTAGAACCATGTGGAGATCGCAGAAAAACAGTTGGTCAGATGGCATAATAGAAAAAGGGAGGAGAGGTAGCTATGGGTGTCTTCAGTGCAGAAGTGGTACCAAGGCCAAATGAACAAATTACTTAACCAAGAGAAGAGGCGAACAGAGAGAAAGGTGGAGGGTTGAGAACATAATCTTATGGGATCCCATATGATAGTGGGATTGGATGGGTAGGACATCAATCAGAAATAAGTAAGAAGCATTCAATTGGACTGAAGAGTGACTGTACTGTTGGGTCCACTTGGAGCGCACTCCTCTCCATTACCTCAGCTCAACTCTGGCTCCATTACGTGGACACTGGACTGGACCCCATGCATCCATTAACCAGCTATTGACCCAGTCTTACACTGAGGCCCACTGAAAGGAGACTGTGTGCAGCGTGCGTCTGAGAGAGCCCACAGGTGAGCAGCCTACTATAAGTTTGCATTAATCCATACTAGTTTGGGGCTATAGGTCACCCACCCTGGCCTTTACTTACCATCCGCTGCAGGACTTGCCCAGTTATACTTACCTGCCCTGGTCAGACAAATCAGCACCTCTAGTGTTCACGCTGTAACTTCTTTATAGATCCACGCTCTGATTCACTTGCAGGTGTCTGCTGCCACCCAGTGGACACACAATTCATTGCAATGTAATGGTTCTGGGCCAGTTGCTGAATAACAGAGAACTTAGCTCCAGTTAATATATCCATGTAATATACAAGATGCGCTGACCACCGCCCGCATGTGTCCTATTCTGCCCGGCCGAGCAAGGCTCGTTCATAGGATCAAGCCTCAAGTTGTGTCTGTATGATTCCGTTGAAAATGAGTGACCCCCCTTATCTACATTTCACTGTTGGGATATCTCCTTCTACTTCATCTTCATGCATCTACCTGGATAAAGCCATTAATCTGCCAGCTATTCTCATATACCAAGGTGATCTGACAACTCACCCATATGGCGCCCAAAAGAATCAAAAAGATTAAAAATCTCAACCCGTCTAGCGCAGCCTCGCAGCTCCCCTTCTTAAAGCAAAATAAGCATCGAACTTCGCCACCCCCCCCCCCTCCCAGGGAAACAGAGAGTGGACGGGGAAAACGATCCTGAGCAGCTTGACATTGCTGTGGTGTCTACTCCACCTCCTGGGTCCTCTACCAACGTGATCGATCATGAGGCTCTGTTTTCCTTTAACCCAATGCAAACTCTGTTAACCACCTTGAAAGCCGACCTATCAGCTGAGCTGAGAGCCTCCATGAAAGCCATCCAATCAGATGTTGTGGCACTGGGCTCCAGGACGGTTCATCTTGAGAATAAATCGGAGGAACTGGTCTCTTCGCACAACGAACTTATTACATCTCATGAACAACTTGAATCAGAAGTTATCACCTTGAGAGATAAGTTGGCGGATATGGAAGACAGATTGCGTTGTAATAACCTCAAAATTTGGGGAATACCAGATCAGATTTCAAACGCAGATCTACTATACTTTGCCCCCAACCTTTTCCAGAAACTTCTCCCTTCGGCTTCCACACAAGACTTATCCATTGATCGCATACACCGTCTCCCTAAGAAGAAGAGGGCACCGTTCCCAGAGATACCTTATTATGCCTTCACTTCTTCCATATTGAGGAACGTACTCTGCGGGCGGCCAGGGAAGCGGAAGGCAGTTTTTGAAAGCTGGATGGGAGAGGAGGTGGATACAGAGAAACAAATGCTGAAAGTAGTTTGATAGGCAAGATGAGAACCAGGATAGGACAGTGTCCTAACAGTGTTCCTAATATTCTGTTGTCATTTCTGCAAAGAGCCAAAACATAAGTATAAGTAAAAACTGGCATTATTTTGGGACCCTCTCATATACCAAACAAGTGAACAAAGTATATAAAAGTAGTATCCCTGTACACAACAGAAGTAGGTCCACTCAATACAAATGTTTAGTGTGAAACCAAGGAAATAAAAAAAAATCATACACCATGAAAAAATAAATAAAACTGTATTTATATATGCTACCAAATGAAAGTCACATTACAGCATAATTACTTCTTGTTTCAAGGCCAGTACTACAGACAGGTCCGAGGTACTGCTATGGGCAGTAAGGTTTCCCCTAGTTATGCAAATTTGTTCATGGCAGACTGGTAAAATACTCAGATCTGGGCGAACAACCCATACAAAGACCAGCTGTTAAAATGGCACATTTACATGGGCGACGTTGTGTGTACCTGGACTGATTCTTTGGAAGAACTTAACCACTTCATTAAGTACATTAGCACAAACAACTTGAACCTCAACTTCATAGCCAACATCAGTATAGTTTGAATTTCTCGACCTACAAATTTAAGTGAAAAAATGAAAACTACAAACAAGGACTTTTATGAAACCAGTGGATAGACACACCTCTAGTGACCATCATAAATCTTGGCTAAACAACATTCCAAAAGGACAATTTAGTAGGATGAGTAGAAATTGCTCAGACATCGCTGAATTTGAAGCCCAAGCAACATCATTAAAAGCAAGATTCAAGGATAGGAAATACAACAATGAGGCC
This sequence comes from Mixophyes fleayi, assembly GCF_038048845.1. Classification (NCBI taxonomy): domain Eukaryota; kingdom Metazoa; phylum Chordata; class Amphibia; order Anura; family Limnodynastidae; genus Mixophyes; species Mixophyes fleayi. The sequence goes on from NC_134405.1 coordinate 43,182,724, forward strand.
ATAGAAAATATTAAAGCACTGGACGGTTTCTTGGTACCAAAAATCAAGATGATTGAAAATGAAAACAGGGCAAAAGTGGACTGCATCTAGTGTTACACTTGTACATGTGTATGGTTATATACTGTATTGTGTGTTTACCATTTCTCATGTTGCATACTGACACTTCACATAAGTTATTTGACACCTTTGTTATTGTTATTTAACATTATTTGCGCCTCGGGAAACCACTTCTGTTAGAAAATTCATCTGTCACATTGTAAAAATGTAAAAAATGTCCTGGTGATGAAGGGGGAAAGCACCCTGTTATTAAGTGTTAAAGATAATTTTAAATTCCACTTCTGCACCCTTGAAAAACAAGAAACTTTGTTGTTTCTCTCTGACGCGATCACATCTTATCACAGCTATTTCTGTCATTCCTTCCAAAATTTGTTTGAAACATCAAGAGTTCAAGGCCCATTCCTTGCTTTCCGGGAACCACCTGCTAAACTGATCTGCAATATCAATTTCTCTTCCAAATAATAAACTAGAGATAAGCTAGGTACACAATACAGAAAACGTCTCCCGATGTTATTATATTATCATCATTTATTTGTTGGGTGCCACAAGGTTTCCGCAGCGTCGTACATAGTACAAACAGTAGACCATACAGGGTTAAACAGTACAGAACAATAAACACAAAGTACCAATGCTTCAGTAACTCCGGGACAGCCGTATGGAGTAAGGACAGAGCAGAAGAATAGGTATGGAGACACGAGGGAAGAGGGGCCCTGCTCATAAGAGCTTACATCCTAAGGGAGGGTGGACAAATCAGACACGAGAGGGAGCTGGTGATGCCAGGGGAGAGAAGAAGGGGCCAGGGGAGAGAGGGAATATCGGGCAGAGTAGATGAGGGGTTAAGTGGATGGTTGATAAGCTTTGAGGAACAGGTGAGTTTTAAGTGCTCGTTTGAAGGAGCACAGATTGGGAGCGAGACGAATGGAACGAGGGGGGTCATTCCAGTGCAGGGGGGCAGCTCGGGCGAAGTCTTGGATTCTGGAGTGGGAAGTGGTAATTAGAGAGGAGGAGAGGCGGCGGTCATTAGCAGAGCGCAGGGACCGGGCAAGAGTGTGAATGGTGAGGAGGTTGGAGATATAGGGAGCAGTAGACAGGGAGAGAGCCTTGTAAGTGGTGATAAGGAGTTTGAAGAGGATTCTATAGGGGAAGGGGAGCCAGTGTAAGGCATGGCAGAGAGGGGAGGCAGAGGAGGAGCGGTGTGAGAGAAAGATGAGTCTAGCAGCCGCATTGAGTACAGAGCGGAGGGGGGCGAGATGTGAGAGGGGGAGGCCAGTGAGGAGAAGGTTGCAGTAGTCGAGGCGGGAGATGATGAGTGCATGGATGATGATTTTGGTGGCGTCTTGTGAGAGAAAGGGTTGGATGCGGGCGATGTTGCGCAGTTGGAAGCGACATGTGTTATCTTTAACGATTTTACCAATGACTGAAAGTCCGGATCAGCATGCGATTCATGCGTACACACTATACACCTTGTGCTCTTCATCTGTCATAACCATCTACTGAAAAAGTCATGACTCTACAAATTCTATGGAGATCTGCTTACACTGCTGCTCTTGAGGTCATACACACTTCAGAATTTGCCCAACATCGTTCCATCACTTACAGAGATATTTAGTCCGGTTCTAAAAATCAAATGAAACGATACAATGCGCTTTGGTACAATAAAACACGTTCATGGAAACACATGCATTAATGCAATATTGGACCCAACTGTCATTTATCATGTGAAAAACCTGTAGTTGTAACTAGCTATAGGATGCATCAGAAACACAGTTTAGCTCTAAACTTATTAAACTAAACAGATACTAACGATAACTAATTTATCTTAGCTATTATTAAACATATTTTTCAGTCTCCAGAGAGACTGTCAAAAATTGCCGATGCTGACTATATTTCAAGTCATCATGGCAGGGTATTGGGTAAAGTTTTCAATAAGCAATAATCACGCCTCGGATAAACCTCATTGGCTATGATACTGCCACTGCGCAAAGCTAACTAGTCTATTAGTCAAGCGATGATCGCCTTACATCGGATGCTGGGTAGCATTGTAGAGACGCATCATTATTAGTTCAAGTGGAAGGGAGGATTGTGGGAGTGGATATGCTAATAAGTAACTCCTCCCAAGCTCAGACATTGCTGTCTATGGCATTTACTGCTTCAGGTTGGCATTGATCTGAGTGACCGAGACAAAGCAGCCCAGCAGGAGACTTTTACCATTGAAGAGACCTCAAAATGTAGGCGTGTTTTGAACTTGTTAAATAAAAAATAAGAGTTCTTTTACTTTCTTTTCTCTTCACTAGTCTGAATTTTGTCAGAGGGGGAGAAAGTTGGATTCTGAACTATCTTAACCACTGTATGACCGCACTGGATAAGAGGTACTCTAAAGTGTTTCTCATATTTATATTTTTGTAGCGATAGACTTTCATTTGGTAACTTAATACAAATAAATAGGAAGTATTTAAGAGCCATACCTTTAACAAGCAAATAACTTTTTGTTTCACTTTGATGCCATCACATGTATATCCATCACCAATTGACAATTTCTTTGAAACAGAAATTTAACTCCCATTTATTGTCATATTATCATTACACACAATTATAATTATTTTAGTTTATCTATTCTTAACCACATTATTCAGTCTCCAGAGAGACTGTCAAAAATTGCCGATGCTGACTATATTTCAAGTCATCATGGCGGGGTATTGGGAAAAGTTTTCAATAAGCAATAATCACGCCTCGGATAAACCTCATTGGCTATGATACTGCCACTGCGCAAAGCTAAATATGCTATCTTCAAGCAAGGATCACCTTACATAGAATACTGGCTCGGCTTGTGGAGACACATTAGTTCAAGGGAAGCTGAGGATTGTGGGAGTGTATATGCTAATAAGCTACTCCTCCAAAGCTCAGACATTTCCTTTCATGGCAGTTTGTGCCTCAGGACATTGATGAGTGAGACTGAATCACAAACAGTAGGCGTGTGCATTTTGACCTACTAGAAAAAAGTCACGCAAGTTATTTAATCTATTTTCTCTACACTGGTCTTAACGTTATCACGGATGCAGAAACTCACATGGAATTGTTTATTTTATACCTTGTCACTTTAACTTTTATGTTTTTTTCACGGATCTGGGGGTTGCGGTAGACCCTTATAGGCTCTGCAATTCCATGACGAATAAGGGTGTTGGCCTTGAGGTTCCCACCCCCAAATAATTTTGATGCCCTACCTTGCAGGGGTGAGCAAGTTTATGGACCATGGGAAGCTTCAGTAGGTCCTAGGGTAAAGGGACATTTTAGTCCCCAGGGTTTGGATACAGCGACCCTTCTTTACTTTTGCACTTTTTTCCTGCACTTGGGGCATGAAAGCACTTATCCCAGGCATTCAATTAACAAAAAAAAAAAAAATTGGAGTGTATTACATATCAGATTTGTGGGGGACAGATCAGGGTTTCATTTGGAAGCATATACTAACAAACACTGCTTTATTTTAATTTTTCACTGCGTAAAGAAACAGGGCAAAATACAAACATTTACATTTTACCTCAATATCACGCATAGCAATATTAAAATAACTAGTTATACTGCATAAATATGACCCAAGATGTTCTTTTCTCTATCCTGGTTACACAGACACTACATGTATGTACAAAATATAAATAACAGCACCTATGGCTTCCAGCAACCGGCCTATTGGTCAGAGGACCAAGTGCAATGCTCCTACCCATTGGGGCGTCTTTAAGCCCCACAGCATATACCATACATGCCAACTCTCCCGGAAAGTCCGGGAGACTCCCGAAATTCGGGTCAGTCTCCCGGGGAAGCTGGCTCCCGGGCAAGCTGGCATTTCTCCCGCATCCCAATCTCACACCGTGAATCACGCCATTTTGGAGGGTGGGAGGGGGCGGGACGAGGCCAATCGGGTCATTTTGGCCCCACCCCCCACGACGCAAATTACGTTTTCCCTCCTGCCCTCAAGTCACGCACCCTCTCCCGGAAACAAGTTTCCGGGAGTTGGTAAGTATGGCATATACACATCTACACAGGGCCGGACTGGGACTAAAAATCAGCCCTGACATTTAAAAATACACAGGCCCACCTCAGTTCCAGTAGGAAAGAAACTGTGTGCCGTCGCGCAGCAGCGGCGCCGAAAAAGGGCGTGACCGCATTGTGTTGTGGGTGTGGCCAACATGGGGCATTGATACATACATTATAATAAAACAATACATTTATCACGCCCTCCCACCCACATCACACCACCCCCCCAGGCACATTATGACTCCCCCAGCCCACTGTACTTATCTATGCTTCTGGTGCTGCTGACATCCATCAGGGTGGGAACTTCCTGTAGAATGAGCAGGGAAACTCTTTGTCTCACAAGATTACTAAATCTTGTGATACTTCGAGCTCCTCGGCTTGCTCTGCAGGCTGTGTCCTGTCCAGGAACTGGGAGCAGCTATCAGGGCCCCTATTATGTACCATGGTTATCATTTTAGACAAATACACACGCACTACTGTTAGAAGCACACAGCTCTGCCTTCACAAGCAGTACGTTGTGTAGCAGGACATACAGTCAGGTCCATAAACATTGGGACATCGACACAATTCTCATATTTTGGGCTCTATACACCACCACAATGGTTTTGAAATAAAACTAACAATTTGTCACAGGTGGGACAGTTTAAAAAAAGGTTAAAATCCCAATAATGCAACTGTATAATTCAATTAATGATTTTTAGAGGTAATGAACTTAAATGCTAACTCCTAACCAACTGTACAACTAACCTCCAAAAAAATATTTCACTACAAAAACAAATTGTGTTTCTTGCCTACGGCCAGGACAAATAAAGCATTCTGTTTTTGCATGTTAAATACTATACATAAACTTACCTTTTCAAACAAATTCTCATATGAATCTTGAAGTAAACACTTTAAACAACGTCCAGACTCACTAAGAACTTGCAGAACATAAGCAGCTGATGCATATGCAATGGTGGCACCTTTGGAAACAACTTCTTCAGTTAGCAGCTATCAACATATGAATTTCTACCATGATTAAAAACAATACAGGTTGCTGGAAAATTATTTTTCTTTCATAGAATATTAAACTTGAGGCTTTTACAAACAAAATAATTAAAAATTGAAAGTTGATAATGATTCTGATAAAAACAATGGTCAGGTTCACCTTCTCATGAAATACCCCACCTACCTTTCCCTCACACCCATTGCTTAATTGAAACTGTTGGTTGTTAAAGTGATGCATGGTTAGTGCAGTACTTGATGTATATTTTATCTCAGTGTTGGCTAACCTGTGACACTTCAGGTGTTGTGAAACTACAAGTCCCAGCATGCTTTGCCAAAATATAGCAGCTTATTGCTGGAAGGGTATGCTGGGACTTGTAGTGTCGCAACACCTGGAGTGTCACAGGTTAGCCAACAATTTTATCTACCGTCTCATGGTGTATTGTACTTAAAGCTGCTCTGTCACACAGTACACCATACATGCCAAGACAAGGGGTAGGAGGGGGTGTGGTGACATTGTCACTATAGCCCCACCCCCACTATAAAACACCAAAATTCATGGCATTGAATAGTGGGGCGTGGCTTAATGACATAATTAAGCCCCACCCCCCTACAATCAATGCACAATGCAGTGAATTTCTGCAAAAACAGGAGGTTTGCCTACTCTTCTGGGAGTCAAGGAGGACTCCCCGAAATTCCAGGAGAGTAGGCAAGTATGCAGTACACTTGAATCTAATGTCTGTTTTTTTTTTTTTTTTTATCTTTATACAAATAAAGATTGTCTATATGTTTTATTAATGCACTTGTATTTCATTAGTGAAAATATTTTTTTTTTATGAATACATTTATTTATTTATTCCTGGTCCATGTCTTCTCTGAACAGCCTAAGGAAATGCTACCAATCCATAAGGAGAAACAAAAGGGGATTCAAGATCATATTCGACTAATTAAATTGATTATTTATCTTTTATACACAGCCACCTTGCACCCGAAACAAGCATTTGCACTTGATAAACTTACTGCACTATTACCTGTACCTTTTCCCTTTTTCACAGTGGTGTAGTGGATAGCACTCCTGCCTTACAGCACTGGGGTCATGAGTTCAATTCCCGATCATGGCCTTATCTGTGAGGAGTTTGTATGTTCTCTCCGTGTTTGCGTGGGTTTCCTCCGGGTGCTCCGGTTTCCTCCCACACTCCAAAAACATACTGGTAGGTTAATTGGCTGCTAACAAAATTGACCCTAGTCCATGTATGTGTGTGTGTCTGTGTGTTAGGGAATTTAGACTGTAAGCCCCAATGGGGCAGGGACTGATGTGAGTGAGTTCTCTGTACAGCGCTGCGGAATTAGTGGCGCTATATAAATAAATGATGATGATGTTATTTCCACGTCTGCATTAAAGATTGACAGGCTGTGGCTCAGTATCTACTGAGGAACTGCAAATATCGGCACGTCCAGGCAGGGCATGTGGTCTAAACCTACATTAAACAGAGATAGAGAAAATGTTATTATATATATATATATATATATATATATATATATATATACACACACACACAGTGGTCAAAGTGAAAATTTAGAAGGGGCAGTATTGTATATGCAATGGGAATGAGAGTGAATGGAATTTTATAGCATACAGGGGAACATAACTACTTAATGATTAAAAATATTCACATTATATCACACATATAAATTATGGACACTATGCACACACTTACCCTGCTCCTCCCATGTCTTCTGCCATGGAGTACTGGCCAGCTACAGAGATTTTTTTTTGTTTTTTTTTATTTAACTTTATTGACATCCTGTCAGATTGTTTCTTTTTTTCTTTTTTTTTAACTTTATTGGCAGCCTGCCAGGGAGACATGGCTGCAGTTCACACTGCACACAGTAGTCCTCACTCCCAGCAGACAGAAGAGAGACAGCAGTAGGGCCTAGGAGTCAGAGGTGTCCAAGTTCAGTCCTCAAGGGTCATGTTTTCAGGATTTCTGTTTGTAGAAACAGGTGGGATAAATACTAACCCAGCCAAATAGATTAACTCATCTGTACTTAATTAAAGAAATTCTGAAAACATGAACTGTTGGTAGCTCTAAAGGAATGAATATGGACCTCTAGGGTCTAAGTAATGTCAGCAGCTATATTGAGAAAAAGATTTGTTATGAAGCCATATTAAAGCTGCATTACCATCTACTAAGTAAGTGTATTTTTTTTAACCAGGACTCTTCCAGTTCTTTGCACAGTCCTTGGGATTGCAGCTTGTGATTGGCCCTCACACTCCCTTGCGGTCCTTACATTTTAAGTGGTGAGTGGAATTAATTTGCCGGCTTTGTAATGCAGAACTGGCGGAGTCCTGGGTAAAACAACTGCAGCTGTCCTTATTGTTCTCCACCTGGTGGTGGCCGTACTGGTGTTCACTATAGAGTGTGGACAATATATTCTATAATCCTACTTGACTTTACAATTGGTGCACCTATAAGATGAGCAACAGAGGAGATCCAACTTTGTCATTTACGTTTCTATAAATGCAAACGCCCTAGTTGTAGCCAGTGGGGCCCAAAGTTTATGCAGTTTGACACCATACCTGGCTTCCGTAATTCGGGTATACTGCTTAATGCCAATTCTCCTTGTGAAAGCCACCAGGGGCAGAGCTGGATTGAGGGTAGAGACACCGGGGGTACATGGCTCGTGCTTCCCCTCTCAGGGCCACCCAGACCAGGCACTGTAATGTTCTTGGTGGCTGGCCCCTCCTCTGGGACCACTCATTTCCATGCAGCTGCAGATCATATGACCCCTTCCTACCCTCCCCTATAAGTGGTGGCCTCCACCTATCTGCCACCGACACATCACATGGGATGCGTACCACATGACATGCATGCTGTCACATGTGTGCAGACTGCAAGAGAGTCAGACAGAAGAGTCTGCCTCTCCGAGAAAGTTGGCTGGATGAAGGTAAGTGTGAGAGGTACGGAGTCTATTTATTAAATGTGTATGCTATGTATTTATTGTTGGGAGAAATGGTGCTATTATTAAATGTGTATACTATTAGTTTTGTATATGTCACGAAAGTGAAACCGATAACGAGTGAAGCCAGGAACAAAGGCACAAAGTATAAGCACGAACAGGAGTCAGAGATGATGCTTTCTATCAGGTAGGGAGACCTAGACCAGAGCAAAAACAAGCCCGTGCTCGGTATATCCCATATTATATATGGTACCAGCTGCGTGGCAATATAAATGCCCATATATGTATACAAAACAAAAAGACAGTTGTCAGCGCTTATCATTAACACTGCATATCTGTGTGTGTATCTAGCAAATTGAAAACATGAGGTATTAGTTCACATTTTGATCAAAACATTTAAGCTTGCATCCCAGCGTCTTACACTGACCTATATGCTTTAAACTAGGGATGTGCACCGACGACTTTTGAGGTCTCGTGTTTTGTGTTTTGGATCCGGATTTTCGTTATTTTTGGGGTTCGGATTTGTCTCGCAAAACACTTGACGAAAGGTCTCGGTTCGGATTTAAGGTTTTGGATTCGGATTTTTTTTTAAAAAAACATAAAAAGTTTAAAAATCAAGTTTTTGGGCTTATTTTCACTCCTAGGCTATTATTAACCTCAATAACATTCAATAACAAGCATTTCCACTAATTTACAGTGTATTCTGAACACCTCACAATATAGTTATTAGTCCAAAACGTTGCAACAAGGTATCTTTCTGGACTGCGTAGAGGAGTGGGTCACCACAATATCTATTAAAAACCCTGAACTTTTATGAATCGCACCAATAAATGTACCTGGACTGCGTAGAGGAGTGGGTCACCACAATATCTATTAAAAACCCTGAACTTTTATGATTCGCACCAATAAATGTACCTGGACTGCGTAGAGGAGTGGGTCACCACAATATATCTTAAAAACCCTGAACTTTTATGAATCGCACCAATAAATGTACCTGGACTGCGTAGAGGAGTGGGTAACCACAATATCTATTAAAAACCCTGAACTTTTATGAATCGCACCAATAAATGTACCTGGACTGCGTAGAGGAGTGGGTCACCACAATATCTATTAAAAACCCTGAACTTTTATGATTCGCACCAATAAATGTACCTGGACTGCGTAGAGGAGTGGGTCACCACAATATCTATTAAAAACCCTGAACTTTTATGATTCGCACCAATAAATGTACCTGGACTGCGTAGAAGAGTGGGTCACCACAATATATCTTAAAAACCCTGAACTTTTATGAATCGCACCAATAAATGTACCTGGACTGCGTAGAGGAGTGGGTCACCACAATATCTATTAAAAACCCTGAACTTTTATGAATCGCACCAATAAATGTACCTGGACTGCGTAGAGGAGTGGGTCACCACAATATCTATTAAAAACCCTGAACTTTTATGATTCGCACCAATAAATGTACCTGGACTGCGTAGAGGAGTGGGTCACCACAATATATCTTAAAAACCCTGAACTTTTATGAATCGCACCAATAAATGTACCTGGACTGCGTAGAGGAGTGGGTCACCACAATATCTATTAAAAACCCTGAACTTTTATGAATCGCACCAATAAATGTACCTGGACTGCGTAGAGGAGTGGGTCACCACAATATCTATTAAAAACCCTGAACTTTTATGATTCGCACCAATAAATGTACCTGGACTGCGTAGAGGAGTGGGTCACCACAATATATCTTAAAAACCCTGAACTTTTATGAATCGCACCAATAAATGTACCTGGACTGCGTAGAGGAGTGGGTCACCACAATATATCTTAAAAACCCTGAACTTTTATGAATCGCACCAATAAATGTACCTGGACTGCGTAGAGGAGTGGGTCACCACAATATATCTTAAAAACCCTGAACTTTTATGAATCGCACCAATAAATGTACCTGGACTGCGTAGAGGAGTGGGTCACCACAATATATCTTAAAAACCCTGAACTTTTATGAATCGCACCAATAAATGTACCTGGACTGCGTAGAGGAGTGGGTCACCACAATATATTAAAAACCCTGAACTTTTATGAATCGAACCAATAAATGTACCTGGACTGCGTAGAGGAGTGGGCACTGGGCACCACAATAAAATATATAAAAAACCTTCAACAGGTCTGCATTACACTACACATACGGCTGCTCCTCCATCCTCTCCATCATATACATGTTGGAGTTTTAGCGTGTGACAACCTCTTGTTTTTGATAATGTCAGTGCATTTTGAATATTTTTCAATTTGCCCCACACCACTGAATGTACTTTATCAGTTTATCTATGATACGCATCTATCTATCTTGACTGCGTAGTGTGTTGGCCCCGGTACACAATTTTGTACCGAGGCCACAATATAATTAAAAAACCCTCCACGTGTCAGAATTCCACCAAACAAGTATCTGGACTGCATAGTGGGGTGGCCCCGGTACCCAATTTGATACCGGGGCCACAATACCTCCTCCAAACATGGTACAGACAATTCGTCATTGAGAGACCCCAGACAGACAGGGTCGAAGTGTTATTGTTTGACTTTGTAAACCCAAAAAAATGTCCCTGTTGCACATAGTCGTGCAATGAAGACTGACTTTTTCATTTAAAGGCACGATCTTTAAAGTGTAGTGTTTGTAAGTCTAAGTCATATTATACTTTTGGTAAAATTTGTTTATTTTGTTCCTCTTTATGGTAATTAGTAATAGAATTAAAGTATGAAATAGAATTAAAGTATGAAATAGAATTAAAGTATGAAATAGAGTGGTATATAGAGTTGTAGTGTGGTATAGATAGAGTGGTCCACACAATATAATAATAATAAAACCCTAAACTGGTCTGAATTCCACCAAACAAGTATCTGGACTGCATAGTGGGGTGGCCCCGGTACCCAATTTGATACCGGGGCCACAATACCTCCTCCAAACATGGTACAGACAATTTGTCATTGAGAGACCCCAGACAGACAGGGTCGAAGTGTTATTGTTTGACTTTGTAAACCCAAAAAAATGTCCCTGTTGCACATAGTCGTGCAATGGACAGTTACTTTTTTATTGAAAGACTCAAGCTTTCAAGTGTAGTGTTTATAAAATATAAACAACAATACAGTAGTTTTAGAGCACGTCAATACCTCTTGTTTTAAATTATGACACGGCATTTTACTTTTGGTTTAATTTTTTGTATTTTTTAAAATTTGGTTTTACTTTTTGAACATGGCAAACGACTGTTGATTGGTCATATAATGCAAAAAAAAAAGGTCCAAGATGGAATTGTCCTTGGGCCCTCACACCCACCCTTATGTTGTTGAAATAGGACATGCACACTTTAACAAACCAATCATTTCAGCGACAGGGCCTACCAAACAACTTTGGCTGAAATGATTGGTTTGTTTGGGCCCCCACACCAAAAAAGCTAATCATCTCTCCCTGTACAGACTAAACAGGCTCTACTGAGGCAAGATGTCGTCCTCATCCTCAACCTCTGATACCTCTCCCCCTACAGTGTGTACTTCCTCCTCATCACACATTATCAATTCGTCCCCGCTGGACTCCACAACCACAGGTCCCTCTGTACTATCTGGAGGGCAGTGCTGTACTTCATTGAGGAATTGATTATTCATTTTTATAAACATCATTTTTTCAACGTTCTGAGGAAGCAACCTCCTTCGCCGCTCACTGACCAGGTTCCCCGCTGCACTAAAAACTCTTTCCGAGTACACACTGGAGGGGGGACAACTCAGGTAAAATAGAGCCAGTTTGTACAGGGGCTTCCAAACTGCCTTTTTTTCCTGCCAGTAACAATATGGACTGTCTGACATGTCTACTTGGATGGTGTCAGCAAAGTAATCATCCACAATTTTTTCTATTGTGACAGCATCCAATGCAGCGACAGTAGACATGTCTGCAATGGTTGGCAGGTCCTTCAGTCCGGACCAGATGTTATCAGCATCCCCGCCAGTGCCTCTTTTGGGAAAACTGAGCTTTTTCCTCGCAGCCATAGATGTGGAAGAAAATGAGGGTGGAGCTGTTGGCATGTCACGGTCCTCTTCAGAGGACAATCTCCTGACCAGCAGGTCTTTGCACCGCTGTAGACTTGTGTCCGCCGGAAACAGAGACACAACATACGCTTTAAACCGAGGATCGAGCACGGTGGCCAGAATGTATTCCTCTGACTTTAAAAGAGTGACCACCCTCGGATCCTGGCAAAGCGTACGAAGGGCTACATCCACAAGAGCTACATGCTTGGTGTAATCGCAATGGCTTACCAGCTCCTCCCTCACTTTCTCCAGCTGCTTCTGCAACAGCCTGATCAGGGGAATGACCTGACTCAAGCTGGCAGTGTCGGAACTGACTTCTCGTGTGGCAAGTTCAAATGGCTGCAGAACCTTGCACAACACGGAAATCAGTCTCCACTGCGCTTGACTGAGGCGCATCCCCACTCCTTTGCCTATGTCGTAGGTGGCTGTGTAGGCCTGAATGGCCTTTTGCTGCTCCTCCATCCTCTGCAGCATATAGAGGGTGGAGTTCCAGCGCGTCACAACCTCTTGTTTGAGGTGATGGCAGGGCAGGTTCATGCTTTTTTGATGTGCCTCTAGTCTGCGGTAGGCACTGGCTGAATGCCGAAAGTGTCCAGCAATTTTGCGCGCCACCGCAAGCATCTCCTGCACACCCCTGTCACTCTTGAGGTAATGCTGCACCACCAAATTAATGGTGTGGGCAAAACATGGGACGTGCTGGAAATTGCCCATATTTAATGCCCGCACAATGTTACTGGCATTGTCTGACACCACAAATCCCCATGAGAGTCTAAGTGGGGTAAGCCACTGGGAGATAATTTCCCTCATTTTCTCTAATATGTTGTCAGCGTTGTGCCTCTTATTAAAGCCTGTAATACACAATGTTGCCTGCCTTTGCACGAGCCGCCATTTTGTAGTTGCTGCTACTGATGCAGCTGTTGCTGTTGCTGCGGAAGGGGATGCATCTACCCAGTGGGCTGTCACAGTCATATAGTCCTTCGTTTGCCCAGAACCACTTGTCCACATGTCCGTGGTTAAGTGGACAGTGGGTACAACCGCATTTTTTAGAGCACTGAGGACACTTGATCGTACTTCTCTGTACATTTTTGGTATCGCCTGCCTAGTGAAGTGGAATCTCGACGGGATTTGGTACCGGGGACACAATACCTCCATCAACCCTCTAAATCCCACTCCACTGATGGCGGACACCGGGCGCACGTCTAACACCAACATTGCAGTTACAGCCGCAGTTATACGCTTTGCAATAGGGTGACTACTATCGTATTTTGTGGTCATGGCAAACGACTGTTGGACGGTCAATTGTTTTGTGAAAGACTTAGCGGTCTTACGACTTCCCCTCTGGGAAGATGACCGACTAACAGCAGCAACAGCAGCAGTGGCAGTAGTAGGCGTACCGCTGCAGGATTCCTCGGATGAATCCCGTATTGAGGAGGACTCAGTCTGGCTGCTGACTTGGGCTGCAGGACTGAATCTGATGGAGATTGTGGAGGAAGTTGACGAGGAGGGTGTTGCTGGTGTGTATCCAACTGGACCACGGGATTTAGGTGTCCCTGTACCGATGAGGGTCCTAGCCCCAGTTCCTGAACTAACCACTGAACTATGAAGGTTATTCAGGTGACGTATAAGGGAGGATGTTCCTAGGTGGGCAAGATCCTTACCCCTGCTTATTTGAGCTTTACATAAGCTACATATGGCCATACATTGGTTGTCTGGATTTGGATAAAAATAACTCCAGACCGAAGAGGTGCATTTTTTGGTCTTCTGACCAGGCATGACGATGGGCTTTTTCATCCCATGGACATCAGCTGTTTCCCCCCCTGGTGCCTCATTTACAATAACCACATCACCATCCTCATCATCAAGTTCCTCCACAGCGCCAGCTACATCATCAATAGCCTCCTCCCGAGCCACCTCTTCCCGTACAGTGATGGGAAGGTCAGGCTTGACAACCACCAACACCCTTGGACTCGCCTTGTGGATTTGTGATAATTTCTCTTTAGAAGGCAGAGTTGTTTGCTGTTTTGTTGCTGACAGCATAACTCTCTTCAATTTTTTGTAGGGGGGGGGAGGAGGAGGAGGGCTAAGATCCGTGGGTGAAGCTGAACCACTAGTCATGAACACGGGCCAGGGCCTAAGCCGTTCCTTGCCACTCCGTGTCGTAAATGGCATATTGGCAACTTTACGTTTCTCCTCAGATGATTTTAAGTTTCTCTTTTTGCTACTTTTTCTTAACTTGGGCTTTTTGGATTTTACATGCCCGGTACTACGAGATTGGGCATCGGGCTTGGAAGACGACGTTGATGGCATTTCATCGTCTATGTCATGACTAGTGGCAGCAGCTTCAGCATTAGGAGGAAGTGGGTCTTGATCTTTCCCTACTTTATCCTCCAAATTTTTGGTCTCCATTATATGTAGCACAAGATACTGCAGAATGTGTGAACTTGGTAATATTGCAGTACCAATGGACTTATACTGCTGTATTGGTTTTGCAAATTTGGTTATAATAATTATTATATATTTTTTTTTTTTTTTAATTTTTTATTTTTTTTTACTTTTTTTTTATTTTTTAAAAACTTGGGAATAATGGGGAAATAACTATGCCCTTAGAAGCACAGAGCACAGGACACAGCACCACTGGACTGAACAGGACACGGCACAGGACCCAGCAGCACTACGGAACTCAGCAGGACAGAGCACAGGACACAGCACCACTGGACTGATACTGCAGAATGTGTGAACTTGGTAATATTGCAGTACCAATGGACTTATACTGCTGGATTGGTTTTGCAAATTTGGTTATAATAATTATTATATATTTTTTTTTTTTTTTAATTTTTTATTTTTTTTTACTTTTTTTTTATTTTTTAAAAACTTGGGAATAATGGGGAAATAACTATGCCCTTAGAAGCACAGAGCACAGGACACAGCACCACTGGACTGAACAGGACACGGCACAGGACCCAGCAGCACTACGGAACTCAGCAGGACAGAGCACAGGACACAGCACCACTGGACTGATACTGCAGAATGTGTAAACTTTGTAATATTGCAGTACCAATGGGCTTATACTGCAGGATTGGTTGTGCAAATTTTGTGGTAATTAAAAAAAATTAAATTAGTTTTTGGTATTTTTTTAAATAACTTTTTTTTATTTTTTTAAACACAGGGGAATATTGGGGAAATAACTATGCCCTTAGAAGCACAGAGCACAGGACACAGCACCACTGGACTGAACAGGACACAGCACTGGACCCAGCAGCACCACTGACCTCAGAAGGACAGAGCACAGCACACAGCACCACTGGACTGATACTGCAGAACACAGCACAGCACAGCACAGAACTAAACAGCACAGCACAGAACTAAACAGCACAGCACGAGATCTACCAGGACAGAGGACCACCTAACACACCCTCCCTCTACCCTGATCAATGCGCGAGTGAAGATGGCGGCGACTAGCGGGGAATTTATAGGATCCGAGTATCGCGAGATCCGACAACGGGATTATGAGTCAGAGCCTCAGTTTCATATTTGAATTTGGCGCCAATACCCGGATCTGTCTCGGATCCGACTCGGATCGGCAATGTTCGGGTGGGCTCGGATTTCAGATATCCGAGCCCGCTCATCTCTACTTTAAACACCATTAAAATGCAGTTAAAATCAGATGCACTCACCTCCCAGGTATAGGGGTTTACATCTAGCAAGGGCTGGCTTGTGAGCCACACCCAAATGTGCCTTAAATTGGCTTTATGGACAGCTGCTATGACAATAAGGCAATATTTTGAGACAAAACCAGAGAAAAAACAAGCCCGCGCTCGCCCTGATGATCTGACCGTCATGGAAAGGAGGAGGACCCTTATAAAGGGAACTGGCTGGTGATCATCAAATCACCGCAGAGCAGACGTTTTAAAGGTTCCTGGGGTTGCGCATGTGCAGAATACTTGGCAAGATGGCGTCCGAGGATCAAGGAATGCCAGGCTGTACAGTAGATAGCAGTAACCAAGGGAGACCAATGTACATAAGGATTAGAATGGAAATAAACTGGTGAGATGTGTGATAGTGTACAAGTTGTATTGCAGCTCTTTTACTGGCTCACAGCAGTGTTTTCTTGGGGTATTTTCTCTCTGTTTGTGCCTTTCTGGATCAGACAAGCATCAACTGAGCTTAACACACCAGCAGCCAGAGGCAGTGAAAGCTGTAGGATCAAGTAGAAGAGAGCAGGACAGTCTGACAACTGTCCTGAATCTGGTCCGACTACAAGGACAGTTGGGAGGTATGTCCCGCTTCGAACAGCTCTGCTCGTGAAAGCAGAGCTGCGTGCACCTAACAGTAGTGTACACAGTATTGCCTGTGTATTTGTCTTAAAAAAAAAAAAAAGCTGTATTAATTCATAGGGGATTCCCTGTTTGCCCAGGCCCCCAGAGTCTTAATCCAGCTCTAACTGCTGTATTTGTTTGCAGAGTGTCTATACCTCTTGCCATTTGGCAGACAAGTGGCCTCAATCTAAACAAGTGGTCATGTCTTGAGTCATTGTTTCTGTGTAGTTGATTTTTTTTCTCTAAAATGTCAACATCTCATTAATACTTCATAACATGAACTGGACATCAATGCAGAATAAATAAATGAATATATATATATATATATATATATATATATATATACACACACACATGATGTGGATGGGATTGATGGACACAGGTTTGATTTTTTTTGAGATGTCCATATAAAAGGTGAGCCCTAAATTGTTTTGCCAATATTGCCCCTTTGCATAGCAAGCAGAGGGGTTTTCTGCTAGATATTGTTGGGCATACAGCTTCTCTACACTACAATTTATTCCAAAATCTGGATAGTAAGAAACGGCTGCAGCAAATTAATTTCTTGAAACTCGTCAGTCTGCATAGTTATACCTGGATCTGATGTGGATGAGGGAATATTTGGCGTTGGCACACATTATTATCTGTTTTCTGGTATATGGGCCTGTCTGCCCTGATTCCCACTCACTCTGAGCAGCTTCTAACATTGATCGCCTCTGCTGCGTCTAGCAGACTGCTATTCCAAGCTGATACTAGCCCTCTGCACCGCAACGGTGGTACTATAGAACGCACCAATGCCCTGCCTGTAAAATCTGAGTCTGAGCTGACAAAGTATTGCTTCCCCGAACTGGCGCAAATTCTGAGTTCTCCGCTCAACTACTATCATCAGGTGATGATTTTTTTTTATAATTATAGTATAGTATATATAGTAAACATACATGTATAGTATATTGCAAATTTGACTTAATATAGTCTACAAACTTTATACTATAATAAATTTACTATTTAAATCATTTGGCAGACAAATGTGGTACTGCAGTTTTTTTTTGGGGGGGGGGGGGGCGGCAATATTTCTTGGGGGTATTCCATACACTTGAGATTAATACCCATGAAGATTTAGGACCTGGAGGAAACCACGGTGGACCTGTGGGTAAAGGTACCCACACAAGCAGTGCAGCAAAGTACCGTGCCCCCGTGGAGCCTTATGGTCTAGGGCAGTGTTTGGCTAACCTGTGACACTCCAGGTGTTGTGAAACTACAATTCCCAGCATACCCTTTCAGCAATAAGCAAAGCATGCTGGGACTTGTAATTTCACAACACGTGGGGTGTCACAGGTTAGCCAACACTGTTCTAGGGGGTTGGGTTGAAAAGGATAATCTTCTTTTTTTACACTTTTTTATACCCACGGTTGATGGAAAGCTCTTTTACCACTTTATTGAATAGGTAATTCTTTATTCTCTATGTAGTCCATTTACTAGTAGAGTTCATTAAATGTTAACTTAATATTATACTGCTACTTGCTGTATTTTTATTTATCTTTCTTTAAATGTGATGCTTGCAAACTTAATAGTATTACTATACAGATGGCTGAATAATGTAGCCTTTAGTTTATGGAATGAGTAAAGATACAGTAATAATTCTAATTCATATTCATTTGTTTTTATTCTCTCTATGTATCCGCAAGTAATGACTTTCTATCATGGATTGGTAAAGTTTGGATAGACCTTTTTGTTTTATAGGAAGTGCGATGTGTGTGCACACAGGTGTAGTCTTCAATCTTCTTTACGGAGAAGAGTCTTTATACTCCTGACTTCAGGGGTCAGAATACAGCAGCAGGTAAAGGATCTTCATACTTCCCTTGGCCACAAACCTGGGGGGGGGGGAGGATCGCTTTTCATTGAGATCCACAGGAGCTTCACCCAGGGAACTGAAGCGTAAAACACACCCTGACAGAAGGGGTGAATCTTCCAGCTGTTCATTGTCACTGAACTGTAAATACCAAGGTACATCAGGATAACATACAAAAAAAACCATTATCTCCAGCCCAAATCTTTGCAGCCACTCTGCCCGTGAGCTCACTTGAGGCTGTTCTCCTGATCAAAGGACCAAGGGCTACATTTACTAAGCTGTGGGTTTGAAAAAGTGGGGATGTTGCCTATAGCAACCAATCAGAGTCTAACTGTCATTTTGTAGAAGGTACTAAATAAATGAAAGCTAGAATCTGATTGGTTGCTATAGGCAACATCCCCACTTTTTCAAACCCGCAGCTTAGTAAATCTAGCCCCAAGGCTGCATGCATACAATGGCCCTTATTGTAATTGACCGTAATAAGTGGTAAAGATTATTTCAAATCTCACCTGGGTACAGCCTTGACAAAGGAGGATCTTTGTTGTTTCATTACGATGTTATCACATCTATTTCTGTCATCCATTCACAATTTGTTTGAAGTAATTCAATTCCTTGCTGCCTGGGAACCACCCCCTGAGATGATATGCAATATAATTTTCAATCCCCATAAATAAGCTAGAGATGGGGTACCTCAAAGATGTAGCTCAAGTCTTATCTTATTGAGATAAATATATATTATTGATTATAATTACTTTAGCTTATCTGTTTTTTTACACATTATTCAGTCTCCAGAGAGACTGTCAAAAATTGCCGATGCTGACTATATTTCAAATCATCATGGCGGGGTATTGGGAAAAGTTTTCAATAAGCAATAATCACGCCTCGGATTAACCTCATTGGCTATGATACTGCCACTGCGCAAAGCTAACCAGTATTTCATCAAATGATGACCACCTTACATAGGATGCTGGATCGAATTGTTGAGACACATCATCATCATTAGTAAACGTACAGCTGAGGATTATGGGAGTGGATATGCTAATAAGCCACTCCTCCCAGGCTCAGACATTGCCTTTTTAGGGCAATCAGTGTCTCAGGCCATTGATGAGGGTGACTGAGACAAACTGCTATAGCTATGTCCTTGAACAGGAGGTAAGTAGGCTTGCGCAGCCTATGGGGGCTGTGAACATACGGACTGATAAGAAGATGCAAGCTCTCTCCTATTGGTCTGCACAGTCATCTGCCCTGTTTTACAGCCAACTAATGGATAAGTTAATTTCTGCACGTGAAAAAAAAATAAAAATACTAATAAAGCCTCTTTGAAAGATTCCTGTTACACAGCAAAGAATATCAATACTTCATCTGGGGTTTCAATATGGACAGAGTGAAGCGGTCAGTTATGTACAAGGAGTCCCTCAAAGGTGGGAAAGGGATCTCCGATATCCCCACCATGCTGCGAGCCTTCTTTGTCTGTAACTGCGTCCGCAGGACCCTCATCGAAAAGAACATTTGCTCTGCTGGGAAGTCCATGTCTCGCTTTTTTCTCCTGCCTCTTTGGAGGACCCTTGGTTGGGACAAGTGGGACAGCTCCTTCCCTCTCAAACTGGACTACACCTTGGTTTTACCTGGATGTTGGACAATTTGTGAGGGACTTAATTTTTTTTAAAAATTTTTTTTTAAAGCCTGATAACGTGCAATCAAAATCAAAAAGTGCCCAAAAAAGGTGCAAAAACATAAAAAAGTGCACTAAGGGATGGGGAACTTGGCCCTTCCTGTAAAAAGAAAGGGCCCTGGTCCCCGACCCCCGGAACCAAAAGGTCCCTTACCAAGGGGGTCCGCTGCAAGGCTAGGGGGTCCCTTTAGCCCCTGGGATCCACCGAGGCTTCACCCAGGGCTCTACAACTAGTCCACCCCCTAAGGGGAGGACCTTCGAGGGGGTTTTCGAGGGCCCAGAGCCTCAGGGCCGCACAGCCCCCCCCCCCCCCCCCCCCTAGATCTTCCGGGGACAGGAGCCCAAAAAGGGCCAACCCGTACCCAAAAAAATCCAACAAACGTTAAAACATAAAGGTAAAAGTGACAGAAAAATAAATAGTGCCGAGTGGATACCGCCCCAGCCTAATCTTAAACCAGACTTGTGGAAGCCAAAAATGGTCCACAAGTTTATCAGAGCAAAATACTTTATGGAGACTGTTCCAGAGCACCCTGCAGATACAGCTAAACATGTGTGGGAGAATGTGGCCTCTAAGAGGCTGACTAATAGACACAAAAACATTGCATGGATGGCTATCCAGGGGGGTCTGCCTCTCAGGACATTCATACACTCCTGGAACCTGTGCAGATATGTCCACTACCACTTCTGTATCACCAGAAGAGAAACAGGTCAGCATGTTTTTTGGGACTGCCCCACTGCACAGGCACTGTTGGATGCCTTGGAACACGAACTTAAGGACCGTGTGCCCAGGACTTGCCTTTCATATCATTCAGTATTTTACGTATTATTTCCTGGGACCCACATTATTGGCGCCTTATGAACTGTTTAAGGACGCTATTTGGCTTGCCAGGAACTGCCTCATCTTGAAAAGAGAGAAAATGACCAACGTGCAATCAAAATCCAAAAGTGCCCAAAAAAGGTGCAAAACCATAAAAAAGTGCACTAAGGGATGCGGAACTTGGTCCTTAAAAAGAAAGGCCCCTGGTCCCCGACCCCCGGAACCAAAAGGTCCCCAGGACTTTATGGCAGATAGTTAACTTTGTGATTAAATACTATTGTTGTATCTAGTTGTTCAAGCTGGTATTATGAGTTGGGAAATCCCATTTAAGTTTATATTCAATTGTATGTGAAAGATGTGTTCTAATCTATTAGTTACATTTAAGCTGGGTACATACTACAGGTATTTCGTCCAATAATCCCCTCAACCAGCCGACATACGGCCGCTCGTTCGAAAGTCGGGTCAGTGTGTGTGTAATGACACGATGGACGAAAGTCTTCCCAAATGATTGATTGCCGGCTCAGTCAGTTGGTCGTACCTTCAATATTTTCGTTCCAGATCACCTTTCCATCGTGTAGTGTGTATAAATTTACGATCGATCCACGATAATCCTCTGATACTTCCTCGAGCTGGGGCTCCGTTGGGGGGCATGTGTATAGAAATTTCAGATGCCTGTACCTGTCCCACGTGGTTCGGCGTCCACACATCACTGACTTGTTAATTAGATGATTGTAACGGAATAGCAATAGCAGTAGTGTATGGCATTTATGCGTCTAGCATATGGCAGCCAGTTTAATAAAGTGTAATGTTATACCAAAACAACGTTATGTGTATTTTCTAAATCTGCCTTCTTAATTAGGTCCCTGTACCACCTTATTGGGCGCGCAATTCACATTCTTTTGAAAAGCAAAATATGTGTATGTCAGAATGAACTGTTGAATGAATGAAGAGACAGTGTTCTCTTCAGTATTTGGGTGTTACCTATAGTGAAAGCTCTGCCCCTTTATGCTAATGTCTTTGGTATATCCTTATATGACCTAAAATGTCGTTTCAGTGTGTACGAAATTTAAATAATTGTTTACGACAACATGGCTGTAAAAGTTCCTACCTGGACGGTCGCTCTTCCATTTATTGTCTAAAACGAGGCTAGTGTGTATGCAGTCCATGGATCGAGAGATCGGACCATCGATCGGATGTTAAATCGATCGGCATAAAACGTTGGTGAAAAATTAGGCAGTGTGTACCTAGATTTAGTTTTCATTCTCCCCTAAGGCTAGGTACATTCTGGAGGTTTTTCAGCCAATCATTGGGCCAATTAGCCGATATACGAGCGTTTGGTCAGAAATCGTGTTAGTGCGGCGGTTCCCAAACTATGCGCCGCGGCTCCCAGGGGTGCCGCGGCGCTGTCACTGGGGTGCCGCGGGCCAGCCATATAAAAAAAAAGAAAGAACACAGTAACTTACCAATCCGCCGGGACCCAGTAGACTCCTCTCTCCCGCAGCAGCTGTCACTGTGTTCTTTTTTTTTTTATATGGCTGGCCCGCGGCAGAGGAGTTAGAGGGATCGTGACAGCGGGGCAGAGGAGAGGCAGAGGAGGGTGACAGCGGGGCAGGGGAGAGGCAGAGGAGGGTGACAGCGGGGCAGAGGAGGGTGACAGCGGGGCAGAGGAGGGTGACAGCGGGGCAGGGGAGAGGCAGAGGAGGGTGACAGCGGGGCAGGGGAGAGGCAGGGGAGGGTGACAGCGGGGCAGAGCAGAGGCAGAGGAGGGGGGCAGAGGAGGGTGACAGCGAGGCAGAGGAGGGTGACAGCGAGGCAGAGGAGGGTGACAGCAGTGCAGAGGAGGGTGACAGCGGGGCAGAGGAGAGGCAGAGGAGGGTGACAGCGAGGCAGAGGAGTGAGAGGGATCGTGACAGCAGGGGCAGAGGAGGGTGACAGCGAGGCAGAGGAGGGTGACAGCAGTGCAGAGGAGGGTGACAGCGAGGCAGAGGAGAGGCAGAGGAGGGTGACAGCATGGCAGAGGAGTGAGAGGGATCGTGACAGCAGGGGCAGAGGAGGGTGACAGCAGGGGCAGAGGAGGGTGACAGCAGGGGCAGAGGAGGGTGACAGCAGGGGCAGAGGAGAGTGACAGCGAGGCAGAGGAGGGTGACAGCAGGGGCAGAGGAGAGTGACAGCAGGGGCAGGGGCAGAGGAGGAGGACAGCGTGACAGAGGGCAGAGGGGGCATTGTGAGAGAGGGCAGTGTGTCTGGATGCAGAGGGGGCAGAGTGTCTGGATGCAGAGGGGGCATTTTTGCATACAACTAAATAAGTATTTCTGTCCTGACCTAAATACTTATTACAATTTTTTGACCCAACTACTTCTAAAACAGGACTGCTCAATAATTATTTTGGAGGGGTGCCTTGAAAAAATTTGGAGTGCCGTGAACTGCAAAAGTTTGGGAACCACTGTGTTAGTGTATATACTTACACAATGAACGACAGTCGTTCCAAAGTGCTGATCATCATTTCACTTGGTTGGTCGTACTGTTTAATAATCTTGTTCCAATCACCTTCCGATCATGTAGTGTGTATGCACTCATGTTCACGCTCTCCATAGAGTTTACAGAGACATGGGGGTATATTTACTAAACTGCAGGTTTAAAAAAGTGGAGATGTTGCCTGTAGCAACCAATCAGATTCTAGCTGTCCTTTTGTAGAATGTACTAAATAAATGACAGCTAGAATCTGATTGGTTGCTATAGGCAACATCTCCACTCTTTCAAACCCGCAGGTTAATAAATATACCCCATGGTCTTTTCAGCCGATGCCGGCGATGAACATGTCCTGGTGACTAAATGTAGACAGTGCTGTAGATGGAATAATTTATTCTGAGCCTGAATATTTAATTTCAGAATCACAGAAGCTAACAAAATTTGTTATTACATGTGGATAGCTATAACAAGGTGGTTTTAATCAGTGTGACAGGAATGAATGAATAAATAATTTGCTGTAATTCTCTTAAACATCGAGGACCAGATGAAGAGCACAGATCTGAAGGTAAATCATGTGTAGTGTGTATGCATGAATCTCCCGACGGATCAGACTTTCAGTCGAACGTACAATTGTTGTAGTGTACACGTCGGTCGGAAAATTATCCAGTGTGTACCTAGCCTTACAATTTGGGGACATTATTTATTATTCCTACATCCTGGTTTTCTCTCACACATTTCTTAGTACAAACATATGTTGTTATTATGTTACCATAAAAACCTGTCGTAGTTCGGATTCCTCTATTAAGGCTACTAGAGGAAAACTGTGGTATTCACTTTCATTTGTATATTCATGGTGTATTGCTAACTCCCTGGTTTGTGCTCCATTCTGTCTATGGGCTTTAAGGAGCTTTGATTTTTATAGTGATCTCCATCCAAGATTCTGCCTGTTATTGACTCACTTAAAGCACCTCTTATTATTATGTAACAGGAAATCCATGCAGCCAGCTAAATGCCGGTGCGCATTTCGCTGGAGAATTGGTTTGTCAGGGCAAATAGATCCTATCTATTAGAAGTACTTTAGTTTATTTGTTATTATACACCTTATTCAGTCTCCTAGGAGAGCAACATGAGTTCATAATCCACAATATAATTTTCTCTCCCCAAAAATAAACTAGAGATGTGTTCTTCAAAAATACAATTCAAGTCTTATCTAATTGAGGTAAATAGATACCATTTATTTAGTATATTACTATGACTTTATCTGTTATTATAGAACTTATTCAGTCTCCAGAGAGACTGTCAAAAATTGCCGATGCTGACTATATTTCAAGTCATCATGGCGGGGTATTGGGAAAAGTTTTCAATAAGCAATAATCACGCCTCGGATTAACCTCATTGGCTATGATACTGCCACTGCGCAAAGCTAACCAGTGCTTTATCAAGTGATGATCACCTTACATAGGATGCTGGATAAAATTATTGAGACACATCATCATCATTAGTTGACGAGGAGCTGAGGATTGTGGGATTGGATATGCTAATAAGCCACTCCTCCTAGGCTCAGAAATTGCCCCTTATGGCAGTCAGTGCCTCAGGCCATTTTTTTTAATTGAAAGCCTGAGAACTTGCTTTTCTAATCCAAAGAGCTCGAAAAAAAGTGTGAAACTTGAAACGCGTGCACAAGGAATGCAGAATGTGGCCCTCCTCGTAAGGGCGTATCCGCAATCTAAAGTCCATGAGACAAAAACATAAAAGGGAAAGTGAAAAAACGTGAAGAAAAATAAATAGTGCCAAGTGGGCACGGCCCCAGCTTAAAGGCTGAGCTGGTTCTAAAATATTTCTCGCCCAGCCAAAAGGCCAGGGCAAATAATAAAGGCGGTGCTTAAAAGAAAGTGGTTAAAGGTGCATGAGTGCCAACATAATCACGGGATATCTATAGTAAGGATCCATGCCCGTGATTTTTTGCCACCCTCGGGTCGCCACTCAGGAGGTATAATTGTCCCAGGCTTTCAAAGCGGCATACCCGGCCCCTGGCAAGAGGACCTGGGGCCGGATATGTCATTTTACATAATCCTAAGATTAGGATTATGTAAAATGGCCTATGATAGTTGTCCTGATATTTTGTAGGTTAACTGATATTTAATAAAGATTAAGTTTTTATTTAAAAACAATTCCCTCCTATAAGGTACTGGAGTGTCTTCCTATAGTACGAACTCTTGTCTTTTGTTCTTCTGGTAGTGGACTGGCTGGTAGTGCACTTTGTCCCTCTGGCCCAGTTGTCTAAAGCTGAAACATGGGCATCTCTGTTTACTCAATATGTCTTCCGCCTCCACGAACTTCCCGTATTGTCTCTGATCGTGGCTCTCAGTTTATCACTTAGTTCTAGAGATCCTTCTGTGCTTTGCTTAGAATCAACATTAGCCTGTCTGGATATCATCTGCAGTCCAGTGGTCAGACAGAGAGGTCAACCACTCCCTGGACCAGTTTCTTTGGTTGTATACTTCTAAATGTCATGATAATTGGTCTACATTGCTCCCATGGGTGGAATTTGCCTATAATAACTCTTGTCACTCCTCCACCCCCTCATCTCTGTTCTTCTGCAACCTCGGTTTTCATCCCAGAGCCAATTCACTCCCCTCTCTTGTTCATTCTGGTCTTCCTGTGATGTGACATACTGCCTCCCTTCTCAGAATCATCTGAAAGGAGGTTCACTCTACTCTGCCTCCTCTCGATCTAAGTTCTCTGCAGACCTTCACAGCAGAAGTTGGCCCTTCAAGGTGGGCGAACAAGTCTGGCTCTCTTCCCGGAACATCAAGCTCAGGCAGCCCTGCAGGAAATTCGGGCCTAGGTCCATTGTCCTTTCATCGCCATTAAATAGGTCAAATCAGTAGTCGTCAGACTGCAGCTTCCTCGCTCCTTAAGAATTCCCAACACGTTCCATTGCTCCCCTCTTAAACCTGTTACCGCTTCTAGCAAGTTCAAATCAAGTCATCCACGTAGACCTCGTACTGTCCATGTTGATGGATGCCAAGAGTTCATTGTGGGAAAAAATCTTGAGTCTTAAAAGGTCCACTGTCAAGTTAATTTCTTGGTTCACTGAAAGGGGTATGGCCCAGAAGAAAGGTCTTGGATGCCACAGAGGTATTTCCATGCTGACAGGCTCATCAAGGAATTCTTCAAGCAATTTCCTAAGAAACCTGGATATAGAGGTTCCTTAACCCCCTCCTCAAGGGGGAAGGGGTACTGTCACGAGCCTCCTCGCTAGGAGCAACAGCTCACCTGCATCTGTTGTTGCCCTGGCAGCCTGGACATCATTTCCGGCCTCATCATCCTGGGGCATTGCCAGGGTGACCGGGATGCTCTTCTCATTGTCGCCTCATCCCGGCAAGTAGTTTGACTGCTGGGCGCATGCACGCAGTGAGAGCTTATTAAATAACAGTGTCCTGAGTCTGATTCTAGTAGACAGTGCTCTGCTCTCCTATTGTTATTTATTTGTAATGCGCCACAGATTCCCGGATTCAGATGCAAGTGACAAATAGATGAGGCAATAGATATAAGTAGGACAGATGAGTGTGAACAGTGCTATGGGGACCGCGTGCAGCAAAATGCATGACAGGACATACAAGGGAGTCACACAGTAGACAGACATTGGACAATAGGTAGAGAGGACCCTGCCCGAGAGAGCTTACATTCTAGAGGTAGGGGTGGTGAGAAACCGTAGGATCAACCAGGAGAAAATGGAGATGGCAGGTGAAGGAAGAGGCGGTGAAGGATAAGATGGTCAGGAGGTGGTAGGATACGCAAGGTTGAACAGGTGAGTTTTGAGTGAATGTTTGAAGGACTGAGATTCGAGTGAGAAGGGGTAGACCGTTCCAAAAAATGGGAGCAGCATGGCAGAAGTCTTGGAGGCGAGCACATTAGGAGGTGAATTGAGGTGGAGGTCACAGGCAGATTGGAGTGGTTGGGTAGGTATGTATCTTGAAACCAGGTCAGAGATGTAAGGGAGAGAAGTGTTGGTAAGGACTTTGTAAGTAAGGGTAAGGAGCTTGAACTGATTTATGAAATTGATAGGGAGCCAGTGAAGGGTGAGGATAAGCCTAGCGGTTGCATTCTGTATGGCTCGATGGTCAGTAAGTAGGAGATTGCAATAGTTGAGACAAGAAATGATGAGTGAATTGACCAGGATTTTGGTTGCTTCCTGAGAGAGGAAGGGACAGATTTTCATATGTTACAGAGGAGGAAGTGGCAGGATTTGGTGAGGGCAGAGTCAAGCATGACTCCAAGACATCAAGCTTTGGTGATTGGAAAGAGATTAATGCTGTCAGTCAAGAGGGAGATATTGGGAGGGACAGCAATATTTGTCCCCTTTCAGTATTTAAGGCATGGAGGGCTTAGACTCCCTGCTGACCAGCTCCTCTTTCCTGTGGATACTCTGCCTGAATTCTGATTGATTCCTATTGTGACTGCTGGCTTGTTTCTGGACAGCTCTTGAATTTTGATTGTCCCTTGAATTTTGATTTGGCCTGGTCTTTTAGATTCTCCCTGCTTGCTACTGGCCCTGATCATTTGGCCTGTCCCAAACTAACCTGCTTGCTTCTGACCCACGACTCTTGGCCTGTTCCTGGTATTCTCTGCCATGTTCCGGTTATCTGCTTCCTACCTCTGCACTACGGTGACCACACATATGCTTTTACTAGCTAGAGTCAAGTTCTGTGGGCATCTGAGTACCTGTTAGTGCGACTAACTCTACGGGAAAGGTGGCTCCTATAGGTGAAGACCTGTTTCTATCAGTTCTAAAAGTTTGTCAGTAGACGTTAGCACTACCAATTGGCTGGGGAGAGGAAGGATGCCAGATTTTAAATTAAGGACAAGAATATTTTTACCTACCACATATTAGCCTGGTGTAGAAGGAGAGGCGTTACAAGCATATTAGCCTACGGCAACCCTTAATCTATAAGATTGGAAACTGAGCAGATTCAACTGCCTGTCCTTCATGTCCCTACAAATGCAAAAGCCCTAGATGTAGTCAGTGTGGCTCTCACAAAGTTTATGTAGTTTGACGTTTTGGATAGAATTTTTTTTTTTTTTTTTTTTAAATAGGAAGTCCGATGCGTGTACTTTCTCTCAACCAACGTTAAAAAACTTTGCCGATGGTTATGACAGATGAAGAGCACAAATCTGAAGGTAAAATGTGTATAGTGTGTACACAGGAATCTGCACACTGGTCTGGAATTCTTTTTTTTTTTTTTTTTTTTTTGTAATCGTTGGAAAAATTGTTATGGATATCTCGCCTGGAGAAATTTTCTGTAGTGTGTACCCAGTCTTAGATGTGGCAGTATGGAGAGTGTAGGTGACTGGAGTTTGGTAGCTTTATAATGAAGACAGTAGGAGAAGTGGGGGCTGAACATACCACTTCATGCACCCCCCCACTGATTTTATTTTATGTGCATTTGTTTCAATTCTTGCCACGTATTAGCAATAAAATCATGGATTTATATGCCTTTTTTCAAAATGAGTGATTTCTGTCAACCAACAACAAGAAGGTATGTACAGGCATAAGGTGCACAAGAATGTGGTTTTCAAATGCTTTTAAGGAGAAGAGACTCTTTATCCCTGAACTCTGGGGTCAGAAGACAATGACACAGGAAGGATCTTCACTTCACATTTTCCTTTTCCACAAGCCTGGGGCAGGGGATTCATTTTTCCTTGAAATCTACAGGAGCTTCCCTGGAAAAGAGGAATTCTCCAAAGAATAAGGATATGGGAGCCCTAGGACCACACCACCTCCCTTAGATTTGATAAATAGCCCATAAGAATGAACCACACCCTGAGGGAAGGGGTCAGTCTTCAAGCTGTTCACCGGCACTGAACTATAAATATCAAGGTGCGTAAGGTTAGCACATGAAAAAAATGTGTTTCACCAGCCCAAATCTTTGCAGCTCCCTTCCCATGAAACCCAATCAAAGGCCCTCTCTTGACCAAGGTGTAGCAACAAAAGTTCATGGCCCCTTCCTTCCTGTTTGGGAACCACCAGCTGAGCTGATCTACAATATAATTTTCTCTACCCAAAAACAAACTGCTTCAAAAATGCAGTCCAAGCCTTATCTTATTGAGGTAAATATATGCTATTGATTATAATTTAGCGTATCTGTTTTTTTTTTTACAAATTTTTCAGTCTCCAGAGAGACTGTCAAAAATTGCCAATGCTGACTATATTTCAAGTCATTATGGCGGGGTATTGGGAAAAGTTTTCAATAAGCAATAATCACACCTCGGATAAACCTCATTGGCTATGATACTGCCACTGCGCAAAGCTAACTAGTCTTTCATTAAGTGATGGTGACCTTACATAGGATGCTGGATAAAATTGTTGAGACACATCATCATCATTAGTTGATGAGCTAAGGATTGTGGGATTGAATATGCTAATAAGCCACTTCTGCCAGGCTCAGACATTGTCTTTTATGGCAGTTAGTGCCTCAGGCCATTGATGAGGGTGACAGAGATAACCCAGTTCAGCAGACTGCCATGGCTGTAGTTATGTCCTTGAATAGGGAGTAAATAGGCCTAGGGAGGCTGAGACCATGCCGGCTGATGAGATGATCCGCTCAGTCACCTACCCTGTTTTACTGTCGACTAATGTTCCCCTATTCTAATCCGCTGGTGGTGGGGCCCTCCTAGTGACTGAGCCTGGAACAACTGTCCCTGTTGTCCTCCACCTGGTAGCAGCCATGTTGGTGTTCAGTATAGACTATGGCAGTGGATTCCAAACTTTTTCAGTTCAAGGCACCCTTAGGGTCTCCAAAATTTTTTCAAGGCACCCCTAAGCCAAAATAATTACCAAGTATTCCCCCGCCTTGCTTACCACTGGCCCTGGCTGAGGCACCCCTGTAAGATCTCCAAGGCACCCCAGGGAGCCTAGGCGCACAGTTTGGGAACCACTGGACTATGGACAACCTATTATCTAATCCTTAACTACTTACCTATACAGGGATGATTATACAATAGACTGACTAGGCTGGGGTGGGGGAGCAGTATTCCCATGATAGGCTGAAGACAAATGAGACATCATTGTGTGGACGCTTGAGGATAAGCATTTAGGAGAGACAAGGATGGCAGCAGGTGTGGGCGTGACAGCCCTCTCCCCCTCCACCTCTTCACCCTCAGTGACGCTCGCTCATGCCTCCCTTCTGCTATACAGTTCTGATTTTAATGAAAACAAAATGAGTGACAAAGATTATGGTGCCCCTTTTAAAAAGTCAAGTGGAGCTGAGGTTTGATAACAAGGAACATAAGGGGCGGCGTGGCCTGGCTGTGAATATGGCTGGACATGTATGCTGAGAGCTCCTAACATCGAGCCCAGCTATAAAGCTCTATCCTGTCTCTCACCCAAGAAAAACTGATAGAGACCCACTTGTCTGAATAGCTGACCACTCAGTCTACCGACCATTACCTTTGTAGCCCACGATACCAGCACCAGAGACCTCCTTTTGCAGCCACGCTTATATTAAAACATCTCCCTTGATCGTGCTTCCTATCTGCAGACCCCACCCGATACTCTTCCTGGAGCCCTGTTCCATAAGGGCACCTTTGCTGACAGCCACAAGCGGGACCAGAATGTTGCTTTTATTTACCGACACTCAACACCGCATCCTGGAGTCCGGCTGCTGCTCACCTTCTCCTGGCTGCCTTCTCCTAGTTGCTAGACTCTATCCTCTGCTGGAGTCCAGGGCAGCATCAGGACTATCTCCTACTGTCCTGAGGGGGATACCACTCGCCACACTCTTGACTGAGCCGCAGGTCCAGCCCGCAAATAGGTCTCCATCCCCTATCAGAGATGATGAGGGAGCACAGATCTCCTGTTTATGCTCTAGGCGGACTCCATAGTGTGCACTGTTACTCTGCAACCCCACATTTCCCTTGTCCAGGCTCCCTGTTTCACCTCTCCCGCACGCAGGCACAACAGCAGTCTAGCTCACCCCCCTCTGATTGCCAGCATTCTCAGCACCTTTGCCTGAACCACCTTTGATTAGCCTCCACTTTTAATCTTGGCACAGGCACATGGGGTTAATTGACTCTTAACTCAGCATCTTCTTAATTGGCAACCTTTTTTCTGGACCATTGCTGTCACCTTGTGGAAAAACACTATACTGTCTCATCCTGCTGAAAACAAAGGTCCATTTCATGCTGCATTGTAAATCCATTACGTGTAACACCCTATATTTGCCTGCTTTTTCCCTTCAAGCACACTAGCTACACCTGTGAAAGACACTGCCCACAAGCCAGTGCCCCCCTCTTGAATTTTTAGACTGACCAGTTCTGTTCCAATTCCTACACTCTACTGCCCCCTGTTGGCCTCCATGGCTCAACGCAGCCTCCACATGTTCTACTATTTGCCTATTGCTGCCACAGCTATCAGCCAGTCTGAGTACCACAGTGGCCTCTTTGGTAGAACAGTGGTACTACAGACAGGATGCACATGTATACAAAGGTCCAAAATAGTTGCTGGCAGACAGGAGCTGCAGCATGCAGATCATGACAGATATTCTGCAGCAATATCCACGCTCATTACGTTGGCGCCCGGGTGACCCAATATTATTAAATTCTTCCGCTCTCTCTCTCTGATATCAATTCAGCAATCTCTAACTACTTTCATGAGAACTCATCCCCAGAGGTGGCGCGAGGTGCCATATGGGAAGCCCACAAAGCTACTATTTGCAGTCAACTTATAAGTACAGCCTCCCAAATTAAAAAACTCGCAGCCTTAGAAATATCCTCACTTGAACTACGAATTTCAGACCTCTTAACACAACACAAACTGAATTCTGACCCCGCTCTTTTACCACAGATTGACTCTCTGAAAGACCAATTGTACACATCTTAGTCACATAGAGCAGGCTCTCTTTTGCAGAAGCTTCAGCAACACTTCTTTGACAAAGCAGACAAAGCGGATTCAAAGTTGGCCAGGAAACTTCGACAGAAACGTGTCTGTGCCCATATTGATAAGCTACAGAACAAATCCACTAACTCTATTACCTATGACCCCTTGGATGTTGTCAATGGGTTTAGGGACTTTTACACCTCTCTTTATAATCTCCCTGGCTCCCTTCCTTCCTTGAGGGGACCTCATGTCGGCCTCCCTCGACTGATATTTGGCTGACATCCCCCTACCAAAACTCGCCCTTCCCCAACTCACTGCTCTAAATGCTGACTTAACTTCTGAGGAAGTCTTGGCAGTCATAAAAGCCCCTGGACCGGATGGATTCACAGCCCAATATTATAAAAAAAAAATCCGGGACCCTCTCCCCACATTAAACGTTACTTTTCAACAAAATTCTAGAGGGGGTATCCTTTGACCCAGCAACCACTCTTGCCAATTTAGCAGTGATACTGAAACCCGGGAAAGATCTTTCCCAATATTTGGGATACAGACCTATCTCTTTACTTAGCGTAAAGCTTTAGGTCAACATTAAGATTCTGGCCACTAGGTTAAATCCCTTTTTAGCGATTTTGATATACCCCGAACAAGTCGGATTCATCACAGGGAGACAGTCACCAGCTAATACCAGGAGGCCAGTCGATATAATTCACTCCATTCATGACGGCAAGATTCCTTCTCTAATCATGGCGGTAGATGCCGAAAAATCATTCGATCGTATCTCCTGGCCATTCATGTTTGGGGTGTTTGGATACATGGGCTTCACTGGTAAGTTCTTGAGAGGTACCTCCCTGTATCGATCTCCTTCTGCCACAGTCTCAACTATCGGGCTCACTTCATCTCCCTTCACTATTTCCAATAGACATACGTCAAGGTTGCCCTCTCTTCCCACTTATTTTTGGTTTAGTGATCGAACCCCTGGCTGCAAGGATACGAGCCACTAAGGCGATCTCAGGTATCCAAGTTGCAAGACAAACCACAAAGTGGTCTTATATACGGATGATGTTCTATTGACTATCTCTCAACCCATCACGTCCCTACCTCCCCTCCTCTCTGAGCTAGACACCTACGGTCACATCTCGGGGTATAGAATAAATCCTGACAAAACTGAGAGTTTGGACTTTTACATCACACAATCAGACAAATCCCTTTTAGAACGTCAATTCCCCTTCAATTGGCGCCTACAGAAACTCAAATATTTAGGTGTCTTTCTCACTAAGCTTCACCACCAGCTTTTCCAAGCCAACTTCCCTCACACCCTTTCTCAAATTAAATCTGATCTCCAGTCCTGGTCTCGTCATTTCATCTCCTGGATAGGCCACATCAACGGTGTGAAAATTAATATTCTTCTGCGGTTATTATACCTGTTCCAGACCCTTCTCATTTGGATTCCTCCCTATGTGTTAAATTCCTCCAATACATTACCTCCAAATTTATCTGGGTGAGTGGAGCTGCGTGTCCTTCAGAGCTCCTCTCTGGGTGGTGGCCTTGGTATCCCAAATTTCAAACGCTATTATCTATCTGCCCATCTCGCTTAATGTGTCTTATGGTGTGGTCATACCAACTATAGGGTCTGGGTGTTTGTTGAGGCCGAAGGTCTGGGTTTGCTCACCCCTGCTGCCCTCCTCTCTCTCCCGGGGGCTTGTCTCCCCAAAGGGTCCTGACTCATCCAACAGTTGACACTCCTTGGCAATATGGGACTCCTCATCTAGGTGATACGTCTTCTCCATGCATCCCCTCCAATAATTCCCCTGTTCAACAATCCGGACTTTCCACCAGGTATGCTACCTTCTGTATTTTCCCCTTGGCTCTCCAAAGGAGTCCGCTATTTAAATGATATCTCCCACTCCACCCTCTTTCCTCAATTCACTGACATTCAAACAGCAATTGATATACCATCTAAATACTTTTACCAGTATCTGCAAATACTCAGTCTTCATACTTCTGTTAGACACGTCTCACTGCCCATCTGCTCACCACGATCAAAGCATTGTGTCTGCGCAGAGTATCCACGCCTGGCTTAATTTCCACAATATATTACAAACTCACTCTCCCAACTGATTCTAATCAGGGACGCCCACGAAATAGCTCGGTATCAAAACCTGGGTGACCCTTTGAATAATGATGACTGGACCGAAATATGCGAAAACGCCACTTCTAGCTCTATATGTATTAAGATTAAAGAAAACCTATATAAGCTCTTGTATAGATGGTATTATGTCCCGACCCGTCTTCACAAAATGTTGCCCGACTCTTCAGACAGATGCTGGCATGAATGCTATGGTATAGGGACGTTTCTTCACATTTAGTGGGATTGCCCGAAGCTTGCCCAATTTTGGTTGGATATCATGGGAACATGGGTTGTAAAAAAAAAAACAAACAAAAAAAAAACAACGACACAGCACAAATTATAACATATGTATAACAGAAAACTACAGCCAACCCCAAATAAAAATAATCCTGGAGAAAAATCCCCAAGCACAACGCTGTTAATCAGTAACAAAGCTGCTATTTCTTTTTGTACAAAAGAATGTGAAATCCTTAGGTACACACATTTAGAAATGCATGATTAACTACCCACCACATCACGGTGCTTCTGCTAATAGGGTGGTCCTAACTCTAAACAGTGAGAGCCCCTACTTTTGGGTTATACATATATATGTTTTTAAATTGAGAGGTAACTTACCAAGAGGTACCCCAAGAGATCCAAATGGCAGTATAGCATCAGAACTCCCCATCAGCTACTGATACCAGAGCATGCCTCTCAAACAAACAGAAATCCCCCAGCACACCGCTGTTAACCAGTCACAAAGCTGCTATTTCTAATTGTACATAAAAATGCAGAATCCTTAGCTACACACATTTGCAAATGCAATGTTAAAAAACACCAAATCATTAATAGACAAGCGTATGATAAGGGTAGGAGTAAATAAGTATAAATAATAATTTAATTTATTGTAAATAATTATTAGATGTATTAGCATATGTACAATCAGCAGGTGCGGGCTGGCAGGTTTCAGCCCGGGGGGCGCACAGACGGCTGCATCACATGACACG
Source organism: Mixophyes fleayi (assembly GCF_038048845.1). Lineage (NCBI taxonomy): Eukaryota > Metazoa > Chordata > Amphibia > Anura > Limnodynastidae > Mixophyes > Mixophyes fleayi. Next base: position 43,217,935 of record NC_134405.1, read on the forward strand.
CGATGCGGCCGCGTCATAATGACAAGTGATGCGGCCGCCGGTAAAATTAAACTATTACTGCATCCACGGGGGGGCGGCCCGAATAGCCGTTAGACTGAGAGGCCCGGGGGCCCGCTGCCCCCCCCTGCCCCTCGGTCCAGCCCACCCCTGACAATCAGCCCTACCGGACTGAACCATGGGAACATCTGACATAAAATTACAAGAAGAGCCTAAATACTGTTTTTGTAGTTTTGTAGTTTATTTTATGCACTTGACTGACAGAGACAAATCAGACATCCTATTAAAAAATAATGTTGTTCATTTACTAATATAGTTAATTGAATGTTTTTATTTGTCTGTTTATGCACTGATAAACTGTCTTTACTGCTTTAATTGTATTACTACTACAAAACGCGATATCCTTTACGATTTTACCAACGACTGAAAAACAAAAAATGTCCCAATCAGTATGCCGATTCAAGTGTACACACTAAGCACGTTTTGCAAGATTTACCTTCAGATCATTGCTCTTCATCTGCTGAAAAGATGGTGACACTGCACACTCCACAGAGATCTATGAACACTGCCGGTCGTGAGTGCATACACACTGCAGAATCGGCATAACATCGTTCCATCGTTGAATGAGATTTTTAATTCAGTTTAAAAATCAAATGAAACGATACAACGGTCCTTTGAAACGATAATTGTCCATTGTTGGAGCGTAAACACTAATGCGATATTGGGCTGAATGGTCGTTTATCGTGTGATTGGCCCAATAATCAGATGTAAACCTTGTAGTGTGTACCCAGCCTAAGAAGAGACTGTTTGTCCCCGACCTCCAGGGTCAGAATACTGCGACATGGGAAGGATCTTCACACTTCCCTTTGGGACAAGCCTGGGGGAAAGAGATCACTTTTCTCTGAGATCCACAGGTGCTTCACCCAGGGTACTGAATTTTCAGCTTCCCAAAAGGGTAAATCTCCAAGGAATAGGGACGTGAGATATGGGGTCATAGCCCATAAGAATCAATCACACCCTGAAATCCATGAGACAACCAAACATAAAAAATTCAAACGTGAAAACAACAGCGAGAACTAATAAATAAGCACAATACATCCCCAGCCTTCAGCTGTATTTATACAAATGTATCTGCCCAGCTAGGGCAAAGGAAGGCATGTGTTGCAAAATAGTAAAGTGTAGTGCTAACTTGCCTGACTTGTCAACATGTGCTCACCATTTTCATTTGAGTTATCATCCCACCCAGTTGTCCAGTCCAGGGGGCCATTGACAATCTCACTAGCGGCCTCTTGGCCGGAGGATTAATGTAGACCATACGGTATTGGGTTGGGTTACCAATCCTTCCTAGAACAATACTATCCACGATCTTGTCTGTGTGCAATCTGTTACCAATTGCACAGTACCAACCAAAAGATACGGGGGGTGCTTTTAAGGCTTCAATCTTCATGTCCTCCCCAGAAGAAGAAGGCTTCCTTTTCACCCCAAACCCCAGGACATTAGGCTCATTAGGGTACAAGGGTCCCCAGGTCCCCCACTTTGCTACAAGGTTAGGCAAGGGCAAGGCTCCCCAGGAAGTGGATCTTCTGTCCATCCAAAAGAGAGAGCTTCACACTGATTAGGTGGGGTGGTCACCTATTGCCAAACCATATCAGATCCACACACTCCTGATATAAAAACATGAAAAATCTATCGCATACCTGTCTGACTGCAAAGTGCTGATTTAAAGATACTTGTATGTAAGAAACAGTGGCCAATAAAAATATTAAATACAATATGATTTTTTTTTGTAATTAAGTTATAAAGGTCAGTTATACTACTCACTACACAGTGAAATATAAATGATTAAAAACACTATATATAGTAGTTTTACCTTGGCCAATAAGTGAATACCTAGTGCTGCCAGCAGGGGTCACTATTGGTAAGGGACAAGTACTCCTTTGTATAGTATCCTGCTGTACTTATAGCTCAGATTGTTACTGTGTTAGTATATAGTATGCATCTGAATCAGTGTCATAGAGGCCACAACGATCGTATTTATGACCTGGCCCAGTGGGAACTGTCTGTCCTTCAACCGGTGAGCCCGGTTCAGCAGATAGGAAGATTTTGCAAGCTGCAGTATTTTCACCGCTTCATACTTCCCAACATTTACGATTAAAAAAATCGGGACACATTAGACCATGCCTCCGATCCACCTAAGCGACTCATAGATTTGCCCAAACCGTGCCCATGACACTTCCATTTGTTTGTCATAAAATTGGGACTGTTATAGGAAAATTGGGACTGTTATAGGAAAATTGGGACTGTTGGCAGGTATACGGCACATATTCTCATGGGGAAATACGTGTGGTTTCATCATTAATATTTCACCATGTGTAATCCTCCAATATGCCTATAAAACCGAGCTGGAGGGGTTGTCATGTTCTGTTCTGCTCATGACAATGATGTATGAAGATGGGACAGCCAAGGAAGATAGAGACAGCCAAGGAAGATAGAGACAGACAAGGGAAAGTGGTGGGGTCTCGGTTCATGCAGTTACATCACAGCTTAGAGCTAGTTCTAGATAGAATTCAGTTTTATATGTGACTGGGTGTCTAGGATTACAAAGTATTAATATCCCCCTTGGCCTACCTTCACCTACTGCTGCTAACAGTGTGACCCCATAGTATAAAGGATGGATTGCACCTGCAGTAGAACTACACACTGCCCTTTCAGCAATTAAACTGGCGAGGTGGGGGCGGGGACGTGACCACAACACTGAAAGATTTCCTGATGCAGTCCTGCACTGCTATGATGAGAGCCGCCTGCTTGATTAGCAAAATCTGAGGCCCCATACTACAGGGTAAGAGGGCCGAGGGCTATAAAATTGATGTGAGGGTGTGGGAGTAATTCAGAGCTGTAGTTCCCAACCTCCTTGGCTATGTGTCATGTGTGTAAAAACCATAGAATTTTATTAATCACTTCACAACAACCAGTGTTAAATCTTTTTAGTAAAAAAAAAGATATTGTAGAAGAATACTATGATATTTAAAGGGTATTTCTCAGTTTTGGACCACCCCCTGCATTCTCGTCCACCCCCCCATGTTGTAAATAGGGGGGGTGGACGGAAGCCAGGAGCCATATGACACTGAGCTCACAGCATAGGGGTCTCAGTCATACTTCCCTACTCTGTCAAAATGTCCAGGAGACTCCAGAATTTCGGGTAGTTCTCTCGGACCCTCGAATGGCCTCAATTTGCCCCCCGCAACGTGATGAAGCACTTGTAACGTGAGATCTTTAAAGCTGGCAAGTATGATGTCAGTCCATCCAGTCCCCTTCAACAGAGCAGAAAAGAAGTGTCTTATATTTTATTTACTGCAGGGGATGAGATGGACTAAGTGTTCCTGTGCCGCGCGGTGCAATAGGGCTCCTAGTTTCATGTGCCGCGTGCTGCTATAAGGCTCCTGGCTTCATGTGCCGAGTGCTGCTATAAGGCTCCTGGCTTCATGTGCAACGAGCTGCGATAGGGCTCCTGGCTTCATGGGATGTGGGATGGGGAAGGGGAATAATAAGGGCACATTTTCATCTCCTTTCAAGACACTTCCCTTATAACATCTAAATCCTTGAGACACACTGGACCTGACATTGGATTCGAATCAGTGATTTTGAGTTGAGTTGTTCTGTAAATAGCTTATTTGACAACTCTACTATCTTTACACTAGAAATAATCATACTATTCTATATAATAAATCTTAGTATCTGATATACATTGCATTGTGTAATTATCACTACTATCTACACGCTGATAATGTTCACACTGCATTGTATAATGATACTGAGTATCTATACACTGATAATGATCACACTGCACTGTATAATGATACTGAGTATCTATACACTGATAATGATCACACTGCACTGTATAATGATACTGAGTATCTATACACTGATAATGATCACACTGCACTGTATAATGATACTGAGTATCTATAAACTGATAATGAACACACTGCACTGTATAATGATACTGAGTATCTATACACTGATAGTATCATTATACAGCGCAGTGTGATCATTGAGTATCTATACACTGATAATGATCACACTGCACTGTATAATGATGCTGAGTATCTATACACTGATAATGATCACACTGCACTGTATAATGATACTGAGTATCTATACACTGATAATGATTACGGTGCACTGTATAATGATACCGAGTATCTATACACTGATAATGATCACACTGCAGTGTATAATGATACTGAGTATCTATACACTGATAATGATCACACTGCACTGTATAATGATACCGAGTATCTATACACTGATAATGATTACGGTGCACTGTATAATGATACTGAGTATCTATACACTGATAATGATCACACTGCACTGTATAATGATACTGAGTATCTATACACTGATAATGATCACACTGCACTGTATAATGATACCGAGTATCTATACACTGATAATAATCACACTGCATTGTATAATGATACCGAGTATCTATACACTGATAATGATCACACTGCACTGTATAATGATACTGAGTATCTATACACTGATAATGATCACACTGCACTGTATAATGATGCTGAGTATCTATACACTGATAATGATCACACTGCACTGTATAATGATGCTGAGTATCTATACACTGATAATGATCACACTGCACTGTATAATGATACTGAGTATCTATACACTGATAATGATCACACTGCACTGTATAATGATACTGAGTATCTATACACTGATAATGATCACACTGCGCTGTATAATGATACTGAGTATCTATACACTGATAATGATCACACTGCACTGTATAATGATACTGAGTATCTATACACTGATAATAATCACACTGCACTGTATAATGATACTGAGTATCTACAAAGATAGAAGAGACTCACCGGGCCGGCGTTCCAGCAGTGAATATCTACTCTCTTCTTTTGCAGCTCCCGGGGGCAGCGGGCAAGTGAGACAGTCACGGCTCACTTCCCACTGCCATCCTGGCAATGGCCGGGGCAGCAAGCCAATCCTGGCTCGCCTCCGGCCATCTGAACTGTTGGCGCCGCCAATCGGGGCTCACGGCGATGACTGATGACGTCAGCGCGCCAACGGATTTATCAGCCGCCGGGCGCCGACACGCGGTCAGTCCGGCGGTGGAGATGAAGAAGGAGGACGTCTCCAGACGTCCAGCAGCAGCAGAAGTGGGAGGGAGCCCTTGTAAGGGCTGTGAGCTACCCTGCCACCCGAAGACTTCTATCAAGACGCCGGAGAGGAGATCGTCGGCGGGGAGCCCTTGTAAGGGCTAAGAGCGCCACTGCCAAGCAGCCTTCAACTGCGCCGAACAGGAGAAGAGGGCGCTGGAGAACCTGGAAGACCCGAAGACGGCGGGTCAAGCTGTGTTTCCTGCGCGGAGCAGGTAAGTACCAATTACTCTTTTATGTTGGGCATAAGTCCCGGGGGCACCTTCAGGCACTAGGCCTGTGGCACAGGTAGCGTGACCATTGTAGGTGTTTATAGGGCACAAGGCCCTTAGTTAGTCACAGGGCACAAGGCCCTTAGTTAGTCACAGGGCACAAGTCCCTCAGTAGGCACAGGGCACAAGGCCCTTAAGTAGCTTCTGGCTTTGGGCCAGAGTAGGTAGGAGCTCGTCTCCCCCGCAGGGCACAAGGCCCTTACGTAGCTTCTGGCTTTGGGCCAGAGTAGGTAGGAGCTCGTCTCCCCCGCAGGGCACAAGGCCCTGAGCTGTAGTTGGGCGCAAGGCCCTGTGCTGTAGGAGGGCGCAAGGCCCTGTGCTGTAGGAGGGCGCAAGGCCCTGAGCTGTAGGAGGGCGCAAGGCCCGTAGGTAGGAGCTCGTCTCCCCCGCAGGGCGCAAGGCCCTGAGCTGTAGTTGGGCGCAAGGCCCTGAGCTGTAGTTGGGCGCAAGGCCCTGTGCTGTAGGAGGGCGCAAGGCCCTGTGCTGTAGGAGGGCGCAAGGCCCTGTGCTGAAGGAGGGGACAAGGCCCTTTAGTGCAGAGTGGCACATTCCTCTGGTTGAGGGAAGCGATAGGCTTCTGTGAGCGTAGAAGGGTGGCTGCTCTGTAGCGTAGCAGGACTCCGGGTCCTTGCTGGTAGAGGGACATAAGGTCCCTGATAGTGAGCGGGCAGTAGGCCCTTATAGGTGAAAGTGGGCATTCGGCCCAGTCCTAGCAGGACGCTAGGTCCTGACATAGAGTAGGGAACACTCGGTTCCTACATAGGCACTAAGTAGAGTTCTGGAGCAGTTTATAGAACCCCTCCATCCGTCCGGAAGGGCACCTAAGTCCTGAGCCCCAGGACAAGGCGGGCTTAACGGCCGGGGCTCGGGCCGCGGGCGAAGGCATGTGGGGCACAGCGTCTCAAGACGTGAGAGCGGTCGGTCTGAGGTAAAGTACGGTGTGGTAAGTTCCATAGTGGTCCCTCGGGATTGAGTAAGTATCAGGGGTGTTGGGAAGGGTTGTCTTTGTGCTGTCTCTCTTGTCTTCCAGGTGCTGATCAGAAGGCAAGGTACGCGGAAGGAACAGAGGGGGCACCATCGCAGAGTCGCGTACGTGAGTATAGCCGCGGCGAGGGTTGCTCCCTTGCAGCACTCACCTTGGGGAACTGTCCCTCCCGTATTCTCCCATTTCCCCTTACAGCAAAACGGGTGCCCTGCACACGAAGTCAGGGGCCTACCTCCCCTGCGGCATTTGGGCGCTCGGACATCCCCCCACCCCTCCCCCCGTGGTCACCTCACATCTACACACTGATAATAATCACACTGCACTGTATAATGATACTGAGTATCTATACACTGATAATGATCACACTGCTCTGTATAATGATACTGAGTATCTATACACTAATAGTGATCACACTGCACTGTATAATGATACTGAGTATATGTAGCGCCCCCTGCGGGGAAACAGGACAGACGCAACCCTAAAAGAACTTACCTTATAAACGATGGTCACCTCCAGTCCGCCTCCGATATCCCAGCTGCAATCCGATCCCAGCAGATCCGCAGCCACAACCCTTGTCACCTCCTACCACGTCCCTCTAAGAAAGAGACAGAGATTACGGCCGTGCCTACCAGGTAAGGGCTGTCCGAGAATACGGCAAATACGCTGACGCGAGCCAATCAGCGCTCGCGCCGGCTAATGACGTCACGCCGGCGACTATATAAGTCGCAGGGTGGCGCCATTTTGGCAGAACACAGTCGGCGGTGGAGTGAGAAGGACGTCGTGGGACGTCCGGAGCGGCGAGTCAAGAACAGAAGCAGCGGAGATCGCCGGCGGGGAGCCCTTGTAAGGGCTGAGAGCGCCCCCGCCTCAGCAGCAGCAGCAGACCCAGCGCCGAAGAGGAGAAGAGGCGCCGCCGGCTGGAGGGTCTGGAAGACCCGGAGAAGGCAGAAGACGGCGTGGCAAGTTGAGTATCCTGCGCAGAGCAGGTAAGTACACTCAACGTTCAGTCGGGCACTAGGCCCGTGGCCACGGTCAGGCACAAGGCCCGTGGGAACAGAAATTAGGGGCACAAGGCCCAGGGACTTGGGCACTAGGCCCCGATAAAAATAGTGGGCCAGTAGGCCATATTGCTATAAAGGGCACAAGGCCCTGTTAGTTAGATAGAGGAGGCTCAGAGCCCCCAGGTATAAAAGGGCACAAGGCCCTTAGGTAATTAACGGCCTAGAGGCCATAGGAAGGCCACAGGGCCTGGTTAGGGGCTGATTGCCCATAGTCTTTTACGGGCACAAGGCCCTCAGTCAGGGAGGCCACAGGCCTCAGTAGGCAGGGTCTAGTGCCCCTAGGTAGCAGGGCACAAGGCCCTAGTTAGTGGGCTCAGAGCCCTGAGTTAGAGAGGGGGCTGAGGCCCATTAATCAGAGCACAAGGCTCTGTGTGCAACTGGGCAAGAGGCCCATGGTGTGAAGGGCAGACGGCCCTGGTGGTGGTGTGATAGAGGCGTGAGAGCCTCGTGAGTGTAGGCGCGGTCCTGTGTGAGGTGAGCACACGGAGTTAGGAGGTACAGTAGAGCGGAGGCTCCTGTGGTGCTGTAGCAACCGGCTGGTTGGCTAGCAGCGGTGTGCTCAGGTGAGTAGCATACAAAGTACTGTATACTGCATTTATTTTGTCTGTGCGGCGAGTATTGTTTGTATTGTGGTATTTTGGGGTGTGCTACATAACTGTGTCCAGGGGCAAGACGTCAGGCCCCCATTAAAGGTAGGCTCTTGTTCCTGTGTTTTTCTGTGCTAACCCGTGCTGTGGGGGACAAGTGTAGTTACCAGCGTACACAAAGTCAGGGAAGAACACACATAGTTTTCCCGTCCCTTAGGTCCCTGGGGTCACACTGGTTTCCAGAGGGGGTGACTGAGTGAGTCAGTGGCAGTACAGCACAGCTCAACGCTGTTCCAGGGGGCGTCCCGTGGTTCAGGTTGAGAGTCCTAGTCCTCAGTTCCGTGCAGGTTACCTGGCGGTTCCGGAGTGGGACACGTGTTCAATACCCGGGTGCAGGCAGTCGGGCGGTTCAGTTTCGATCGGCTGTTCCGGGCGGCAGTCTGTACGCGGGTTAGCGTGCTGTTCCAGTGAGCCTCAGTCGGGCCTCGTGCAGCCGGTCCTTAGGATCCGTGGGTGATCCCATAGCAAGGAGGCAGCTTCTTGGTACGACCTGGGTGAGGGGGTTAGGAACCGCCCTCCGGTTTAGTCCGTGAACACCGGCTGGTGTTCCCCGTAGTGGTAAGTGAGCAGTTCCGTTAGTGCACCATACCTAGTTAGTCATAGTTGTTTGACTTAGTGGCGTTGCCGACCATTAGAGTGTTGTTAGGGTCGGGTCGCTGTTGTAGTCAGTTTAGTTTTGTGGGTGCCATCTTAGTCTCACTGAGAGCGTAGAGGGAGGCTGTGTGTTCTTGTCATCCGCAGGTGTCGGGAAGGTGCAGGAGAACAGGATCGTAAGTGGGAGTGTCCCGGTGAGTATCACGCTCGATTCCCCTTTCGGTTCGGCCCTCACCGGCAGGTGTGCCAGGTACTTGAGGTGGGACCAGTCCTGGTCTTAAGTGCCTGTAGTCCCCCGTGCCTTGGCAAGAGCAAAGTGAGGAGGCAGCAAGTAAGCTTGGACTGACCGTGTCCTCGTTCTTTGCCGTATTCTCGGACAGCCCTTACCTGGTAGGCACGGCCGTAATCTCTGTCTCTTTCTTAGAGGGACGTGGTAGGAGGTGACAAGGGTTGCGGCTGCGGATCTGCTGGGATCGGATCGCAGCTGGGATATCGGAGGCGGACTGGAGGTGACCATAGTTTATAAGGTAAGTTCTTTTAGGGTTGCGTCTGTCCTGTTTCTCCGCAGGGGGCGCTACATATCTATACACGGATAATGATCACACTGCTCTGTATAATGATACTGAGTATCTATACACTGATGATGATCACACTGCACTGTATAATGATACTGAGTATCTATACACTGATAATGATCACACTGCACTGTATAATGATACCGAGTATCTATACACTGATAATGATGACACTACAATGTATAATGATACTGAGTATCTATACACTGATAATGATCACACTGCACTGTATAATGATACCGAGTATCTATACACGGATAATGATCACACTGCACTGTATAATGATACCGAGTATCTATACACTGATAATGATCACACTGCACTGTATAATGATACTGAGTATCTATACACTGATCACACTGCACTGTATAATGATACTGAGTATCTATACACTGATGATGATCACACTGCACTGTATAATGATACTGAGTATCTATACACTGATAATGATCACACTGCACTGTATAATGATACTGAGTATCTATACACGGATAATGATCACACTGCCCTGTATAATGATACTGAGTATCTATACACTGATAATGATCACATTGCACTGTATAATGATACTGAGTATCTATACACTGATAATGATCACATTGCACTGTATAATGATACAGAGTATGTATACACTGATAATGATGACACTACAATGTATAATGATACCGAGTATCTATACACTGATAGTGATCACATTGCACTGTATAATGACCCTAAGGGGTATATTTAACATGCGTCGGTTCCTTAAAATCGACTATTCCCGGCGCTTTGAAGTCATTTTTTAATACGCCACTTTAATAAAGACAAAGCCCACCTGGCTTTTTCTATAATAAAATTACTGTTTGACTTCAAAGCGCCGTGAATCGTCGGATCTACGGGACCTCCGCAAGGTAAACATACCCCTGAGTATCATACACTGATAGTGATCACACTGCTCTATATAATTATAACAAGTCTCTATACACTGATAATAATCACACTACACTACAGCATGATATTGAGTGTCTATACACTGATTAGAAACATGCCAATTTGGTGTTTATTTGGGCTTAAACTGTCTGGAATATAGCTTTCTTTTGGTAACCATAACCAGTTGTCTTATTAAACCAAGTGTGTTCTTAATTATACTCAGTCTGGAGGCCCCCTGCAGGAGCTCATATCTACCCTAGTTGCTTCTTGGTGTATATTGCACGTGGGATCCGCGCGATTCTGGTCAGTGGAATGCTAGCTGCTTGCTCAGTACCCAGACTTGCTCTATTACTTGCAGTGCATGCTGGGAGTTCCACAACAGTTTTAGACTCTAGCATACATATCCAAACTTCCTAGACTGTGTAATAGATATTAAAAAAACCACAACATGGTTAAACTTTGCGTGCATGCATATTAAAGTATCTTATTCTCTTGGTGGAATTTAATTAAAGCATTGTCAGCTCTTTTAAATGGAAAGAAATATCCTCAAAAATAAATATTTTAAAGAGACTGAGGTCATATGCTAAATTATGGGGTATCCATCCCAGAAATTCTTCCCTTTAGCCACGGGGCAGACTTAACTATAGGTTTAGTTAGTTTTGGATTTTTGAACTATATTGTTAGGATAATGTATGAAAATATACGCTGTGGGGGTCATTTGCTAACTGATAAAATGTGGAGGCGCAGTGCACACATGCCCTATAGATTGTAAGCTTGCGAGCAGAGTTCTCTTACCTCTCTGTCTGTATGTATTACCCAGTATTGTCTTATTAATGTTTGTTCCCAATTGGAAAGTGCTACGGAACTTGCTGGCGCTATATAAATAAATGATGATTATGCCTATTTGCTCACCGTGCCCTTACAGCATGTTCCCAATACACCTGCAGATGTCCCCCTGCCACCCAGCCCAGTCTGCCCCTGCAGCGGGGCATGTTCCCAATACACCTACAGATGCCCCCCTGCCACCCAGCCCAGTCTGCCCCTGCAGCGGGGCTTGTCCCCAATACACCTACAGATGCCCCCCTGCCACCCAGCCCAGTCTGCCCCTGCAGCGGGGCTTGTCCCCAATACACCTACAGATGCCCCCCTGCCACCCAGCCCAGTCTGCCCCTGCAGCGGGGCTTGTCCCCAATACACCTACAGATGCCCCCGTCACCCAGCCCAGTCTGCCCCTGCAGCGAGGCATGTTCCCAATACACCTACAGATGTCCCCCTGCCACCCAGCCCAGTCTGCCCCTGCAGCGGGGCATGTTCCCAATACACCTACAGATGCCCCCCTGCCACCCAGCCCAGTCTGCCCCTGCAGCGGGGCATGTTCCCAATACACCTACAGATGCCCCCCTGCCACCCAGCCCAGTCTGCCCCTGCAGCGGGGCTTGTCCCCAATACACCTACAGATGCTTTTCTGCATCATTTTGCAGGGATTGTCCTCCTTCAGACAGCCCTCTTAATTTATTACAACATTTCTGCATTTTAGCTACAAATACTGCTTGTCAGAGACTTGTTAATGCCTCCATTAATTCATGAGAGCTATATAAATAGCTGCTGCTGATGATGATGAGAGTAAGAGGACATAAAGGGCTCTATGTACTAACATTTTTAGAGCATCATCATTTATTTATAGAGCGCCACTGATTCCGCAGCGCTGTACAGAGAACTCACTCACATCAGTCTCTGCCCCATTGGAGCTTACAATCTATATTCTTTAACACACACAGACAGAGAGAGAGAGAGAGAGACTAGGGCCAATTTGATAGCAGCCAATTAACTTACTAGTATGTTTTTGGAGTGTGGGAGGAAACCGGAGCACCCGGAGGAAACCCACGCAAACACGGGAAGAATATACAAACTCCACACATATAAGCCAATGGTCGGGAATTGAACTCATGACCCCAGTGCTGTGAGGAAGAAGTGCTAACCACTAAGCCACCGTGCTACCCCATGTGTAAGAACGTATTTTACATACAACACAGCTCTACTGCAAAAACGGATTTTGTCACACAGCAAAGGGGGAGAACGCAGCAGATGTAATTATTAATCTCAGAATCGTCGCGCACTTTAGCTCCACCCCTGGTCCCTCCCCCCACCCTCCAGGCAGACGGAAGCACAAAGCGACACAGAGGAACATATGAGTCTGTATAAAATGGCAAATATATAGGAAAGTGTGGAAATGTCCCAGTCTTTCCTCAATATTGGTTTAAGTAGATAGACCCCAATTCTTAATTTCAAGAGTCTCATTTTTCTATTTTAATGTTTTAATTCAGTTGGTTTATATGAGCAGTTTCCTGTATAAAATATACCTAGATAGTGTAAAAGGAGAGAAATTGGTGGCATCCAATCGCCCCCCACTTAAGGATTAGGCAAAAATCAGGATTGTTTTACACTGCCAAAAAGCCTTTGCAGGCCCCCACTTAATCAGGAATGCCTCCCTAAATGTAGAAGGTCATAAGAATATTCCTTCCCACAATGTATGTGGAGAATCTGGCCACCAAGGGACATCCCTATCTGCCCAACTTTTACCAATAGTAGGAGCAAAATGTGTTGAACCCAGAGTCACTATCATCTTGAAGCACTAAAATCAGCATATTCCCATTATATTGGATGTAAAGTCAGTGCATTGCCTTATAGAATGGCGTCTCTGCATTGTCCTGAATTCATGAATGACCTATTCTGTGTCACATCTGATAAATGAAGTTTCATGAGACATTATTCTAACATCACCGGATTAGTGAAATGTTCGGTTGCTGTATCTTTATGGCTGTAAAAGCTTGTGACCCACTTTTCGGGGACAATATGTAGCACCCGAAAACTGTATAAATCTTCACATCTGGAAATGTCATTTGCTGTATCACGTAACAGGGTTGTATGGTTGTCTGTATGCTGTGAGGACATGGAAATGATGGTGGACCTTAATCCGCAAAGCAAAAACCACATCTACATCACAAAATTTGGGAAGCATCCATCTCTGCGGATTTAATTCTTGGAAATATCTGTGCATTCAAATTTTTCTTTTAAAAATCCAATAAACCCTTTAGTTGTCTTCTGTTTAAATCTGTTTTTGTATTACTGTAGCAGTGTAATACTTACCCACTCCACGATCCTCACACGGCCGGCCGCCTGTCACTTCCGGGTTGCGGCAGTGTGATCACGTGATTCCCGGTGGGAATTCAAAACTCCCCCTTGCCTCCAGTATATAAATCGTGCTCTGACACAAGCCCTTTGTCAGAGCAACAGGTTACTAACCTGAATTCTGGCTTCCAGGCTCTGCTCCCTGTGTTGCTCCTTGCGTCTTCTGTGACTACTCCTGTGTACCAGACCCGACTCGGACCTCACTACTCTGCTGGATCCTCCTTTGGCACGACTGTCATCTGCTCCTGTGTACCAGACCCGACTCGGACCTCACTACTCTGCTGGATCCTCCTTTGGCACGACTGACATCTGCTATTGTGTACCAGACCCGGCTGTACCCCACTACTCCTTGGGGATCTTCACTGTACATCTGACTTCGGCTACAGGTACTTTTTCATTATTATATTGCCGCTTGTCTATCTGTCTCCCACGTCTGTAGGCTTAGTGGGGGCAGCGATCTACAGTTTCTCAGCAGCCAAACCCATCCTGCCTTGCGGAAGTTCCTGGTGAAAATCTGGGAGGCTCTTAGACTCCGTGCCCTGCTAGGCTAGTGCTAATACTGACTGGGGGACTCCCATGAGCATAACAGTTTGCTCTGACCCCAAAAATATTAAAATGGACGAAGCAGGCAATCCCCCGCCACGAGAACTTCTGGGTCAGATAGTGGGACGACAAAAAAGTTAGATGGTGACCCTAATTTTTGCAGGGGTTTCTTAAACCAGTGTGCGATTCAGTTTGAGTTGCAGGTGGCCAACTTTCCCACTGAAGACAAAAGTAGCTTTTATTATTTCCCTTTGTCTGGGCAAGCTCTGGCCTGGGTCTCGCCTCTGTGGGAGCGCAATGATCCCCTTCTCCAGAACTATAGTTCATTCCTGGAAACATTCAAAATAATATTTGACGAGCCCAGTAGAGTTTCAAGTGCAGACTCTGGCCTTCTTCGTTTACGTCAAGGAACTTTAACTCTGGGTCAACACGCCATCCAATTCTGTACCTTAGCTTCGGAACTCCACTGGAATGAGGAGGCACTAAGGGCTACCTTCTGGCAGGGGTTAACTGATCGAATAAAAGATTAATTAGCTGGGAGGGAAGTTCCAGCAACCCTGGATGCACTCATCACCCTCTGCAATCATATTGATATCCGCATCAGAGAGTGAAATCTAGAGTGGGAGGTCTCCCGGCGTTCCGTTCCTCGCTTGGCACCCAGGTTCCAAGTTCCTGTAACACCTATTGAGGAACCCATGCAGCTGGGCCGTACACGGCTTACACCAGAGGAACGGGAAAGACGGTTTAAAAATATCTTATGTCTTTACTGTGGTGAATCCGGACATGTTCTCAATCTCTGTCCCAAGCGCCCCGGGAAACGAGAGAGAGCCTAACCGGTTCTGGAGAGGCCAGGTTGGGTATATCTGAAATCTCTCCGCATAATACAATTTTTCTATTGAGGTTACCCTCTGTTTCTCTGATCGCTAAGTCCCCCTCTTGGCACTTATTGATTACGGAGCAGCTGGGAATTTAAATTCTGAGGATACTGTTTCTAAGCTCTCCGTGCCTACAGTTCCTCTTTCCCAACCCATTGCTATCACTGCCATAGACGACAGCAAGATTATGGGGGATTCTATTAAGAATCGCACTGCGCTTCTGATTCTGAAAATTGGTGTCCTTCATACCGAATCCATCTCCTTCCTGGTGATCCCCATGGCTGTCAATACTTTGGTGTTAGGGCTACCCTGGCTTTAATCTCACTCTCCTGTCCTGGACTGGAAAGTAGCCCAAGTTCTATCCTGGGGTTCCACCTGTCACTCCCGATGCCTGAAAAAGGTCCTCCCGGTTAGCAACTCCTTATGTTCTAACTCCTCCATTTGGAATATTTTGTCTCAATATACCACCTTTGCGGATGTGTTTTGCGAACAAGAAGCTTCCAAGCTAGCTCCTCACCATCCTTGGGATTGTGCAATTGAATTGTTACTTGAGAAGTATCCTCCATGGGGTCGTATATATCCTCTTTCCTTGCCTGAATCACAGGCTATGTCTACCTATATTGATGACAATCTGAGGAGAAGTTTCATTAGAAAATCAACTTCCCCTGCAGGTGCCGGGTTCTTTTTTGTTAAGAAAAACGATGGGGGCTTTCACCCCTGCATTATTGATTATCGAGGTTTGAATGCTATCACTGTAAAAAACAAGTACCCTTTGCCCCTCATCTTCAAACTCTTCAACAGAATTAAAGGAGCTACTCTTTTCACGAAACTAGACCTTCGAGGGGCCTATAATTTAATTTGAATCAAGAAAGGGGACGAATAGAAGACAGCCTTTAACACACACGATGGTCATTTCGAATACAAGGTAAAGTCATTTGGGTTATGTATGCCCCAGCAGTGTTCAAACTCTTCATGAATTAGATCTTCCGAGACCTACTTTATCACTCTGTAATAATCTATTTAGACTGTCTTTCCCAAGCCCACTTTGTACCCCTAAAGAGTCTTCCATCAGCATCTTCTCTAGCTCAACTCTTCATTAAAGAGATCTTCGGGTTGCATGGATGTCCAGAAGAAATTGTTTCAGACCGAGGTACTCAATTTGTGGCTAAATTCTGGAGAGCCTTTTGTCATCTCTGTGGAATCAAGCTAAATTTTTCCTCCGCTTAACATCCTCAGACCAATGGTCTCACCGATGGAGCAAACCAAGAATTGGAGAAATTTCTAAGATGTTATGTTTCACCTTTTCACGATAATTGGGTTGACTTGTTACCCTGGGCCAAATTCGCCCACAACGATTTATCCCACGAATCAACTTCCGTCTCACCCTTCTTCACTCTCCAGGGCTTCCATCTGAAACTTCCTCCATTCTCCAATCTTCTGCCATCTGGAGTTCCAGCAGTAGTTTCCCTACTTTAAGACTGTTCCTCCCACTGGCCTCAAGTCAAACGAAATCTAACTAAAGCCTCGCTTTCCAGTAAAAAAGTCTTTGACAGGAGGAG
This sequence comes from Mixophyes fleayi, assembly GCF_038048845.1. NCBI lineage: Eukaryota > Metazoa > Chordata > Amphibia > Anura > Limnodynastidae > Mixophyes > Mixophyes fleayi. The sequence goes on from NC_134405.1 coordinate 43,234,339, forward strand.
ATGGCCTGCACTTTTACTTAAAACGGGAGATATGGGGGTAAATGTATCAAGCTGAGAGTTTTCCAGCGGGTTTGAAAAGTGGAGATGTTGCCTATAGCAACCAATCAGACTCTAGCTGCCATTTTGTAGAATCTACTAAATAAATGATAGCTAGAATCTGATTGGTTTTTCAAACCCACCGGAAGACTTTCAGCTTGATACATTTACCCCATGGTATGGTTGTCCACACAAAATCTCCGGCTACAAGTGCCTTCTAGGAAATTCTCCCCTAGATTCATCGGTCCATTCGAGATCTTGGAGGTCATCAACCTTGTAGCATTTAGATTTGAACTTCCACCTACCTTGAAGATTCCAAACGTGAAAGCGGGGCCTCACGATCCTTCTGACTTTTTGGTTTTTAAGCAGGAGGTGTCAGAAAAGTTTGAA